>NC_080026.1:28452500-29077500 GCF_030020395.1 Manis pentadactyla | reverse complement strand
TTACAGCTTTTGCATTTGTCTAAAATAGTTCATTGACACCAAAGGACATAATTAATTCAATGGCACAGCTAAACTCTTCAGGAGTAAGAGGAGTAAACTTTTTGTGAACTTAAGGTAAATCCTTATTTTCAGATCTTCTTCTATTAAAAAAAGGCAGGGTAGAAAAGGTGGAAAAAAACAAATCCTTTGTTTACAAAATGTATCCAAAAATTGGAAATAAAGCAAAAGGAGGGATGATGTTCTTTCAATGAAATACATAGACTTATAACACAGGTCTGCTCAGAGATTAATTCTCTAGAGGGTGCTGTTAATAGTACTTCTGTGGTGATGGAAATATTCTGTGTTTATGCTGTCCAACAGCCAAATGCTATCTAACAGCCACTAGCCAGATGTGTCTGGTGAGCACTTAAAATGTAGCTAGTGTGGCTGGGAAAGTGAATCTTTATTTTTAATTTTATTTTAATTAATTCAAATTTAAATAAAAAAATATGTAGGTAGTTCACAGTTCTATGGCTAGTCCAGCTCCAGAAGAATCTATCTGTGTTTGACTTGAGTGTTTTCTATTTGATCAGGCCTGTACACTCTGAAATTTCAAGCTAATTTGTAAATATTTATCTGGTAGAAAGCAGAACCACAAAGGTTATGGTTTTATTACCTTGTGAGGCATTAACCATTTTTATATTTAGCTGACACATCTTATTTAAACATTCCTTTTCTTTAAAAATGCCTGTAAATATCCAATTTTAATAATGCTTTTAGCTTAGCAATATGGGGCTTGTTCCCTCAATAATGCTATATAAATAAATGTCCATATTCATTCCTTAATTGTATGACAGCCATATTTTTTAAATCTATTGGAAATTAAACTTTGATGCCTCCTTGTTTGAACTTACAATAGATCAATGATTCATGATTGACTAAGCAGTTTCCTTCTGCAATCTGAACCTAAATAGTCTTCCTACTCTATGCTTCAAAATACTTCTTAGTAACATGCTGCTTCAGTTAATGATATTCCCTGAAAAGAGAGACTAACGTGAACACATGTACCATCATTATCATTAACAACAGTATATTGTCAGAGCAAGGTAGAGAAAGCAACGACTTTGTGGGAATTTCTATCATGTCCTTATAAGGACAAGCAGGAAGTGTATTTTGCCATTCATTGGATATACATTTTTAAACTACTGATTACAGTTTCATTCCTGAATTTCATAGTCTGTACGTAAGCATTTAAATGTTCCACGAACTACATGAAGCTTTTTCTCAACCAGTTTAGCAACCAGACTTTCTAAAAATCGGAACTACTTCTCTATCTCCAGAAATCTGGAAATGCATGCTTTGTTTTTTGTTCTTTTTGCATCTTATATCAGCTTGAGCACAGAACCCACTATTTCAACTGTCATTTCAAATACCTTGGGTTCAGATAAAGTATGTGCCAGAGTCCATTCAGTGACCCATCCCTCATGCTAGGCAGCAGGTTGGTTCAGTCTATGCAATTGTAATTTCAAAGAACTGTTTGACAGCATTCACACCTTCTTTCAATTCCTATCACTGCAGAAAGATTCTCTGCTACTGAAACAATAGGTATTGTTAACAGCCATCCAAGTCTGAAGCAGCAAGGTCTCACTAAAGAACCTGATAATTAGCCAAACACTTAGTAATTGTGGGAATTGGTTTTGTTTCCTTTTCTTATATTTGAAGTTTCTGTCTGCTTTAGTGCAAGTTTTATTAAGATTGGAGAATTAAGGCAATTAGACAAAGAGTTCAAGTATGCAAGCCAAAAGATAGACAGAGATAGATGGATAAGTAAATAAATTTGGTTAAAATGATTTGAACATTTTAAGAGGTGAATTTTCTAGACAACGGACTCATTATTTCATGTTCATTTTGCTGAAATATAACAAAGTTCATAGGAAATTGCTGAAGATAACTGTAATTTTATGTCAGTAAGAAAAAATTTCTATGTTTTTAGTAACTTCTTTATTACTTTACTGTTACCACAACAAAATTTTAAATATGTCTTTGCTATTATGTTCTCTTGTTGCCTTCTATTCATTCTACAATCAAACTTCACTGTTCTCTTGAAATGGCTCTTAATGTTATTCAGAATTTCCAATTGCCAAAAGCTCCTCATATCTACAAAATAATCTGAATATCATATTGGCAACATTTAAATAATAATGCGAAAATATCAAAAGTCCTTTAAAACTTTTAAAGTGTCCTGTATAAATATAAATAATTATTAACAATGTTATTAAAACTCAGTATTTGTTAAGTCTGAAATTTAAAGTTGTACCCAGTGGAAATTAATTTTAAAAATTCAAGGGCAAAGTAAAACAAACCAAAAAAATGAAGATGACAAATACTTATGAATTGGATAAAAAATGGTACATCAAATTTTTTCACATCATAAGATAAGTAATTAGCTACCAGAGTTGAATGTAGAAATTAAATAGTTTTAATTCACTAAAACATATATTTAGTGTTTATGGATTGACTTGTCTCCCCTCAAAATTCATAGATTGATGTTCTAATCCCCAGTACCTCAGAATAAATGTAAGTGTACTTGGAGATAAAGTCTTTAAAAAGATGACTAAGTTAAATGAGACCATTAGGGTGGGTCTGAACCCAATCTGACTGCTGTGCTTATAAAAAGAGATTAGTGTGGGAAGCCTGCACATACCATCTGCAAGCCAAGGAGAGAAGTCCCTAGAGGTGTCCAACCCTGTTGGCACCTTGATCTTGGACTTCCAGTGAGAAAATGGATTTCTGTTGTTTGGGCAACCCAAACTGGTATTTTGTTATGGCAGCTCTGGCAAAATAATACACCTACTCAATTACTATTCAATAGAGTAGCCCTTGCCACAAAATTATTGACAACAAAAGTCAAAGCAAGATAAAATGAAAAGGATGTGTGCATCTCATTTCAGTGTCATGTGGGAGCATTGTCTAAAAGGCCCCTTCAAAGATTAGTCAATTCTCCTGTGGAATACACTTTTGTTTAACTTTCAATTTAATATTGACTAAGTCCTGATCTCTCTGAATTTAGACATCAATTGTACATTGACAAATGGCAAATAATTTTTGTTCAATAGAGATGCAAATGATTTCCATTAGGTAGTAAAGATAACTCCAGTTTTATTGTCCTGTACAACACTAATTAGTTTTATATTTAACTTTACAATCTTGAACCAGCATTTTTTTCTTTTCATGAATTATAAACACTTCAGCTTTTCCCATACTTACTTGAACCAGATTAACCATCTTGCTTATTAATGAGTTCATTAATGAGCTAAATGATTCATTAACATGTCATATTTTTATGAGTCATGTTTTTAATTGTTTGAAAATTACACATTGAAAAATTTTAGTATTTTTTTTCTTTGTTAATTGTTTATTATATGATCTTTGACCAGCCATATTTAAATGTCTACATGGATTAGAAAGATAAATAGGCAAAACTTGTTAGGAGGGATTATGACAAACTTAGATAATGGCCTAAAAATATGCATCTACTCAATTCACTGATTTCATTCAATTCACTTCTCACTTTCACTGATTGTTGTGATAGAGAAATGCTTCATTGTTTCAAAGAAGCCCAAGATACAAATTTCTGAATTTCAATTAAAGTTTTCCTAATTTTTAAATATGGCAAACCAATATTTAGAAACCATAAAGTAAAAAACTGAAGGAACAAAACCACAGCAGACTCACAGAACCTAAGAATGGACTAACTATTACCAAAGGGAAAGGGACTGGGGTGGATGGGTGGGAAGGGAAGGATAAGGGGAATAAGGGGAACTACAATTAGCACACATAACGTAGGAGGAGGGGGCACAGGGAAGGCAGTATAGCACAGAGAAGACAAATAGTGACTCTATAGCATCTTACTATTCTGATGGACAATGACTATAATGGGGTATGTGGTGGGACTTGATAATGGGGGGAATCTACTAACCACAATGTTGCTTATTGGATTGTATATTAATGATACAAAAAAAAAAGTTAAAAACAAACTAGAACACTAAAGAAAAAGTAAAGTATTTTGCATATCAAACAAAATCTCTCTGCAGCTACACTGGATCAAAGTCCTATACTAGCGATTCTACCAAAGCAAACACTCTTTTACTTCTGCCTAACCCTCTACCTACAGTATGCTTTTGAGAGTTACTAACACCTATAGAAGTCATTGTTGTGACATTAAACAAACACAATATCCCATTTAGAATGTAGTCAGGGGATTAAATCAGACAACAAACATTAAGAATTCAGTACAATTACATGCAGTAGGTACTCCACAAATATTAGTTACCTCTTAGAGGAAATTAATGGACTGCCTTTTAGTTTATTTCTTTGTGACTTCTTGTAGCATTAGATAAAACAATTAATTAATTAATGATAAGATAGACCCTCAATGGTTGTGATAATTTTAAAATATGCCCTCTAACGTTTTTATACTCCTCCTCTCTTAGGAGGTGGAGCTTACTTCTCCCACCCTTTGAATGTGGGCTGTTTTTTGTGACTTTGTTGTATTGAACAGAATGTGAGAGAAATGACAGAGTGTAATATCCAAGGGTAAGTCATAAAAGGCATTATAACTTCTATATCTCTTCTCTCTCTCTGGATAACCCACTCTGGTGGAAGTTGGCTGCCATGCTGTGAGGACACTTCGGTAAGCCGGTGTAGAGGCCCACGTTGCAAGGAACAAAGGTGCACTGTCAGCAGTCACAAGAATGAGATTGGAAGCCAATATTCCAGGCCCAGTTAAGCTGCTGGATGCTTGCAGTCCTGGTTAACATCTTGATTACAACTTCATGAGAAACCCTATGACAGCCCCTTAGTTCAGCAACTCCTCAATATCCAACCCACAGAAAACATAAGATAATACACATTTGCTCTTTTTTAAGCCACTAACTTTTGGAGTAATTTGCAATGCAGCAACAGATAACTAATACAGTAGTCCAATCCTTGTAGCTTATAGAGCTAGATTTTGTTGGCTTCCCATTATTTGCATGTCTTCTTAGGACTTATATGTGAACTAAAATTTCTATACCAATAACTGTTTTGGTTACCTTAAATTACCTGCAGTGCAGCTTAACATTAAAAAACAGATGATATTCCATAAAGGCTCATAAACAAAGACTGGGATAAGTTGTCTTAAAAAATATTTTGCTCCACTTTTACAAAGTGTGGTTCTGTACTGACACAACTGCATTTGTGCATATCTGGATCCCTTATCTCATCCCCTTCCTAGGAAGGACAGAGTCAGTTAGTTTTAGTGTCATGAAGGAAGTTAAAGTAATAACTTTTGTTTTCTTACAGAGTGACTGTCAGAGAAAGATCCTAAGAAGGATGATATCTGCACTGATTTCAGAATAACAGGATGTTAACCATGTAGAGATCCAAGCAGGAATGAGCTTGGCTCATTCAAAAAATGAGGAATAAGGGTGGGAGCTGCTGTGTCATAGATAAAGCATGGATGACTGAGGAAAGATGAGGAAGCAGAGATTGGCAAGGGCATGTAAACTGCAGTAAATTATAAAAATTGCATATTGAAACCAGGGAGTCACTTTGTTTTAAATATAATTTTTTTTTCTTACACAGTTAATGTATATGACTTAAAAAGTCACACAGCCTATCAAGGCTTACAGTTAAAACCAGCAGTGTCCCCTTCACCTCTCTCTACCCTCTTCTAATTGTTTTAGTTTTCTAAATTATATTTATTTCCATAATTCTATAGAACATGTTTCTACTATGATTTTAAAGTTTTTAAAGTTTATATATAACCCATTGACTTTCCACTATACAATATTAGGTTTAATTCCTTATACCCTTACACACTTTTTTTCTTCTCATCATCCCACAATCTTTTAAGTTAAATTAATATTCAGTGTTTATATAATTATGACTATAATTTGACATGCAAAGAAAGTAGTTTAATATGAATATATCTTTCTTCCTTGAACAACCTTTTTTTAAAGCATTCCGCATTGTTTATCATTCATTATTGCATAATTCTATGAAAGAACTCTAAAACTCCTCCCTAAATGGAAAAACAAACAAACAAACAGAAGAGTAATCTATTAAATTTTTTGGATTTTGACACCCTTCCTGTTGTTTGTCATCCTCTTGTTGAAACGTGTTTTGGTTTGATGGATAGCCAGTCTGGGGGCTTCCTTTTATTATTCCAGAGACCAACTGTTTAACTGCTTCAGAAATCGAATACTCCCTTTTCTGTTAAAGTAGGGAATAAGAAATCGCCTAGCTGTGAGGACTGGGATAGGAAATCTAGCAGCCTGGCTATTCTCAAAACAGGTTCTAAGCTAATCCACTTTTTACTAGCCTGCCCGGGACCCCATCTTCAGAGGTGCCTAGAGCCTCTCATTTTTGACCCTTTATGGGTTCTTCATCTTGATACCCATCTGTACTCAGCAAAGCAGAGAAATATTAAATCTAATTCATTTATCATATAATCATCTGCTCTCTATTGTCCAAAATTATCTCACAGGTTTTGCCTCCTCTTTGTTTTTGTCTTTTTGGGTTAATACAATTAAACACATTTACTTACTGTATTTACAGTGGAATTCCAAAAATGAACAGATAGAATTAAACACTTTTGTTCAATCTTCAGTTTTTAACAGAAAGTCCTAGGGGACATTTTCAAGAAGGGAAGTTAGACTTCAGTTTAGCATTTTAAAAAGATCATTCTGGCTGCTGTGTGGATAAAAGAGAATGAGTTTGAAAGCAGGTGACTAGTTAGGAAGATCCTGCAGTTTCCAGGAGAGATGTGATAGCTTCAGAGTATCAGAGCAATGCTGAGGTTATGTGGCATACACCCACACCATATTTTTTCTGTCAACATTAAATATGCATCTGATTTAAAGGAATACATTTAAGTTATATTTTAGCTTAGGTGAAGGAACTAAGAATGAGAGAAATTTTGAAGACATCACGGAAAATCAGAAACATTTCAAATACAGATTGTTTTTATCTGTAAGTCTACTTTTATTGTATATCATGAACATTTTAACTTAACATTTTCATTTCTAGTCAAATATTGCCCTTCAAGCTGTGACGCTGCCTTTACTGAAAAGAGTGATAGTGTAACTAATGTAAATACAGAGAAGAGCAGGTAAAATGAAATTTTAAAAGTGGTAAGATTGTAAAGAAACTATTCTGTTTTCCTTGATTCATGTCTCTTGGTTTAAGTGGGAAATTAACATTTAGGTTTTATACCTCATTTCTTTGTGAGGACATTTGAAAATGTCCACTGAATTATAAGATGATGTAATTTCATTTATTTTTATATGTCACCATAATCTTTATCAAGAAGCATGTATTCACTTTATCCCTAGATGATATTAAATAAACCAAATAGATCAAACAAAGGCTCTGTCTGCTTGATATAATAATTTAAATGGTATTTTAGAAGTTTAATTTGGGTTTACTGCGGGCAGGGAGATCCTTCATCAGGAACATAATCTGGCACATTTCAGAGCCCTTTTCTTTTCCTTTAACTGATTAAAGACTCCCCCTTCCTAGGCTCCAATCCTGTTTCTTAAACATGAAATTTCACTCAAAGGCAAAATGAACATCAAGGTCAGCTCTTTCTATGACTAGTCATGAAGTCCTACATATAATGTGCATGTCTTTATGAAAAAAGACAAGGAAGTGCTCAGGACATGGGATGGTAGGCCAGTCTTACATATTTATATGCTTTTGGATGTTCTTATGTTTTTGGTTAAGACAAGGGACACAAGATGACTGAGCTTTTGAACCTCCTTCTGCTTCATTGCTCCATTATTTCTTAATTCCTTTTTCTAACTGAAGCTACAAGCCAATCTTACCTCCTATGTGGGATGCAATTAGAAAAGATGCCATGGTTATTCTCTCCCTATATCTATAAACAGTTTATACAAATATATCTTTTTCTCACTAGGCAAAATTTTCCTTCTTATTTGACCCATAAATCAACATGGATTCATCATTCTTTCAAGTTTTATCTCTCCCTTCTTTACCCTATATTAAATCTATCAGCAAATAGACGGTTTTAAGACCTTCACCCAAAACGATATATTTTCCATCTCTGCTATTATTCCCCTTGTTGAGCCACTATCTACTCTCCTCTGGATGGCCGCGATTGCTTAACTGGTCTGTCTGCTTCCCTTCTAGATCCACTACTACAATCTTCACAGAGCACTTGGAGCTGTCATTGTAAAACACAAATTATATCATCACAGCAAAGAAGAAAACAGTGCTCCTTCCAGTTTGAGGTTCTACATTACAGTTGATTGTCAGTGAAGAAAAGTCTTAACAAACTGATAGAGTCATGTGATTTACTTTCCCACTTTCAAATATACATCATCGGTATTTTTATAAATAGCCAAGAATACTGAGCTTTAGCTCAATTTTAAATGAAAACTTTATGGAGTATTTCATCTTGTAACATCTTGCCATAAAGGCCACCCAGGAAATGAGGTGCAGTGGGCTTCCAACTTCCATCTGTGTTACTGTTCCTTCCACACAGTTTTAATAAACAGTAAGTTTTACTCTAAATCTTGAGTTGATATTCTTCCTTTCCAAAATAACAATTCTCTCCTTAAAATCTCCAATGACTTCCCACTGCATTTAGCATAAAACCCAAAGTCTTTAACATAGCTTACAAGGCTTCTAAACCTCATTGCTCAAAATTCTCCTGCTTAAAATCTTATCTCTGAATTATTCACTGTAAGAGTCATCTGAAGTCAGAACTCCTTTTCCTATAATCAGCTGCAGTATTTTCCATAATTTTACCTGTGAGTTCAAATTTGGCAAGTCACTACTCTTTACCCAGGAAAGATGTATATAAGAAGGATCTATATTATATTATTTAATGTGGATGAGTAATTTTATAAAAGCACAATTAGGAAGACAACAATCTGCAAGAATGAGTATCCAGAGTAACAAAAGTATGAGGGATGACAGCACCATATGACAGTGTGGGAGAATAATGACAACTGGCGAGGAGGGCCTGAGTGAGTAAAACAATAGCACATGTTCAGAACACTGTCCTGACAAAATGTACTGAAGATAAAATACCCCCACACCTGCTTTTGCATTAAAACTGCCACATCTTGACTTCTACTGCCTTACTGCTCTTGATTCTCTTAAGAGTCCTCTTGTCTGAGTCCTTCTTTCTTGCACCAAGTATCATTTCATGACTCTTAGAATTATGTAACATTTTGGCTCTAATTCCTGTGCTCTGTTAAAGTAAGATTTTACTGGCATCTTGGCCATGATTTGTCTCTGAGACTACTGGTTACCTTGACTGCTTCTGTTTACATATGTTAGAAACTGTAGACTACCTTTTAAGTCCTTAAAAACACAGACTTTGATTAACTGATTATTACTGCAATTAAATATTTATGTATTATATAATTATTTTATGTCATTTTATGTATATTATAATTACTATACTGGTATAATTATTCACTATTCATATTTACCATATCTCTTAAACTACCTTATTTATAGTCCCAGAATCTGAAGTACAACAAATAAAAAATGATGCAGTTCCCTTTGGTATTAGTTTCAATATATAAAAAGTGAAGAAGAGAGTGTACTGATAACTTTTTAGTGGACTTGTTCTGTAAACAGAGGTTCACCAGTGTTAGACCAGTTGCACTGGATCTGGTAAACAAAATTTCAACTGAGAAACTCAATGACCAGATCTTGGCAGGATGGTCTCTTGCCCATGTTCATGACTGGCAAATATTTTATATATTAAACTTACTTTACCATTAGGATTAATTACCTGATGGTAAAGAAATGGTATGAATTCTTTGGAGACACATACATAATAAAAATCAATAAATGCCTTTGGGCTGCCTTTTTTTTTTTTAAGAGTCAAGTCCAGTAGTCAAAACCAATCACTGAGTGACTGATTTATTTGACATGGGGTGGGCTTTATTTCTATGAGTTACACTGAAGCATCCTGAAAAGTGCAAGGCCATCTCTGAATTGAAGAATGACTTCGGAGAAATCCAGATTCAGTCAGGCCCTCTAGTGACAAGTTTACAGTCCTCCACCTCAGACATACCAATCTAAACTTAGCCTAACACCTGTACAAATAGAGACAGAGTATTATCTGGGGATTTGCACCATGGCACTTCAGGTGGATACACTAGGAAATAAATGTATTTTTAGAATGAAGAAAGGAGAATGTCTTACTTTGAGCTGCTATAATAAAATATGATAGAGTGAGTATATTAAACAATAAATATTTATTTCCCATGTTTCTGGAGGCTTGAAAGTCCAAGATCAAGGTGCCAGCATTTTCTGTGTCTAGTGAAGGTTCTCTTCCTGGATCAGCCAGGCATTTTATTTCTAAATCCTTTTGGAAGTGAAAGATCTCTGATCGCTTCCTCTTCTTTCAAGTGTATCAAGCCCTCATAGGGGCTCCACTCTCATGACCTCACCTAAACCTAACTACCTTTCAAAGATCCTACCTTCAAATACCATCCCACTGGGGATTAGGTTTCAACATATGAATTTTGAGGGGATGTGACCACTCAGTTCATAGCATTCAGAAGAACTATAGGATACTCAACTCACACTGAAATCCATATACAATAAATAAAATAATTGCTATCACTAAATCTTAAATAATTCATATTTCTAAGATATAAGAGGTATATATAAGGCATATACTTTACATAGTATATCAATGCTCATCTAAGATCCAATTTTGGATTAAAAATAGCTATTTTTAAAACTTTGGCTTTCATAAGCTAATATGACTTGATCTCTGACCAAGACAAAACATCAGTATTATGAATCTTAAATTAATGTTTCTTCTTAAAGTTCCAACAAAAAGCTGTAATGAAGTTAAATATTTGGTGTATTGTGACTTATATCAACTTTCAATCATTTTTAACTTTATATAAGGACACTTAAAAACAAATAAAGTGCTACATTCAATGCAAACTACATAAATGAATTGATTACCTTTACAACTGAAGGGGAAAAAATTGAAAAATGCAGATGATTGAGCTTGAGTTTTTCAAAATAATTATAATGATTCTCCAGGTAAATTTACATGAGTACCATCCAATGGAAATAGGATGGATAGTATTAAATGGAAGTCCTAAAATGAAAGCTCAGGCTCAACAGAATGGGATGAGCACTGAAATCTTATTTACACAACTGACATGTTAAAAACACTTTGCCTCAATTATCTGTAGTTTTGGAAAAAACACCTTCTTGCACACATTAAGTACCTGCTATAATTCCCAATGGCATTTTGTGTGAGTAATAACAACCATAATGCTCATTTTTTTAAAATTAGGGTATTATTGATGCTCTTATGAAGGTTTCACAAGAAAAACAATGTGGTTACTACACACACCCTTACTAATGAGTTTCTCCCATATCCCCTTGCAGTCACTGTCCATCAGTGTAGCAAGATGCCAAAGAGTCCCTACTTGTCTTCTCTGAGCTAAACTGTCTTCCCCATGACCCCCACACACCACGTCCACTAATCATAATATGCCTCAATCGCCTTAAGCCTCCCTCCCTCCCTATCCACCTAGCTTCCCACATCCCTCCCCTCTGGTAACCACTGTTCCCTTCTTGAAATCTGTGAGTTTGCTGCTATTTTGTTCCTTCAGTTTAGCTTCATTGTTATAATCCACAAATAAAGGAAATCTTTTGGTATTTGTCTTTCTCTGCCTGGCTTATTTCACTGAGCATAATACTCTGTAGCTCCATTCATGTTGTTGAAAATGGTAAGATTTGTTTCTTTCTTATGGCTGAATAGTACTCCATTATGTATATGTACCACCTCTTCTTTATCCATTAATCTACTGATGGACACTAAAGTTGATTCCATATCTGGGCTATTGTAAATAGTGCTACAATAAAATAGGGAAGCATAAGTCTTTTAGAATCTGAGAACTTGTTTTCTTTGGGTAAATTCCTAGGAGTGGATTCCCAGGTCAAATGATATTTCTATTTTTAGTTTTTTTAGGAACCTCCATATTGCTTTCCATAATGGTTGAACTAGTTTACATTCCCACCAGCAGTGTAGGAGAGTTCCCTTTTCTCCACATCCTTGCCAGCATTTGTTGTTCCTAGTCTTTTTGATGTTGGCAAAACTAATTGGTGTGTGGTGATATCTCATTGTGGTTTTAATTTGCATTTCTCTGATAATTACTGATGTAGAGCATCTTTTCATGTGCCTTCTGGCCATCTGAATTTCTTCAAAAGAGTATTGTCTGTTCATATCCTCCACAAATTTTTTAATCAGGGTATTTGTTCTTTGGATGTTGAGGTGTGTGAGTTGTTTATATATATTGAATGTTAACCCATTGTCAGATATGCTGTTTACAAATATATTCTCCCATACTGTAGGATGCCTTTTTGTTCTACTGATGGTGTCCTTTGCCATAAAGAAGCTTTTTAGCTTGATGTAGTCACATTTGTTCATTTTTGTTTTTGTTTCCCTTGCCTGGGGACATGTGTTCAGGAAAAAGTTGCTCATGTTTATATTTAAGAGAGTTTTGCCTATGTTTTCTTCTAAGAGTTTAACGGTTTCATGACTTACATTAAAGTCTTTGATCCACTTCAAGCTCACTTTTGTGTATGGGGTTAGATAATAATCCAGTTTCATTCTTTTGCATGTAGCTGTCCAGTTTTGCCAACACCAGCTGTTGAAGAGGCTGTCATTTCCCCATTGTATATCCATGGCTCTTTTATCATATATTAATTGACCATATATGCTTGGGTTTATATCTGAGCTCTTTTGTCTGTTCCATTGATCTATGGGTCTGTTCTTGTGCCAGTACCAAACTGTCTTGATTATTGTGGCTTTGTAGTAGAGCTTGAGGTTGGGAACATAGTCCCCCCAGCTTTATTCTTCCTACTGAGGATTGCTTTGGCTACTTTGGATCCTTTGTGCTTCCATATGAATTTTAGAACTACTTGCTCTAGTTTGTTGAAGAATGCTGTTGGTATTTTTATAGGGATTGCATTGAATCTGTAGATTGCTTTAGGCAGGATGGTCACTTTGACAATATTAATTATTCTTATCCATTAACATGGGATGTGTTTCCATATATTAGTATCTTCTTTAATTTTTCTCATGAGTGTCTTCTGGTTTTTAGGGTATATATCTTTCACTTCTTTGCTTAGGTTTATTCCTAGGTATTTTATTCTTTTTGATGCAATTGTGAGTGGAATTGTTTTCCTGATTTCTCTTTCTGCTAGTTTGTCATTAGTGTAAAGGAATGCAACAGATTTCTGTGTATTAATTTTGTATCCTGCAACTTTGATGAATTCAGATAATAGATCTAATAGTTTGGGAGTAGATACTTTAGGGTATTTTATGCACAATATCATGTCATCTGCAAACAGTGACAGTTTAACTTCTTCCTTACCAATCTGGATGCCTTTTCTTTGTGTTGTCTGATTGCCATGGCGAAGACCTCCAGTACTATGTTGAATAGAAGTGAGGAGAGTGGGCATCCTTGTCTTGTTTCCAATCTTAAAGGAAAAGCTTTCAGCTTCTAGCTGTTAAGTATGATGTTGGCTGTGGGTTTCTCATATATGGCCTTTACCATGTTGAGGTACTTGCCCTCTATACCCATTTTGTTGAGAGTTTTTATCATGAATTGATGTTGAATTTTGTTAAATGCTTTTTCAGCATCTGTAAAGATGATCATGTGTTTTTTGTTCTTTTTGTTGATGTGGTGGATGACGTTGATGGATTTTCTAATATTATACCATCCTTGCTTCCTGGAATAAATAAATCCTACTTGATCATGACTGATGATCTTTTTGAAGTATTTTTGAATTCAGATCACCAGTATCCTGGTAAGGATCTTTGTACCTAGGTTCATCAGGGATATAGATGTGTAATTTTCTTTTATGTGGTGTCTTTTTTTGGTTTTAGTATTACAGTGATGCTAGCCTCATAGAATGAGTTTGGAGGTATTCCATCCTCCACTAATTTTTGGAAAACTTTAGGGAGGATGGGTATAGGTCTTCACTAAATGTTTGATAAAATTCAGTGGTGAAGCCATCTGGTTCAGGAGTTTTGTACTTAGGTAGTATTTTGATTACCAATTCACTTTCCTTGCTGGTAATTGTTCTGTTCCAATTTTCTGCTTCCTCCTGGGCCAACCATGGGAGGTTGTATTTTTCTAGAAAGTTGTCCATTTCTTCTAGGTTTTCCACTTTCTTAACATGTAATTCTTCATAGTATTCTCTAATAATTCTTTGTATTTCTGTGGTGTCCGTAGTGATTTTTCTTTTCTCATTTCTGATTCTGTTTATGTGAGTAGACTCCCTTTTTTTCCCGATAAGTCTGGCTAGGGGTATATCTATCATCATTATTTTCTTGAAGAACCAGCTCCTGCTTCCATTGATTCTTTCTGTTGTTTCATTCTTCTTGATTTTATTTATTTTGCTCTAATTGCTATTATGTCTCCCCTTCTTCTGATTTTGGGTCTCATTTGTTCTTCTATCTCTAGTTTCATTAATTGTCAGTTTAGACTGCTCATATGGGATTGTTCTTCTTTCCTGAGGTAAGCATGTATTGCAATATATTTTCCTCTTAGCACGGCCTTCGCTGCATCCCACAGATTTTGTGGTACTGATTTAATGTTGTCATTTGTATCCATATATGGCTTGATTTCTGTTTTTATTTGGCCATTGATCCATTGATTATTTAGGAGCATGTTATTAAGCCTCCATTGTTTGTTGGCTTTTTCATTTCTTTGTGTAATTTTTTTTCTATTTTTATACCTTTGTATTCTGAAAAGCTGGTTGGTAAAATTTGAATCATTTTGAATTTACTGAGGCAATTTTGGTAGCCTAATACATGATCTATTCTTGAAAATGTTCCATTTGCACCTGAGAAGAATGTGTAACCTGCTGCTTTTGAGTGGAGAGTTCTGCAGATGTCTATTAATTCCAACAGTTCTAATGTGTTGTTCAGTACCTCTGTCTCCTTACTTATTTTCTGTCTGGTTGATCTGTCCTTTGGAGTGAGTAGGGTTTGGATTCACTTAGGGTGAGTAGGGCATTGCATTCTATTTCCCCCTTTAATTCTGTTAGTGTTTGTTTCACATATGTAGGTGCTCCTGGGTTGGGTGCATTGATATTTATAATAATTATACCCTCTTGTTGGAATGACCCCTTTATCATAATATCATGTCCTTCTTTGTCTCTTGTGACTTTCTTTATTTTGAAGTCTATTTTGTGTGATACAAGTACTGCAACTCCTGCTTTTTCTCCCTATTAGTTGCATGAAATATCTTTTTCCATCCCTTCACTTTTAGTCTGTTTATGTCTTTGCCTTTGAAGTGAATCTCTTGTAGGCATAATATAGATCGGTCTTGTTTTTTTATCCATTCAGTGACTCTATGTCCTTTGATTGGTGCATTCAGACAATTTACATTTAAGGTAATTGTTGATAAGTATGTACTTATTGCTATCGCAGGCTTTAGATTTGTGGTTACCAAAGGTTTAAGAGTAATACCTTTACTATCTCACAGTCTAATTTAGCTCCCTTAGTATGCTATTACAAACACAACCTGAAGATTCTTTTTTTTTCTTCTTTTTCTTCCTCCTTCATTCTTTATATGTTAGGTATCATATTCCATACTCTTTGTGACTGACTTTGGATGTAGTTGATTTGATTTTGTGTCTGCCTAGTAATTAATCATTCTACTTTCTTTACTGTGGTTTTATTTCTTCTGGTGACAGCTATTTAGCCTTAGGAACACTTCCATCTATAGCAGTCTCTTCATAATACACTGTAGCGAGAGCTTGTGGGAGGTAACTTATCTCAGCTTTTGCTTATCTGAAATTGTTTTATCCCTCCTTCAAATTTAAATGAGAGTCTTTCTGGGTAGAGTATACTTGGTTCGAGGTCCTTCTTCATTGCATTAAATATATCATGCCACTCCCTTATGGCCTGTAAGGTTTCTACTGGGAAATTTAATAATAGCCTGATGGGTTCTCCTTTGTATATGATCTTTTCTTTCTCTCTCTGGCTGCTTTTAAAAGTCTGTCCTTATCCTTGAACTTTGCCATTTTAATTATTATATGTCTTGGTGTTGTCTTTGTTGGGTCCCTTGTTTTGGGAGATTTGTGCTCCTCCATGGCCTGAGAGACTATTCCCTCCCCAAGACTGGGGAACGTTTCAGCAATTACCTCCTCAAACACATTCTATCCCTTTTTCTCTCTCTTCTCTTCTTCTTCTGGTACCCCTATACTATCAAATATTGTTCCATTTGGATTGGTCACACAGTTCTCTCAATATTGTTTTATTCCTAGAGATCCTTTTTCCTCTGTGCCTCTGTTTCTTTGTACTCCTCTTCTTTAATTTCTATTCCATTTACCATCTCCTCTACTACATCTAATCTGCTTTAAATCCCTCCATTGTATGTTTCATTTTAGATATTGAATTTCTTAATGATTGAATCTCCATCCTGAATTCATCCCTGAGTTCTTGAATATTTTTCTGTATGTACCTCCATGAGCAGGTGTATGATGTTTATTTGAAATCTCTTTCAGGAAGATTAATGAGTTCAGTTTCACCTGGCCCTTTTTCTTGTGTTTGTGGGATTTTGGTTTGAACCAGGTTCCTTTGACATTTCATATTTGTATGTGGCACCCTCTAGTGTCCAGAAGCTCTACTCTCTGAGGCTGCTTAGCCCCTGGAGTGATGTCAGGGGTTGCAGGGGAGTGGCGCTGGTGCTTTTTGGGAGTGAACACCTGTTTCCTGCTTCCCAGCTGCTGTGCCTGTCTCCACTGCCAGAACCAGTGGGCAGAGCACACAGGTGTAAACCTCTATGCCTTTTGTTTGTAGCTGCTATAGGCAGGCTTCCCTCTGGCTGGCCTGATGCCAGGTCAGGGTCTGCCAGTTTGTGAGCCAGTACTGGCTGGCTGGAAGGAGGGTACAGCAGAGGGTGTATCACGGTGGGGCCCTGGGAGCTGTGGAGCCAGCCAGGGGGATGGAGCACCTGAAGCTCCTGAAAATTCCCAACCTGCTGAGCAGAGTGTTCCTGGACTATTTTGTCCACTTGTGCTTTCTCCTTAGCAGCAAGTTCTGTGCAATCCTTGCCCCTTTAGCAGCCCTCCCACTGTTAGGAAGTCTCTCAGCCTGCTCTCCCAAAGCAGCCAGATATGGATCCCTGTTTTCCACAAGTGGCTGGAATCTCAGTCTATCCAAGTATTCCACCTGTTTTAGATTTCCAACGTCACTAATTTCCAGAGTACCATGCAATGTAGGTTTGTGCTCCCAGAACAGACCTCTGGGGCTGGGTTTTCAGCAGTTATAGCATTCCACCCCTTTCCTGCTCCATTTCTCTTCCTCCAGCCACTAAGCTGGGGTGGAGTAAGTGCTTGGGTCCCGCTGGATCATTGTTTTTGAGCATTACCCTGTTTTGTGAGGTCTGCTCTTTGCTCAAGGTGCATGGAGTCTGCTGCAGCCATCTTTCCTGTTGCCCTTTTAGTATTAGTCATGTTAACTATATTTTCATATTATATGTGGTTTTGTGAGGAGGCCACTTTCTCACCTCTCACACCACCATCTTTAATCTACCCATAATTCACTCTTTTAAGTTCAAAAGTTTTGTGGAGATACCTATGATAGTTCTAATTTACTCAGTTATATTATTTTTAGAGATCAAATCCTCAAAGCTCGGAAACAGAGTAAAATGTACATCTGATAAAGAAAAGGTTAAAGGAAAGTTATGTTTCATTTTTAAATGTCTTTTTAAAAATTTTAACTGAAAGTGGCTCCTATTGAGAACTGCAGAGACAAGAGAATACCTGTCTTTGAGATAACAAAAGGCAAACAATAAAAAGAACATTTATTTTCAAAACTTGCATGTGTATGTCAGTGGAATTCAAAGATGCCATCTTTCTTCCTGCCAGACATGTCCCTTTTTTTAAATGCACATGAAGAAAGATGAAATACTTGAAGATTTCCTGAAATCACTTGAGAGGAGACAAATAATACACCTAGCCTAATGGGGTACCTTGGAGAGAGTATGGGAGTATTTACTTAAGTAAACTGATGATTCCAAGGAAAGATAATGAAATTGTAGAAATCCCACTGTTTCATACTTTAAATAAAAATAATGTGAGATGGGGAACTAGTCATACAACCCCCCCACTACCAGCAAGCCACCTCCACAGGAAAAATGATTTTCCTTAATTCTTAAAGAATAGTTAAACATAGTAAAATCATCAGTTTCTATACTGGTTTTACTGCTCTCATAAGTAAATGAGATACTTCATATAGGTAATCAATTATTCTTACCAATTCAGATAATCAGGACTTTTTATCGAGCCACAGAGAAAAGTATAAATTTTTTGTTACTGCTGTTATTTTCAGTAGGCAAAATGGTATCTCTGAACAACAAAATAATTAAAACAGAAGCTCCTTTGGTTATAGAAATGTTACTTTTGTGTGTGAAGACTTTAAGATTAACAACACACTCCAGCACATTTCAGGTGCTCATTTTAAATTATGCATTTATTGGGAAATTAGCCTGATTGTTGATTGGGAGAACATAGTGCTTTCTCTACTATTTTGTTTTGGAAATATAATTCCCTGCTTTTTTTGAGGGAAACAGGACTGAATAATTATAGTTTATATAGATAGATAGATACATAATCTTTAATAACACCTTAAAACAGGGAGATTAAATTGCTTTAGACTTAGTTACTAAGATGACTTATGTAACTTCATTAGGCAAATGTCATTAAGATGAAAAAGACTAACAGACTATTTTAAGCACAGATTTAATCATTAGATTTACAATTTACAATTTAATGAACTCTATTTGAGTTGTTCACCAAAGGATTATCAGACTTTGGAGAATTATTTCATGCTTTCCAGACTCCCAAGTGACTAATTAATCAACCAAAATATTAATTTGTTAATTTACAACTACTGATAGGATACTCCAGTGACACAATTACTAAGAGGCACTGTCCTAACAAATCCCTTCCTAGATTTATGGTATCTGAAAATACAGATCTGAAAGCTATTTGAAGAGCACAGAATCAAAAAAAAGGGAATTCCATAGACCTGAGATTTAAGCCTAAATTTTATGAGATGCTTAGAAAATTATCAAGGCTACACTGTAGAATTCTACTTTTTGACAAATGGAGTAACTGTGAATGTGTTCTCTACATGATATATCTTTTTAAAATCTATACTCATATTACACAGTTTTAAAAATTCTTCACCATCTATATCATATCATTTGACATTGATCTTCTACCATAAAAAGTTCTGTCACCATGCTCTTTATCTAACTCATGGAAAAATTGTTACAATTAAATTGAAAGTTATTTGACACTGGCTACATTTCTAAGTTCTACAATACACTCTTTGCTACCATCTTCAATCACAAATTGTCTTTTAATCTAGGCCCTTTCCTGGAATGAATTTCACATATATTTAAATCTTTATTTCATATCTAGTTCCTATAGGCTCCAATTGTAAAACAGACTTGGTTTCATTACCACAATCTCAGGGCATGTGGCACATGGATCTTATAACCCTCTCTGTACAAACTCAAAGTAGCCTGACTGTTGTTCCAGTCAGTCTCTGTATCTCCTTGTATACAGAGCTCTTCTGGGTTTAGCCACAGAGAGAGTAAATATAAAAATATATGAATAAGTAATAGGATCTGTAAGATAAATTCTAGCCAAAATAAGCAGGCAAAGAGAGGCAACAAAGGGCCAGGTAATTTATTTGAATGCCCCCGGGTGAGGTTCTGCAGCCTGGTTGTCACAGGCTGGGCAAGTCACGTGAAAGTAGACAGGCAGCGAGTTTTTAAAGAAGGTAGGGGGAGGCAGAGCTTAGATTTACAGTGGCATGAGGATTGGCTAACCTAAGGAACATTTTTCAGGTTGGGAGGGGGCAGCAGCCGGGGACTTTGGCATGTCCTCAGTGTCTGATGTGCTCACCCCTCCCCCCAGTGCCTTCAACCTTACAGGATCCAATCTGAATGATTCTTCCTAACACCTTTAAACAAGATTTCTCAAAGTGGATAACATAAACCCCTAGATATTTGGTATGCTAATACATATTAGACACATATATACACTCATATCATATCCTTAGAAATAAGTGCTAATAGAAACACACTCAGACACACCCATGAAAATAACAATAAAGTGTTAAGTACTTAAACAAATTAAGGGAATTCTGGGCTAAACAAAACAGGTACTTTGCTGAAGGGCTTCTCACAATCTTTAACATGCTGTTGTACATACAAATCATCAATGATTTATAAAGCATGTGAAATTTCCTAAACTCATTTGACCACAAAATCACTTCTCTAAAAATGTCTTGTAGAACTTATGTCCCAGAAAACATATTTGAGGAAATAGTATTATACAAGGATTAAGGTATACCTATTGTGAATTATTAGGTGGGCAAAAAATAAGAAGGAATAAATGAAGAGAAAAGACAAGTATCCCCCCTACCACATACACACACACAAACGTAGGCATACAACAGATTATAAAAAAAAGCAGATACAAGGGAATGGAAGGGGAAAGTATATGCTTAGATATGGGAGGGATCTCAGCAATTATGTAAGTTCTTTAGTTTCAAAATGATTTGTGTAAGGTCACATAGCTACTTAATGACAGAGCTAGGACCACATCAACCCACCCCAAATATTGTGGTGAAGGAAATATAAACCAGTGTCAAAACAAATCTCTAAGTCATGAGATGTTATATCATGAAAAAAATTAAAATAAAGAACTAAGAATCTTAATTAAAAACTCAACTGCTACATGACAGTTTTATTACCTTGTTTAATTGGGCTCCTTATGCTCATTGTGTTTACATTTGATAAGATCCTAAGATCTTGTAACTGTGTCTATACTATTATAATCTTCTAGTGGTCATGGAATATGAGGAAAAGATATGCCCACTTTACTTGAGCATATTATAAATTCCTTAAGACAATGCAGAATGAAAATAAACAGTTACAGTTTAAATAGAAAAAATAAAATTTATCAAATAGATATTACATCATAAATTATTTTAACTAGGCTATCTGCCAAAAAATTAATTTATTTATTCCCTTTGCTTTTCTCTCCTCTCACTTCCTTCTTTCTTCTATCAATATAAAATTTATCAAGACAGAAACACCAATTTCAGTAATTAGCATCATAGATTTTGAATATATTTCCTGATTTATTCATGATGAAAATAGCATATTACCTTCCAAGTGTCAGATTGGTAGATAAAGAAAACCTGTCAAATATTATATTCTGCCTAGTAAATGGCACCATGATGGGATTATCTAGAGATTCCCATACTGATTATTAAAATCCACTAATGAAAGAAGCAGACATGTGAATCTAGATAAAAATACTATAAGAATAATTATTTAAAAGTTCTATACACAATCAAGCAAAATTTGTAGGGGAATAAGTCTGTGTCTGGTATTTATGTCACATATATTTTACCAATTCATAGAAAAAAAATGAATTTGAACATCTGAATTTTAGTGCATCTCTAATCTCTGCTTTAGTGAGTTTCAAGCATGCTGTCAAATGACAATAAAATAGCAGTTGAGTTCTTTGTAGCCTTGTAACTGAATTAACAATAAAGATAAATTTATAGAAGAAGAGAGTGCTGAGAGTTTTTTTGTTTTTGTCTTTGTTTTGGTCCTTTTTCTTTTTAAGTAGGCATTCAAGATGGCCTTTTATGGCAGTGACTGCTTGTATATCAGAATAAGTTACCTCAGAGTATAAAGTTATCTAATGTTCATGTAAAAATTAAGAAATAACCGCTATACCCTTCTTGGAGTTTGTGAGTCTGCTGCTGTTTTGTTCCTTCAGTTTTGCTTTGTTGTTATACTCCACAGATGAGGGAAATCATTTGGTGCTTGTCGTTCTTTGCCTGGCTTATTTCACTAAGCATAATACTCTTCAGCTCCATTCATGTTGCTGCAAATGGTAGGATTTGTTTCTTTCTTACAGTTGAAAAGTTACCACATTGTTTTTCATGTGAAACCTTCATAAGAGTGTATATAAAAAATACCTTAATAAAAATATATATATATAACAAAAAAGATCATCCATCATGAGCAAACAGGAAAAAAATAATTAAGGAATAACTGAACACCAATGCCTAGAACATTAAGCATATGGTATTAAGAAGGGATTTCTGAAGGTTATGTGGAACTGTGTCCTCAGATCAACATGTCTGGTAATTTTAACTTTTTGCCTCTTCTTTTCTTTTTAGCTCTCAAGTGATAGCCTGATCATTTTGCTAAAATATCAGATCCCAGTATGAATGTATTATATTAACTAGCGATACACATAACAAACAACACACACACACACACACACACACACAGAGCAGGCATGTCTCAGAAAAAGTCATTTTTATGTTTCCATATAAATATGAAAAGTAGATGATGAGAAGCTTTAAGAAGTATAAAGAGTACGATAAAACAGCAGTAAATAAAAAAATGTATCTCTAGGAATAAAGAGTTATAATATCCTCATGGAGGATGGGCTTTGGAACCTACACAGATGTTTCTTAGGGAATAAAATAAAACCAGTTACTGCGGCCAATACTGTTGTGTAAGATTTAGACCTCCACAAGGTAGGCTGGCCAAAAGCCTGGAGTCCAAACAGCAAAACAAACAAACATAAAAACTTTTTGTGGGTGTGGTGGAGTAGGAAAGCTAGATCATAAAATATTCTTTAAAAAGAAAATCTCATGAATTTACAGGATAAGGTTGGTCATCACCATTTCTTTTTTCAGTTCTCCTCAATTAGAAGTTGTCCAATTCCTCAACTTTTCTATTGGAATGTTAGAACCAGAACTGATTAATAGTTGAACATATTTCATCTCTAGTAAAGAATAAAAGCAAAAATTTCTGGGTATAAGGAGCTGACAAGGCTTCTCAGAGGTTGAGAGATAACAAAGAACATCTGGACCTTGCCCCTTACTTCTTCCACAAAAGTTCTTCTGGAGTCTTGATAATTAGGAAACATACAGGATTGAGAGGGGAAGCATACCCACCATTTTACACATTCAAGAACCCAAATTTAAGAGCAGAACTTCCTGCCTAAGAATAAGTCTATTAGACCAAGAGAAGGAGAAGACTGAAACAGTGCACACTGTGTTGCTCTGTTTGATCTCTGCACTAAAAACCGACCTCTATTTCAATAGCTTTGGCTCTATTATAGTATCTAATTCTAACAGCCTTGGAAGTGGGGAGACTCAAGAAGGTTTAGATGAAGTTGTTCCTATGGTCACTGAAGTTAGGTCCTTAAATAAATCTATAGGCACACACCCAGGTAGGCAGAGATTGGCCCAAATAAAAGCTATCAGTCATTGAGCAAACCCAGTATCTCAGAAACATGAAACTGTTAACCCAGAGACAGACCATATCTTACTTAGCCATCATGCAGACTGGTTTCCTAAATGTCTCTGGTACTGATCTGTCACATTCTCTCCAGAAGTTGACTGCAACATTGTTCCTTCTAATTCTCAACTCTTCACCCTTTACTGATATCCTAAATTTGAAGGACTCACCTTTTATTTAGCAAACTAATAGGTAAAAAATTGAAATATAATGCACTTGAGCTATTATGTCCTAGGATCACATAGAAAGAGATGCTAAACTCAACTGGAAAACTTTTGGTAAGGATATGAGATCTTAAAGAATGAATAAGAGATGATTGGTCATAGGAAATGGGAGCCTATGTTCCATGGTGAAGAAGCAACATATATAAACATAAATGGAAATGAGAAAAGAAAGTGCATTAAAGGAATTATAGGTACTATTTTTTAGGCAGAACATGGGGTTTTATGAGTGGAGAGAGGGAAGGTAGGTCAGCTGCCTATGGAAAAGTCAGATGATGAAGTTTCATTTTATCCTGAGATAAATGGGAAGCTACTAAATGATTTTTGTTTTAAGTAATAGAGCATCATGATCACTCTAACAAGAATTATAGAGATCAAAATGGACATATAACTCTACATTGACATGCACAACCTTGTTAGTAATCATAAAAAGGCAAATTAAAACAATGTGAATGACTTTTTACCAATCAGGTAGAGAAAAATAATTATAGAGGAAAGTTCATAAAAATCCAATATTCAAGTGTATGCCTTATAAATAAGGTATGCAACGATTCTGTGATGATCTTTATATCACATGTGACATTATGTAATGTTAAGGTGTCGCTGTGAAGTTCCAAAATCATTTTCTAAAGTGCACACTCAGTATGAGCTCACATTAGGGACTAATATTTCAACTGTTACAGGTAGATTATTTTCTCCCAAGATTATGCTTATATTTGTAAGAAGGACACAGCCTGGACATTTTTGTCCAGCCCTACCTTGAAGGAGAATGCTTGTAAAGCAGTGAAATCTATGAAATCTCTAGACTGCACTAAAGAAAATAGGGTGTATTTCACAATCAAGAAAGGCAGTGCTTAGTATCTATTGAGACCAAGAGGTAATGGTTTCTTATTAACTTAAAAAAATTCACTTATTCAACTCATTCTTTACATCTATAAACTGACAATTATAAACAACATGTATATCATATCATTTTTGTGAAGGCAATGAGGCGTATTTGTAGAATTATTAATGTACAAAATAAACATTCAGTAATGTATTTATTAATATTATGTGATTATTAAAGAATTGCTACTCAAGGGAAAGAAGTATGACTGATAAAAGACAGAGGTAAAGTGACTGATAAAAGACAGAGGTAAAGTGTCAGAACCCAAAAATTACCCAACCAAGGATTTAATTTAATGGATCTAGCAGAGGTTCAAAAGGAAAATGAGGTAAGACTGACAGAAATATGAAAAACACCGAAGTAAAGTCTATGACGGAGCAGTCCTTTTTTGTTTTGGCTAGCCATATTCTGCTCAACTGGAGATAAGCTCATGAATGGATCACGACAATATGGCCAAGTCCATATTAGAATCCTACAAGTGATACTCAAATTTTGCAGAATGCTAAAAAATCACATAGAAACAGAATGGAAGTATGTACTGTCCACCTGACAGGGAACAATATGGCCTTGAATAATGTTCCTGAATAAAGGATTAATACAGAAAATATTCTGTGTATTTTATCTTGAGGAAATAGCTGGAAATTCACTACTTTTGTGAATCTTATCATTTTTGTTGGTTTTGGATCTGTGTTCCTACCACAGTACTCTGCAAGAAAAATTTTGAGAAATAATTAGTTGTTGCAAATGTGCTTTCTGTGAATACTTTATTGGAGAACCAATTTTGCTTATGAAACACCTACTTTCAAAATTTTCTTCAGTCTGCAACTTTCAGGCAAAAATGCTAGATAATAAATATCAGGTTTCTTTAAAAATGAGAGTAAGATTTGATAAGAAATATAGTCTTCACATTTCCCCCAGTATTCCTCAGTTAATATGGTTTATTGAGAATAGTATTCTTCATTGCCTCACAATATTGCTTAGGATTCTTAATGCTGAAGGGAGGCCTCTCAAGGCAGCCATGTCAGAATCATCTGATGGGCCTTTTCAAATGACACAGACTTCCACAACTCACAACTTGTCCACCTCCCTTCCCAGATTCTTACACCTCTTTCCTATTTAGAGACCGTCTTTGGGAATCACCGTTATTAGCATTAGTATATCTAACCTTTGGCTCACTAAAGTGAAAAACAAAAGCTGAAACCCACCAGGGCAGTAGTATTTAGAAAAGCTGTGGAGTGTGACCCAACTCAAACCTGTAGCCAGTTCTTGTGTGCTGTTACTTAGTTTCTCCATGTCTCAATTTTCCCTCCAGCATAAGGGGAATAATAATGTCCCTTTACCGCATATAGTCATTTAGCAAATTCACTAAGTTATGGATACTATTATTTGATAGATTTGGGACGTTCTTTGAAAAGACCAGTATTTGCCTTTCTATTATAAAAGAAAGAACATAGACTTGAGATACCCTATCTCTGCCTTTTTTTTAGCCATTCAGTATTGCTTAACACATCTGAATCCTGTCATTAAAATTTTGTCTGTTATAAAACAGGAAGGCCATATCTCTCCTGCTTAGTCCACAGAGATGTGGTGGTTATCTAAAGAGAAGAGATATACAATAACAATTTTAATATTGCAATAAAATATTTATTAATATTTTATTAATATTTATTAATACTTTATTTTGCAATTTTTAAATGCAAGTCAGTTTGGCCTGTAATGACTCAGTTTCCTCCTCATAGTAATCATTTGAAAAATTATATATATTTTTTCAAAAAATGAATGTTTTCTTCTGGTAAATTCAGAGAAAACCATCTAAAAATAATGGGGAAGGGGAAGCTAATAACATGATCTCTGGAATAGTGGAGAGTGACATATTTAGGCATAGTCTCATCAGTTCATCATTTTAACTTATATGGTACAATAGAGTTTTTATGTAATTATCCATGCAGGAATATTCAAACATCGTTATCAACTCACAAGTTGTCATGGTAAATGCAGAGCCATCACATTAATGGCAGCTGTTCTTCAACATGGTGATAAAAATACATATGGCTTATAAGCAATCATAGAGGAGCCCAGCCCTGCTCACACCTCTCTGTCCCACTCCCATGATTAAATTATTTCCACACATTCAATCACTTTTTTTTTTTTTTTTATTGAAGGGTAGTTGACAACAGTATTACATTACATTAGTTTCAGGTGTACAACACAGTGATTCAACATTTATATACATGATAATTCTAGGTACCAGCTATCACCATACCAAGTTGTTACAATATTTTGACTATATTCCTTATGCTATACATTACATCCCGGTTACTTATTTATTTTACAATTGGAAGTGTGTTTATATATATATATATATATATTTTTTTTTTTTTGTGAGGGCATCTCTCATATTTATTGATCAAATAGTTGATAACAACAATAAATTTCTGTATAGGGGGGTCAATACTCAATGCACAATCATTAATCCACCCCAAGCCTAATTTTCGTCAGTCTCCAATCTTCTGATGCATAATGAACAAATTCTTACATGGAGTACAAATTCTTACATAGTGAATAAGTTACATGGTGAACAGTGCAAGGGCAGTCATCACAGAAGCTTTCGGTTTTGTTCATGCATTATGAACTATAAACAGTTCAAATATGAATATTCATTAGATTTTTAAACTTGATTTATATGTGGATACCACATTTCTCTATTATTATTATTTTTAATAAAATGCTGAAGTGGTAGGTAGATACGAGATAAAGGTAGAAAACAGAGTTTAGTGTTGTAAGAGAGCAAATGTAGATGATCAGGTGTGTGCCTGTAGACTATGTGTTAATCCAAGCTAGACAAGGGCAATAAAACATCCACGTATGCAGAAGATTTCTCTCAGAACATAAGGGGGGAGGTTCTAAGCCTCACCTCTGCTGCTCCCCATTTTCTCACCAGATGGCCCCCTGCGACTGTGCCTGTCTTAGGTTGTTCCTCCCTTGAGGAATCTTACCCGTCTCTGGCTAACCAGTCATCTTCCAGGGCCATACAGGGAAATGTTAAGTTGGTAAGTGAGAGAGAAGCCTTATTGTTTGAAAAGGTTAGCTTTTTACTTCTTTGCGTATTTATGCCCTGTGGCTTCTATGCCCAGCATTTGTCTTGAGGTGTCTTTAGCACTTGGAA
Source organism: Manis pentadactyla (assembly GCF_030020395.1). Taxonomy (NCBI): domain Eukaryota; kingdom Metazoa; phylum Chordata; class Mammalia; order Pholidota; family Manidae; genus Manis; species Manis pentadactyla. Next base: position 29,049,819 of record NC_080026.1, on the reverse strand, counting down.
GAATTATGATACTCGGTAAATTCGCCATGTGGCACGAGTTCTATTTAAAGGTTGTGATTAGGTTGGAAGAAGAAAAGCTATAGAAGTAGCAGGCAGAAGAAAACCTGGGAAGATTGATTATTTCTTTGACATATCTTCTTGTAGAGTAACTTCAGCATGGATAGGTTTTAAACTACTAATTAAATTGTGCACACACAGTAACATAATAGGAATATAGTTACCTAACCAAAGCATACCTGTAATTACCAGCCATCTCCAGTGAAACCAAGAAAACCAGTTAGGCACCTTAGGCATTTGTGAAAACTTATCTATGATATGGTGGATATTGTCCGACTGAACTTAAACAGTCTGAGAGAATTCAGATAAATTAGAACAACCCATTCCTGGGGACTGTTCATATCCCATATGTTCTTTTAACGATAAATAGTCTGTGGTTGTAAGATTTTGGAGTGCTACAATTTGCACTTCTCCTAATTCTTGGTTGAGTTCCAACAGTATAGATCCAGTCAAATTTGTTGTTTTACTGTATGCACAAGCCAGCTTAGATATCTCCTTCATCATTCCCATGGCAATTCCAGGAACTGGTGGGACGAGTGCATCTACACCTGTGACAGTGCGTGGATCTTTGTTGGAGTTTTTTTTTTTGCTGATCATCTTCTGTCATGAGTCTTCCCGAGAGTGCTGATGTTGGAAGTTCTTTTTCATATTGTATCTTAGTTCATTTTTGGGGTAGCCAAATTAGGCTTTGATCCTCTGTATAAACACAAACAGACCCTTTGCCTACACTTTTATATGCCCTTTATATCATTGTGTAGAACTCATTGGAGGTACCAGATAGGAACTGCTTTTTTTTTTTTTTTAATCATTAATCTACACTTACATGACAAATACTTTGTTTACTAGGCTCTCCCCTATACCAGGTCACCCCTATATACTCCTTTACAGTCACTGTCCATCAGCGTAGCAAACTGTTGTAGAATCACTACTTGTCTTCTCTGTGTTGTACAGCCCTCCCCTTTCTCCCACCCCGCTATGGATGCTAATCTTAATACCCCTCTTTTTCTGGCCCCCTTATCCCTCCCTACCCACCCATCCTCCCCAGTCCCTTTCCCTTTGGTACCTGTTAGTCCATTCTTGAGTTCTGTGATTCTGTTGCTGTTTTGTTCCTTCAGTTTTTCCTTTGTTCTTATATTCCACAGATGAGTGAAATCATTTGGTATTTTTCTTTCTCCACTTGGCTTGTTTCACTGAGCATAATACCCTCCAGCTCCATCCATGTTGCCTCAAATGGTAGGATTTGCCCTTTTCTTATGGCTGAGTAGTATTCCATTGTGTATATGTACCACCTCTTCTTTATCCATTCATCTATCGATGGACATTTAGGTTGCTTCCAATTCTTGGCTATTGTAAATAGTGCTGCAATAAACATAGGGGAGCACTGGTCTTTCTCATACTTGATTGCTGTATTCTTAGGGTAAATTCCTAGGAGTGCAATTCCTGGGTCAAATGGTATGTCTGTTTTGAGCATTTTGAAGTACCTCCATACTGCTTTCCACAATGGTTGAACAAGTTTACATTCCCACCAGCAGTGTAGGAGGGTTCCCCTTTCTCCACAGCCTCGATAACACTTGTTGTTTTTTGTCCTCTGGATGGCAGCCATCCTTAGTGGTGTGAGGTGATACCTCATTGTAGTTTTACTTTGCATTTCTCTGATAATTAGCGATGTGGAGCATCTTTTCATGTGTCTGTTGGCCATCTGTATTTCTTTTTTGGAGAACCGTCTGTTCAGTTCCTTTGCCCATTTTTTAATTGGATTATTTGTTTTTTGTTTGTTGAGGCGTGTGAGCTCTTTATATATTCTGGACGTCAAGCCTTTATCGGATGTGTCATTTTCAAAGATATTCTCCCATACTGTAGGGTTCCTTTTTGTTCTATTGATGGTGTCTTTTGCTGTACAGAAGCTTTTCAGCTTAATATAGTCCCACTTGTTCATTTTTGATGTTGTTTTCCTTGCCCAGGGAGATATGTTCAAGAAGAGGTCACTCATGTTTATGTCTAAGAGGTTTTTGCCTATGTTTTCTTCCAAGAGTTTAATGGTTTCATGACTTACATTCAGGTCTTTGATCCATTTTGAGTTTACTTTCGTATTTGGGTTAGACAATGGTCCAGTTTCATTCTCCTACATGTAGCTGTCCAGTTTTGCCAGCACCATCTGTTGAAGAGACTGTCATTTCCCCATTGTATGTCCATGGCTCCTTTATCAAATATTAATTGACCATATATGTCTGGGTTAATGTCTGGATTCTCTAGTCTGTTCCATTGGTCTGTGGCTCTGCTCTTGTGCCAGTACCAAATTGTCTTGATTACTATGGCTTTATAGTAGAGCTTGAAGTTGGGGAGTGAGATCCCCCCTACTTTTTTCTTCTTTCTCAGGATTGCTTTGGCTATTCGGGGTCTTTGGTGTTTCCATATGAATTTTTGAATTATTTGTTCCAGTTCATTGAAGAATGTTGCTGGTAGTTTCATAGGGATTGCATCAAATCTGTATATTGCTTTGGGCAGGATGGCCATTTTGACGATATTAATTCTTCCTAGCCACGAGCATGGGATGCGTTTCCATCTGTTAGTGTCCCCTTTAATTTCTTTTAAGAGGGACTTGCAGTTTTCAGAATATAAGTCTTTCACTTCTTTGATTAGGTTTATTCCTAGGTATTTTATTTTTTTTGATGCAATTGTGAATGGAGTTGTTTTCCTGATTTCTCTTTCTGTTGGTTCATTGATGGTATATAGGAAAGCCACAGATTTCTGTGTGTTGATTTTGTATCCTGCAACTTTGCTGTATTCCGATATCAGTTCTAGAAGTTCTGGGGTGGAGTCTTTAGGGTTTTTTATGTACAGTATCATATCATCTGCAAATAGTGACAGTTTAACTTCTTCTTTGCCAATCTGAATTCCTTGTATTTTTTTGTCTTGTCTGATTGCCGTGGCTAGGACCTCCAGTACTATGTTAAATAACAGTGGGGAGAGTGGGCATCCCTGTCTAGTTCCAGATCTCAGCGGAAATGCTTTCAGCTTCTCGCTGTTCAATATAATGTTGGCTGTGGGTTTTTCATCGATGGCCTTTATTATGTTGAGGTACTTGCCCTCTATTCCCATTTTGCTGAGAGTTTTTATCATGAATGGATGTTGAACTTTGTCAAATGCTTTTTCAGCATCTACGGAGATGATCATGTGGTTTTTGTCTTTCTTTTTGTTGATGTGGTGGATGATGTTGATGGACTTTCGAATGTTGTGCCATCCTTGCATCCCTGGGATGAATCCCACTTGGTCATGGTGTACGATGGTTTTGATGTATTTTTGAATTCGTTTTGCTAAAATTTTGTTGAGTATTTTTGCGTCTACATTCATCAGGGATATTGGTCTGTAGTTTTCTTTTTTGGTGGGGTTTTTGCCTGGTTTTGGTATTAGGGTGATGTTAGCTTCATAGAATGAGTTTGGGAGTATCCCCTCCTCTTCTATTTCTTGGAAAACTTTAAGGAGAATGGGTATTATGTCTTCCCTGTATGTCTGATTAAATTCCGAGGTAAATCCATCTGGCCCGGGGGTTTTGTTCTTTGGTAGTTTTTTGATTACCGCTTCAATTTCGTTGCTGGTAATTGGTCTGTTTAGATTTTCTGTTTCTTTCTGGGTCAGTCTTGGAAGGTTGTATTTTTCTAGGAAGTTTTCCATTTCTCCTAGGTTTCCCAGATTGTTAGCGTATAGGTTTTCATAGTAGTCTCTAATAATTCTTTGTATTTCTGTGGGGTCCGTCGTGATTTTTCCTTTCTCTTTTCTGATACTGTTGATTTGTGTTGACTCTCTTTTCCTCTTAATAAGTCTGGCTAGAGGCTTATCTATTTTGTTTATTTTCTCGAAGAACCAGCTCTTGGTTTCATTGATTTTTGCTATTGTTTTATTCTTCTCAATTTTATTTATTTCTTCTCTGATCTTTATTATGTCCCTCCTTCTGCTGACCTTAGGCCTCATTTGTTCTTCTTTTTCCAATTTCGATAATTGTGACATTAGACCGTTCATTTGGGTTTGCTCTTCCTTTTTTAAATATGCTTGGATTGCTATATACTTTCCTCTTAAGACTGCTTTTGCTGTGTCCCATAGAAGTTGGGGCTCAGTGTTGTTGTTGTCATTTGTTTCCATATATTGCTGGATCTCCATTTTGATTTGGTCATTGATCCATTGATTATTTAGGAGCGTGTTGTTTAGCCTCCATGTGTTTGTGAGCCTTTTTGCTTTCTTTGAATAGTTTATTTCTAGTTTAATGCCTTTGTGGTCTGAAAAGTTGGTTGGTAGGGTTTCAATATTTTGGAATTTACTGAGGCTCTTTTTGTGTCCTAGTATGTGGTCTATTCTGGAGAATGTTCCATGTGCACTTGAGAAGAATGTGTATCCTGTTGCATTTGGATGCAGAGTTCTGTAGATGTCTATTAGGTCCATCTGTTCTAGTGTGTTGTTCAGTGCCTCTGTGTCCTTACTTATTTTCTGTCTGGTGGATCTGTCCTTTGGAGTGAGTGGTGTGTTGAAGTCTCCTAGAATGAATGCATTGCATTCTATTTCCTCCTTTAGTTCTGTTAATATTTGTTTCAGGTATGTTGGTGCTCCTGTATTGGGTGCATATATATTTATAATGGTTATATCCTCTTGATGGACTGAGCCCTTTATCATTATGTAATGTCCTTCTTTGTCTTTTGTTACTTTCTTTATTTTGAAGTCTGTTTTGTCTGATACCAGAATTGCAACACCTGCTTTCTTCTCTCTGTTCTTTGCTTGAAATATCTTTTTCCATCCCTTGACTTTAAGTCTGTGCGCGTCTTTGGGTTTGAGGTGAGTCTCTTGTAAGCAGCATATGGATGGATCTTGCTTTTTTATCCATTCTATTACTCTGTGTCTTTTGATTGGTGCATTCAGTCCATTTACATTTAGGGTGATTATTGAAAGGTATGAATTTATTGCCATTGCAGGATTTATGTTTGTGGTTACCAAAGGTTTAGGTTAGCTTCTTTACTATCTTATTGTCTAACTTAACTCGCTTGTTGAGCTATTATAAACACAGTCTGATGATTCTTTATTTCTCTCCCTTCTTATTCCTCCTCCTCCCTTCTTCATATGTTGGGTGTTTTGTTGTGTGCTCTTTTTAGGAGTGCTCTCATCTAGAGCAGTCCCTGTAGGATGCCCTGTAGAGGTGGTTTGTGGGAGGCAAATTCCCTCAACTTTTGCTTGTCTGGGAATTGTTTAATCCCTCCTTCATATTTAAATGATATTAGTGCTGGATACAGTAGTCTTGGTTCGAGGCCCTTCTGTTTCATTGCATTAAGTATATCATGCCATTCTCTTCTGGCCTGTAGGGTTTCTGTTGAGAAGTCTGATGATAGCCTGATGGGTTTTCCTTTGTAGGTAACCTTTTTTTTCTGGCTGCCTTTAATACTTTGTCCTTGTCTTTGATCTTTGCCATTTTAATTATTATGTGTCTTGGTGTTGCCCTCCTTGGATCCCTTGTCATGGGAGTTCTGTGTACCTCTGTGGTCTGAGAGGCCATTTCTTCCCCTAGTTTGGGGAAGTTTTCAGCAATTACATTTTCTATCCCCTTTTCTCTCTCTATGTCTTCTGGAATACCTATAATTCTTATATTGTTCCTTTTCGTTTGGTCACTCAGCTCTCTTAAAATTCTTTCATTCCTGGAGATCCTTTTATCTCTCTCTGCATCAGCTTCTCTGCGTTCCTGTTCTCTGTTTTCTAGTCCATTAATGGTCTCTTGCATCTCATCCATTCTGTTTTGAAGTCCTTCCAGAGCTTATTTTATTTCTGAATTCTCCTTCCTTAGTTCTTGCATATTTCTCTGCAAGTCCATCAGCATGGTTATGACTTCTGTTTTGAATTCTTTTTCAGGAAGACTGGCTAAATCTATCTCTCCAGATTCCTTCTCAGGAGAAGATGTAGCAGATGCCAAAGCTGTCTGGGTTAGTCTTGTCTGGATCATATTTTTTTGCCTTTTCATGTTGACAGGTGCTATTGACTGTCAGCTGGGAGGGACAAAATTTTCACTTGCTACTGGCCTTTCTTTACTGGGACAACTGCGACCCCTAGTGGCTTGTGTTGGGTAATTGCGTGTAGACTGGGTCTTTGTGTCTTGCCTGGCCGGAAGGGAGAAATTTCCCTTTCTGTGGGTGGAATTTGTCTCAAGCTGCTTCTCTGCTTTCGCAGCGCCCGGTGGGGTAATGGATGGGGGGGGCTGCTTGACTGTTTACCTCCGTGAGGGGTCTCAGAGCTGTTGTCCAGGGGGTTAGTGCACCTCGTTTTCCCTGTAATTTCCAGCTGCTCTACTGTGACTTGGGTTGTTTCCGTCAAGCTTTTAAATCCCTGTCCCTTTAAGACTTTCAAAAAGCCCCCGCTTTTCTTTGTCACAGGGGCATCAGCTTCGGCACCCGCTCAGAGGTCTTACTCCCTGTTCCCCCAGTATCCAGGGCCCCCTGGGCATGTACTGTGTCTGCACTCTGGCCCGGATGGCTGGGGCTGGGTGTTCGGCAGTCCTGGGCTCCGTCTCCCTCCCGCTCTGCCTGCTCTTCTCCCGCCGGGAGCTGGGGGGAGGGGCGCTCGGGTCCCGCCGGGCCGGGGCTTGTATCTTACCCCTTTCACCAGGCGCTGGGTTCTCGCTGGTGTAGCTGCAGTCTGGCCACTGTCCTGCGTCTTCTGGTCTCTCTTTTAGGGCTAGTTGTGTTTGTTGTATTTTCAAAAGTATATATGTTTTTGGGAGGAAATTCCCACTGTCCTACTCACGCCGCCATGTTGGCTCCGCCTCTCAATCACTTTTCTTAAAGTGACTGAAATTGCACAGCTTAAATCTGACTTGGTCAAAAATGCTTTATTCTAATTAAAATATTTCTATTACTTTTATTTTTTATAGTTCAAAATGAATGTTCTCTTCAGCATTTCAGTGAATTACCTAACAAAAGTCAGTCTCTTTATTTTTTTAGATTTGTCAAGAACTATTCCATAAATCAAATGCAAACTAAGTTACAAATTAGTTTTGTATAAATATCTCAATGTCCAATTGCTTGACCACTCCAAGATTTACTAAATAAAAGCATTTTAAAAATACCTGTTAAGGAAAGGATTACTACCATTATTAGAACATATTAAATATAGAGAAAAAGTTGCTTAAACAAGCTTGGAAAATCATTTTAACTGGCAGCTTAGTGAATGCTCTAGCTATTTAAACTGATCATATTCTATTTGCTGGTGATAAATACATTTGGATCAGCTGAGGTATTCACTAACATAGCAGGAATTAGAGCCTTTCGTTCAAATAATTTCCAATGTCTAGCTAAGCTAATGTGTCTCAAATACTGAAGTCACATGGTAGTTCTTGTGCTACTAGCACCTGTTACTTACTATTTATTATAAGTTATTATTTCTCCATAGAGTCCCTAAAATAGCCAGTATCCACTGCTTTCATGAGGTATTTTGGCCTATTGTCGTAATAAATGGCTTCGTCAATTGTTTGATGTATGTTAAAATGATCTTCAGTTCTATTCATTAATCAGTTCTCTTCCCTTAGGTATATATACTCATACATTTACATTCCATTTTTCATAATTTTTGCCAATGATTTAAACTAATCATAGTTATCAAGCATTACATTCTATTATTTTCTTGTTCAATACGGATCAATAACCAATCCCTTTAACTGTATACTAAAAACAATAAAATGCGATTATTCTACATACAAAACTACATTTATTCTATCACAGCATTCTCTTTTTATCCTTTCTGACTTGATTATATATTGATCGTCATTTTTCTACCAATTTCTATGTTAACAGTTAAGAAAAAGAAAGTTTTTTTCCTATAAGTCATAAAATAAACAGACACATCTGAAAATCTCATGCATACTGTTTCCCCAGGCAAGCACAAATTAATGTTTATCCTCCTATGTGGGAGGAGTGGAGAACAGGAGAAAGAAAGAAAGACAGAACACATGTGTATGTGTGTATGTGTGTGTGTGCACACACATGCAACAACGTGATTTCAGTTTATGGTAATATGCAGGAAGAAAAGGACAGTTACTACTTTGTAAATTTCTGGCATGAGAAATCAATATCAATCAAAATCATAAATCACTCTTTCTGAAGAAGATGTATAAAAACTGATTTGCTAGGGAAAAAGTCTACAAACACAGGTAGTTGTTACCAATTAACATAAACCTCATAGTTTTTAAGGTATTTCAATAAACACTACAGTTAATAAGCTTATAATTATCATCTAAGATTCTTGCTTTTTTAAAAAATCCCACCTTTGCTATCACATTGTGACTTATTCAGTGAAAATTCACAATTCTTATCTAAGTGACACTGTAATAAATATTCAAGAAAGCATTAAAATAAACTCTGCAATTTACTACTTACACAAACAGTGCTTCTACTTGCATTTATGTATATGCAAAACATGAAGTGAATGCATTTATTAAGTGAACACGTATTTGAATATATAGCTTTCTAATAACCATAAACAATGCTAGAAAATCTAAGAATCCCATCTCTGATCTGCAAATGAAACCCTTAAAGGATGGCATATAACATGCATTTAAACACTCACTGTGGAAGGATTGAAGAATATTGATTGTCCATTCATCTGTTAATCTTCCTGTTTTTGTTATCTGGATACATTTGAGCTGATTTGAAGATTCTCTTGATTCAATCCAACAAATCATATCTTCATTGTAAATAAAATCCAGAGTATGAATTTCATTTCCATTGACTGAGCTCAGGGTTGCCATTTTGCTTCCATTAAGATAGAAAACCTCGATTGTTTCAGAATTTGCAATTAACAGCATAGGTGGCCTATCTGTCGGTTCTGGAATAAAAAAGAAGGAAGCAAGTTTAGCAAAAGAGAGTCAGGTTACTTTTTTTGTTTGTTTTTGTTTATTTGTTTAAAAAAATTTACATTACTCATGAAAAATTATTCCTGTAGTTTTAATGCCTCTTTAAAATAAAACAAAAAAATGCTTACAAAGTATTTATTAATAATTCATATATATGCTTCACTGTGTGTTTCAGTTCACTTCTTATAGGAAAACATAGTCCACTGAGCATTTGTATTCTTCATTTCCTTAGTCATAATGTGTTGTCTAAATGTGGGACGCTGTTATTTACTTTCATTGTTGGTAAATAAAGGAAGCGCTGCTAGTTATTTCCCTAGCAATGATGATGGATCTGGACTGACCTTTCCATATAATTTTACAGGCTTCCCTTGCGAGCAAGGGCATGCTTTTTTGAGGTGGATGTATAAGGCCAGAAATTGATTCTCTGGAGCAGAACACACAAAGTGCATGGGCTCATACAAAGAGTACCTGCGACCTAAGCCTCATTGTCTACTTGACTGACCCCAGGAGCCAAACAATCACACATTCCCTTAGTGACTAGATTATGATTACTGAGCCATTTCCTTCCACATTCCTTTCCAATAGTCTGGAAAATAAGACTCTAGAGGTAAAAGGAACCTGTTTAACACTACTCTTTTGAACAATGCCTTGTGTTAGACTTGGTACGGTTTTGATAAATATATACTAATTGACCACAATTTCAATAACCTTTAATATTTATAGGTAACAGTAAAATACCATGTAAAATTAGTGTTGAAAGGGCTTAAATATAAACAATCATATTCAGAAGTAGCTTTTGTGCTAATTAGGGGATAGGAAAAATTTGGAAACCTTCAACTCTTCTTTTTTTCTGCCTACATTCAGTGTGTCAATAAATCTCTTTGAGTCTGATGTCAAATGCATCAGAAGTTCACCACTACGACTACTACTACAGTCCTGCTTCAATTGGCCATCATCTCTTAACCAGACAACTACAATAGCTTTCTAACTGGTTCCTTTGCTTCCTCTATGCCCTCCTCCTCTTTTTTCTATCTCAACAGGATAGCTAGGGCTGCCTTTAAAATGTAAAGGCAGATCATATCAGTTTTCTGCCCAGTTCCAGTTCCTCAAAGGGCTCTCATTCCAATCAGAGTAAAAGTTCAAACCTTTATAAGGGCATATAAAGCCCTACCTGGTTTTTATTTTCATTATCTATTTGACCTCTTTTTCTTCATTTCCTTACCACTCTCACCCTTGTTCTCACTCTAGACACACTATCCTTCTTACTGTTCCTTGAACAAGCCAGCTAAGCTGCCATCTCAGCGGTTCTTCCTTCTGGAATCATCATCTTCCACACATCAGAAAGGCTGACTTGCTCACCTCCTTTTGGTTATTATTTGAATGTCACCTTTCTGGTGAGGACTTCTCTTACCACTTTATCTTGTAAAAATCGCAACCCCTATGCTCTCTATATGCCTTTCCTGCTTCATTTTTCACTTATCACCACCAAACATTGCATGTATCTTATTTATCTTTCTGAGTTATTATCGTTCCGCCTCGCTGCAGTATCTGTAACGTTTAGAGAAAGCCTGGAACCCTAGTGGTCACTCAATACACATTTCCTAAATAAAGAAAATGGAAATGTGTAACTCTTGCAGAGAGTACTTTAGATATGTTCTATGAAATGTTACAAAATAATTTGGTTTTCTTAGCCTATTAATGCAATCCAGAGAAAGACCGGCTACTCAGAAAATTTAATAAACATCATTCGATCATTCAAGAAGCTGACAGTGAGCATTGTAAAGGCAGAACAAGAGCAAGTACATAGACTATAGCCAATAAATTAAAATGAGTCTAAAGGTATGAAAGTGTTATTTAATGGTCTTCATCGTTTCTGAGGGGAGTAAGGATAGCAGGCTCTTTGGTGTTGCTTTCAGAGATGAGGGGCCTCCGCTGAAGATGATTTATGGTGTCTCATCACAGGCTTAAAACATCAACTCTAAAATGGCATCCCAAGGCCTTGTGTGAGTAGCTGAATTTTTATTCCCTAAGGAATTCTATTAATCAAGCCATAGGATTCTTCTTTGCCTTTAGAAAAATACTAAAAGTTTTGACTTAATAAAAGCAACAAAACAAAAATAAACAACGAAAGTTTCCAAAGATTATAAAACTAATTAGCCCAACAGTTTCTATCCAACAGAAAAACAGATTTATCTTGGACTGCCCAGTGTAAGCCAACAAAAAGAGAAGTTTCCAAATTGCTATGATTATTTCCACAGTAAAGTTTTCTCAGCAGCATCAATAAAATTGTGAATTATTTCTGCCTGACATAATCTTGTCAAGTGATCACATTGAGCTTGGTTAGCTAGTTTGCCTCTCTCCTAATTTCTTAAAGCCATCCTGAACCAAGTAATACTTGCCCTTGGCATTCTGTAATTTAGTAACCCAGACTTGGTTACTTTTCCACACTCCTAGCTCTTCCCAGTTGACCTCCTGAAGCCTGTTATGTCATAGATTCCTCAGGTTTTATGAAGGGGTCATAGATATTTGTGTTATCAGGTTAACAAAGATATACTGTTTATATTAGTGTTTATTATCTTCATTTGACAACTGAAATGACCTTTAGTGAAACCGCCTCTCATTCAGAAATGAACCAGTATTGGAGGCTTCTTTGTTGCCAAGCTTCATGAGAAGTCCAGATGGAGACAATAATTTCTTAACTAGCTACAAGCCAGTAAATTTAAGTATGTCATAAACATTCTTTGGAGAGAGGCTGGAATATGAAGAAGCACCAAGATTCTCCTGAGAAACTGAGATAAAAATGAATTAATGGTCAACACAGGCAATGCTTACTTGACACAACTAATCAATCTATTTGATTTCTGTAGCTGCTTTTTGAATGAATCGGTTGACTGGGTTTAATACAGAACATATCAACCACTAATTTTAAAGCATCAGATAAACAGAGAACCTATAAAGAGAAAGTCAGATGCTTCATAATCTGACATGGTTTGATTTAATAATGGAGACTAAAAATTCGAATGACATTCTGAAGGAAGGATACTTACAACATTACTTGTAATATGCTTTATTGAGGTAATACTCATATGTCTATGCTAATGTTTAGCTGTGGTTTCCTTTTTTAGACAAAAAAACAAAAGGCTGGGGTTGGGGGAAGCCACTGAAACACAAGAACATACAAAAATCCTCAGGGGCTAAGGATATAAATCTTTTTTTCTACTTCATAATGAATGGGGACATAGGCCTGGTGAAAGTAATCTGTCTCTACCTGCACTGGGTCTGATCTCTAATGTGCATCATTACCTCAAGTTTCCACTTGCCAGCTGAAGAACACCGTTAGCTTGGATAATGAGGATAAAAGACTGGCAGAAATAAATGTGATGCTCTTATCAGATTCCATTCTTAGAAGCAGTGGACACTTTCCCCAAAGGAACAGTAGGAAAGCACATTAAATGACTTCAATCAAAGGAATACCTACATCAACACTTAGTGGGAAGCAATAAATATTAACTTTCCACACAGAGCAGATTGAACCAGAAGAAAGCACTCAGTCAATATTCTAACTTAGAGAACAAAGGTCAAATAAACCTCTGCAAAAGGGCTGTCAATTGATTCATGCTAGAGGAGGAAAGTTGTCTTCATCCTCTTCACCACTCTCCATATGTCAACAGTAAAAAAAACAATGTTTTCTCTCTCAGAGAGACATGTATTTTTTTTTTCCACATGGTTGGAAGGTCATTTTTTTTCCTATCATCTATGTTAATCAGTGACACAATTTTTGAAGACTGATTAGAAAATTGTGAATTAAAAGGAAAATTGGAAACATGGAAAAGCTCATTTGATTAGATCACGAAAATACTTATTTAAATTCCAAGCCACTACAACCATGCAAACATATTCTTATCCTCTCATGGTCAAGAATATTAAAAGTGAATAAAACTTATTTTTAAGGTTTCATTTAAACTTCATATTCTTCCATTCAATTCTAAGAATATTAATTCAGCTACTTTCCTTTTAAGTGATTGGAATTATGGATTCAGACTCTTAGAAACAAAAATAAATATAAATCTAATAAATATTTATGTATATGATAAAGCTACATATATATACATATATAATATACACACACACATTTCTGATTTTCTTTAATCAATCCTGTAATTGTGAGCAATCACCCAGCTGAATTAAGTTGAACAGATGCACGTCAATATTTGTTGAGTCAAAGATGAAAGAGAAAAGAAAGAATCCCAGGTTCAACTGGATATAAGGTTAAATGATGACTTGCACATAAAGTACTTAATATGAAGAGTCAAAATAAGACTAAAAGTGTGTCAAAAGAGAACATTGTCATCTGTAGGGCCCAAAGAAGTTGTTTCTCAACCAAAAAGATCTTAAAATAATTGAGAGAGGAATTTGAAAACTTTCACTTTAATTTATCATATACAAATTACATAATGTCTTTAAAAATAAGGAACATAGGATGAAATTAGAAAGGAAAAACAAGAATTTTAACAATGTATAATAAAAAAATAATTCAAACCCCATAGGAATGAACTAGTACTCAGTGAAACAAAATTAACGTGAATTTTTTCAAATTAAAAACTAACTTCTAAAGTTATTTAAAGAATATAAAAAGTTGAAAATGAAATATTAGCAAGAAATTATCTAGTTAAAAAAAGAGAGAACAGACATAATTCAAATAATAATTATAAATTAAAGTCAATTGAACCAAACTAAAAATGTAGATAAAGTTAGTATCATATAAGTGAAAAAAATATATTGGTTTGAAATATTTTCATCGCCAAAACATATATGGCCAAATATACTTCTCTGTTTTCCTCAGCTAATTTTTTAATGGAAAGCTTTCCACTAAAATTAATGATACTTAGAAAAAAGACATATTGTGCCATATATCAGAGGAAACTATTTTATCACATTTTATAAAAGAAAAAATAAAATGTGAACCAATATGGAAACATTGAAATGCATTAAAAACAGTACAGGGCTAAGCAAGAGAATATATATTGCTATAACTATGTTATAGTTTACTTTAGCACTATCTTTTATTGTCACAATGTATTCATGCTGAACTATTGCTTGGATGAAAATGCTTTATTTATTATATTTTTAAGTATTTCTAGACCTAACACATTCAACTAGGACCTGAAGGAGATTAGAAAGATAGTCTGCCTTCAAAAAACATATAATCTAGTGCAAAAATGAAGGTAATATTTATATAATATATACAAAGTTCTATAAGTTAGTTTGGTACATTTTAGAAAAGATATAGAATGACATTGAATTTCAAAGAAGGGCTAGATATATCTTGCTATGCTCAGAATGTTGTGTCCTTCAAATTCTTATGTCAAATCCTAACCCCCAAAGGTCATGGTGTTGGTAGAATGAAGGAGGGTTGGGGAGGTGATTAAGTCATAAACATGGAGCCCTCATGAATGGAATTAGTGTCTTGTAAAAGAGTATCTAGAGAGATTCCCTAGACTCACTAATGAGGATATAATATGTCTGCAGCGCAGAAGAGAGCCCTCACCTGACCATGCCAGCACCCTGATCTCAGACTTCCAGCCTCTAGAACTGTGAGAAGTAAATTTCTGTTGTGTATAAACCCCCCAGCCTATGGTATTTTGTTATAGCAGCACAGATGACTAAGACATATCTGCTTAGTAGAGGCAAAAGTTCCTTAATAGTGATGGGATTTGATCTCAGCCTTGCCTGAATGGAAGAATAGAAACTGGATATACAGAGATGAAAAAACAGATTTGATTAAAACAATGACATGGGATAGACCAGAAGATGTTGGGAAGATACTGACCTTAGTTTTCAGTTTTCTGTCAGGTAGAGCATGTATGAGTGGTGGAGGTAATTAATAATGATAATAATAATAGCTAAGCTTTTTTGAGTGTATTTTAGGAGTCAGACACTCTACTACATGCTTCAGATTTATCATTGTGTCCTCACATTTCCATGAATTAGATGCTAATATTATCCACATTTTAAAGATAATAAACTAAGTTCTATTGAGTTTAGGTAACTTGCTTAAAATTATATTGCTACTAAGTGGAAAGAACTGGATTCAAACTCAGAGAGCTTATAGTAGCTGAGAAAGTAGGTTGAAGAAAGATTGCACTTGCCATTGGAAGCCAAGATGAAAAACTTGCTTTTAATTTGGGATGCAAGGGGAACAAATTTAAATTTTAGAGAATATAACATGATCAAAATTGCTTTAAGTCAAGTTGAAAATGATACACAGCATATTATATGGGTGGGCTAAACATATGGGATGGTTGAATTTTCCATTTAATTTTTAAAATTGTTTTTGCTTTTATAGTGGTATAATATAATTCATTCAGATAGGAAGGTAATATGTAAAAGTTTTATTTACACACTTTTTTACACACTCTTATTACACACTTATTTACTGTCTTGATGGTGGTATTCTGAGTAAGTTTAGAAAGGAGTGAGGTAAAAGGAAAAAGTATTTTTGTTCCTGTTCAGAAACAATGACCATGTGTACTAACACTTCTATTGGAAGAAGATGTTATTAGGAGACATATAGGCTCCAGAGAATCCTCAGAGGTTAAAAACATATTAGGTTCTACATGTGTGAACAGAAAAAGTATTAATTTATTCTTAATTATAAAAAGTGTAACTCAACATTATTAAAAAAATTTAAAAATCTTGTGGATATAGGCATTGGATTCATGGATGACTGAACACAGAAATGCTATTTTAATTTCTCAGAAATAGGTAATAAAAATCTAAAATAGGTGGTCTTGAGTTCTTAAGTAGAGATGAGTTGGTGTATTGAATCTGAAGTCCTAAACTGAGGTGATTGTTTTATGTAGACAATGAAGGACATGGAGTCAAAGATAATGTGGAAATTTTGATATGTGTAGTGGGAAGAATGATGGTGTTATTAAGAGAAACAGGAAATAAAGCAGAGTCAGTTTTAAGAGAAGATGACAAGGTTCATATTGGCACATTAGTCCAGTGTCTTATTTGGTAATATTGTCTTCAGCATTGTAAAAATTCACTCAGATAAACTACTGATCAACCTGAATTAGCCACTGTGGAGAAAGTAAAAGTTCCTGTGGCCATGTTCTCACCTGCCCTGGTTGGCCCACTCACTACACACCTGTAGGCAATATGTTGTTACTGACTCTACATAAAGAGTTCCTCCCAGTGCTCACTGCATGGCTGCAGGATAGTGGAGGCTGGAGTGGTGGCAGCATTGAGGACAGAGACTGAGATGGCTGTGGGGCAGAGAGGCCCAGAGGCAGAGACAGGCTTGCTGCAGGCAGACTCACTCTGAATGGACAGGATTCTAGTGATTGACCTGCCATCATGGGAGTAAAGTGGGGTATAAGCCCTTTCAGCCCAAGAACATTCCATTCTCATTTTTCGATCTCACTGTATCCATAGTGAACTTGTCCGGGGCTGAAACCCATTGGCAAGACAGCCACAGACCTTAAAACAATTTAATGTTTTTTGTTATTTAGAACCTTACTAATAAAATACTGGTACCTTCATTTAGAGGATATTTCAAATTGAAATGTAATGATTAAAAAGCAATGAAATATGTTGCTTCTCAGGAATAAGGATCATTTTACAAAAACAATTAAAGTCAATTATGTCATGCCACACACATACACAAAAAAAGATTCTCATTTCACAAATTAGCAGTTCCCACAATTCGTCTGTTTCTTAAAGAACTGGTCTGCTAGATCAAGGAAGTATTTCCCTTAATATTTGGGAGGCCTTCCTTGGCAAATGGTAAGTGTTCAATCAATGAATGACAGAGAAGTGTTCGAATATGGACCCTATGATGTATTCACAGATATTTTATTGAATTTTTAAATGTACGAATGATAGTTTATTTTGATAATCAAAATGAATTTGATTAAATAATGCAGGAAATTAAAGAAATTTAACTGGTAACCACTGAAAAGCTACATTAGTAAATCTCAAAATTTCAGAGTATCAGTCATTCAAATTTTAAATTATTGAAAGAATATTAGAAATAGAAGAGTCTAGGAATGGTCAATTCACAAGACTTACTAAGAAATGGCCAATGATACTTTTGAATCTCTTAGTCATCTTTCTAATAGTAGCAAGCAGGAAAGACTTTAGAAACACAAATTTTTTTTTTACCAGTTCAGACATGTGTAAGTTATAAATTGGTAATAACTGAGTTTAAAAGGTAATAGATATTGGCTCATTCAAAAATTGCCTTTAAATAACTCCTATTCATAAAACAGCTCCTGTTGAAGGCATGGATCTTTTTTGTTTTGTTTTGTTATCATTGATCTACAATTACAGAAAGAACATTATGTTTACTAGGTTCCCCCCTTCACCAAGTCCCCCCCACATACCCCTTCACAGTCACTGTTCATCAGCATAGTAAGATGCTGTAAAATCACTACTTGTCTTCTCTGTGTTGCACAGCCCTCCCCGTGCCCCCCCCAACATTATACATGCTAATCGTAATGCCCCCTTTCTTTTTCCCCACCCTTATCCCTCCCTTCCCACCCGTCCTCCCCAGTCCCTTTCCCTTTGGTAACTGTTAGTCCTTTCTTGGGTTCTGTGATTCTGCTGCTGTTTTGTTCCTTCAGTTTTCCTTTGTTCTTATACTCCGCATATGAGTGAAATCATTTGGTACTTGTCTTTCTCCACCTGGCTTATTTCACTGAACATAATACCCTCTAGCTCCATCCATGTTGTTGCGAATGGTAGGATCTGTTTTTTTCTTATGGCTGTGTAATATTCCATTGTGTATATGTACCACTTCTTCTTTATCCATTCATCTACTGATGGACATTTAGGTTGCTTCCACATCTTGGCTATTGTAAACAGTGCAGCGATAAACATAGAAGTGCATCTGTCTTTTAAAAACTGGGCTGCTGCATTCTTAGGGTAAATTCCTAGAAGTGGAATTCCTGGGTCAAATGGTATTTCTATTTTGAGCATTTTGAGGAACCTCCATACTGCTTTCCACAATGGTTGAACTAGTTTACATTCCCACGAGCAGTGTAGGAGGGTTCCCCTTTCTCCACAACCTCGACAACATTTGTTGTTGTTTGTCTTTTTGATGATGACAATCCTTCCTGGTATGAGGTGATATCTCATTGGGGTTTTAATTTGCATTTCTCTGATGAATAGCGATGTGGAGCATCTTTTCATGTGCCTGTTGGCCATCTGGATTTCTTCTTTAGAGAACTGTCTATTCAGCTCCTCTGCCCATTTTTTAATTGGATTATTTGATTTTTGTTTGTTGAGGTGTGTGAGCTCTTTATATATTTTGGATGTCAACCCTTTATCGGATCTGTCATTTATGAATATGTTCACCCATACTGTAGTATATCTTTTTGTTCTATTGATGGTGTCCTTTGCTGTACAGAAGATCTTTAGCTTGATATAGTCCCACTTGTACATTTTTGCCTTTGTTTCCCTTGCCCAGGGAGATACGTTTATGAAGAATTCACTCATGTTTATGTCCATGAAATTTTTGCCTATGTTTTTTTCTAAGAGTTTTATGGTTTCATGACTTACATTCAGGTCTTTGATCCATTTGGAGTTTACTTTTGTGTATGGTGTTAGACAGTGATCCAGTTTCATTCTCTTACATGTAGCTGTCCAGTTTTGCCAGCACCATCTGTTGAAGAGACTGTCATTTCCCCATTGTATGTCCATGGCTCCTTTATCAAATATTAATTGGCCATATATGTTTGGGTTAATGTCTGGAGTCTCTAGTCTGTTCCACTGGTCTGTGGCTCTGTTCTTGTGCCAGTACCAAATTGTCTTGATTACTGTGGCTTTGTAGTAGAGCTTGAAGTTAGGGAGTGAGATCCCCCCACTTTATTCTTCCTTCTCAGGATTGCATTGGCTATTCGGGGTCTTTGACAGTTCCATATAAATTTTTAAACTATTTGTTCCAGTTCATTGAAGAGTGCTGTTGGTAATTTGATAGGAATTGCATCAAATCTGTTTATTGCTTTGGGCAGGATTGCCATTTTGACGATATTAATTCTTCCTAGCCAGGAGAATGGGATGAGTTTCCATTTGTTAGTGTCCTCTTTAATTTCTCTTAAGAGTGTCTTGTAGTTTTCAGGGTATAGGTCTTTCACTTCCTTGGTTAGGTTTATTCCTAGGTATTTTATTCTTTTTGATGCTATTGTGAATGGAATTGTTTTCCTGCTTTCTCTTTCTCTTAGTTAATTGTTAGTATATAGGAATGCTACAGATTTCTGTGTGTTAATTTTGTATCTTGCAACTTTGCTGAATTTTAATGTTAGTTCTAGTAGTTCTGCAGTGGAGTCTTTAGGGTTTTTTATGTACAGTATCATGTCATCTGCGAATAGTGACAGTTTGACTTCTTCTTTACCAATCTGAATTCCTTGTATTTCTTTGTTTTGTCTAATTGCCACGGCTAGGACCTCCAGTACTGTTAACTGGGGAGAGCGGGCATCCCTGCCTTGTTCCCGATCTCAGAGGAAAAGCTTTCAGCCTCTCGCTGTTCAGTATGATGTTAGCTGTGGGTTTATCATATATGGCCTTTATTATGTGGAGGTACTTGCCCTCTATGCTCATTTTGTTGAGAGTTTTTATCATGAATGGATGTTGAATTTTGTCGAATGCTTTTTAAGCATCGGTAGAGATGATCATCTTCATGTGGTTTTTGTCCTTTTTGTTGATGTGGTGGATGATGTTGATGGATTTTCGAGTGTTGTACCATCCTTGCATCCCTGGGATGAATCCCACTTGGTCATGGTGTTTGATCCTCTTGATGTATTTTTTAATTTGGTTTGCCAATATTTTTTTGAGTATTTTTGCATCTACGTTCATCAGGGATATTGGTCTGTAGTTTTCTTTTTTGGTGGGGCCTTTACGTGGTTTTGGTATTAGGGTGATGTTGGCTTCATAGAATGAGTTTGGGAGTATCCTCTCCTCTTCTATATTTGGAAAACTTTAGGGAGAATGGGCGTTATGTCTTCTCTGTATGTTTGATAAAATTCTGAGGTAAATCCATCTGGCCCAGGGGTTTTGTTCTTGGGTAGTTTTTTGATTACTGACTCAATTTCATTGCTGGTAATTGGTCTGTTTAGATTTTCTGTTTCTTTCTGGGTCAGTCTTGGGAGGTTGTATTTTTATAAGAAGTTGTCCATTTCTCCTAGGTTTTCCAGCTTGTTAGCATATAGGTTTTCATAGTATTCTCTAATAATTCTTTGTATTTCTGTGGGGTCCATCATGATTTTTCCTTTCTTGTTTCTAATTCTGTTGATGTGTGTTGACTCTTTTTCTCTTAATAAGTCTGGCTAGAGGCCTATCTCTTTTATTTATTTACTCGAAGAACCAGCTCTTGGTTTCATTGATTTTTTTCTATTGTTTTATTCTTCTCAATTTTATTTATTTCTTCTCTGATCTTTATTATGTCCCTCCTTCTGCTGACCTTAGGTCTCATTTGTTCTTCTTTTTCCAATTTTGATAATTGTGACATTAGACCATTCATTTGGGATTGTTCTTCCTTCTTTAAATATGCCTAGATTGCTATATACTTTCCTCTTAAGACTGCTTTTGCTGCATCCCACAGAAGTTGGGGCTTTGTGTTATTGTTGTCATTTGTTTCCGTATATTGCTGGATCTCCATTTTAATTTTGTCATTGATCCATTGATAATTTAGGAGCATGTTGTTAAGCCTCCATGTGTTTGTGAGCCTTTTTGCTTTCTTTGTACAATTTATTTCTAGTTTTATACCTTTGTGGTCTGAAAAGTTGGCTGGTAGGATTTCAATCTTTTGGAATTTACTGAGGTTCTTTTTGTGGCCTAGTATGTGGTCTATTCTGGAGAATGTTCCATGTGCACTTGAGAAGAATGTGTATCCTGTTGCTTTTGGATGTAGAGTTCTATAGATGTCTATTAGTTCCATCTGGTCTAGTGTGTTGTTCAGTGCCTCTGTGTCCTTACTTATTTTCTGTCTGGTGGATCTGTCCTTTGGGGTGAGTGGTGTGTTACAGTCTCCTAGAATGAATGCATTGCATTCTATTTCCTCCTTTAATTCTGTTAGTATTTGTTTCACATATATTGGTGCTCCTGTATTGGGTGCATATATGTTTATAATGGTTATATCCTCTTGTTGGACTGAGCCCTTTATCATTATGTAATGTCCTTTTTTATCTCTTGGTACTTTCTTTATTTTGAAGTCTATTTTGTCTGATACTAGTATTGCCAAACCTGCTTTTTTCTCTCTGTTGTTTGCATGAAATATCTTTCTCCAACCCTTGACTTTTAATCTGTGCATGTCTTTGGGTTTGAGGTGAGTCTCTTGTAAGCAGCATATGAATGGGTCTTGCTTTTTTATCCATTCTATTATTCTGTGTGTTTTTATTGGTGCATTCAGTCCATTTACATTTAGGGTGATTTTTGAAAGATATGTACTTATTGCCATTGCAGGCTTTAGATTTGTGGTTACCAAAGGTTCAAGGTTAGCTTGTTTACTACCTTACTGTCTGACCTCACTCGCTTACTGAGCTGTTATAAACACAGTCTGATGATTATTTCTTTCCCTTCTTTTTCCTCCTCCTCCATTCTTCATATGTTGGGTGTTTTGTGCTATGCTCTTTTTAGGAGTACTCCCATCTAGAGCAGTTCCTCTAAGATACCCTGTAGAGGTGGTTTGTGGGAGGCATATTCCCTCAACTTTTGCTTGTGTGGGAATTGTTTAATCCCTCCATCATATTTAAATGATAATCATGCTGGATACAGTATCCTTGGTTCAAGGCCCTTCTGTTTCGTTGCATTAAATATATCATGCCATTCTCTTCTGGCCTGTAAGGTTTCTGTTGAGAAGTGTGATGATAGCCTGAATGGTTTTCCTTTGTAGGTGACATTTTTATTCTCTCTGGCTGCCTTTAATACTCTGTCCCTGTCCTTGATCTTTGCCATTTTAATTATTATGTGTCTTGGTGTTGACCTCTTTGGATCCCGTCTCTTGGGAGCTCTGTGTGCCTCTGTAGTCTGAGCAACTATTTCCTCCCCCAGTTTGGGGAAGTTCTCAGCAATTATTTCTTCAAAGACACTTTCTACCCGTTTTTCTCTCTCTTCTTCCACTGGTACCCCTATAATGCAGGTATTGTTCCTTTTGGATTGGTCACACAGTTCTCTTAATATTGTTTTGTTCCTGGAGTTCCTTTTATCTCTCTCTGCATCAGCTTCTATGCATTCCTGTTCTCTGGTTTCTATTCCATCAATGGCCTCTTGCATCTTATCCATTCTGCTTATAAATCCTTCCAGAGTTTGTTTCACTTCTGTAATCTCCCTCTGGACATCTGTGATCTCCCTCCGGACGTCTGTTGTCTCCTGCTGGACTTCATCTCTTAGCTCTTGCATATTTCTCTGCAGCTCTGTCAGCATGTTTATGATTTTTATTTTGAATTCTTTTTGAGGGAGACTGGTTAGGTATGCCTCTGCAGATCCTTTCTCAGGTGTAACTATCTTGGTCTGGACCAGATTTTTTTGCCTTTTCATGGTGATTTCAGTGGCTGTAGGCAGGTTGTGGGTGTGTCAGTTGGGAGAATAAAGTCCTTTCCTGCTTGCTGGATGCCTTGCCCTTCTCTGCTGCCTGTGATGGCTACCTGCACTCCTGGAGCAGCCATTGGCTTAATCTCCTAAACTGCTGTGGGCGGCGTGTCCATCAGAGCAGCGCAGAGCCCTGCGGGGAGTGGCAGGCATGCCAGGTGTGCTCCTCTGTGCTAGTGGCGACCCTGCCGGGCAGCTGTGTGACAGCAGCGGCCTTTGGGTCTGGCCCAGGTGGCTGTGTATTGGGCTGGGATTCTGGTCGCCTCCTGGGAGCACACCTGCTCCCTCTGGTTGCACTGCTGGTGCATGCTTGGCTTTTCTGCACAGGTTTCTACCGGGCTCTGGCTTCACTGCTGCTGGTGCCTGCGAGCCGCACCTGGGCTGTTTGGTTGCGCCACTGCGGGCTAGCCCTGAAGCGCACAGATCTGCTCTCAGTTCCTTCTAGCGCTTCCGCCCCCAGCGCACGCTCCCACTCTCCTGCTACTGGGCCTGTGTGTCGGGGTCCACGCCAGTTGGAGGAATGACTGGCAGGCTGCCTAGTCCTGTGAGGGGCTTCAGAGCTGCACTGCCTCCGTTTAGGGTGCCTAAGTTTCCCCTGTACTCCCAGCTGCCGGAACAACTTCATCCAGCTATGGGTCCCTGTCTCTTTAAGACTTGCAGAAAGCACTTGCTTTTCTTTTGTCTCAGGGGTGCTGGTTGCGGGGACCTGCCCCCAGGTTTTGCTTTTCCCTTTCTCTAATATCCAGCACCCCATGCACCTTGTGTCTGCGTTCCGGGTGCGGATTTCTAGAGCTGGTTGTTTAGCAGTCCTGGGCTTTCACTCCCTCCCGGTTCTGACTCCTTTCTTCCCGCCCGGTTTTGGGGTGGGGGAGCGTTTGGGTCCTGTCTGGCCATGGCTTGTATCTTACCCCCTTCATGTGATGCTGAGTTCTCGCAGATGTAGATGCATCCTGGCTGTTGTACTGCATCCACTGGTGTCTCTTTTAGAAATAGTTGTATTTATTGTATTTTCTTAAATATATATGTTTTGGGGAGGAGATTTCTTCTGAACTACTCACGCCGCCATCTTTCCGTCATTCTGAATACATGGATCTTTTAAAAAGCCACATTAAATTTGTCTCTTAAAAAGAAAATATTGCTTCAATATTTGCATATTTATTTATTCATTTAACAAATATTTATTGAGCATGGCTAGCTTCTGCCAGGCACTGCTCTAGATGCTAGTGATATAGCATTTAACAAAACTAATAAAATTCCTGTTTTCATAGAGCTTACATTTCAGTGGGTGAAACAGACAACAAGCAAGTAAACAAATTCTATTTAATATTATTTGGCAGTGATAAATTCTATGAAGAAAGGTAAAGCACTGGTAGTAATTGGGATGCAAGCTGCTCCTTAAAGACAGTAGTCCAATTTAGAATATGGTTAAAAGTTTGAAACAAAGGGTTTGAGAGAAAGAATGTAGTCAAGGATGAGTCCAGCATTTTGGCTTGAACAGCTGAATGACTGGGAGTGACATTTACCAAGATGGGCAACATTGGAGAAATAATATTAGGGCAGAGAATCAAAGGTTTGGGATATATAGAATTTGATATTTCTATTAAATTTCCAAATGGAGATACTGAATTAGATCCCATTACCTATGTGAGTCTGGTGTTAAACAGAGAATTCTGGGCATGTGAAAAAAATTTTCCAGTCTTAGCCTCTAGATATATTACAAAACTATGGAACAGGGTGGTTTCTACAGTCATGATGTAGGATGAGAATACTTAGAAAATCAATAAAGACCTATACAAAGGACAGAACACTGGATAATGCCAAAAATACTGGCAATATGATAATGCAGCAAAATAACTGAGATAAAATGCCTAGTAAGATAAAATGGAAACTCTCAAGAATGTGCTAGTTTAAAACAGAAAGGATTTAAGTAGGAGACAAGGATCAGTTAGTAGTGTGCTAAAGTGATAATTGAATGATTAGATAACTGGAGGTCACTACTAACCTTGATAACTGAGGTACAAATGAGAGATAAGAATGTAAGAACCACTGAATTGGGTTCAAAAGGAAAGGAAAGGAAGTGGAGAAATAGACTACACATTCTGTGAGTTTTTCTATAAAGGGAAAAGAAAAATAGAGTGGTGGCTGGAAAGAAATATTGGTTTAAAGTAAGTTCTTTCATATCATCTTTACAACACATTTGTGTGCTGATGGGAATGATTCAGGAAAAAAATAAAATATTGATGATTCAAGGAATAAAGAAAATAACTATATTAGACTGAACAAAATGAGTTTAGTTCTTGAACAGGTGAGAGAAGATGTGATTGATGCACAACTGCAGGGATTTGCCTTAGGTAGGAGCAAAATCAGTTTGTTCTTTATTTAAATAAGAGGAGGGTGAAGTCATTAGTTCTATGTTTAGATAAATTGATAGATTTAATAGAGTTCAGGGTTAGAAAGTTCTCTTTCTTTATTTTCTCATTTTCTCAGGGAAATATGAAACAAGATCATCATTTTAGGATAGTAAGAAGGAGTTTGATATTTGAAAATTCATTATCTAGAAGTAGAAAAGGGGAAGGTCATTTAATCTATTTCACTGTTTTCTGACAGGGCTGCCAAAGAGGTATAAGTACAATCTACACTTAAAGATCATAATTTTCTACTTTGCTATCAAAAAGATTAGTTCTAAGTACTCAGTAGTGATTATATACCAAACTTCTAGCTACTCTACTGGTTATTAATGGTATGTTGTTCTAAACTTCTAAAGGTCATGTAGATATAATTTATCTAATAATGTGGCAAAAAATACCTTTCATGGAAGCACAGACGGAGGCTGGATGAGTCCTAGTACTAAGAATAAATGCTCAAATATATATACAAATGGAATCAATACAACAGATATCTCTTCTCAGGACTAAAATGACTCTAACCAGTTTGACCATGGAGAATATGCAGAATACTAGCCATCAAACTCAAAGGCAAGCGTGAACCCTAGGAGAAAGAGTACCTAAGAGGTAGTCTGCCTCGGACTGCTGCTATTACCTGGGTAATAGCCCCTGATACAGGCAATGCCTTGAAGGCTCTCTGAAAAAAGAATTTTTTTTTCTTATTAGAAAGGGAAAGAAATTATATTTCTCAGGTTTTAAGCTTTTTTTTCCCCTAAGGATTTCAACAACTATATACGTCTACTTTTCCCAAACGAAGCAAGAGAAAAGTTATATACATATGTATATCCTTTCCTCATCTTAAAATTTGTATCACTTGTAGTTTCTATGAATTAAAATTTGTCTCACTTATTTTTTCATTATATTTGTCCAATTTTAAGACAAAAACAGGGAGTTAATTGTACAGCAAGATATGATCTATCACACATTCTAAGTGGAGAATTTAATTAACAGTTCAATAACTCTTCCACAAAAAAATGAAACAGCATCAGAGAAATTTGTACCGATATGTTGTGCCATTTGGAAAAACAAAATTTATTGTCGAATCTAGGGTCCACGTTTGTGGTCACATAATTCTTTACACCCCAAAGAAGCCCTCAGCTAGGTTGCAGTTAAGATACTAAGTAGTAAAGAAAATGTAAGGCACTCATTTTTTCTATGTCTGATGTTTTCTTAGATTATGAGTAAATCAAAGGTGTCATGATGCATAAGACACCATGCTTCTATTCCCTGTTATCAATCTTGCAACTTTGTTGCTGGAATAATGTCAAGAAATGTGGAAGACTGTGAAAGTGTGTCTTCCGGCAAAAAAATCAAAAAATCAAAAAACAAACAAAAAAAAAAAGCACACATAGAATATTCATGAGAAGTTTTATACCTCCACTGACATACTCATTAACAGTGTTTGGGTAGAAAAAAAAAGTGTGATGTTTGAGTAATAAAAATTCCACCAGAAAAAATTCTGATCCTGTTCTGTCATGGAATGTGATTTCCAACTGAGTGAATGGCCAGTGAAGATACAGGCTAGGAATGTCTTCAAAGGCCAGGCCTGGTTTTCAAATGCTGCCTGGGAAATCTCTAGTTATTTCTATCAAACGTAGGTTTAGGCAATGCTGACTGACGCAGTTGGGGTAGCTCATTCATCCTTCAGCTATATTTGCACAGCAAACACGCTAGGATTGTATGGTTTTCTGAAGATGGTCTTGGAAAGGGCACATTTATGGAGATTACGCATGCAGAGTTCCCTAAACCACTATGATGTCAATACTAAAGCAAAAGCAGCCAGAGCCCTCCATAACAGAATAAAACTGCAAAACATCTCATTTTCCTTGGAATCTCTTCTAACCTTTTGACTTTCTTTTTCTTGATCCTTAACATCCCAGCACCGATATTCTACTTCCTGAATGTTTAGAAAATCACTTAAAGTATCCAACAAACATTTACCAAGCACACCCTCCATTCCAATCACTACACTATTTCTCTGCCATTTACCACTTACACTGACTAAGTAGAGAACAACACAGCTAGATTACTATGCTGGTGCTAGTCCACTAGACTAATTCCTAACTCAGAGCTCCTCATACACTATCATGTCATCAAGTGCTGTTCACAATTATACCTCAATGAAATGACCAACTTTGCAGGAACTAGATTTTTGGACTACATAAAAATCATGAATAATGAATCTTTACATGTCAAGGAAGGTATAATCACAGATCATTCTGTAGGAAGCCATTCTCAGCCAGATGGTATACAGAAACAGATCTGATCCACTAGTTTCCTAAGTTATCAAGGTTACTAAGACTTAACACTTTCTTAACCTTTCTTATGAACACTTACATTTTAATATGGAATGTTTAAAAAAGAAAAAAGAAATGCAAGGCAATTATACTTTATGAACTTAATTTCACACATTACGAATGGCTGGTAAGACTGATAATCTAAGCAGGAACTCTTCCCTTTCAACACAGGCAACTCCTATTGTCCCACAATCAGAACCCACCCTGGCAGAAAACCATGGATGATTCCACCACCTTACAAAAGAAAGTTTTAAACTATGTATTAGTAGATGATTACAAAATTAGAGGTTAGCCAGTAGAAGCCATAGGGAGTCATACTTCGTTTCATTCTTTTTTTTTTCTTAAGAATTGTAGCAAATAAAATGAATGTGAAAACATTCCCTAACACAGTCCGGAGGTGTGCTTTCATGGATTATACAGGGATTATGATTTGTATTTCTTACAAATAAGAGTTCCTTGTTTAAGAAGTCTCCCCCTCCGCTATGAGTAGAATGGCAAAGTATAAACTGTAATAGAACTGCAAAGCTATTTAATGGGCTCTCTTCTCTCACTGCTCTAGGTTGTCTCATAGCAAGGAAGCACACACTGTCTCTCCCACAGTATCATTTAATGTCATGTCACTAAACTGATGAGCATAAAATTATTTATTTAGTCTACTTTATTCTGCTACAGCTTTAGAGCAATCAGTAAAGTCCTACAGGTTCCACAGAATTAGATGCTGGTTAAGTCCCTGCCTTCCCGCAAGTGGTCAGGACACTAGAAAGTACAGTCCAATGAGCCTGAATTTATCAGGAGTAAAACTGGTAACAGTTTATAAGTTAAACCCCCTTGACTATTACTTGCACTCTTACAGGTTCTATGTAAACCTGCTTTCAGCCCTGGATGCCCAACTTCAACACATTTTTCTGCATCAAAATCACCTTAAATCAGTTATAAGAAAATAAGTTAAATTAAGGGAAGAAAACCTTTTCATTTTCAGATTTGACAAGTTATTATTAGAACTCATCTCAAAATATATGTAAAAATCTACAGGAAGTTTTACTGGATACCTATACATATTTTGACCATTACTGTTAAAACATTTTTGTTTCCATATGACAAGTCCTAATGTTTATTTCAAAAATTACTAGCTTTTAATGTGTGTCCCATTCCAAAGTAATAAATACTTCACCAGTGACATTCATATTCTAGTATGTCTCCTCCTACAGAGTATTATTGAATATACATTATTTAAATTTTTTAACACACATTTAAATCATTTAAGTTAAAGTTATCTTTTTTAATGCACATTTTAGATTTTCTTCCACTTGGAAATGTTGATATCAAATGGATAGTTAGACTAGATTACTTTTGACATTCCTCCCAAGTCTGAAACAGTTACTTATATATTTCAGTAGTCAGATCAGTCTATTAAGTATGGAAAAGAAAACAATTTATCTGCATTGCATGAATTAACAGGAAAGAAAAGGCCTCCTGCCTAGCATTAATCTCTTCTCCCATCTGCCATAGGGCCTAAAATCTCCTTCCCATAATAGAGTTATTTCTTAAATATGCTCTTAAGGTTTATGAATTTTACTTCACTTCAGGTATCATATTACAAAGGAGGGATAATCAATTAACTCAGATTAATTTTCCTAATTACTATCAATTGTCACACTGAAAATAAGAACCCACAGAGAAGTTTTGGGATGAACAGTTAGGGAGTAGCCATGATATGATTCTGTGCTAAACTAGTTCATCACCTTTATAAGCTGCTTCTCAATTGACTGCTTCTCTCTGCCTTCACATAAAAGGCTACTTTCCCTGGAACTTTTATTTTCCCATTATCTAGTAAGGCTTTGCAGAACCCTCCTCTTAGGTCTAGTTCTAGCTTTCCACTGTATCATTTAGGCTTTATATTTTTTTATATTGTTCTTTCTTTCTAAAGCCTAGATATCATTTACACACACACACTATCGCGGGCCAGCCATTCTTACATCCTGTGGCTTCTGAGAGCCCTGGAACTCTGGCTTGACTTGCAAGGAAAGTCATATTCTGGAGTCCAGTAGGGTATTATTGTAGAAGAAGGAAAAAGAGGGGCCAATCTAAGCAACCAAGTAACAGAAAGTAGAAGTGGCAAAGCCTTAAGACGATTGTTATTTAATTTGTAACTTTTTCCCAGCAAATATTAGTCATAGCAACAATATGGTATGATAAAATTGCCACAAAAAGTTTAAAGCTAATGCATCAAATATAATTTTAAATATAATTGAAACCAAAAATATCCTCTGTTTCATTGCTATAAATTTCAGAAAACCAAAGCAAAATTGATAGTTTTCCTTTTGAATTGTATAATACATTGGTTCAAAAACCCATGTGATCTTTAGAACCAGTCAGTCATACATTAGGGACTTGTGCTCATTTACTGTATTACTACCAACTCAACATTCAAACCACAGGAACAATCCCATGGAAACTGTATATTTTTCAAACTTGATAGGCCAATATTGTCATCAAGCCAAGTGCCTAGAGGTAAAGGAATTTATATATTCCATCATCAGTTCTAGAGTCATCAAATGTCCTGGATTCAGCATTACTTATCATGTACCAGCCCTTTCAGGTTACACTCTGTTATTGTCAGATATCCTCTCTATGTAGAGGAGAAGTGTCCCTTTGTTTAGGGTTTATTTTATTACACTCTACTTGTGTACCCACAATAATACTGAATATTGTATGGATCAATAGTAAAAGCAAAGAACAAGCCTTCTACTTCTTTAGTCCATCAATATTTAAAATCAGAACTCTCAGTAATAGAAAAAAGAGGAACATATACATGACCTAATTTTTCTCAAGGATTGCCCCAAAAATAAGTAGGGTTTCATAAACTAAATCAGTAATTCAAACAAGTAAACTAAGAAGTAGAAGAGTTTCTTTCTTTGTAATTTTGTATACAAATGTTTTATAAATTATTAAACATGCTACCTCAGTGAAATGTTGAAATTATAACATGAGGTTGTATCGTAGAGGGAGACATCAGCAGCTTGCTGAACAAATCCAATGCTTTGCTCAATCTGGCCTTGAAAAAGAGTCCTATCCCATGACTAATTTACCAATTTCTAATAAAAAGAGGTAGGGGACATTCATTAATTGATCACAACATCATAACTGGAAAATACATGAAATGAAACCAGTTTTGGGGGAAGTTGAAAGAAGCCAGATGGAATACTGTGTATAATATCTCCTTACATTATTCTCAAGCTAATTCAGCCCACAAAAATTAGCATTATCTTATTGTTACTAGCACATCTCCAGGCTATTTCATTAGAAAAAAACAATACTTAGTGTTTATTGTAAGCTGAATACTGTGTAGAAACTACAGGCTTTACTTGCAGTAAGAGGTAAAAAAAAAGGCATCTTAGAAATACGAAATTCAAACATTTAAGAGTAGAGCATTCATTTTAGTGATTGTGATTAGAAGTAAGCTAATTCCTTCTCATCCTTTCCTTTCCTTCCTTTTGTCCTTTTTCCTTCCACAAACATTCATTGGTACCTGTATGTTTCAGGTAATCATCAGAACTGAATGAATAACAATGACCCAAACTGACAAGTTCTGTACTCTTATAATGCTTACATTATTCTGGGGAAATCAAATGATAAATAAATACATACATGAATTTATTTCAAATGGTAGTGCTATAAGGAAAATAAAACTGAAAAGTCATATGATGATGGAATAAGAATACATAAATAATTACCATTAGAAAATAAGGTAGTGATGGAGAGGGTATACACCATCAGTGGAACAGTCAGAGAAGGTCATTCTAAATGTTGACATTTTAGCCAAAGCTTGAATGATAAAAATGTGATTATCAAAGGGAAAAGCATTGCAGGCAGATAACACAGCACATGGAAAGATCTCAAGGGCAAGAGCAATGTGCTTGAAGAAGGACCAGGAAACCAGCATGACTCATGATGAAAGGAAAAAGTAGTGGGAGATGAGATTGGAAAGGTAAATGGTACCAGACCATTAGGCCCTTACAGGTTCTGTGAGAAGTTTGGGTTTTATTCTCAAGGTGAGAGAACATTATTGGGAAATATTTATAAGCAAGAGAATGATATGATCTGGCTTACATTTTAGCAGATCACTTTGACTATTATGTGCAATATGAATTTTGGTGGGAAAGCAGAAGCTCAAAGAAACTAGTTGAGAATCTGTTGCATAGTTCAGGAGAGAGTTGGGTAATTCAAATCAATTCATTCATTTCTTTTGAACAGATTTTTGCTAATTAGAAACTTCCTGAAATGGAAGGAGTTTTATCAGTGTCCACTAAAATACTGCTCTGAATTTCTAAGTATGGACCAGTAAACTGAAAAATCTATTCCTTCAAAGTCCGTATTGCTTTATCACATCTCCAGTGAAAAGGAACTGCAAGAAGGAAATAAGAAATTATAGAAGGGCAAAAAAAAAAGATGATAACTTACCATGTTTGGCTTTGCAAGATCTGTTATCACGCTGCATTATGTAGCCCTCCACGCAACTGCAAGCATAGGATCCATATGTATTTATGCAGGTCTGGCTGCAGGTACCATAAATAGCACACTCATCTTGATCTAAAAGGAAAATTGGCATCATTTCTAAGAAGATTTATTATTGGGCATTTTATATCTCCTTGAAGAAAACATTTTTTTTCAAATTTTGGAAGTAAATTATTGTTTTAAAAAGGAAGCTCCAAATCCAATAATTCTTAAAAACCACATAAAAAGTCAAATTCATTGTTGCTTTAATAGTTACAGAGATACAAGATCAGACTTAATATTCAATCTTTTATTTTAAGAGGACTTATTTGCATAAATAAATGATCAGGGTCCCTGGACAGGGTAGAAGTCCCTGGATATTTTTGCAATGGTATAAAATACATTCTGCTGAATATCTGGTAAATAGTTCTGGTGTTTATGACATTGACTTTTTCACTATTTTAACAAATAATTAGTTTAGTAGCATGGTTCTCAATGAAAATATTAAATAAGAATTCTGAGCCAAACTATTCAAACCACCCTTGCTAATTCAAAAAAGGGAAGCTATTGAGTATTTGTTAAAAAGAGAAATTTCATCTTAATCAAATTTTATTTTAATATCTATAGTCCTTCTACTCCCTCCCTCCTTCCTCCTTGCATATTCACTCCTCTAACATCTTGTTCAAATCTCTGTAAATAGAAGGTACCTATGTTTCTTAACCAACCAGGTAAATTAAAAAAAAAATTCTGTCAGCTAGTAATTTAAATAAATGTATATTCAGTCTGTCTTGTTAGCACTAGACTAATCTCTGAAGAAACCAAAACTGATAAAACATGGTTCCTTCCCCTAAGGGAAACAAGTCTAGTGAAATATAATTTTGATTGTACACATTTCCTTATAATATAGGCATACTCTAGTTAGGAGGCAAACATTGAGAAGCAAGTGAACCTATTTGTACATGAAGAGAGAATGTTAAATGAAGGCTGCATCTTAAACTGAGTTGAAAAGATGAGTCAGATTTCCTCAGACGAATTAAAAAGGGGTGAGATGGAAAAAGGCATTCCACTTAAACAAAAGAGCATGTAAAAAGGCATTGAGATGACAAGGATGGTTTCAGAGAAGTGTAAGGAGTCACACAGAGTAAGGGCAGACAATGGGAAGTGCTAAGAGATGAAACTAGGGATGTAGTTTTGGAACTAGATAATGAAATTATTTGCTAAAGGGTTATACATTATACATAAGCATGAGGAAGGTATTAATTAGCTGAGCCATATAGTCACCTTTGTATTTTAAAAATGGACAAATTCATGAAAAATGGATTGTGGAATGTAGAGAAGAGATCTTGGAAAGTTAGTCATGTACTAATTTCCTACAAGAAACTGTATATTGAAGTCATCTTATTTAACTAAGTCAGTCATAGTGGGAATGGAAAAGAGGGAATGGACTTAAATGTTTAAGAAAGAGAATAGACAACATATGAAGACTAATTGGATACGATGGAAGTGAATGGTGGTCCAATTTATAAAATGTGCAGATTTGAATGGACATATCATGGGAGGAGAATATGAATTTGATTTGTATGTATTAAATGGAGGTGTCTGTAGGGAAGGCACCCTTGAGTAAATGCTTAATAAGTAGTTGGAAACATGGGACCAGGATATATGGTGAGATCTATTCTGGAGTATCTGGGAGTCAATAGCATATGGATAATAGATTTGTTTTTTAAATAGCAAAGGATTATATCCCACAGAGAGAGAAAGGGGAAGTGGGAAAAGCTCTGCTAGAGCAAAATACTGCAAGATACCAATATGTAAAGAGTGGTTTAAGAAAGAGGAATCCATGGTCCTCCTTCTAAGGAGACTTGAGGGAAAGTTTAAGAAGTTAAAAAGGCAAGCTTTTCAAGCATATCAGAGTGCTCAGAAGTGTTATATAGTATGAAGAAATCCAGTAAGATAAATACTGAAATTGCCATTTGGATTTGGCATTAAAACATTGGTGTAGTGACTCTGGTGCAGTGAAGGGGGGAAAGGGGTCACTGCCATCATTGGAAGGTAGATATTCTTAACTGTAATATGCTTTTGTTTTCTGAGTCACTAAATGGGATGGATATACCAATGATGGCCTATTAACAGAGTTTGGTCACTGGAGCTTGGAAATACTGAAGTTGAAGAGAATTTGGGACTCCTGGAAGCAGATTTGGATAGAAGGGGTGAAGGAAAGAGACAGATTTAAAAGGAAGAGGAGAGAGTAGTTAACAAGATGGTTTGAGGTTGTGGTGTTAAATGGATTAAACTGCTGTAGTATAATTAAAATGTATATTTAGTTTTTGTCCTCAGTTTCTGGCACAGAGTTCCCAAAGCCCTTATAATTTTCTGAACATAGAGAGTCTTTTGTTATTTATAATGAACCTGCTTGGAATTCACAAGAGAATAATGAGGTGACTTAGGGTGGGAACACTATATCTCAGGATGCAGGCTGGTTACCAGAAAGACCAATCACATGATTAAAGTGTGGAGACTCTCAGCCCCCCAAGCTAAGAAAAGAGTTTACTAAAGAAAAGCAAAAGGATTGCTGAGTTGCTAGGGGGCCATTTAAATTGGGAAACTATGCATTTGTAGGACACTAATTTGCACTTTTTCAGATTTTTTTAGCTTCATGTAATAGCCTAGATTCATGGATGGCTTGTTTGAAATAACTAGCTTTGGGGACAGAAAGAATAATTTTTGGAGCTAATTCTAGAGTGATAATGAAAGATATTAAAGCTTGTATTTTGAAGTCCAGCCCTTAGTGACAGAAATGATTCTTACCCAGTTTAGTCTTTCTGATATAGTTATGCTATCCAGGAGAGCAATAAGACTAATGATTTCTTTTGATTCTTTCTCCTTAGCCAGAATGCACTGTGACATTGATATAACTCTGTAAAATTGGCTGCAAGTAATAGGCATGTCATTACTCATAATGCTGCCTCTTTCTCTCTTTATGGACAGAGAAAATCCTGGAAATATGGCATCAAAAAGACGTAAATGATGCTCATACTTGGCCATCCAGGAGTGCAGAGAAAAGAAAAGAGTTCCTCTTCCATTGGTGACCTTCCATAATGATTGTGGGCAATTCCTTACTAAAGGCCAACAGAAGAAATGGATTATGATTATTTTAAGGATTTAATTAAGGGATTCAGGAGAAAGAGAGCTACACAAAAGAAGCTAAAAATGCTTACTCTCCCAGGAGTCAGGTGTAAGCAAAAGACTAAGAGGTAGTACAGATATATCAGCCTGGCCTGTGTGGAGGAACTGGAAACTGTAAGCACGTCCAGACATATCATTCATATCTGGCTGACTTTTGTGATTATAAGGTGTCCAGAGTTACCAGATAATATTTTTTCTCTCAGAGAGTCTGAACTTTTGTGTGCAATATTCTAATTTTTAAATGTTGTTTTAAAAATTATGTGAGTCAACTAAATATAACAGTTTCGTCTTCTGATAGATTATGCAGGCTCTGGTTCCAATAAACATTTAATAATATATGTTTCTATGACTCTTGCATTATGCAGACAACATACAAGCAATAAAATAAAAATGCCCCAAATATACATTAAAAAGCAATAAATCTCTTCAAGAATGAGTGGGGCTCTCCAGACCTGAGTTTTAGTCCCAAGTCTACTACTGAGAAGATCAATGGAGTTAAGAAAGTCACTTAATCTCTCAGGGTCTCACTTTTCTCAGTTTGTCAAAGGTATTTTGAACAATATTCTCTCTGAGGACTCTTTCAACTTTAAGACTCCATTTTAAGGTAAAAGTGATACTATTAAAGCAAAGGTTTAAAATAATCAGCAGAGCACCAATTTCTTTGGAAAATATTCTGTTTACTAATGTCTCTAGGAATGCAGATTTTCCTCAATTTTATATATAGATTCTATATTTTTATGGTTTCTATATATAGATGCTAAATACCATATAAAATAATGTATTATTTATATTGTGAATATATCAAATTTATACACATACAAACATACGCATAACTGGAGGCAGAGTAGAGAAGTAAACTACAATTGCTCAGTATGGCAGAGTGGAGTGATTTCAGAGAGTAAATATTCTTATAGAGCATTTACAAAAGCAAGAAAGGAGACATTAAATATGTATATGTATTTGTATATATATATATATTTAAGTGTATATATATATATATATATTTGTGTGTGTGGTCATCATTAATATTGGCAAAATGCCAAAGACCAGAATTACCAATCCAAAAGTTGTAAAGAACATCAGATGCTTATTAACCTAGCTTAGTTATTAACAAATATCTCCTACACTGTACTTATATAATAGACACAAAACACTCAGCAAGTTAAAATAATTAAATCTAATATTTTAATGGTTAACCAAAGCACTCTCATTGTTGACAATTTCCCATGTTTGTCATTTTTACAATATGAACTGGAAACATAGATATAATTGCTTATCTGTAATGTTTATGGATGTGGTTTTGGAGGAGTGTCAACTTTTATATCTAAAACAAAAAAAAATTAACATAAACATGTGTAAAGCATATGGGAGGTGCTCAAAATTATTAAATTCATGTTAACTAAGCATCTGTTAAAGAGAAAACGTACGGAGTTACAGGTGATACTTACCTTTACAACTTCTTCCATCTTCTTTGACTTCAAATCCATCCTCGCAGTAACATCTTGTACTATTTTTGATTATTGCACATTTATACTGACAATTCAATTGTTGACAGTTGGGTAACAGTTCTGTGTAGGAAGAACAAAGATATTATCTCTATATAACTGTACACATGTATATTGTTTACATTTAAATATTGGTAATATTTACTCAGGGATTATATTGTTTTGACTGGTCTCAAAATTTCTCTGATTAGTCTAGAAAACAAACAATATCTATTCCTTCTCAAACATGCTGGTCTGCATTTGTTTGAAGTATTGTTAATAAAATTTCAGATCAATTTGTTCGGTGTTTCACTTGTAAGGTTATTATGTATGTTTAAAGTCACAAATCCTTTCAAATTCTGTTAAATTAAATTATTTCAAGAGGAAAAATGTCAACTCAGTGTTTGATTTCACCATTTATGCCTTTCCAATCTGACACATCAATTGATTTTCTATCTTTTGAGGGTTTGTTTTGATTTAACAACCCATGTGTAACCTTCACAGCAATCAATGTGAATATATTCCATTTCAGTAATTTATCTTTCATTGGTGGCAACATATTAGACAAATACTGGACATAATATATTTCATTATATCTGAACTCTTTCAGAGCAAATACATTATTGAAGCAAAAGTCAGTAAACCCTCAAAGCAAATTAGGATTCAATATGATAAATGCATGAATTAGTGATAAAGTGACAAGAGCATATTCACTGCACAAATAATTTCTAATGGGAATAATATTTGCTAAACTAGAAAAATATATGGATAGAATGTGTGACTGATTTTGCAGTCTGAAAATAGGGGCTTTAATATATTGCCACAATCTCTTTTTTCTCTCAGGAAAAATAAATTGGGGTTTTAAAGATTAAAGTTAAATGATTCAAAATATGTTGATATATGCCACAGGTTTAGCTGGAACTTCAGAAAAATTACAGTAAAAAATATATGAAAAGATCAATGTGGAAAAGAAGAGCTAAACATTCCAAACTGAATATTTGATGTTTTGCTAAAAATTTAATCATCTGTAGTATTTTCTTAGCTTAATTACTTTTAAAGTTTTTTATGCAACTGCTTTATCTTCTCAAGACTCCACTTGCATATGATCTTGCTTTCTACCTCTCTGAGAAAATAAAAGCTATCAATGGAGAGTTCCCACAGATTTATGCACCACAGTTACCCATCTTTGCATATCCTTACCGTTCTTACTTTTCGCATGTAGTTGAATTTGTAATGAAAGTCCCCACCCCAATACCTGTGCACAAATCCTGTCCCCTCTCATATACTCAAGAAAATCATTTCACCTATTCTCTTCTTCCTCTCTTATTATTATTTTTTAAATTTATTAGATAAAACTAGGACCCCTGTCTGTTTTTGTCAATTAAGTTCTACTGGCACATAATCATGCCCATTGGTCACATTGTCTACGGCTGCTGTTACATTACAAAGGCACAGTTGACTTGTTCCTGAGACCCAGGATCCACAAAACCAAAATATTTACTATAGCGCTTTACAGAAAGTTTTCTGGCTCCTGTATTAGCTCATTCTCAGCATCAAACATGTTCTTGTTTTCCCCAACTTACAAACAGAAAACCTCTACCTCACTTCTCCTGTTATTCACCACTGCCCAAATCCTCTCTTCTTCTTTATAACAAAACTTAGAGAAAATCTTACTTGCTGTCCCTCGCTTCTCCTCTGTTTCTATTTTAAACCCATTGTGTCAAGCCTTCATCCGCATTGCTCCAGAGAAGAGAACCTGATGTTGGTAAGTACAGTGGCCTTTTCTCAGTCGTCCTCTTAGTTGACATACCAGCTGCATTTGATGGTTAACTACTTCTCCTGCTACACATTCAGCACTTTGCTTCTAGGGCTCCATACTCTTGGATTTCCTCCTTTCACAATATCCGTGGCAGGGCCCCCCTCTTCTTGTCAACCTCCTAAGGTTGGAGTGCCCCAGGGCAGAAACTGAAGCATTTTCCTCTGGTCTAGCAAGTAGCATGCCTTTGCCTCTGACTGTGACATACTACTGTACCAGAGCTGAAAGCTAGCTGTACCCTCTTCAGCTTCTAATTTTCACTGCTCTGATTACAATCAATACTTTTATATTAAATTTATTATTCCTTCAAATACCTGGAACAATTGCTGTTTCTTTTCTGTTTCTTTCATAAAAAATACAACCAATAAAAAAATCAACCATATTTGATTTGTAGGTTTGGATTTTGGGTCCATGCTAATTATGTACTAATATAAATGTTCGTATTCATATAATGTATAAAGACAAGTAATTTGGTCTGTAAGTGGATAAAAAATATGGAATAAATACTTCTTTTGAAATTAGTGCATTTTTTATTTGTATTATAGTAATTATTTATATTTTGGTTTCCCTGACCAATATCCATTGCTACAAAGTTCTTTAAATACACAATCTCTTTGAAATCCCACAGCAGTCAAACATATAGATTTTATTGTAGTTTACATTTTACAGATGAAAAACTTATGGCTGATAATTGACTGAAGATTACACAGCAAACATGTAATGGAGCTGGCACTCAAAACAAAACCAGTCTGACCATGAAGCTTTTGTTTTTAATAATGCCTCTAAATCCACTGTAAAATCTGGTAATGTTGGAACCATGACGTATCTTTTTGTGTGTGAGGGGGACTCATTCTAGGCCTAGTAGTGGCCTATAGATATAAGAAATGTTTCATAATTTTTATAGGAGGAATAAATCAATAAAATAGCTTAACCCTAAAAATGAGGATTAACATTCTCTGGTGTCATTTCTAGTCCATTTTATTTTAAACTAGGTCCTAAAGATAGTTCATTCAAGTAAAGTAATTGAGTTGTCAAATCTTGTTTGATTATGGTGGAATCAGTCCAAAATTTTCTTGAATATATATGGTACTTTAGTTCAACATTGACTGAACACCTAGTTAATGCTAAGCACTCTGCTGGAGTTCCATGGAGGTAAAATTGCTTTAAGCGAATAAAGAAAGTACAACACGAGTGTGGAAATGGGTGTGGTTACGTACAAAGGACAAAAATGTAGACAACAGCTATAATCCACAGCAGAAAACCCATATGTTAAATACAAGTACAAGTAATGTGAGCTGAAAGGAGAAGGATCCATCCAGAAACTAAAAAGAGAGAAGGTATCTGGTAAATAGTTCTGAAAGAATGTTAAGCTGAAATTTAAAAGATGAGTCAGTCAACAATATTTATGAGCATGTATTTCAGATAAAGTGGGCAATATGAGAAAATAAATAAAAAGACATGAAAGCCTGCAAGAAATATGGACAATGATAAATAACCCTGTGGGATAATCCATAGTGTTTGATGTAATAGGATATGGGGCTAGAGTTATTGCTAGAGCCAGGTCAAAGTAGATTAGTTCTTAGATTAAGTAGAATTTTTTGTTTTGATAAAGGGAGTCATTGCTGGCTATTGAGGATGGAAGTGATATACTATGACTTACATTGTTTGAAAGTACCTCATAACAAGGAGAAAAATGCACAAAAGATAGTGAAGGAAGAAAAATTAAAAGGCTAGAAATGGCAAAGGCATAAATTAAGACTACAAATATTTAGATGAAAGGATGAGCAAAAACTTGATGAAAACTAAATGACACTGAGCTAATAGCACCAATAAAATGAATTAAAAATTACAAGAGGGTTAAAAGTTTGGGAGAAAATACTGAGTTTGCCCTTGACTGTTGAGTTAAAATGTTGACAAGATAATGGCCAGGAGGGAGCTCAGAACATGAGTCTATGTAAGAAAAGAACAGCAGTGGAGATGTACATTTGGAAGTCACAAACATAAAGTTGTTCAATGAAACCCGAAAAGGAAAGAATCTTCCCTTATAAAGAATATTTATGATACAAACAAAACCCAGAGAACTTTTACATGTGAAAGACAAGCAGAAGAGATGTCAACAAAGAAAACTGAGAAACAATCAAATACATAGATGGAGAACCTAGAAAGCTTCATAAAACCTAAGAAAGAACAGTTCATGGAAGAGAGAGGAGTAATAAATGTTAAACTCCTAGAAAAATATTCTTGGGTGCAGCCAAAAGAGCACACAGGTGTTTTCTAATAATGTCAATTCAGACCTTTAAAAAGATTTTCAGTGGAGCAGAAAGAACAGAGATAAATGTATAAAGAGTTGGGACAGGAAGAGGAAATAAGTTAAGGTTTCTCACAGGAAAGACTTCACCATGATATAAAATAAAGAGAATGAAGGTAGAGGTATGACCTACTTCACTCAGTCTGCACTTTATTTTTAAGGCAGGCATATAAACTCAGTGCTTTAAATGTATTATTTTTCCGCTTAATCCCTATAGCCCAACTCCTTCTCTTCTGCCTCAATCCAAAGTAGAAAATCCACAGACTGTGGGTTCCGTCTTTCTGCCCTCTCCAATCCTGAAACACAAGGAGTACAGAGAGGACAATCCCTGTGGAAGGAGTCAGCAACATGAGTGCAGTGATGGGGAGAATTTAGGAGAAAGAGAGAAATGGGGAAAAAATGGATATGAAAGACTAGACCTCACACATGGTTTTGAATATTAACTGGGGATCTAGTGGTTGAAAATGCAGAAGAGACAAGGCAAACTTAGCTTTTGGTTTATTGTATTTATCCTGTATGATATTTTATGTATATGCACAGAGATGACAGAAAAAATGACTTAACAGTATATGATACCAGGTGGAAAGGTATATATTGATCCTTCTAACTGATCATGAAGAACTATGAAAAACTAGTAACATGGAAAACTAAAATTTTAAATTTGGCTTGACAATTATTGTAATGTTATGTATCTTAACTGCATACAATTTATGCTTAATTACATGCAACACTATAATGATTATGTGTATAATTAAAAGCACATCAGATTAATTTTGTTAGAAAGCTTATTTGAGTAGAACAGAAATTTTGTACTTGAATCATCAGTCTCCACAGAGTGCTTTCCATGAAGCATGGTTATTTGTTCATGCAACCCATCATTGATTTAGATCTTAGACTGACGAGGAAGACCACTGGTATTTAAGGGGATAAAATATGCAAGTCAGAATACAAACGTGTAAATATGGGAGCTGATCTGCCTTTCTCAGCCTTACCATAAAAGAAAAGTGTCTTCTTCATTAAAGGAGAGGAGCTATTATTTCAGGAATCAAATCAAATTCAATTGATGAAGATTCCTCAACACAGATCCATTCTATTCTGTGACTTTTAGGGAGTCTTTCTATGTCTTTTTCAAAGTAGTACAGAGAATATTATCAAAATGTGAATATATCTTCTCTATCAAATGCAAGTTAACAGTTCATGAATAGTAGGTAGCTTTGAGGCATCTAAGCTTCTAAACCATTCTCTAACTTAGAAAAGGATTCAAGAAATAAATTTCTGAATTAGTATTACTAATAAATAGTAGGAGGAATTCTAGAAGAATTGAAAACTAATTCATACTAAATCACATTTCTCTTTCAGTACTTTTGTTCTTTTTTCTGAATGGTGATAGAGTATTATGGTTAAAGCTTTGAGCTCTGGAGCCAGAGTACCTAAGCTCCAATCTTGGTTTTCAGACTATGGGAGTGTGGCAAAGAATATCATAAATTCACCAATCCTATTTCCTCTTCCTGGGCAAAGAAAAATATGACATTTCACAGCTGACTTGAATTAGGCTGGAGCCATATAGCTTGCTTCGAGACAATGTAATACTTGCAAAATTAGTGTGTTCCACTTCCTGACCTGGCCCCTACAGTATTCTGAAATCTTCACTTGTCAGCCCTCAGGATGAAGAATTCAGCAGAAAACTGGTAGTACCATGGGATGGCAGAGGCCCATAATGGAGGGAGCCTGAAATAGCACATGAGAAGCATCTCCTGATGATCTAATTGGACTGTGACATGAGAGAAAACTTGGATTTTGTTGCATTAAGCCCCTGAGATACCAAGGTTGTTTGGTAATGGGCAATGACTGAAGCCCTCTGTACTTGCTTTTCCTTATCTCCACAATGAGGATAAATAAAACTACCTCATAGGACTGCTGTGAGGCAAAGTTCTTAAAATATTGCCTGACACATCATAACTCTTTCTACTATCATTACCATTTGCATTATCATTTTACCTTATATGCTTCATCATCCATTTAGTACAACATAATATTATTGCCAATATTCTTGTCATAATTTACATACTCTTCAAGAAAGTTGGAGCTGCATTTCTTTCTACAATAGAAGGGTCTTCTCTTTTGCTCCTTTATTTTTGGGTGTTACATGGCATAGTTCTACTTTTGCCCCAAATGACTTACATTATCTTTTGATGTATTCAGGAGAAGATAATTTTTTTTTTTAGGTAAATAGTCCTGAAATCTTTACCTGAATGCAAAGTCCCCAGCAGAAAGGGAAACACTAACTTTAGGAAATGAATATCTAACTTGTTTCTGTAAAATATGAATATTTCTCTCTGAAGCAATGCACATCCACATTTAATTTGCTATGTAAGTGTGGACCAATTAATGATCTAGACAAACAATATATACCAAATACTTATGCTAGTCTGCATAGTCTTTAGGGATTGTAATGGTTTTTAACAGCACTGGGATTTAGAACAAATTTCTACAAATGTGTGCAGATTTTATGACTTTGGAAACATTCAAATAAAAAAACTTTGCTAGCCCACCTCAAAGTTAAAAAAAAACAAGACAGTTGAAAATGGTAATTAGAAATTGGTAACCAGATTCCAACAATTACATGTTACTACTGTTATTAGAAGTTGTTTTTCCTCATTAGTTTTATTTATACAAATATCCCTAAGCCAAAGAACCATTGTTTGCAGTGTTGTATGTGTAGCTATCAGATCACACATGGTGTAGTCAATAGCATTATGCTGGCTGCCTTTATAACCTATAATCGAACAGTTCACATTGATCACAATTCACATTGATGTATTGGACTTAGCAAGACAGTGAAAACACAGCTCTGCTCTTTCATGCATGTGATTCCAGAATGTAAGTTTCTCCCTGAGAGCAAATTAGAATTTTTATAAACTCTTCAGAAGTACAAAAATATATAGGCACCTTTCTAAATATATGTTATCTCTGACATTATTTTACAAAATAGAATGATGTTTTATTCTCAATTTTAGTAATCAAATTGCACCTTGAATTTGGCTTATACAAAATGTCTTTTAACTAACAAAAATAATCATAGTAATGAAGAAAAAAATTATTTTTTCCTTCTGTAGCACATTCAAAAAGTAAGTATTCCCCTCACTTTTTGTATTTGGAGATTGAAAAGCTGATGCAGCTACTTATCACACCAGACAGTCCCTCTCATCAGCAGGACGTATGCTTGACACATTTAGAAGGGTGATAATTTGTGCCACATCATTCATCCTCTCACTCTGTTTCCTTGTGCTAGTGAAATGTAGCATGAGCTGGCTTACAGAGATTAGGCTGCTACTTACGACTGCTAAGGAGGATTTCTCTAGAATTCTTTGCTTAGTACTAACTATAGGCCTGGCCTAAAATTTTCAGCATGTTTTTATTATCATGGTATAATTTACATACAGTAAAATTAATTCTTTTTAGTGTACAGTTCTGTGAGTTTTGGCAAATGAATATAGTTTTATAATCAATACTATCACCAAGATATAGAACAGGACCATAACCCTAAAATAGTTTCCCGTGCCTTTCTGTAATAAATTTATCTCCCCATCACCATTTTTTGGCAATCTCTGCTATTTTCTGTTTCAATAGTTTTGCTTTCTCCAGCATGTCCTGTAACTGGAATCATCCAGCCTGTAGCATCTGTAGTTAGCATATTATATTTGAGATTCATCCACGTTATTTTATCAGTAGTCCCTCCTTTTTATTTCTGAATTGCATTCCCATCTATGAATGTAGCTCA
This sequence comes from Manis pentadactyla, assembly GCF_030020395.1. NCBI lineage: Eukaryota > Metazoa > Chordata > Mammalia > Pholidota > Manidae > Manis > Manis pentadactyla. The sequence continues at coordinate 29,005,487 of NC_080026.1, read as the reverse complement.
GTTTGTTTATCCATTTCACAAGTGATGGACATTTGAGTTGTTTCTAATTCTAGCTTATTATGAATAAAGTTTACATAAACATTCACATACAGGTCTCCTGTAAATATGTTATCATTTCATTCAGGTAAATGTGGAAATGCTGGCTTACATATGCTTCACTTTATAAGGCACTATCAAATTATTTTCCAAAGCAACTATACAACTTTGCATTCCCACCACCAGTATATGAATCATCCAGCTACTTGGCCTTCTACCCAAGACTTGCCATTATCAGATTTTTATTTGATTTTAATTTTTTTAGCCAGTTTCATAGGTATACCTATAATATATCTTACTGTGGTTTTAATTTGCACTTCTTAATGACTAATAATATTGAACATTTTTCATGTGATTATTTGCCAGTCATGTTATCTCTGGTGACTTTTCTATTTAATCTTTCCCCACCTTATGTTAGGTTGTTTGTTTTCTTATTATTGAGGTTTAAGAGCAGAAATATATATATTCTTACAACTCTATTGTAAGATATTGTATCTTAATTATGAGACATTTGGTTTGTAAATATGTTCTCCCACTGCAGCTTCTTTTTGCTTTCTTATTAAATACTCTAAAATAACAGAACTGCAAAGAAAAAAGATCCTTAATTTTGATTAAGTCAAGTTTCTCAATATTTTCTTTTTTGAATCATCCTTTAAGTGCCAAATCTAGGAAATCCTATCTAAGTCAATTTCTATGTTTTCTTCTAGTAATTTTATAGCTTCAGGTTTTTGGTTGTTTTGAGTTAGTTTCCATATGTGGCGTAAGACATGAATCAAGACTTTTTTTTTAAATTAAATGAATTGTTTCAGCACCATATGTTGAGAAGATGAACCTTTCTCCATTGAATTAACTTTGCACACTTTTTAAAAATCAATTGACTATGTATTTGTGTTGTATTTCTTTCTGTATGCCTGTGTTTCATTACTCTGCATGTTTTATCTTTCTCCAATATCACAGTTTTTGATATAGTAAGTCTCGAAATCAGGCAGCATGAGTCCTCATGATTTGTTTTTATTTTTTAAGATTGCTCTCGATGTTCTTGGCCCTTCATATTTTCATATAAATTTTAAAATCAGCCTGCCAATTTCTATGAAATCCTGCTGGGGTTTTAATTGGAATTATGTTGAATCTATAGACTGGGGAAGATTGGCATTTTAGCACTACTGAGTCTCCTATTTCACAAATATGATGAATATGTATGTTTGGAACTTTTTAGTTTTTTGTTCCCTAAGTTACCAGCATACAAATCTTACACATATGTTGTTCAATTTATACCTAAGTGTTTCATAATTTTGATGCTATCATAAGTGGTATTGTTTATTTCAATTTCCAATTTTACTTAGCATTTACAAATACAATTGATTTACAAATATATTGATCTTGTATTCTATAGTTTTGGTAAATTCACAAAAAGACACAAATTACAAATATCAGCAAAGAAAAAAATCACTACAAACTCTATGACTTCAAAAAGGTAATAAAACTATGAACAACTCTATGCCCTTATGTATGGCATCATAGATCAAAGAGACAAGTTCCGTGAAAGACACAAACTGCCAAAGCTCACTCAAAAAGAAATAATCTGAATATTCCTGTATGTATTAAAGAAATTGAATTGATTATTTAATTGCTTCCCACACACACACACAGAAAAAACACTAGACCTAGATAGCTTCACTGTAGAATCTACCAAACACTTAGAGAAGAAAGAGTAGCACTTCCAAAAAAGAGAAGGGAAGGAAGCAGTTTTTAATTAATTTGAAGCCAAAATTACCTTAATACTAAAAATCATAAAAATGCATTCAAGGAAACTCTAGAATAACATTCTTTATGAAAATAGGTGGAAAATTCCTAAAAATCCAAATCTAACAATATACAAAGTGAGGCTGGTTTAGCATTTGCAAATCAATTACTGAGGCCACCTTATCAATAGACTAAAATAGAAAAAAAACTATGATTATTTCAATAGATGCCTAAACACATTTAACAAAAAACAATACCCATTCAAGATAAAAAAATAAAAAACAAAAATAATCTTAGCAATACAGTAACAGAAGGGAATTTCTTTAACCTGGAATAATTATTTTGTCCCAATTTTAGGAGCAAGTCATAAGAGAAGCAGGATAACCACTCATACCATTCATATTCAGTAGTGTATTGGAGGCCCTAGTTAGTGCATTGAGGAGAGAAAATAAAATTTTAGGAACACAAATAAGAAAGAGTGAAATAAATAAAATGGTCTCTTAAAAAAAAAAGCCCTATCAAAAAGCTACCAGAATACACAATTCTTTTAAAATCTTTAATAAGTGGACATAACAGAGCTGCCACTTCATAATTTTCATTTTATATAGTATCTCATAAGGATTTACTACTCTTTCAAAAAGAAACAAAATTCTCTAAATTTAGATGTACTAATTATGAGGTAGAGGTTGTAGGACAACCATGTGTTTCAAGAAAATATTCTTTGGACTCAACTTAGGCTTTAAAAAGATCATACACTTTTTTTTCTATTAATATACATTGTGTACAAGTAACACCTGGAGATCTCATCCTTTCTGATAGTGAATATTATTTCATTTATGAATGATTAGTAACTAAATAAACCAATTAACTGTGAAAGACATTTAGTTTGTATAGTAAACACATCTATCTACCTGCTTAAAAATATTTTTACTCTTCCTTCTATACTACAGACTTGTTTCTACATCCTACTCAGAGTTGGTAGATTCTATCTCTCCTTTCATCCATCTAGGGCCTCATAACTAGTTCTCACCAGTGGAATGTGTGTGGAAGGGCTTTGGATCACTTCTGCATCAGGAAGATAAGAATTTGTATGTTTTCTCCATTCCCATATCCACTTACTCTCTTATTTACTGTCTGGAAATGTCATTTTACTGCCATGATTTTCATGCTGTTTCCTCATTTATTTCTCTGATACCAGGAATGCAACTTAAAGTATGCTACCACATATATTTTGAAATGCATAAACTAAACAAAAGTAAACCAAAGTAACAACAAAATTAAACTGAAAGTGAGCCACACCAATTTTAAGAGATTTTCCCATTTTGTGTTATCTCGGCACAACTGACAGTTTACTTGGAGAAAGAGTTCCAAATATCTCAACTCAGTGGCTAACACTGAATGGAAAATTGTTTATTTTAGGCCTCCAAATAAATCATTTTTAATAATGTAGTGACTTCAGGTTCTGATTTTTTAAGAAACTTCTTATTTTAATGGCAGAGTTCTTAAACATGCAGAACTTTTAAACAGTTTTAATTACATGGAAAATTAAAATCAGCTTTCAAAGCACAATCAAATGAGAAGAGATTATTTTACATTATGAAAAGACAGAATTGGCTGCAATATACATTGGCAAAATTTGCTAAATGACAAACCTATATTCTGTATTAGTGGGAATACTGTGTATCAGAAAAAAATGTTTACCTCAATTTTATCCAAAAGAGATGATATGAAAAGATAAAATAAAGCAAACACATGGCTTGTGTGGGGTTCTCTTCTCAGGTCAAATTGTATGAAGATAATGCCAAAACTGACTTCATAGGGTTGGTTGGTTTTAAAGACAGTAACTCAAAGGAAGCAGTTAGTTTAGTGCCTGATACATTATAAAAGCCTATTATAAGTTGCCACCCATACAGTATTTTCCCATTTTCAGTAATATATGCAGGTTGAGGGTTTACTCAATTCTTACCTGGAGAACAACAGCCCAACTCATTGGCTAACACTGTATGGAAAATTACTTATTTTGGGTCTCCAAATAAAATCATTTCTAATAATTTAGCAACTTTATGTTCTGATTTCTTTTTTTATATATATATATATTTTATTTATTTATTTTTTTATTGAAGGGTAGTTGACACACAGTATTACATTAGTTTCAGGTGTACAACATTTTATATACATGATAATTCTAGGTACCAGCTATCACCATACCAAGTTGTTACAATATTTTGACTATATTCCTTATGCTATACATTACATCCCGGTTACTTATTTATTTTACAATTGGAAGTGTGTGTATATATATATATATATATATATATACATTTTGTGAGGGCATCTCTCTTATTTATTGATCAAATGGTTGTTGACAACAATAAAATTCTCTATAGGGGGGTCAATGCTCAATGCACAATCATTAATCCACCCCAAGCCTAATTTTCGTCAGTCTCCAATCTTTTGAAGCTTAACGAACAAGTTCTTACATGGAGTACAAATTCTTACATAGTGAATAAGTTACATGGTGAACATTACAGGGGCAGTCATCACAGAAGCTTTCGGTTTTGCTCATGCATTATGAACTATAAACAGTCAGTTCAAATATGAATATTCATTTGATTTTTATACTTGATTTATATGTGGATACCACATTTCTCTCTTTATTATTATTATTTTTAATAAAACGCTAAAGTGGTAGGTAGATACAAGATAAAGGTAGAAAACATAGTTTAGTGTTGTAAGAGAGCAAATGTAGATGATCAGGTGTGTGCCTGTAGCCTATGTGTTAATCCACGCTAGACACAAGCAATAAAACATCCACGTATGTGGAAGATTTCTCTCAGAACAGAGGGGGTGAGGTTCTAAGCCTCACCTCTGTTGATCCCCAATTTCTCATCTGATGGCCCCCCTGCAACTGTGCCTGTCTTAGGTTGTTCCTCCCTTGAGGAATCTTACCCGTCTCTGGCTAACCCGTCATCTTCCGGGGCCATACAGGGAAATGTAAAGTTGGTCAGTGAGAGAGAAGCCTTATTGTTTGAAAAGGTAAGCTTTTTATTTCTTTGCAGATTTATGCCCTGTGGCTTCTATGCCCAGTATTTGTCTTGAGGTGTCTTTACCACTTGGAAGAATTATGATACTTGGTAAATTCGATATATGGCACGAATTCTATTTAAGGGTTGTAATTAGGAAGGAAGAAGAAAAGCTATAGAAGTAGCAGGCGGAAGAAAACCTGGGGAGATTGATTATTTCTTTGACATATCTTCTTGTAGAGTAACTTCAGCATGTATAGGTTTTAAACTACTAATTAAATTGAGCACACACATTAACATAATAGGAGTATAGTTACATAACAAAGCATACCTGTAATTACAAGCCATTTCCAGTGAAACCAAGAAAACCAGTTAGGCACCTTAGGCATTTGTGAAAACTTATCTATGATATGGTGGATATTGTCCAACTGAACTTGAACAGTCTGAGAGAACGCAGATAAATTAGAACAACCCATTCCTGGGGCCTGTTCACATCCCATATGTTCTTTTAACAGTAAATAGTCTGTGGTTGTAAGATTTTGGAGTGCTACAATTTTCACTTCTCCTAATTCTTGGTTGAGTTCCAACAGTATAGATCCAGTCAAATTTGTTGTTTTACTGTATGCACAGGCCAGCTTAGATAGCTCCTTCTTCATTCCCATGGCAAGTCCAGGAATTGGTGGGATGAGTACATCTACACCTGTAGCAGTGCGTGGATCTTTGTTGGGGTTTTTTTGATGATCATTTTCTGGCATGAGTCCTCCTGAGAGTGCTGATGTTGGAAGTTCTTTTTCATATTGTATCTTAGTTCATTTTCGGGGTAGCCAAATTAGGCTTTGATCCTCTGTATAAACACAAACAGACCCTGTGCCTACACTTTTATATGCCCTTTATATCATTGTGTAGAGCTCATTGGAGGTCAACACACAGGAACTGCTTTTTTTTTTTAACATTAATCTACACTTACATGACGAACACTTTGTTTACTACGCTCACCCATATACCAAGTCCCCCCTATATACCCCTTTACAGTCACTGTCCATCAGCGTAGCAAAATGTTGCAGAATCACTACTTGTGTTCTCTGTGTTGCACAGCCCTCCCCTTTCTCCCACCCCCCTATGGATGCTAATCTTAATACGCCCCTTTTTCTCCCCCACCCCTTATCCCTCCCTACCCACCCATCCTCCCCAGTCCCTTTCCCTTTGGTACCTGTTAATCCATTCTTGAGTTCTGTGATTCTGCTGCTGTTTTGTTCCTTCAGTTTTTCCTTTGTTCTTATACTCCACAGATGAGTGAGATCATTTGGTATTTCGCTTTCTCCACTTGGCTTGTTTCACTGAGCATAATACCTTCCAGCTCCATCCATGTTGCTGCAAATGGTAGGATTTGCCCTTTTCTTATGGCTGAGTAGTATTCCATTGTGTATATGTACCACCTCTTCTTTATCCATTCATCTACCGATGGACATTCAGGTTGATTCAAATTCTTGGCTATTGTAAATAGTGCTGCAATAAACATAGGGGAGCACTGGTCTTTCTCATACTTGATTGCTGTATTCTTAGGGTAAATTCCTAGGAGTGCAATTCCTGGGTCAAATGGTAGGTCTGTTTTGAGCATTTTGATGTACCTCCATACTGCTTTCCACAATGGTTGAACTAATTTACATTCCCACCAGCAGTGTAGGAGGGTTCCCCTTTCTCCATAGCCTCGCCAACATTTGTTGTTGTTTGTCTTTTGGATGGCAGCCATCCTTACTGGTGTGAGGTGATAACTCATTGTAGTTTTACTTTGCATTTCTCATATAATTAGCGATGTGGAGCATCTTTTCATGTGTCTGTTGGCCATCTGTATTTCTTTTTTGGAGAACTGTCTGTTCAGTTCCTCTGCCCATTTTTTGATTGGGTTATTTGTTTTTTGTTTGTTGAGGCGTGTGAGCTCTTTATATATTCTGGATGTCAAGCCTTTATCAGATGTGACATTTTCAAAGATATTCTCCCATACTGTAGGGTTCCTTTTTGTTCTATTGATGGTGTCTTTTGCTGTACAGAAGCTTTTCAGCTTAATATAGTCCCACTTGTTCATTTTTGCTGTTGTTTTCCTTGCCCGGGGAGATATGTTCAAGAAGAGGTCACTCATGTTTATGTCTAAGAGGTTTTTGCCTATGTTTTCTTCCAAGAGTTTAATTGTTTCATGACTTACATTCAGGTCTTTGATCCATTTTGAGTTTACTTTTGTATATGGGGTTAGACAATGGTCCAGTTTCATTCTCCTACATGTAGCTGTCCAGTTTTGCCAGCACCATCTGTTGAAGAGACTGTCATTTCCCCATTGTATGTCCATGGCTCCTTTGTCAAATATTAATTGACCATATATGTCTGGGTTAATGTCTGGATTGTCTAGTCTGTTCCATTGGTCTTTGGCTCTGTTCTTGTGCCAGTATCAAATTGTCTTGATTACTATGGCTTTATAATAGAGCTTGAAGTTGGGGAGTGAGATCCCCCCTACTTTATTCTTCTTTCTCAGGATTGCTTTGGCTCTTCGGGGTCTTTGGTGGTTCCATATGAATTTTTGAATTATTTGTTCCATTTCATTGAAGAATGTTGCTGGTAGTTTCATAGGGATTGCATCAAATCTGTATATTGCTTTGGGCAGGATGGCCATTTTGATGATATTAATTCTTCCTAGCCATGAGCATGGGATGCGTTTCCATCTGTTAGTGTCCCCTTTAATTTCTCTTAAGAGTGACATGTAGTTTTCAGAGTATAAGTCTTTCACTTCTTTGTTTAGGTTTATTCCTAGGTATTTTATATTTTTTGATGCAATTGTGAATGGAGTTGTTTTCCTGATTTCTCTTTCTGTTGGTTCATTGTTAGTGTACAGGAAAGCCACAGATTTCTGTGTGTTGATTTTGTATACTTCAACTTTGCTGTATTCCGATATCAGTTCTAGTAGTTTTGGGGTGGAGTCTTTAGTGTTTTTTATGTACAGTATCATGTCATCTGCAAATAGTGACAGTTTAACTTCTTCTTTGCCAATCTTGATTCCTTGTATATTTTTGTTTTGTCTAATTGCCGTGGCTAGGACCTCCAGTACTATGTTAAATAATAGTGGGGAGAGTGGGCATCCCTGTCTAGTTCCCGGTCTCAGAGGAAAAGCTTTCAGCTTCTTGCTGTTCAATATAATGTTGGCTGTGGGTTTTTCATCGATGGCCTTTATTATGTTGAGGTACTTGCCCTCTATTCCCATTTTGCTGAGAGTTTTTATCATGAATGGAAGTTGAACTTTGTCAAATGCTTTTTCAGCATCTATGGAGATGATCATGTGGTTTTTGTCTTTCTTTTTGTTGATGTGGTGGATTATGTTGATGGACTTTCGAATGTTGTACCATCCTTGCATCCCTGGGATGAATCCCACTTGGTCATGGTGTACAATCCTTTTGATGGATTTTTGAATTCGGTTTGCTAAAATTTTGTTGAGTATTTTTGCATCTACGTTCATCAGAGATATTGGTCTGTAGTTTTCTTTTTTGGTGGTGTCTTTGCCTGGTTTTGGTATTAGGGTGATATTAGCTTCATAGAATGAGTTTGGGAGTATCCCCTCCTCTTCTATTTCTTGGAAAACTTTAAGGAGAATGGGTATTATGTCTTCCCTGTATGTATGATTATATTCTGAGGTAAATCCATCTGGCCCGGGGGTTTTGTTGTTTGGTAGTTTTTTGATTACCGCTTCAATTTCATTGCTGGTAATTGGTCTGTTTAGATTTTCTGTTTCTTTCTGGGTCAATCTTGGAAGGTTGTATTTTTCTAGGAAGTTGACAATTTCTCCTAGGTTTCCCAGCTTGTTAGCATATAGGTTTTCATAGTACTCTGTAAGAATTCTTTGTATTTCTGTGGGTTCCATCATGATTTTTCCTTTCTCGTTTCTGATTCTGTTGATTTGTGTTGACTCTCTTTTCCTCTTAATAAGTCTGGCTAGAGGCTTATCTATTTTGTTTATTCTCTCGAAGAACCAGCTCTTGGTTTCATTGATATTTGCTATTGTTTTATTCTTCTCAATTTTATTTATTTCTTCTCTGATCTTTATTATGTCCCTCCTTCTGCTGACCTTAGGCCTCATTTGTTCTTCTTTTTCCAATTTCGATAATTGTGACATTAGACCATTCATTTGGGCTTGTTCTTCCTTTTTTAAATATGCTTGGATTGCTATATACTTTCCTCTTAAGACTGCTTTTGCTGTATCCCACAGAAGTTGGGGCTCAGTGTTGTTGCTGTCGTTTGTTTCCGTATATTGTTGGATCTCCATTTTGATTTGGTCATTGATCCATTGATTATTTAGGAGCATGTTGTTCAGCCTCCATGTGTTTGTGAGCCTTTTTGCTTTCTTTGTACAGTTTATTTCTAGTTTAATGCCTTTGTTGTCTGAAAAGTTGGTTGGTAGGATTTCAATCTTTTGGAATTTACTGAGGCTCTTTTTGTGGCCTAGTATGTGGTCTATTCTGGAGAATGTTCCATGTGCAGTTGAGAAGAATGTGTATCCTGTTGCTTTTGGATGTAGAGTTCTGTAGATGTCTATTAGGTCCATCTGTTCTAAAGTGTTGTTCAGTGCCTCTGTGTCCTTACTTATTTTCTATCTGGTGGATCTATCCTTTGGAGTGAGTGGTGTGTTGAAGTCTCCCAAAATGAATGCATTGCATTCTATTTCCTCCTTTAATTCTGTTAGTGTTTGTTTTGGATATGTTGGTTCTCCTGTATTGGGTGCATATATATTTATAATGGTTATATCCTCTTGTTGGACTGAGCCCTTTATCATTATGTAATGTCCTTCTTTATCTTTTGTTACTTTCTTTATTTTGAAGTCTATTTTGTCTGATAGTATTATTGCAATACCTGCTTTCTTCTCTCTGTTGTTTGCATGAAATATCTTTTTCCATCCCTTGACTTTAAGTCTGTGCATGTCTTTGGGTTTGAGGTGAGTCTCTTGTAAGCAGCATATGGATGGATCTTGCTTTTTTATCCATTCTATTACTTTGTCTCTTTTGATTGGTGCATTCAGTCCATTTACATTCAGGGTGATTATTGAAAGGTATGAATTTATTGCCATTGCAGGCTTTAAGTCTGTGGTTACCAAAGGTTCAGGGTTAGCTTCTTTACTATCTCACTGTCTAACTTAACTCACTTGTTGAGCTATTATAAATGCTGTCTGATGATTCTTTATTTCTCTCCCTTCTTATTCCTCCTCCTCCCTTCTTCTTATGTTGGGTGTTTTGTTCTGTGTTCTTTTTAGGAGTGCTCCCATCTAGAGCAGTCCCTGTAGGATGCCCTGAAGAGGTGGTTTGTGGGAGGCAAATTCCCTCAACTTTTGCTTGTCTGGGAATTGTTTAATCCCTCCTTCATATTTAAATGATATTCGTGCTGGATACAGCAGTCTTGGTTCGAGGCCCTTCTGTTTCATTGCATTAAGTATATCATGCCATTCTCTTCTGGCCTGTAGGGTTTCTGTTGAGAAGTCTGATGATAGCCTGATGGGTTTTCCTTTGTAGGTGACCTTTTTTTTCTCTCTGGCTGCCTTTAATATTTTTTCCTTGTCTTTGATCTTTGCCATTTTAATTATTATGTGTCTTGGTGTTGCCCTCCTTGGATCTCTTGTCATGGGATTTCTGTGTACCTCTGTGGTCTGAGAGGCCATTTCTTCCCCTAGTTTGGGGAAGTTTTCATCAGTTATTTCTTCAAAGACACTTTCTATCCCTTTTTCTCTCTCTTCTCTTTCTGCTATTCCAATGATGTGTATATTATTTCTTTTTGATTGGTCACTCAGCTCTCTTAAAATTCTTTCATTCCTGGAGATCCTTTTCTCTCTCTCTGCATCAGCTTCTCTGTGTTCCTCTTCTCTGTTTTCTAGTCCATTAATGGTCTCTTGCATTTCGTCCATTCTGTTTTGAAGTCCTTCCAGAGCTTGTTTTATTTCTGTATTCTCCTTTCTTCGTTCTTGCATATTTCTCTGCAAGTCCATCAGCATGGTTATGACTTTTGTTTTGAATTCTTTTTCAGGAAGACTGATTAAATCTATCTCCCCAGGTTCCTTCTCAGGGGAAGATGTAGCAGATGCTGAAGCTGTCTGGGTTAGTCTTGTCTGGATCATATTTTTTTGCCTTTTCATGTTGACAGGTGCTATTGACTGTCGGCTGGGAGCGCGAAACTTTTCACTTGCTACTGGCCTTTCTTTACTGGGACAACTGCGACCCCTAGTGGCTTGTGTTGGGTAATTGCGTGTAGAGTGGGTCTTTGTGTCTTGCCCGGCCGATATTGATTAATCTCCCTTTCTGTGGGCGGGGTTTGCCTTAGGCTGTTTCTCTGCTTTCGCAGCACCCAGAGGGGTAGTGGACCGGGGGAGCTCTTTGGCTTTTTACCTCCGTGAGGGGTCTCAGAGCTGTTGCCTAGGGGGTTAGTGCGCCCGGTTTTCCCTGTAATTTCCTGCCACTGGGCTGTGACCTATGCTGTTTCCATCCAGGTGTTAAATCCCTGTCCCTTTAAGACTTTCAAAAAGCCTTCGCTTTTCTTTGTCACAGGGGCATCAGCTTCGGCACCCGCTCAGAGGTCTTGCTGCCCTATTTCATTAGTTACCAGCCCTCCACACATGCACTGTGCCTGCGGTCTGGTGCAGGTGGCTGGGGCTGGGTGTTTAACAGTCCTGGGCTCCGTCTCCCTCCCGCTCTGCCTACTCTTCTCCCGCTGGAAGCTGGGGGGAGGGGCGCTCGGGTTTCGCCGGGCGGGGACTTGTATCTTACCCCTTTCACCAGGCGCTGGGCTCTCGCATGTGTGGATGTAGTCTGTCTGTTGTCCTGTGTCTTCTGGTCTCTCTTTTAGGATTAGTTGTATTTGTTGTATTTTCAAAAATATATATGTTTTTGGGAGGAGATTCCTACTGTCCTACTCACGCCGCCATGTTGGCTCCCAGCCTGTTCTGATTTCTTAAGAGGCTTCTTAGCATAATGGCATTCAGAGTTCTAATATATCCATATAGGTTGGCAGTGATATTGTTATCATTAGAATCATTAACACCATTTCTGTCAAAGAAATCTAGTAATTTTCATTTCCATTTTTTATTTACATAGAAGAATACACTAAGCACATATGGTGTCTTGAAATATACTCTAGTCTTAAGGTATAAGACATAGGTTTACTTAGGTTATCTCTTACCAGATGGTTAACTGTGGAGTAGTTTCTTAACCCTTCTGAGCCTTAACTTCAAACCTAGCAAATGTCTTAATAAGTTTTTATGAATATTAATAGATATAATTAGTGCAAACATGCTCTATAATGCATAGAGCATCATCTAAAAGCTGAGATGTGGACTCGTTCAGGCAGAGGTAAAGGTAAGAAAGCTGAGAATGCAAGGTACATTGGACTAGTAAACTCAAGATATTTTGTGGTATTATACATGTTGTTTTGGTGTTTTGCATTTAATTTTACAGTATAGATGATATGCTGGATATATTAATAGTAAGATAACCAATACCAGGTCTTTGCTGGCTCAATATATTTAGTTGCAACTACAGGGAAACTATGTTTGAGGAAAAGATATAATCAAATTTACCATATGGACCTGAGAAAAATAAATTATCAAGTACAAACTGCATACAGTTACCAAGGTAGTTTTCATGCCTAGAGGTAGATGTGTAAGAAAACAAATATAGTGGAAGAAGGATTATATGCATATAAATTATATATGACATAGCTCAGCTGAGATAAACATAATAGGATGGAGGGAATATAAATTGGGTTAGAGGAGGTGAAGCAGCATGAATAAAGAAACCTCTTTCATAAAGGGAGCTCAGAACTTCTAGAACTTTCTGCACATTTAGTAGGTTAGAGGAATTTGTGACTATTTAAATCTGTTTGGAAAGTAAAGATAAAAGTCATTTTTTCCCTTCAAAGGACAAACATCATTCTCTTAAATCCTCATCTCAGTCCCAGACCACAGAAAACAACAATAAACTTGGGAGGTGTCTGTATGTTCAACACAATGAGAATGAACAAAAGAAAATGCACCACAGTGCCTGACACCTATTAGGTCAAAAGGTGCTATCTGGTTATGTTAAACATAGAAAATTAAACAGACCTATTCACCTCTGCACTTTTCAAATCCTCAATAAAAGTGATGAGAGGCACAAATCTACAAGAAAAAAGAAAATATGAGACTAGAACAAAAGATTATCAACAAATATTTAAGCAAAAATTCTATAAATGAGTGTTGACTAACTTAGCCCTTTACAGTGCTAAGGTATCAAAATTAAAATCTAAGCCAAGGGTTAAAGGAGTTCAAAGGGATAATGATCACAGTTGCTTCACTCCAAAAACATAGATTGTACACTGCACAAAACCAGGGCACACTATTGAAACAAATTTTGATATGACTGGAACTCAAGTTGTACAGCATGGAAGCTGTTGGAAGAGAACCAAGAAGTAAGTGTACTACAACATCCAAACCTGGGAAGGCTGAGGAATTGGAGGAAGTTAACAGCCCTGAAAGAGTACAAGTATTGTTAAGGCAGTATATGGAGATTTAAAGAGGGGAACTAGTAGAAAGGAAAAGTTAGACCTTCTATAACTTCTCTTCTAATCATTGCAGCAGAACACTGAAGTTTATTCTCTGAAGAGACTGAACTTGAGTAATTCTTACCTGGAGAACAATAGACACAGCAAAAGGCAGGGGTATCACATTAAATACAGGAGAAATACACTCATACGTTGGAAGTGCAAACCCAGGAACAGACCAAGCTTTCTGGGATCCAATTGTTCTCATCTACATCACTCTTGGAAACAAAGATCTCATGCCAAGAGAGTTAAGCCAAGAAGACCAAAGGCAACCACAGCCATGTCTCTAGTAAAGCAGAGGTATCACTCTGAGAAAAGTAGTGCAATGTTCTCATCTTCAGCTCCAGAATAGTTATACAGAGATTCTGCCCACAGGTAAATGTAGGCTTAAAGAACAGAAAATTATGTCATTGTTCCCAGTGTAACTGACTTTATTTGGAATAGAGTAGAAGGAAGTTCGAGCCTAAGGGCACAGTCAAAAACAAGATATTTTGTTGGTAATTAATTAAGACAAGGATGGTAGTTCCATGAGAGCAACAAATTAAAACATATGTCACCTAGAATCAGAGGGAAAGACAGCTAAGAAGAAGAAACCTCCTAGAATTAGAACAAATCTGCAAGTTTACTTCTGAAAAATCAAAATGTTATTAAATAAGGCTGTGGAGAAATTAATTCAGAGTCCATTAAAAAAGTAGAGAAATCAGTTGGCAACTAGTGCATGCTAACTGCTAACAGGTACCAACAAGGACACACATAATGAAACAGAAACAAACAGGAGGAAAAGAAGAATGAAAAAAGACATAAATTACATGGAAAACAAAAACTAAATTGGCAAACATAAATATGACTAACAATAAAGACATTCAATGTTAATGTATCAAATGCCCAGTCAAAAGTCAGAGTTTACAGCTGGATAAAATGTTAAGATACAACATACCACATATAGAAGGGAAATACTTTAGATTCAAATATACATACAAGTAGATTTAAAGTAAAAGGATAGGGATGGATGAAAGATTGCAGCATGAGAAGAGAGACAGAAACCTCCTCCCAAAACCAAATATAATATGAAAATATAACAAATGCATCAAATCCTGAAAGACCAACAGGAAAGAAGACTGCAGCAGACTGTCTACAGCTGGGGAAACCAGGGGACCTCAAGGGAAAGAGTAAAGTACTGAAGCTGTGATCCAGAAGGACCCAAGCCCTTTCATCAACCCAGCTCACTAGAGGAAGGAAGAGAAATGGAGCAGGGAGAGGGTGGAGGCCTAAGACTGCTGAACACCTGGAGTTAGAAGTGATAACACAGGAACAGACCAAGCTTACTGGAATCCAATTGTTCTCATCTAGATCACTCTTAGAACAAAGGTCTTATGCCAAGATCTGCTCTGGGAGCACAAACCTACATTGGATGGTGCTCTGAAGATTAGTGGGGTTGGAAGGATAAGACAGGCAGAATACTTGGAGAGACTGAGATTCTAGTTGCTTGTAGAAAACAGGGATCCACATCAGGCAGCTCTGTGACAAAAGAAAGGTGGTCAGTCTGAGACTTCCTAACAGTGAGAGGGCTACTAAAGGGGCAAGGATTGTAAAGAGCTTCCTGTTCAGGAGAAAGGACAGGTGGACAAAATTGTCTGGGTGCACTCTGCCCAGCAGGTTGGGAACTTTCAGGAGCTTCAGGTGCTCCATTCCCTGGCTGGCAACACAGCTATGAGGTCCCTCATTGTGATATGCATCCTGCTGCACCTTCTTTCTGGCTGGCAAAACCTCACAAAACAGCTGCCCCTGCCATTACACCAGGCCAGCAAGAGGGTGGCGCCACCTAAGGCAGCTACAAGTGCAAAGCATAGATATTTCTCCCAGCATGCTGAGCCCACTGGCCTGGCAGTAGAGACAGGCAATGAAGCTGGAAAACAGGAAAGACTTCTTTCTTCCAGACAGGCACCAGCTCTGCTCACCTGCAACCCCTGCTATTGATCTAGGGGCTGAGCAGCTCCAGGGAGTACAGCTTCTGGGAACTAGAGGGCACCACCTACAAATATGAAACATCAAAGGAACCTGGTTCAACCCCAAATCCCACAAACACCAGAAAGAGGACCAAGTGAAACTAAATTCATCAATCTTCTTGAAAAAGATTTCAAAATAAAAACCATGAACATGTTCATGAGGCTACAGAAATATTATAAGAACTCAGTGAGGAATTCAGGAATGAGGCACAAATTCTGAAGAATACAGCAACTAAAATAAAACATAAAATGGAAGGATTTAAAAGCAAATTAGATGAAGTAGAGGAGACAGTGAATGGAATAGAAATTAGGGAACAGGAATACAAAGAAGCTGAGGCACTGAGAGAAAAAAAGGATCTCTAGGAATGAAAGAATACTGAGAGAACTCTGTGACCAATCCAAACAGAACAATATTCACATTGTAGGAGAACCAAGAAAAAGAAGAAGAGGGAAAGAGGGATAGAATGTGTCTTTGAGGAGGTAACTGCTGAAAACGTCCCCAATCTGGGGAAGGGATAGTCTCTCAGGCCATGGAGGTACAAAGATCTCCCAACACAAGGGACCCAAAGAAGACAACATCAAGACAAATAATAATTAAAATGTCAAAGATCAAGGGTAAGGACAGACTTTTAAAAGCAGCCAAGAGAGAAAAAAGATCACATACAAAGGAAACCCATCAGGCTATCATGAGATTTCTCAACAAAACCTTACAGGCCAGAAGTGTGTGGCATGATATATTTAATGCAATGAAACAGAAGGGCCTCAAACTAAGAATACTCCACCCATCAAGAATATCATTTAAATTTAAAGGAGGAATTAAACAATTTCCAGATAAGAAAAGCTGAGAGAATTTAACTCCCACAAAACATCTCTAAAGTGTATTTTGGAGGGACTGCTCTAGATGGAAGTATTCCCAAGGCTAAATAGCTGTCACCAGAGAAAAGAAAATCACAGTAAAGAAAGTAGAACAATTAAATACTAAGCAGATGCAAAATCAACTCAACTAAACCCAAAGTCAGTCAAGGGATAGACAAAGAGTACAGAATATAATAGCTAATATATAAAGAATGGATGAGGAAGAAAACGGAGGGGAAAAAAAAGAATGTTTAGATTGTGTTTGTAATAGCATAATAAGTGAGCTGAATTAGACTGTTAGATAGTAAGGGAATTGCCCTTGAACCTTTGGTAACCACAAATCTAAAGTCTGCAATAGCAATAAATCCATACCTATCAATAATCACCCTAAATGTAAATTGTCTGAATGCACCAATAAAAGGATGTAGAGGCTGAATGGATAAAAAAACAAGACCCATCTATATTATGCATACAAGAAACTCACTTCAAATGAGTGAACAAAGACATGAACAGACTAAAAGGTAGGGATGGAAAAAGATGTTTCATGCAACTAATAGGGAGAAAAAAGCAGAAGTTGCAGTACTTGTATCAGACAAAATAGACTTCAAAACAAAGAAAATCACAAGAGACAAAGAAGGACATGATATAATGATAAAGGCAGTCAGTTAAACAAGAGGATATAAGCATTATAAATATCTATGCACTCAACACAGGAGCACCTATATTTGTGAAACAAATACTAACAGAATTAAACAGGAAAATAGAATGGAATGCATTCTTTTTAGGAGACTTCAACATACCACTCACTCCAAAGGACAGATCAACCAGACAGAAAATAAGTGAAGAGAGAGGCACTGAACAACACATTAGGACAGATAGACCTAACAGACATCTACACAACACTCCACCCAAAAGCAGCGGTATACACATTCTTCTCAAGTGCACATGGAACATTTTCCAGAATACATCACATACTAGGCAACAAAAAGGCCTCAGGAAATTGAGAAGGATTGAAATTGTACCAGCCAGCTTCTCAGACCACAAAGGCATGAAACTAGAAATAAATTATGCAAAGAAAACAAAAATGCCCACAAACACATGGAGGCTTAACAACATGCTCCTAAATAATCAAGAGATCAATGAACAAATAAAAACAGGTATCAAGCAATATATGTGACAAATGACAACAATAACTCAACACTGCAAGTTCTGTGGGACACAGAGAAGTCCATACAAAGAGGGAAGAATACTGAAATACAGGCTTACCAGAGGAAAGAAGAGCAATCCAATATGAACAGTCTAAAGTCACAATTAATGTTATTAGAAAAAGAAGAACAAATGATGCCCAAAGTCAGGACAATAAGGGACATAATAAATAACAGAGCATAAATAAATAAAATCGAGAAGAATAAAAAAATAGAAATAATCATGAAAGCAGGCACTGGTTCTACAAGAAAATAAACAAAATAGATAAGCCCCAAGCCTGACTAATCAAGAAAAACAGAGTCCACACACATAAACAGAATCAGAAATGAGAAATAAAAAATCACTACAGACAGAAATACAAAGAAGATTAGAGAATACAATGAAAAATTTATGCTAATAAACTGGATAATCTAGAAGAAATGAATGACTTTCTAGAAAGATACAACTTTCCAAGTCTGACCCAGGAAGAAAATGAAAATCTGAACTGAACAATTACCAGCAATGAAATTGAACTGGTAATCAAAAACTACCTAAGAACAAAACCCTTGTACCAAATGGCTTCACTGCTGAATTTTCTCAGATATTTAGTGAATATCTAATATCCATTCTCCTTAAAGTTTTCCAAAAATTAGAAGAGGAGGGAATACTTCCAAACTCATTCTATGAGACCAGCATCACCCGAATACCAAAATCAGGCAAAGACACCACAGAAAAAGAAAATTACAGATCAATGTTCGTGATGAACATAGTTGCAATACTCAATAAATTACTAGCAATTTGAATTAAAAAATACATCAAAAAGATCATTAAACATGATCAAGTAGGATTTATTACAGGGATGCAAGGATGGTACAATATTCAAAAATCCATCAACATCACGTGCTACATGAACAAAAAAGGACAAAAACCACATGATCATCTCCACAGATGCTGAAAAAGCATTTGATAAAATTAAACATCTATTCATGATAAAAATTATAAAGAAAATGGGTATAGAGGGCAAGTACCTCAACATAATAAAGGCCACATATGACAAACCCACAGCCAACATCATACTTAACAGCAAGAAGCTGAAAGCTTTCCTTTAAGATTGGAAACAAGACAAGGATGCCCACTTTCCCCACTTCTATTCAATGTAGTACTGGAGGTACTATCCATGGCAATCAGACAATACAAAGAAATAAAAGGCACCCAGATTGGTAAGGTAGAAGTTAAACTATCACTGTTTGTAGATGACATGATAATGTATACAGAAAACCTCTAAAGAATCCACCACAAAACCACTAGAACTAATAAATGAATTCAGCAAAGTTGCAGGATACAAAATCAATACACAGAAATCTGTTGCATTCTTATATACTAACAATGAACTAGCAGAAAGAGAAATCAGGAAAACAATTCCATTCACAATTGCATCAAAAAGAACAAAATACCTAGGAATAAACCTAACCAAGGAAGTGAAAGACCTATACCCTGAAAACTACAAGACACTCATGAGAGAAATTAAAGAAGATACCAATAAATGGAAATACATCCCATGCTCATGGATGGGAAGAATTAATATTGCTAAAATGGCCATCCTGACTAAAGCAATCCACAGATTCAATGCAATTCCTATCAAAATACCAATGGCATTCTTCAGTGAACTAGAGAAAATAGTTCTAAAATTCATATGGAACTACAAAAGAGCCCAAATAGCTAAAGCTATCCTGAGAAGGAAGAATAAAGCTGGGAAGATTTTGCTCCCCAACTTCAAGCTATACTACAAAGCAACAGCAATCAAGCAACTTGTTAATGGCAGAAGAACATACCCATAGATCAGTGGAACAGAATAGAGATCCCAGATATAATCTGAAGCATATATGGTCATTTAAAATATGAAAAAGGAGCCATAGATATACAATAGGAAAATGACAGCCTCTTCAGCAACTAGTGTTGGCAAACTGGACAGCTCACATACCACAACACTCAAAAAACAAATAACCCAATTAAAAAATGAGCAGAGATCTGAACAGACACTTCTCCAAAGAAGTCTTTCAAATGGCCAACAGGCATATGAAAAGATTCTCTACATCGCTAATCATCAGAGAAATGCAAATTAAAACCACAATAAGATATCACCTCACACCAGTTATGATTAGTACACATGGTGTGTGTGGGGGGGGGTCAAGGGGGAGACAGAGCAGCGAAGAGAAAACAAGTAGTGACTCTATGGCATCTTACTATACCAATTGACTCCCATGGGGTATGGGTGGGACTTGATAATATGGGTGAATGTAGTAACCACAATGTTTTTCATGTGTCACCTTCATAAGAGTGTATATCAATGATACCTTAATAAAAAAAAGAAAGTAAAAGGATAGGCAAAGATATATGCAAACTTCAACCATAAATAAGTTGGAATGACTATATTAATATCAGACAAAATAGACTTTAAAACAGCAAAAAATTATTAGCTATAAAAAGCAACATTTTGTAATGATAGAAGAGTCGATCAATCAGGATGATATAACAATTATAAGTATATATGCACATAAAAAGAGAGGCCCAAAATATAAGAAGGAAAAGCTGGCAGAGTTGAAAGAAGAAACAAATAATTCAACCATAGATTTGGAGATTTCAATGCCCTTTCAATAATGGATAGAATAAGTAGGCAGTAGGTCAACAAGAAATAGAAGTCTTAAGTAGCATATAATTAACTAGACCTAAGAAATATCTTTAACATTTCCCTCGACAACAGCAGAATACACATTCTTTTCAAGCACACATACAACATTCTTCAGAATAGATGACATGCTAGACAACAAATCAAAATTCAATAAAGTTAAAATTAGTATATCAGTGCACTCTCAAAACACAGGGAATAAAATAATAAATTTAATATCAGACAAAATAGACTTTAAAACAATTTTATTATTTTATTATAAATCAGTGACAGAAAGAAATATATGAGGAATTCATAAGTATATGTCAATTAAACAACACAATTCTAAAAACCAATGTGTAAACAAAGAAGTGACAAGGGACATTAGAAAATAATTTTATATGAATAAAATGAAAACCATAACATATCAAAATTTATGGGATATAAATAAGTGCTTAGAGATATATAGCTGCAAATGTCTCTATTAAAGAAAAGGAGAGATCTCAGATAACCCAGTTTTTCAAGTAAACAATGGGAAAACAAGGGCAAACTAAAGTAAAACAAGTAGAAAAAGGATATAATTATGGATGACTGCAGAAATTAATGAAATAGGGAACAGAAAAACTATAGAGAATTTCAGCAAAACTGAAAATTGGTATATTAAAAAGAACAATAAAATTGAATTGGCAAACCTTTAGCTAGAATTACCAAAATTAGAGAAAACTCAAATTACAAAAATCACAGATGAAAAGAGAGAGTCACTATAGAGCACAGAGAAATAAAAATAGTTACAGGGGAATACTATGTATGAATAACCACATGCCAACAAATTATATAACTTAGCTGAAGTGAACAAATTCCTGGAAAAATACGTGCTATTAAAACTAACTCAAAGAGAAATAGAAAACCTGAACAGATCAACAAGATACTTAATTAATAATGAAAGCATTTCCCACAAAAATAAATAAATAAATAAGGAAAAACAAGAGTTGGTTAGCTCACTGGTGAATTCTATTAAATATTTAGAGAAGAATTAACACTAATTCTTCACAAAGTCTTGCAATAAGTAGAACAGGAAGAAGTATACCCCAGCTCATCCGAGACCAGTAGTAGGCTCATACCAAAGCCAGAAAGAGACATAAGAATAGAAAGTGACAAACAACATCACCACAAAAAATATCACTTAATGCATACATGAAATTTTTCAACTAACTACTAGCAAACCAAACCAATACAGTAACACAAAAAGGATTGCACACCATAACCAAGTGAATCTATTCCAGAAATGCAAGTTTGGTTTATAACAGGAAATCAAGAAATTTAATACAAGATACTGATAGAATAAACAAGACAAAAACATGGTCATCAATAGACACAGAATTGGCATTTAAAGATATTCAACAGCTCTTCAATTAAAAACACACAACAAACTACAAATAGAAAAATACTTCCTCAGTCTGATAAAGATCACCTATGAAAAACCACAACTGTCATTTGGGGCAAAAGACTGAGTATTTTCTACTAATATCAGGAGAATGACAAGGATGCCCCCATTGTCACCTTTGTCCAACATTTTATTGATGGGCATTAGCAAGAAAAAGGAATAAAAGGTATCTAGATTGGAAAAGAAGAAGTAAAACTGTCTCTATTTAAAGATGGCATGATCTTGAATACATAAAATACTAAGAAATCCATAAAAAAAAAACTATAAGAACTAATAAATAAATTCAGCAAGGCTGCAGAGTAATACTTTTATGTATAAATATCAATTATATTTCTATACATTGGCAATGAACAATCTGAAAGTGAAATTAGCAACAATTCCATTTAAAATAGCACAAAAAAATAAAATACTTAGGAAAATATCACTGAAATAAATTAAGTAATATCAAACTAAATGGAAAACAAATCTATATTCATGGATTAGAGTTTATATTGTTAAGATGGGAATACTTTCCAAATTGACTGACAGATTCAATGAAATTCCTAGGGTAATCTAAATGGCGTTTTTGCATAAATAGACAAGATGATTTAAAATTCACACAGAAATACAAAGGACCCACAATAGCCGGGAAAAAATCTTAAAATGAAGAACAAAGTTGGAACAATCACACTTCCCCATTTCAAACTTAATACAAAGCTACAATAATCAAGACAGTATAGTACAAACATAAGGATAGACACATAGGTCAATGGAATAGAATTCAGAATATAGAAATAAACTCTCATATCTATGTTCAATTGATTTATGATAAGGTGCCAAAAAACTATACAGCGAAGGAATGATTTTTTCAATAAATGACTTTAGGCCGACTGGAAATTCACAAACAGAAATGAAGTTGGATCCCTGCCTTTAACCAAATACAAAAATTAAATCAAAATGAATTGTAGGCCTTAGTGTAAAAGTAAAATGATGAAACGCTCAGAAGAAAACATTGGAGTAAATCTTTGAGTTTGGTTTAAACAAAGCCTTGCTAAATACAGCATCAAAGCATAAGTGACAAAAAGGAAACAGATAAATTGTATTCAGAGTAACTAAAAATTTTATGCCTCAAAGAACACCATCAAGAAAGTGCAAAAATGACATGTAAAATAGGGGAAAGCATTTTTAGATAAAATTTGCTAAGAGAGTTGTACTGAAATAAATAACTCATAATTCTTACATGATAAATTTCATAATTCTTAGAAATAATTATTGCAATTCAATAATAAATGGATAAATAACCCAATATAAAAATTGGAAAAGGATCTGAATTCCACATTTCTCCAAAGAAGTTGTACAGTGGCCAAAAACACAAGAATAGATATTCAACATTTATATTCATTAGACTGATGCAAATCAAAACCACAATAAAAAAAAAACATACAAGAATGGCTATAATCATAATGACAGATAATAATAGCAAGTGCTGATGAGGATATAAGAAGTGGGAACCCTCATTACATTCCACATGGGAATGTAAATGATCCAGCCATTTTGAAACCATTTTGGCAGTTCCTCAAAAAGTTATTCATAGAGTTACCATATGTCCCATCAATTCTACTCCTAGATATATGCCTAAGAGAAATTAGAACACACAGAGATTTGTATTAACATGATGCTCATAACAGTAGTAGTCATAAGAGCTAAATTCTTAGAAACAACCCAATGCCTTTTAGAAGATGAATGGGTAAATAAAATGAGGTATATTCATATAACAGAATATTATTGGGCAATGAAAATGAAGTGCTGAAATAAAAGCTGCAACATCAGTGGACCTTGTAAACATCAAGCTAATTAAAGAAACCAGTCACAGAGTACCACATATGTGTAATTCCATTTTTATAAATTGCCTAGAACAGGCACAACAATAAGATGGTGGTTGCCTAGTGCTGTGGATACTGGGGAGAAATGGAAAGTGGTTACTAATAGGTGCAGGGTTACTTTTGGTATAATTAAAATATAATGGCTGCATAACTCTGCAAATAGACTAAAACTCATTGGACTTTATACTTTAATTGGGTGAACTGTATGACACATGGATTATATTTAAATAAAACCGTTACAAAAAAATTACATACAAAGGAGACTGGGGATCACAAAGGCACTGAAATCTGTAGTGGTAACAGTGGAACTTAGAAAACACTGAAGCAAAGCCTAAACTCCAACAGATAATGATTTGCAGCCTTTACTACCCACAAACTATCAATTGAAAGAACAGAATAAAGATATTTTCAGACATTTAAGGCCACCAAAAATGTATTACCTGAGCATCTTTCCCCAGGAAGCTTATATAGAAGCATTAATGCAGAAAGATTTTTGTCCTCCAATAAAGGAAAAAGTAACTTGAAGGTAAACTTTATATAAACTTAGGCAAAGAGACTACCTAGGAGGCTGGTGAAGGAAAATCCCTGGATAATAACTCTTGCAATCAGTTTAAATTAGAGAAAAGTGCAGAGAAGGCTCTGGAAGGTACGTCACCAATTAATTTAAAAAAATAGAAAAGAAATACATTTATAGTATACAGCATGTGTCAGCTCTGAAGAATATATGCAAGATAGTAACAATGAAAACAGTGAGTATTGACTTAAACAATAACTATAATACAATTATACTGAAAGAATGTACATAGTAGCTGGGGTAGGGAGTGGATTTCTAAGTAAGCAAGAGTCATCTTTCCATGGAAACCTAGTCAGAAATGTCTAAATCTGAAAAATCAAGAAATATCAATATGAGAAAGTTATTTTACAAACATGCATATATAAAAAAAGAACAAAAACATGGTTTCCTTGGGGAGCAGGGAGCAAGAATGAGCTGGGTGACGACTCCTTTTCATTTTCAGCTTTATAGAACTATTGGACTTTTAAGCTATATGTACAGATAGTACTTTCATTTCAAAAATAATTAATTAGAAAGCAGGAACCAGATGGAATCTCTCTCACACCTGCATTTATAATCAGTACATTTTTATACTTTGGGGTGCTTTCTGAGGGATTTCCTAAAATAGAAAGTATCTTTTTAATGGGTATGTTTTTTGGTGATGATTACCTTAGTCACTTTTACTGAGTGTCTTCCACAGAAAGTTTAATCTCTTTTATCTTTTTCTTGCCTTTGGTGTAATTATTAATTGAATTGAGATAGCACTTAATAAATATAGCTCCAAGGTGTGATTAACTGGACAGCAAAGCAACAATTAAAACTTTAACTTTTGGGATTGAAGGATAGCAGACTATAAAATCAGGAAATTTATTAAGGGGGCGATATTTTTATGTTTTCTTATGTCCCTTTGTTTTTTTAGCTGACAGAGGTAGGTGTGATTGGGAAGAACTAGTAAATGACCTTGGGAAAAGAAATGTGAGATAAATCTTCCTACCCAAAGAGAAGATCACACAATCCAATTATTATTTAGAAGTGGTACAGAGAGAAAAATTAATTAAGAAAAAGATTAGCATATTAATAACAAGTGCTATCTTCAAGAAAAATGACCTATATTTGTATACTGGAAAATAAAATAAAACTCCAGAATACAATATAACAACATCATGTAACATTTCAGTGCCATGTAAGAAAAATAAAATCCATATTTCTTAATAATGAGAAACCATTATTTAAAATAAATAAAAGACTCTTGAGCCTGTCTTTCCAAGGAAAGGACTCTAACAAGAAAATTTTTTAATCCTTGAGCATGAGTCAGACTTCATAAAAATCCTTACTGTGCCCAATTTCCATTTCTTAGGTTCATTAAATGTATTCTACAAAGGTACAGATGTGATATACATGTAATGAAGTCTTCTGAAGGAAGGTATTAAGTCTTTAGGAAAAATTGGCTGGGGCTCAGAGCTACGCCTGAGGAAGAACAAGAGGAATCTCTAGCAATGACGGGAAGAGGCCTGCCGAGTCCCGAGTCAGCTTGAAATATCCCAAAGCTTCCTGTCACATTCTCAAAGCCCAGCGCTAGCAGGGCTCCCCTGCCTCAGGCCTTCCACAGACGGGCATCTTGGTATAAAGAGGCAGCTACTGAAGAAGGCTTAGGAGCTCATTTAGATTGTGTTACTTCAGAGGCCTGGTCATCTTGGCTTGTTTTTCAAATTAATCAATCAATCAATTAACTAACTATATCTATTGTTGAATCAGTAAAACAGGGTGTTAGTGACCTAAGGCTGCTGTCCTACCCCTAGGAAGGAAGGTCAGTATAACGCTATGCCTAAAATGGTTAGGGGCTACTCCACTCTTTCAGCTCGTTGTTTCCTTACTTAGGAATAATCTATACAGAAGGGACAAAGGAACCCAGTGAGGCCTGCTTTTCTGGACAGGATTTTCAATAATATCTGAAGCCTAGAAAAAGGTAAGCTTCATAGTTCCCTACAT
The DNA here is from genome assembly GCF_030020395.1 of Manis pentadactyla. Classification (NCBI taxonomy): domain Eukaryota; kingdom Metazoa; phylum Chordata; class Mammalia; order Pholidota; family Manidae; genus Manis; species Manis pentadactyla. The sequence continues at coordinate 28,979,531 of NC_080026.1, read as the reverse complement.
TCAAGTCCAAGAGACCCACAGACCAAATTTTGCCTAGACTTCCCTTTATCTTCCTGGGGCAAAATATCTAGAAAAGGCCAAGTTGATTTACTCTCCTCCACTTCATTTCCTGACCTTACTTCTAGGCATCCCTGCCCAATACTTAGATATGTACTGAGTTCCATTAATGACTCTTAATTCCACAATCTCCTGTGGGACACTCACAACCCAAGACCAGGGCTGGAAGCAAACATCAGTTTTCTTGGATGAGAAGGGAATATCTATCGACCTATGCAGGAATTCTTTGATTCATGGATGAATGATGCAAGAGTCCTGCTTAATTTGTGCTAAGAATGATTCTTCTACCCTACTTCCTAACATCTTACACAAAGGTGTCTTACACAAAGCTTGTTTATAGCAACCAAGCAAGAAAGGTAAGAAAGATTAAACAAACTCATCATGACTATAACTTTATAACGTTCTGTCATATGTACTTAGGGAATTAAGGCATAATTAGTTGAATGTGTATTAGAAATTCATAATGCAGGCCCTAAAAATAAGCCTCAAGGAAATCTTTCTCCATGCCACCTTGGACAAGTGCCAAAAGATAGGGATTATGAAAGTAATTAAGCAAAGAGTTAATTGTCTTTAAGGACAATTCAGTTCTGTCCTTTGTGTAGTAAAAAGTAGTTTGTCAGGCATATTAGAAAACAAGTGAATAAAAGCATTGCAAGGATAGGTACTGGATCTGATACCTTCCATCACAGAGAAGATGTTGATAAATATTTGATAAATTAAAATTTGATTTCTAAAGTATTTCATTTCATCTTTTCCATCCTGGAAAAGCAATCCTCTCAATGAGGATGTGGCTTGTCCATCTGCCTGTTAATATGTGCAAGCTCTGAGTCACCATTTCTCTTTTGATGTAAACATTCTGACATAAGATCTTAAACTCCTGAATTAAAAGCATGATGTTATTTTACTTATGTGTAAATTCAACTTCCAGCATAATGCTTTCTTACATTGAATGGCTGGTCTTTATAATAATAAAAGTGGAAAAAATTAGACCTGAAAACTACTTACTTTTTACAGTTGCAATCAACTATAGATGGTAGTAATACAGATATTTCTATTAACTGTCATTCATTCATTAATTCATTCAATACTTAATATATACTATATGTAATATACTGTGCCAGGTATACCATGATGATCAAAAGCAAGCTTCATCCTGGGCTGATAGTCTCCTAGACAAGTCATCAAATAATAGACTGATAATATATAATTGCAATGTAAAAAATCATAGAATGAGAGGGACTTAGTGCTACAAAAGGGTTAATAAGGGCATCAGACCCAAACAGGGATATCACTAAAGATTTCCTCAAGGAGGCAATACAAGTTGAAACCTGATGTAGTGGGGCTTAGCTTAATATAAAGCAAATGATCTAGGGAACTTGTTAAAATGTAGGTTCTGATTCAAAAAGTGTGGGATGGTGCCTGAGATTCTGCATGTGCAACAAGTTGCCAAGTGAGGCCCATATTGATAAAGTAAGTACCACATTTCGAGTAACATTGATTCTTGGAAGGGATGGATAATGAACAGATTGTTTTAACAATTACGTGAAGGCAAACTAGACACTACACAAGCTGAAAATTATAGCTTACATTAGCAATTCACGTTTTCTTTGTGGATGCAAACTTACAGACCTTGGGTCCCTGCCACATCCACTACCAGTGCACATCTACTCCTTCAGTTCAGGAGCAAAAGCTCAAGTAAGCTTGTGTAAAGCCTTTTACATGAAGGAAAACCATGTCTGTGGTCAACTTCAGAATTTAAAAAAAGAGTAACTGGGCATCTGTGTCACCTTTCAACCCCTCATGTCACTTCGCCAAATTGTGAATAAGTTCCAAGGGAGATACATGCAGGAGCCCTGAACTATGTTGCCTTTCCCCAAAGTGACCATATAGCCTCAGGAGGCCAGGCTGTGATGAAACTAGTTCAAACCTACTGCTTCAGTATCTCTCCAGTTATTTGGTTTCATATCAATGTAGAAGACAGAATATATGGTATGAAAATTAGTATTCTCTCACACTTTATGGTTTTGAATGGGACTTTTCATGTCCCTAATATTTCTCTTTGCAATCACAGTATTACATATGTGTGTGTGTGTGTGTTAAAAGCTAAAGAAACAAAACATTACCAGAAAAAATCAACATATAAACAAAGAAATATTTTTTTCATTATAATTTATTTAGGATGGAAAATGTTTAATATTAGCTTGTTTAAATTCCTAAGAATAAAAATATTAAAAATGATTCAACCTGAGAATAACTGCTACCTGGTAAAATTTATTGTGTTTTTGTACATTCCTAAATTTTCTAATTTTGATAAGCATGTTGTACTTTGTAATGGTAAAAAAGTGAAATTTTATAAGAATGAAGAGTGATGTAAGTTGTTTCTAAAATTTATAATAAAACTAGACTGAAAGGAACACTGATTTTAATTGGAGACATTGTCAGCTGATTAGAGGGTTTGTCAAATGAATATCCAGATTATATTTTAATTCAGTCCTTAAAATGATAGTGCCAAACATTTTTGTTCTCTTGCTGATTTACACTTTCATAAATTTACCTGATCTTATCATAATGTTATTCATTTCTATTTTATTATTCAATATTCACGCTCAAGATACCAATGTCTAGACAGGCCTTATCAAGTAGTGTTTGCTTTTTCCTAATTCATATTCCCCAATTTTAGAAGTATATTTCTTTTATAGATTAGCCATTTTACTTTAATATACCCTAAGCCTTCTTTTCAACCATACAGAACCCTCTAGTTTTCTTTTTTGACAGCAAAGGGTAACTTGATTGATAGAATTCAATTGCTGGGTTGAAATAATGCAGCTGGCTTTTATCTTACATTAGTTGTCTTTTTATTAGTTTTACCTATTACATGAGAAAGAATGTGACAAAAATATAATGATTTTAGGTATCCCACCTGGGTCCATAATTTTGTCTTCATTACAGAATATAGACTTTGCAGGAAAGAATCTAAGAATTTGGGTAACAGTTACAATGTAGACATGGGTAAAAGTATAAAATGCTTTCAATGTAAAGATGCTACTTACTAACTCTAAATAACATGGATGTGTCAGGAAGGCATGAACTTGACAACACAGGCTTAATGAAGAATTAAAATACATTAATAATATTCTTACTAATTAAATGACTTTAAATTTGATAAAATCATAGTATCTCAGCCAGTAGAGAGTCAGAATACTGGTAAACCACTTATGTAGAACCCACCCGGGAAATTTACATAACAGAATCTGAGTGCATTCATATTCTGCAGTTTAACACAATGAAAAAGAGATAAATTGAGCACACAAGCAAGGGATTAACAATGGAGTGTAGTACAGTATTTCAAAGCATTATCTTTGATGGCAGATTCATTCATAACTACATTACTTATTAGTTATGTGAACTACTTGACCTCAGAGGCATGTTAATTTAACAAATCTTTGAGGAAGAAAATATAGGTGTTAGTGAAGTGCTCAAGTATGTTCTGATTCTTGGTAAATAACTGCTTCTCTGAAAAAATATAATTTGTTCCATTTGTAGGATTTTTTAAGATACATCATTGCACATTTATAGTTTTCTTGAGTGTCTGGAATTATCTAGTGATACTTGCTCATCATAATGTGCAAGGATCTGGAGAACTGTGTGCATTATCTATGATTACAATACAGTCGTGATTAAGATGTTAGAAATCGAAGTTAAGACTTACCCTACAACTTCTACTTATTAATTAGATGACCTTCAAAAAGGAATGACTTATTTGTGGCCTATTTTTTTCAGAGGTGTAATGGGATTACCAGCTGTGCTTGCCTCATGGAATTATTGGGAGGCTTCAATGACAGAAAAGGTATAAAGCACCTGCCACAATTCTTGGGACATGTAAAACTAGTCAATAATATGTATAAAGCACTAGTCTTCAACTGTTCAGGATAAATGGAATCTATATCTTACAACAGAAATCTGCAGAACAGATCATGAATCCATAGAATTCAACAGGACAATAATGGGCAGAACTGATAGCATAGCTCTTACATTTAAAAAAAATAATGATGAAACTTCTTTGAGCAACATATTTTTCTATTCCTTGAAGGGCCTTTCCAGGGAGATAAATATATATATACATATATACATACAGGGTTATATAACAACTCTGTCTTCTAGGAGCTCTAAATCTAAAAGAGGATATACTTATATATAAATAATTAATTAGCCCTTCTACATGATTATTAAATGGATGGTAGTACCAGAGCTACTGTTGAAGTTCAGAGAAAGGAGGAAATACAATGGACCAAAGTAGCTTGAGCAAACTTCATTGATGTTGTTTATGATTGTTGCAGTATTCATAATTTCTGGAAAGATTCAAAGACAAAGGTAAAGGATAGGAAGAAAAAGCATAATATATATCCAAAAAATAATTAGTAGAAATATCTGGTGGGTGTAGAGGTTTAAAAATTATGAGTGGTTGGAAATAAAATTAAAAGGAAGTGGTGTCAGATACTGTCTTGCCAATGGATTTCAGCCCTGGGCAAGTTCACTACGGATTCAGTGAGACCCAGGAATGACAACAGAACATTCTTGGGGTAAAAGGGTTTATTAAATGGCTATTCTCCCAGCGATAGGTCAGGCATTAGAATTTTGTCTGCATCCAGCAGTCTGCAGGTCTGTAGTCCTCTTTGTCTCTGCCTCCACCCAGAGCACTGGGAAGAGCTTTTTATATAGTGACTCAGTCAATAATAGCTTGTTGCTTCGGGTGAGGAAGCAGTAGCCTAACAACAGGCCAGTTAGATCTCAAGTAGTTTAGGTTCAGGTGAAGATCCTGCCATAGGAACTTCAATTTTCCTCACAGATACTATAGCATAGTACTTAATATATTAGTATTATCATTGTTGGTTTAAATTATCTGTCTCTTATACTAGACTGTTAAGGCATTAAGAGCAAATATTCTACTTTTTATCTCATTATCCAGATGCCTAGCATGGTGCCTGGCTTCTTTATTCACTGTTCACTTTTTCCACTTTATCCATAAGGTATCTGTACTAATGGCGTGTGGATAAAGTGAAGGTTCCTATGGCCAGGATTCTCACCTGGCCCTGGTCGGCTAGCTCACTACACACGTGGGCAATACGTCATTACTGACTCTATGTAGAGCTCTGTTCAGTGCTCTGGCAGACACAGTGGCACGTCTGCATGACTGCAGGAGAGCAGAGATAGGAGTGGGAGCGGCGCTAAGGACAGAGACTGAGACGGCCGTGGGGGTAGAGAGGCCCAGAGACAGAGACCAGCTTGCTGCATGCAAACTTGCTCTGAGTGGACAGGATTCTAGTGATTAACCTGCCACCATGGGAATAAAGTTGGGTATAACTCTTTTACCCCCAAGAATGTTCTAGTTATTTCTTTGGTCACACTGAATCCATCGTGAACTTGTCCATGGCTGAAACCCATTGGCAAGACATGGTATTTGCAGATTCGAATGATAGACACATAATTATAATACCAAATGTGTTATGATAGGGGAAATACAAGGTTCAGTGATAAAATATAAAATGTATCAGTGGTGATTTGGAGGATTTTCTGAAGTAAATTACATCTAAGTTGAAACCTACATACTAAGTAGAAATTTCCCAGGCAGAGCAGGGGAAAAGAGTGCTCTATCAAGGGGAACTGGATGTGAAAAATATCCAAAATTGTGAAAGGACACAGTACAATCAAGGAATTAGAGGAAGTTTGGGTTGAAAAAAACATAGATTATGAGGGAGGAAAGAAAAAGGTAGCCAAGCTTATAATTAAACTAAAAAGAATGGGGCCAGATACCATAGCATATTACTTAATATGTTAATATTATCATTTTGGTTTAAATTATGTCTCTTCCTCTAGATTGTTAATAAATTAAGAGTAAGGATTCCACTTTTCATCTTTCACAAAAAAGAAAGGGAATAATACAGGTATGATTGTAGGTGCCTTTATTGTTTTATATAATGCTAAATTGTCAAAACTCTCATTGTTTGGCTTATATGTTTCTCTTGGACAGAATAGATGAGGTCATATGCTGGCAATGAAGGAGGCGGCGGCACAGTAAGGAACTGACAAAGAATGAGGTTAGAAATAGCCTTTGTGGAGAACAGAAATGCCAGCAAAGTCAGGAGACACTGAAGTATTTCTTTGAAGTTGGAAAACAAAAATACAAAGTAGTCCTAATTTCATCATTGCTTTCGGCATGATTTCACATACAAAATACACTAAGACTGTATGACTTTTTCTCTTCAACAGTACAAGACAAGAGCAGGGATTAGCTCAAAGATGGGTTAATCATCTTGGAAACTTAATAATTGTTTGAATGAATAAATGAAGCAATATACTCTGTTAGGCACTGAGTTATAGTGAAAAATAATAACCTGACCTGTAGGAGGCAAAGTGCCACTTAAATCCTTTATAATAAATTAATGAAGTAATACCTTAGAAATATTTGCCCAGTAGCAATATGAAGGAAAGATTGAAAGGATATGTAAGATATACAGGGTCTAGTTAGGTGGTTTTCAATAGTTGTTGTGACGTTAATGATATGAAGAGAAAGTTCTACTTGGCTGAGATATTTATCATGGTTAAATGTGTCAATCTGTTTTTCTGCACCTTTGAAATGTTCATATTTTAAAAATAAATTTGTTAGTAGACTGAATTGTATCAAACTAACCTTGCATTCCTAGGACAAAGACTTTGTAATTAAAATATATTACCCTGTTATGTACTGAAGAGGTTTCACAACTGTGTTCATAAAGGTAATTCACCTGTAATTTATTTATTTGTTCATTCATTCATTCATTCAATTCACTCATTTATTGCAATGTCATTGCCAGGTCTTGGTACTGCATTTATGCTGGCTTCACAAAATGAGTTGGTATGTTTCCTTCTTCTACATTTTCTGAAAGAGCTTCTGTAAGAATGTGTCATTTCCTTAGATGTTTGATAAAATAAACCAATTAAGTAATTTGGCCTGGAGTTTTCTTTGTGGGAAGTTTCGAATTGACAAAATTAAAATCATTAACAGACACAAGGCTATTCAGATTTTTCTTTCATCCCATGTCAATTTATCCATTTACCTTAAGTTGTCAAATTTGTTGGTATAAAGTTGGTATGGGGAAGTTGGGGTTCCTAGGCCAGAATCCTCACTGAACTTAAACCACTTGATGATGTAGCTGGCCTGTTGCTAGGCTACTGCTTCCAGACCCATAGGCAATAAGCTATTATTGCACCATATAAAGACCTTGACCCAGTGCTCTAGGCAGAGGCAGAGATGCTAGTGCTTGACCTACTGCCAGGAGAACAAGCCGAGTAATAAACCCTTTCACTCCCAAGAATATTTTACTGTCATTTTCTTTGGTCACACAGAATCCATAGCAAACTTGCCTGGGGCTGAAACCCATTGGCAAGACAATTGGCGTAGTCGGCAGGATTCATTGTTGACCAGAAAAAGACAGATTTCTCTTATGGGAGGGGTGCTTCAGCGGGCTGCCCCTATGAATGGGGAGACAGTGGATTGTCCCCCAGTTGGCATGTGGTCTGAGGTGGTCGCCTCCTGGAGGGCTGGGCCCCACCCCAGGACTGGAGGTAAGTGGAGGTGACACCTGAGGTAGTAAGGATAGCCACTGGTATAGTAAGTAGATCTTTTGGGAGACAGAGTAGAGTTCCTGTGGGGAAGCAGGGACTGTGGGTTGGCTGCTTCTCACAGTATTAAAAAAGTCTACAGAAGAGAAGGACATGCTCCTGAAAAAGACCCAAGAAAGGGTGTCACAAGAATGCAAGCTGCAGACTGCTGTGGATTCACTGAAGAAGGAAATGACATTGATGTGAGAGGAGGCAGCACAAGAACATCAGCAGTAAGGTGCCATTGAAGAGGTAAAATATTCCTTACAGAATGAGACAGAAGCCTGACAGGTGCTCTGAAGGAGGAAAAGGCCATAAAGGAAAAAGACAAACTCTTGAGAGAAGCACAGGGAGAGATGGCACAAGAACACAAGCTACAAAGCATTGAGATGAAGGTAAAAGAGCTGTTGAAGACCTAGCATTGCTGTAAAGCACTGTAGAAAAGGTAAAGGATATAGCAGAGGAGGCACTCGGGGGAGGGGAGAGAAAGTTGCCATCAGCCTCGGAAATGGAAGAGCTGGGGAAGGAGGTAGGGGTGGTACCGGAGGCACCTATCCCTCCTCTATTAAAATTATACCCAGTGGTTGTAAAGCAAATAAAGACCCAGCAGCTGAGAGTTCCCTAAGGAGAGGCAAAGCCCCCCTGCCAGGTTGTGGAGCACTCTATGCTCTGCCCCTATACTCAGGCTGAGCTGGTGGATTTGGGCTCCAATTGTCCTTGGAGTCACTATCAGCTTAGCTCCTACATCTTTGGGACTTAGAGGTGGATGGAATTGTTCTGTCAGGATCACAGATGAGAAAGCTGTCTTCCCTGACAGTGCAGCCTGCCTTGAGGCAATGATTACAAAATGCACATCGGACCCCAGGGAGTCACTCTCCTCGATTGGCTTATGGCTGCACTTTGTGCTGTGTGGCCTAATCTGGGTGATCTACCATCCTCTCCTCCTAGATGCAGACATATGCTGAACTCCAACGGGTGTTACAAGAGCTAGGCATAAGAAATGCCATCTATAGTCCAGAGAATCATGGCCCACATGATAAGCCTTTCACTACTGGAATGATAAATATTGGGCTTCAGATGGCTCCCACATCCCTCTTTGTCTCTCTAGTGGCCATTCTTTCCCCTCACTTAGGGTGAGGTGAGACATACATTAGGAGACTTAGGAGAGGCTGAAGCAATGAGAACATGAGAATAAATAAGGTCTCCTACTCACAAGGAAAATTTAAAGGGCCCCATGAAAGTTATGAGCACCCACATATGGGTTTATTTAATACGGGCAGGAGCAGACAGAGGAAATTAGATAGGAACTCAAATAGGATCTTACTAAAGCTATGGCAACAACTGAAACCAGAGCAGCAGTTCCAGCCACTAAGATCAAAGAGGCAGAAGTCAGACACAGAGCCACAATTCTGGTCTGTGTGTTTGCAAGACTTCCTGCTGGGGAGCGAGCCAACCTCACTTGAGCCCACACAGGAAGATGATTGGGGAACACAGTTCGATTGAGGGGAAGGTCAAGGTACCTACCCTGAGGGACCAGGGGGGGACCGGAGGCCACATGTTGAAATAGCTATCCATTGGTCCCCAGTGAACATACAATGTGTCCTGGCTCTGGTGGACACAGGGGCTGCATGTTCACTGATTCATGGTAACCCTATGTGGTTCCCCAAGGCCCCCACTATCATAGATCGATGTGGGGTTAAGGCTATCAGAGTGAAACAAGCCCAAATCCCTTTGGGAATAGGGCGTCTACCCCCAGAAGAGTATATTGTGTATATATCTCCTATCCCTGAATATATTTTGGGGATTGATATCCTGCAGGGTCTATGGTTGCAGACCACTGCAGGTGAGTTCAGACTGAGAATATGTGTGGTGAAGGCAGTTCTGAGGGTACATGCTAGGCACCCACCCACAGCTTTGCCTGTGCCTTGGCAGGTGACTAATACCAAACAATACAAACTTCCTGGAGGTGATAGATTGGAAAAACTCTCCAGAAACTATAAAAGGTAGGTATTATAAAGCCTACCCATAGTCCTTTCAATTCCCCGGTGTGGCCAGTGAAAATACAGATGGCTCTTGGCTTATAAGTGTGGATTACAGAAAACTGAATAAAGTCATACCCCTATGCATGCTGCTGTCTCTTCTATTGCAGGCCTGATGGATACCCTCAGCCATGAACTAGGCACATACCTTATGTGGTAGATCTTGCTAATGCCTTCTTTTCCATTGACATTGAGCAGGACAGTCAGGAACAGTTTGCCTTCATGAGGGAAGGATGGCAATGGACTTTCACCATCCTTCCACAGGGATACCTACACAGTCCCACCATCTGTCATGGACTTGTAGCCCAGGACCTGGCTACATGGGAGAAACCACCAACAGTGCAGCTATACCATCATATTGATGATGTCATGCTCACAACCGATTCGCTTTAAGATCTAGAAAGTGGAGCACCTAGACTGCTACAACATCTACAGAAGAAAGAATGGGCTGTGAGCAATACCGAGGTACAGGGACCTGGTTTGTCTGTCAAATTCTTGGGGGTCATCTGGTCGGAAGGAAAGCCTGCCTCTGATATAACCTAATGGTTACATCAGAGTTTGTTGCATGTGGGACAAAAGACAATGTGGGCTACAGCCCGTCGGTGGGGCTTGCCTTCGACCTTTGAAGAAGTTAGTAGAGCCCAGCAGGAGTGTGCCATATACTCAAAAATGGAAGTACACCAAGTTCCACAGCAACATGTGACAATAGCTAAGGGGCCTATACCCTTCATCAGGTGGCAGATATTGGGCCTCTACCTGTGTCAGAAGGATTTGGGTATGCCATGACTTGTGTGGACAGAGCTACTGGACTTCTGGTTGCTTTTCCTACACATTGTACAGACCAGTGGACAACCAAAAGAGGCCTGGAGCGTCTCTTTAGTGCCTATGGCTGACCACAAGTAATTGCGAGTTACCAAGGCACTCATTATACTGGATATATACTGCAAGAATGGGCACGACAGCTGGGAATCAAATGGAAGTTTTATGTGCCATACAATCTTACTGCAGCATGATAAAGAGGCACAGTGGCTTGTTAAAATCTGGACTAAAGTCAGATATCAATAGTCTGTGGGGATGATCAATCCACTTATGGACCATGCTATGGCATTTGAATGAGAGACCCTGAAAGGGAGCCCTGAGACCTGTAGGTATGTTAACACATATGGCTGTCTCCCCTATACAACTGCAAGTACAAACCAAGGAAAAATCACTGAAGCTGAGTTCCAACCACCAGAATAATATCTTGCTGCCAGTACCAACTGGAGAGTCCATTGAGTGGACATGGCCTTGGACCTTTCAAAACATGGACCAACGATGGCTGGCTCTCCTGGCACCTTGGGGACAACACCTGGAAGCTGGCCTCCTATATATTCCTGGAATTACAGCAGAGTGGCCCCCAAAGATCACAGTAATATATCCTGAATGGCCAGGAGCATCTTATCAGGGAGTTTTGTTTTATCATTATGGCCAGTGCATGCACCTCCAGTAGCACTATATATAGACCTTTCAGTAACCCCCATGGGGAAAGAAGTAAAAGTATGGTATACTAGACCTGGACAGGACCCCCTTCCTGCTGCAGTCCTATCACAGGATCACTCTCTTCTATGCATCCTACCTTATGGACAAGATTTGCCTATGTTGGTGTCATTAAAACATGTGCCCTATGGCCCCTAAATTCTTTGTGGATTGGGAACCTCCCCTGGCTTTAGGATTATTATAATTTTTGTTACCTGTATCAAAATATTGTTGTATCTTAATTTTTATTATTATCTCTAAGTTGTTATTAGCCTCCATTGCTGTTGTAGAATCTGTTTGCAGTGCTTCAGCTTTCTTGCACAGGGACCATTGCAGAAGATTGAGAGAGTGTAGATTGTAAGCCAAGAATCTTGGAGGGGTGAAGTGTGGGGAAGTTGGGGTTCCTGTGGCTAGGATCTTCACTGAACTTAAACTACTTGATGATGTAACTGGCCTGTTGCTAGGCTACTGCTTCCACACCCATAGGCCATAAGCTATTATTGCACTATATAAAGAGCTTGCTTGACCCATTGCTCTAGGTGGAGGCAGAGACGCTAGTCCTCAACCTACCACTGGGAGAACAATCTCAGTAATAAACCCTTTCACCCCCCAAGAACGTTTTACTGTCATTTTCTTTGGTCACATGAATCCATAGCAAATTTGCCTGGGGCTGAAACCCATTGTCAAGACACTTGGTTATAACATTCTTTTATTTCCCTTTCAATGGGCAATGCCGTAAAATAAAAATTTGTGTGATGATGAAATGTTCTGTTTCTGCACTGCCCAGTATGGTAGCCACTAGCTATATGTGACTACTTAGGATTTGAAATGAGCCTAGAGTAACTGAAAAACTGAATTTTTTATTTTGCCTAATTTAAATTAAATTAAAATTAAATTTAAATATGGTTAGGGCAAACTATGTTTAACAGCAAAAATTTATAAGACTAATGATAACTCCTCTTGCATTCTTGATGCTGAAAATTTATCAGTTATTTTATTGATCTTTTCAAGGAATCATCTGTTGACTTTGTTAATATTCTCCATTGCCTGTTTTAAGTTTTGTTGATTTATGTTATGTTTGTTAATTCATTCCACCCACTTATTCTGATTTTACTTTGCTATCCTTTTTCTAGAGACTTATGATAGAATTTATATTATTAATTTTAGAACTTTTTATTTTCTAATATAAGCATTTAGAGACTCTTATTTCCCTCTAAGCATCACTTTACCTACAACCATCAAATTATGATTACTTTTAGTTTAAAATACTTTATAATTTCCATTTTGATTTCTTCATTGATCGTTAGAACACTGAGAATCATGGTGTTTAACTGTAAAATATTGGGTTAGTCAGATAATCTTATTATTGTTGGTTTTAATTTATTTCCAGTGTGGTCCAAAAATACATGATTTAAACTTCAAATGTATTAAGACTTTTTTAATGGCTTATCTTTGTGAGTGTGAACTGTGCAAATCTTAGGTGATTTTTTTCTATATTTTCTATTCATTGACAAGTAAGGGGTATTAAAGTCTTCACCTATGATTGGTAATTGTCTATTTCTACCTTTAATTTTGCCAAATTTGCTTCATGTATTTTGAAGCTCTTATTAGGCAGTAAGACATTTGTGACTGATGTTCCTCACACTTAATTGACTTTCTTATCATTATCAAATGCCTCCTTTCTTAATGAGGTAAGACTCCTTCAACTGGTAAGACTCCTTGTACTGAAGTCTATTCATATAATATTTATTTAGTCATATTAACTTTCTTCTGATTACTGTTCTTTTACATGTTTTTCTATCAATTTAATTTCAACCTCTCTGTGTCTTTATATTTAAAATGAATCACTTGTAGGTAGCACACTGATGCTTTTCCTTTTTTATCCTTTCTAACAATTTTAACTGGAGTGTTTAATGTATTAACAGTTAATATAAATATGAATATAGTTGCATTTATGTCTACTATCTTGTTATTTATGTTTTGTTTGTTTCCTCATTATTTTCTTATTTCCTTATGTGTCCCTCAAAATTGATTCCTTTTGCATTAAATGAAATTTTAAAAATTCCATTTCATCTATTTTTTTAAACTGTACATTTTTTGCTAGTGTGTGTTTCTGTGTGTGGTGTATGTGTATGTAAGAGTGAGAGAGATATTTGTAGGGATACAATATACACTCATGTTTTCACAACCTACTTAGAGTTAATATTTTACTAGCTCAGATGAATGCAGAAATCTTGTACCCTTGAAGGTTCACCTACTCTAGGTCCCAGTATTTAATGTTACAGTCACAAGATACATTATATCTATAACATATTATAAACCTGACTGAATAATGTTGTAATTTTTGCTTTCAACTGTCTTAAGATTTTTACCAAAATTGAGAGAATTTTTTCTTAATTTACTCATACATCAAGACAAGAGAAAAGATGACATTAATTGTAATTAAGAATGTACAGTCTTTTTTTCCTCCACATAGCAGAGGAGAAATCTACTTCCATGTATCAAAACTTCAAAAGAGTGAGCTGAGGAAACAAAACACAAGAGAAAAATAACCAAATTAATTTTTTATTGTACTCTTATCTGTGGTTATTGTTCATATTAAAAATCAAGATACTATAGTAGGTTCTTTGGTGGGGAGGCATAAAGATTAAACCAAAGTCCTGTTAAACAAGGACTTCACAGCCCAGCATGTGCTGTTAGCTGAAACTGAGGGTGTTGAATAATCTGAACTTGTGTTGTCTGGCACATTTTAATTTTTTTCTAACCTTACCTACTTATGATATTTGATGTCAGCTCACAATTCTCAAGTTTGTATATCATGTATCTACAACCTTTTCTGCCCTAGAAGAATTCACTTAATTGGGTAGAAGAATTACAAGTTTCACTGTTATAGCCTGCTTCTCAGAAGGAAGGCTCTCCCTCACATTTGACTTCACAGTGTAACCCAGGGATTATTTCTAGTGTGGTTCGGTTCTAACCTGTAGGGCCACTAAAAAGTGTCCTTTAATTTATGAGATCCAAATCACTTGCAACGTGTGTTTGCACATGTAATATGGAAATTAAATGTCTTTCTGTTTTTTTTCTTCACTACATATGGGGAATTTCTTTATAACAGCACTTAGAAGTAACATAAAAGTGAGATAAATAAGTAGTTGTGGGTCTTTTAAAAAAACTCAAATGCATAAAAGAGCTACCTGGATGCATAATAATTTTACATAGATTACAAAATGGAACTGAAATATGTCATATTACTGCTGTCATTATTTACATTTATTACATCTTCTCATGAATTACTTTTGAATTTCATTTTTTACACCAAGGCATATACTCATCACACCGTTTCAGATATTTGATTATGCAAGCAAAGTAAAAGGGCTCTGTTTTAGAATGTACAACCCTGAAATACCCTCTTTTATGTGTACATAATATTATTTTCTTTTTCTTTTTGCTTTAAAGATTCTAAAAGAAGATTTAATTTGGGCCAAGACAGAACTGTAGAGTGCAATAGAAACAATGTGTTTACGGGTATAGAGACCTAAACTCTCTCTGGAGTTTGTAGAAAATCTGAATATATGAGTTCTTATTTATTTCTCCCTACACATTTTATATATTTGTTACTTGTTAGTGCAAACAATGTGCCAGATACTGTTCTTTCTATTCATATTTGCATTTAATCTTCACAGCAAATCTATGTAGGGAGTTGATATTTTTTCCCCCATTTAGTAGAGAAAATTGAGGAATAGGGAGTTTAAGTAATTTTTACTCTTCCTCAAAGCTCATAATGAAAGAATAAGAATTCAGGCCAAGGTCTATAAGATTTCACATTCTTTGCTTATTAATGTTCAATACAGTTTTCCCTCCTGCTTTATAAGTGGAACACAGAAAAGAAAGGGTATCCGAAGAACTGAAAACCTTGGGTAAAAATTTCCTTTGTATTTAGAAAGCAATGGCTTTATTTCATGGTGGAAATTTCAACAGATACACAGGATTTTTTAATTAGATGATTATAATAGAATTTTAAAACTAAAATATCATCCACCAAGTGTTCTGAATAATTCCATAGAATGCTAGCATCATTTATATTTTAATCAAAATACGTATGTTTTGGATAGGAGACAAGTATTAATCTAATAAAGGGTTATTTATGTGGAATGTAATTTTAGTAATAAATAATCCCTATTGTTCTTTACTTTTATTCAGAGTTGTATTTATTATAGGGTGCGGAGTTATTGAATGACAGTAAATTCCACAGCCTTGACAAACATTAAAATACAATTCCAAAGCAGCAGCTTTATGTGGATAACAGTTCTAATTCATTTGATTTCAGCTAGAGTCGAATCCACAGTTTAAGATTTAAAATTTGAAATATTTGGACCTGCAAATATTGAAGAGGGATCAGTGGCCCAATAGAAAAACAAAAACAGAAACAAACAACTATGACAACAAAAAACCTAGAGCTAATTTCCTTATATTTATGAAACATGGAGATTTTTAATTTTCATTTTGGTAATGAATAAGAACTTTGTGTTAAAGAGACTTTTTACTATTAGCAGGTGATTAATTTCCATGTCCACAAAAGAATTAGCCTAAATGTTATCTTCATGATGAGCCTGACTTTTAAGAAATGCAAAACGCTAAGTTTCAAGCCAACTGAAACAAAAAGACCTCAGAAAATTCATCTCAACATGAGTACAAGGAATGTCATTTCTCCCTTGAAGACCACTTATCTCAAAGGCAACATTACTGTTCTCATTTCTAAGGTTAAAAGAAGTCTTCAAAGTGTAATTTTGGAATCAAAATAGAAATGCAAGGAATAAGAAGCATTTCTAATAGAATTATTCACAACTAGTAGATTAGATATTCTCCATCTCAGCAACATTAGAAACAATTTGCACGCTATAGGTTTAAAACATTTCAGAGTTAATTTTATTAATGTAAGTAAAATAATTTTTGAAAAGAAATCATGTAGAGTCAGATCAATATTGGGGTTTTTTGCTTTTATGGACAGTTGCATAAAATAATTTTTCTTGGACCTTTATCCTTATGAAATTCAAATTCCACATTGACAAGAACAGCTGCTCAGCCTTCCTGTTTTATATCTTTAGTTTTGTCTAAAGTTTTTAAATAAATCATTTCATTGTTTAAAATCTGTTTTCTCAAAGTTCCCTAATTGTTGAAAAGATGTGGAAATAATATCACACATTAAGGCCATATCCCAATTTTATGGCAAAATACGTTTCAAGATACAGCTTATTATGTTATATTGGATTATTAAAACTGGTTTTTAGTTAAATTTATTCATTTATTTATTTATTACAAAACATATCTTTACTTAAAAATATTTATTTGGATACTCCCTACACAACACCCCACATGACAGGTCCTTAGGATGTAGAAATAACCAAAGTTCTCCTTCTGTCCAATAGTAGTTCAGTATAATGAGAAAAGAAAATATCAGTCCCCATCATCACCTGATAAACAAAGGTATTTGCCAGATAAAGAGAAGATCTATGAGAACAGGTGGAAAAGGGAGAAAAAGGAGCAACCTTACTGAGGAGAAATCTAACAAATAGTACCTCAGCCAGATGATAAAAAGCAATACTAATAGGCATAAATCATGTTGATGTTAGTATGTACCTTTGAAATGATATGAAAATGGCACTTTCCCTCTGCAGTCTTCCTCCCAATAACCTATAATCCCAATATTATCATGAGAAAATCATTAATCAAATTCCAATAGTAGGACATCCTACAAAACATCTGAGCAGTACTCCTCAAAACTGTTAAATCATAAAAGGCTGAGACACTGCCACAGCCAAGAGTTTAAGTACACATGGCAACTAAATGCAGTATGGAAACCTAGATGGGATCCTGGAACAGACAAAGGACATTAGGTAAAAGCTGAGGAAATCTTAATGAACCATGGACTTTAATTAAAAATAATATACCATTATTTCAGTATATGCATGGCAACTATTCACTGCATGGTTGTGAACAATAATAATTTTAAAAAAACAGGCATCTCTAAAGCAAAGTTTTAAATGTCAAGTAGATGACAGATGAAGTAGAGAGATGTAAGGCCTTCTGGTATGAAAAAATGTCCAGAAAACATGAATGTTTAAATTCAGAGCAGAAAGAGTGACTGTTTAGAGAAATAACAAGTACAATGATATGATTCAACTTTCATACATAGCCATGTATATCTGTAATATTAAGTTTTCATATTTTGGGCTCTAAAGTGTGTTATTTTCCTGGTTTTACCATTCAATAATTGTGTGGTTTTTGGGAAAATCACTGTTCTGGAAGACTGATTCCTGTGATTATCTGTATAACAGGGGTAACAATGCCTATCTTGAAAGGCTGTGCAAGAATCAGGTATCTTCTGTAGAACAAACCATAGCTTTTGGATATCGGATGCAGTGTAGCTAATAGTTAACAATTACATATTGAATCTGCTGCTCAGAAAAATGAAAAAGTATCTTGGCAACAATTTTTATAATGTAAATTGCTGACATCAAAAATCACTATGCATTTTTTTCTAATATGAAACTTTACTTTTCCTAAGTTTGATAGGCATATTCTTTAATTACCATAGTACCCAAACTCCAGAATACTCTTCACTTAGAAGGGGGAAAATACTTTAAAAAGAAGTATTCCTTGCCCTTTGACTAATCACTGACATGAGAATTTCACTATAGAAAAAATACAAAGTATGGGAAGTTTATACTTATGGGAAGTTTATACTTATGGGAAGTTTATACTTATGGGAAGGTATTATCATGTTATTTATGACAGCAAAATTTTAAAGACCAGTACTCATCTTCAATAATGGGGAAATGGTAAAGCAGATTATTATCCACATACATGGATATGCATATATATATATATATATACATACACATGTATAAGTATGTAGGCATGTATTGGAGTCCTGATGTGAATATATATGTAATTATTTGAATTAAAATTTAAAGCATCATATCAAATTGTAGGTACTCTAAAGCTACAGCTATGCTTACAAGTGCATAGCAAAGAAAACTAAAAGCGAAAAGAACAAAGAAGATGTCAGAAATTAGGGGATTACAGATGAGTTAAACATTCTTTCATTTTCCAATACTTTTGCTATGTGGTTATATTGCCTTTATGATTTAAAAATCCAAGCTCCTAAATTACAAATGTATGTTAAATGACCTCAGAATTATGATTCTAACATTTAAGAATTAGAAAAAGTTTACTATGAATTAGTATTATCATAGACACGTTATACCTTAAGAAAAATCAAAATATTTAAACAAACTAAGAGTAAAATGTTTAAATGTTATAACAGAGGCTATCTTAATTAAGTAGCTATGAAATCTAAAACAAAATTTGATATTCCAGAATGATGATGAATTACAATATTTTTTTAGAAATACAATGTATAAATAAGGTCATCCCTATTTTTCATAATTTTTCTTTGTCTTCAGTGAGACAATTTACGTTTTAAAAATTAAATTGTCTTTAAGTAAATAGAGTAAATCAATTTTATTTATGTGTTATCTACATAAATTAATTTAAAAATATACTGCATTTAAGTTTTTATTTAAGATTTTCACACTTTTCTATTGACTTTAGTCACTGCACAAATGTATTTTCTTAAGGTAGCTACTATTTCTTTTTAGTAAAACACTTACCTTCAAGGATCTTTGATATTTCCATATTATGACACTCTGCTAATATTGTTGTATTTCTTTCCTAGGGTTCCAAATTCTTCCAATTTCATAGTGTTTACATATTTCTACTGATGCATTTTGCCAAGCATCTTGTTTTGGTGATGTCCCCTTAGTTATCATGATTAAAATTCCTGTTCCATCTCATTTTGAACTGGTATGCCTCTAAAATTTTCATAAATTTTAATAATGTTCTCTTTTTTGTTTCTAGAAGAGATACTTCTGTTTAATAGCTTGTTTTGTTTATGCCCTGTTTTATCAATTTTCTTTTAATCCAAAAGACTTTCTTAGATTACCCTGAGTACCTAAAATTTGGCTTGGGTTTTAATTTATCTCAACATTTTAGGGAAGACAAAAAAGCAAAACCTCCATTGTCTAAACTACTTTTCCTGGAATCAGTAGCAGTCAAAGGCAATTGCTTACTGTCTCTGTGACATCTCTTTAGCATTTGATGGCTCTGATCACCAACTGGACCTTGATCTGTTGAAGTGAAGCATGACATTCGGCAGGACAGTGGTAAATTAGCTTTTACTTCATCTTACAGGAAAGCAATTTATAGATGTCTTTTCCCTGACCGGTCTTCTCTCAAGAAGGAGTTGCAAACAACTGCATCCAACTGTGCTATGAGGGAAAGAAAAAGCAACAAAAATTGGGGGTCGGGGTGGGGACATCTGGCCCCTAATTTCCACCAAACTTAATTTTTGTATTGTTGACTTCATGAGACTTCTTTCAAAGTACAGTGTTCTCATAGTACCTTAACATGTAGTGTTCCTTCACAAGAAGTCATAATTGAGCCTGTGTTTTTGATCAATTTCCACAAAAGTCACAAAGGTTAACTCTATTGTAGAAAGACATGGAAATTTTGGCTAAGGAATAACTGGGTTTTTAAAAAACATAATAAAAAACGAATATAAGGTAGTCGTTATTTTGTACTAGGTTCTCCTCAGAGTTAAGTAAAAGAGGAGCATACAAAGGACCTGGGCTGAGCTCACCTGAGGTCATAAGAAGTCATGGAACATTTTAAAGATATAAAGTTGGATACAGAGTGAAGAGACATTAGTGGAAAACACAATCTAAAAATAGTCTATTATCAACATTACTGAATCTGATTTTGACTAAGCTAATGCAAGTTATTAAATATCACTTCATGCATCCCTTTCTCAACAAGGCCTTCCTTGAGTACTGTGTCTATATTAAGTCCTGACATTTTCCATTCATAAAATACTCTCCTTCATCTATTTTATCAATGGCATTAATTATATGATGATTTATGTAATTATATTTTAATATTTACTCCCTCACTTTTCAAAAGGGCAGGGATCATGTATCTTTTCTTCACTGATTTTCAGCACCCAGCAAAGTGTCTGCCACAGAATAATTAATGAGTTAATATCTCTTGAATAAATGGAAGACCAGAAATAAATGACTGCATGAAGCATTTGGAGGTGCAGAGCAAAGAATTTGGCTTTGCCCAAAGAAGGTCTTGGCCTTGACCTGTCTTCTGAGGGAAAATCTATGTCATACCTGACAGGAGTGTCTGCTCAGGGCAGGGGCTGGCCACTCCAGAGAGACTAATTATGTGCTTTGGGTGGGCCTGTAGGCCTTGCGGTATCAGCTGACCTGGGGATTTAGTTCAGCCATCTGGACAGTCAATCAATGAGGACTATGTAGTGAATATCCAATAAAAATTATGGACACTGAAGCTCAAATAAGCTTCCCTGGGTGACAATACTCTATTGCCACTGGTTGATGCTGGGGGAGCCACCCTCACAGGGAAGGGCAGCAGAAGCTTCCTATTTGGAATCCCCCAGACTCTTCCCCAGGAGTCCTTCCTTGGCCTGATTTTACTCTAAAGCCTTTCTCTCTGATAAAATCTAATTGTGAGCAGAGCAGCTTCCAGTGTTATTGAAATGGAGGATGGTTTGGGGAACCAACCAAACTCACAGTTAGTGTCAGAACTGGGACCGTCTTCAGGAGGACTGTGCTCTCGGCCTTCACAGCTTGGCTAACTCTGGATGAAAGGCTAACTGATTCTTGCAGTGCAATGGCCAGAGCCGGTGGTATTACACCCTTAGGGTGTGTGATACGGCCTTCTGAAAAATGTGTGTTTTCACTCTGGGGAAGTCATTTAGCCTCTCAATTTTCCATCTCAGTATCTGTAATTTTAAAATAACACTAGACTAACCTCATAAGGAAATTTTGAAGAATACATATTAAAAAATAATTGATTGTTCTAATTACAGATTATGTAGGTACCCAATGTTAGGAAATACAATACAACTACTTATTTTAGATATGTGACTCTAAGAATTGGGATCTGAAATTTAATAATCATATTCACTTTCACATAGGTTTGTGATTTAGATAGCCGCTTTTATGGTCAGAGTGAAATTTCCACTTATTTATGAGTTTAGTCAATTTAAACAGTTGCAGAATCATAGGTCATTGCAATGTCATTCATCTTCCTCTCTCCTGGCAATGATTATATAGAGAATATCTCAGAATAAATGAATCCTATTTTTAAATATTTTCCCAAGAAATAAAATTCTAAAACTTACATGAAAAATCTCATTCTATAATTACTCAACCTTCAACATCCCTGTGAGTGTCACCTAATCAATAAAATGAAATAATAGTAATAATATTCATATCACATGGTTTAATCAGAATGTTCAGTTCATGGGTCTAAGATTTTAATATATTTAAAGTCTCACAGGTAATTCCAGCATGCAGCATGACTTTGGAATATGTCCCCCATACCAAGAGATGCCCAAAGACTAAGAGAATCCCCGGATTATTTGAGCAAATTCATCCAAAATTTAACATATTTTCTCTTGACTTCTAGTCAATTGAGGTTACATTTTAAGCTGGAGGCCAGATCTGAATATAGAAAAGAGCCTTTCTACAAGCACTCATTATATGAAATGAGATTATAATGAAGCAAGTTGAAACTAAGCAGTAGTATTATATGATGCCTGAAAAAGATTATTCTACTGGAAGGAATCCTTAATAAAAATGAGTCAGAGAATAAGAATTATTTCAATATCTATCATTTGCTAAGTAAAAGAAGAATATTAGAATCATTGGTATAAATGGGAGATACATGTTCTGGAGGACTCTAACATTAGTAAAGGTGTGTCAGAGATACATGAAAATTTGGAACAATGAAAAAATATATTTTATATAAATCATAAACTGGCCTCTGGTTTTACACACTGACCTCTTAATAAGTTATGGTTACAAATGCAAAATCAAAATTATGTTATTATAAACCTACACCCAGAGTCATGTTGATGTCAAGGTGCTGTGATGTCACCTGTGACACCCAATGTGGGAAATCAGCCCTACCTTCCAAAACATCTCTAGATACCACCTCAAGAAGGGCAAATTGGTCGAAATCTAGTTCTGTTCTATAGTATGTAACCTCCACAATGTATTTCCAAGTGTGTATGAATATCCTTACAGGGCATTCTTTATTATTCTCATTTTTCAAAGAGAACAATTAAGACCTACAGAAATTAAATGACTTGCCTCCACCAGAAAGCAAGTGGCTGATTTGGGTCTATAAAAGCTCACTTCTTGAAAAGTGCTGTTGCCCTTGAAGTGCATCACTGGCTATCCATCACATACATACATTGAAAAAAATGCCTGGTTGTTTCAACATACTTCACACATTGCAGATATGTGAGTAGCCTGCAGCATTTTCAACAGACACCCAACATGACTCAATGGCCTAATCATTAGGCCTTTGGTGAAGTAACAATTAGCAGCCTGGAGAACAGACCACTTCTGGAAAAAGAATTATTAAAATTACTGCTTACTTGAAATCTGATACATTTTGGAGAATTAGTCTCTCTAGTTTGTGCTAATTTGCTTGGCTGAATACAAAGGGAAAAAGAAAAACAGCTGCAACTATAAAAAAAATGAAAAAAATCACACTAACAACATTAAAATAGGCAGTAGGGTATTTCAGGAAAAAATTAAAACAGTTTAAAAATAAATGAATGTATAGCAACCCTGGGAAAATTTAAATCAAGCATTCTCTAACAGGTAGGAGAGAAAATAGCATGTAATAAATATAGCTTTGATGTCTTATCAATATTTAGCATTTGAAATATAATAAACACATAGAAAAAGCAGCAATGCAAAATATTAGGCATGTTAACTCAAAAAGAAAATGTATTCATAAATAGAAATGCAATTAGGATTTTGGTGAGATACAAAATCAATAGGTTATCCCAAACATGCTTCCTCAAGTGTACCCCAAAAAATCTGCTTGCTCTGCCAGATTATGTAGTTAAATCTCTTCCAAAGTGGTAACTCTCTTTTTCCTAACTGATCACTTTGGTTACAGAACATACACTATTTTTATTAATTATATAGAAAATAAAGGAGAGCTCTATTTTTACAAGAAAACAGTCTTTTTTCCTTTTTAATACTTCATGTTGACCTATACCAATGGTTCATTTTCTGCCTACTCTTCTTCAGTCTTTCTTACTAAACCAAAATTTGTGAAGTTAAATAATTGTACTATCAATTTCAAATCTATTTGGATCTATTGTAATACTTCGATAATCCCTGTTATATGTGATCTAAGCACTTCAGATAAAATGGCTGTAGCTTTACCTGGAAAACTGACAGTTTATTAATTAAGAAAAATAATTACAACACAAAGACTGAGACTTTACCACACATTATTAATTGAAGGAGTAAGGATGAGATTAACATATAATGAATGCTAAGAATTGAGTGAATGGTCTTTAGATCTCTGGTAATCAAAATGCCATGAATATATGTTTGCTAAAGACAAACAAGCTGAAACGTATGTGGTATTCACCTTACTGACCATATGATAATCATAAATCTTTCTAAAAGCAAATGACTCAAATGCACAATTGTTTGTTTTTGATAATAGATGACACTTCTTGGAACAGATGAGGTAGTAGACACTTGGCATTTTTGACTACCTAAAATATATTCTGAAGGGCCCCCACCAGTAAGATGGCGAACTTCCGGCTTCTCTTCCGGGTCCTCAGTTCCCAACGGTGCCACCTAAAGACCAATCACCTCTCTCCCCACTCCCACTCCCAGCACCTAGCCAATAGCCACCAGCCCCGTAGAAGTAACACCACAATCACCCCATGCCCCTTCCTATATAACCCAGCACCTTTCCCCAATAAAGCAGAATTCTCCGGTGAATTGCTGCTGTGTGTCGCTCCCTTCCTTTCATTGGTGCCAAAACCCGGGAGACGGGACACCCCAACTGGGCCCCGTCTTCCCCCCAACACCAGCAGCAGCTTGCCCTCGTCCTCTTTTTCTGGCGCTGGCTCCTCACACTCACCACTCCTCTCTGGCCTTTGGGTAAGTTTTCCCCAAGAGTGGACCACTCTTCCCCGAGCTATTGCAGTGCCATTGACTGTGATCATCCGGCAAGGCCCTGACACTCGGGGATGAAGAAAGAACTCTCCCCGCCTCCGGCCTTCACGGCTGCTGCAGACCCTCAGGCCCCTCCTCCGACAGCCATAAATGAGGTGACTCCTTTGTGGATGAGAATGCTCCCTTTTCCACTCCTTCCTTCCGTTTTACCTGCCGAAATCCATTCTGTCCGCCGAAAATTCCTAGTACGAGGTACCTCGTGACTCCAGCACTCTGCCTTCTTAGAGGAGTCTGGGTGACGACCCACACTTCCTAAGAAACCGACTCGTATACGAGTTTCCTCAGACCCCCAAGGATCATCGGGGACGCCCTCTGTCTCCTTGCCGTCTGCTCCCAGTCCGAGGATCTCCGTTCATCTTCCCCTGTTTGTCTCCTTCTCTGTCCTTTAGCCATGGGAGCCTCCTCATCCCTCCCTGGAAGTTCACCTCTTGAATGCCTGCTCAAGTACCTAGCCACCCTCTCCCTGACGCCTGATATAAAACCAAAACTTCTAGGCAAATACTGCTCCCAAGATTGGCTGACATACACCCTAGACAATAACAACCAATGGCCCGCAGGGGGAGCTCTTGATCCTAACATCACTCGCGATCTCTTTTAACTACTGCCAGCGCCTGAAAAACTGGAAGGAGATTCCCTTTACCGAAGCTTTCCGCCTCCTCCCCCCGCCTCCCCCCAAGTTCTCCCAGCCTGCAAGCCATCTCCCCCGCAAAAGCTTCCCATTCACTCCCTTTCCCCTCCTCACTTACAACAACCCCTCCCCCTTCCTCCACCACCATCTCCTCCCCCACCTCACCCCCCTGCAGATCAAGCCTGAGCCTTTCAGCCCCCCTCTAACTAAGTCCCAGGAGCCTCCTCTGTCTTTGCCCCCGTCACCTGTTTCTCCCCCACAGACTGAGCCAGAACCCTTCAGTCCTCCTCAGACTCGGTCCCGAGGGCCTCCCAAAATTATCGCCCCCCTCCGGGAGGTGGCAGAATCCAAAGGCATCGTGCGCGTTCATGTCCCTTTCTCCTTATGAGATTTAGCCCAACTTGAGAAATGCCTAAATTCCTTTTCCACTGATCCCACAACATATATCAGAGAGTTTCAATAGACCCTCCAGTCATACAGCCTCACACATCATGACATTTTCATGCTCCTGGCCAATACCCTCCTTCCTGAAGAGAATAGACAAGTTTGAGACTTCGCCCAAACGCACGCCACCTAAACCCACAGGACTGACCCCACCTATCCCCCTGGCCCACCACTGTCCCCGAACAAGACCCACACTGAGATTATAACACCGCCGTGGGTCTCCGCTCTCGAGATATCTTCGCCTGCTGCTTAATAGCAGGTCTGAAAAAAGGAGCTCGTAAATAGTCAATTTTCAAAAGCTCCCTCCGAGTTCTTAGACAGACACACTCAAGCCCTATTACAGTTACCAGCCTGGACCCAGAAACGCCTGATGGGAGACATGTCCTTATGACATACTTCCTGGCTCAAAGCTACCCCGACATTAAAGCTAAACTCAAAAAGTTAGAACAGGGCCTTGCTACTCCACAGACTGAGATCATAACAGTGGCCTTTAAAGTCTTCCATAACCGGGAGGAGGAGAAAGAACGCCATAAACAAAAGGCTGATCAGGCCAATCTCCAAATGTTGGCCCAGCTGATTAAACCACAACCTGGGCACTCCTCTACAAACAAGCCCCCCACAGGAGATTGTTTCAAGTGCAGATAAGAAAGACATTGGTCAAGGGCTACTACCCCATGCCCCAGATGCCACAAAAAGGGCCACTGGGGGTCTGATTGCCCAGCCACCCGAAGGGGAGGCTGGACGAACAACCCCCATCCTAAGCCCTCCGTAGTGGGGCTGGCAGAAGAAGATTGACGGGGCCCGGGGTCTTCTCGCCCGACCATTTCCATCACCAAACAAGAGCCCAGAGTTACTTTAATAGTAGACGGTCGCCCCATCTCCTTCCTCTTAGATACAGGAGCCACCTTCTCGGTCTTGCAGGAATACAGGGGCCCTACCACGCCTGCCATTACTCCATTACAAGCCCCTCCATGGCTCTATGTCCTCCTGCCTCTATCAAATTACGTGACCCCTCTCAGTATATCTGTCAGGCCCAATACCCCCTAACCACTTCAGCCCTCATAGGCCTCCAACCCATCATTCAAGATCTTTTAAACAAAAATTACCTCAGACCCACTCACTCCCCGTTTAATACCCCCATATTAGCTGTTAAAAAAAACCAACAGATCTTTCCGCCTCGTCCAAGACCTTCACCTCATCAACATGGCCATCGTCCCTATCCATCCCTTAGTCCCAAATCCATATACCCTTTAATTGCTGCCCTGCCTTAGCCTCCCGAGACCCCTCCTCCCAAGATTTTTTTGCCTTCACCTGGACAGACCCATACACAAGACATTCTGAACAACTCACTTGGACAGCTTCCGAGTCCACCTTATTACAATATGTGGACAATCTTCTACTCTGCAGTCCCTCGTAAGAACAGTCTCAACTTAACACTGCCTCCCTACTTAACTTTCTAGCTTCCAGAGGTTACCGGGTATCCCCTGTCAAAGCTCAAATCTCTTCCCCTTCTGTCACTTACCTTGGATTTCTTCTATCTCAACAAAGAAAGTCCATTACCTTAGACAGAAAACGGCTCCTCTCTGACCTTCCCGTTGCCAAAACCAAGACAGAAATCCTTTCCTTTCTAGGCCTGGCTGGGTATTTTAGAGCGTGGATCCCTAACTTCTCCCTGTTGGCAAGACCCCTATACGACCTCAGCAAGGGCCCCCCTGAAGAACCATTATCCTCCTCACCCAGACACTCCTTCATTAAGCTCCGTCGAGCCTTTGTGGAAGCCCCAGCTCTCCATCTTCCTGATCTGTCAAAGCCCTTCTCATTATACATTCATGAGAGGTCCAGTCAAGCTCTAGGAGTCCTAGGCCAATATTACAGCCCATCCTTTGCCCCAGTAGCTTATCTTTCCAAGCAATTAGACCCCACAGTTTGGCGATGAGCCCCCTGCCTACGGGCATTAGCCGCTGGACAGCTCTTGCAGAAGGAAGCTCATAAACTGACACTCGGGGCGCCCCTTACCATTCTGTCCCCACATCACCTAAAAGATCTCTTAACCTACAAAAGTTTACAGACTCTCCCTCCCTCCAGATTCCTGACCTTACTGTCTTCTTTCCTCCAAAATCCCGTTCACCCCCTTTGCCATCCATACCCGAATCATGACTTTTTCCTCCTTTACCGCTCTCTTGCTTTTTCTCCTCATTCCTATTGTCTTCCCTGCCACCCCAGCCTCCTTTGTATGGCGATTCAAAGTAAGACAGACTTACACACAGCATCAAACAAAAGTTACTGCCCTCTGAAAGGCTGCTCTGAGCCTTTATACCTCCACTTTCCTCCCTCCACCGAAGTGTTCACTAGCAGCTACCTTTATTCTCCCTACCTCTGCTTCCTTTATGACCAAAGACAAGCCTATTGCAGGCGATAGCAAGACACCTACAGGGGATGTCCCTACTAGTCTTGCGCCATTCACTACATGAGTAACTCCCAGTACCCACAGTATTACTCCTCCAACTGTTTCATGAAATACCCCAACGGCTCATTCTCCTTATCAATCCCAGATCCCTGGGACTCTCAATGAGCCACCGGGGTTACAGCCTCAGTTTACTATGGGGGGTCCTCGACCCCCCACAGTACCCTTCATATCTCTCAAGAGTATGTTCCATCTCACTCCCAGATATCTCAAGTTGCATCAGATATCGGACATTCCGAAAAAGTCATTATCCAAACTCTTGACAGCACTTCTTCATCTTCTTATTCCTCCTACTCTTGTTTACAGTTTATTCAAGACACCACCATCTTTCTCAACCACACCCTCAACACCGCCAATTGTTTCTTGTGCACATCACTACAGCGCCCATTGCTGGCTGCCGTGCCCCTTAATATTTCCAACTACTCCTTCCATGCAGAAGGACAACTCCTCCAACCCCTGGCAGACATACCCCTGTAGGAACCAGAATACGCAGATAATCTCACCATCCACCACTGTGTAAGCCCAGCTCCACCCACCTCCAGTGCACTTCACTGCCTCTCTATCTACACCCCTACCTCCGGCTCTAAGACTTTCACTCAACCGGGACACTTCTTTTGGTGCAATGGCAGTCTTTTCAACTCACTGCCTCCCAACTCCGATATACCCTGCATTCTCGTCACCCTAATCCCACAGTTTACACTTTACAGCATGGCAGAATTCCTTGAGCTCCAACCTCCCTTGCCCTTGCGCACAAAAAGGGCTGCTTTCCTTCCCATCATGGTCGGTATCTCTTTGACCACCTCAGCCATTGAGGCAGGGTTTTCGAGAAGAGCCTTGGGTCACTGTCTATGGGCAATTAGAAATCTCAACGACAAACTTGAGGGAGCCCTGACATCCACTGCCGATTCCCTGGCCTCTCTCCAAAGACAGGTCACTTCGCTAGCTAAGGTCACCCTTCAAAACCGGCGGGCCTTAGATCTGCTTACAGCAGAAAAGAGCGGCACCTGCGTCTTCCTTCGGGAAGAGTGCTGCTATTACATCAACGAATCCAGCATTGTGGAAACTGACATTACCAAACTCACCAACCTTGCCTCCAGCCTCCACTCTGCTTCCAATTCCAACCCATTCTCTTCAATACTAACAAACCCCCTCCTTACCTGGCTCTGGCCCATTGCAGGCCCCATAATAATCATTCTTCTCGCCTGTCTCTTCTTACCCTGTATAATAAAGTTCATCAAATCCCAAGTCAGAAAAATCTCTAATCAAACTTTCAACCAGCTTTTACTCAGGAACTATCAGCTTCTGGCCACAGAAGATCCCTCACCCTCACGTAACCTCCTCACCACACACTGAGATGGACCCCTCTCTCCACTGGAAACTGTTCCTGGAAACAATAGCCGCAGACACCTGGCTTCTAGCACCCATATCCTCTTGGCACCATTGGAATCAACAAGTCCTCAACCTATAGTTACAAAGAACCTTCATTGATTTCCAACCTGAAGAAGTCCACATCTACTCGTCCTTACTGTGGGGAGTCCTATCAACCCTTTCCCCCCAATCCTCAAGCCCTCACTCCCTTCTCCGCCCCCATTCAGCAGGAAGCAGTTAGAAAGAAAGCAACGTCCACAACCCCATAGAGGAGAAAGGGGGGAATGAAGGGCCCCCACCAGTAAGATGGCGAACTTCCGGCTTCTCTTCCGGGTCCTCAGTTCCCGACGGCGCCACCTAAAGACCAATCACCTCTCTCCCCACTCCCACTCCCAGCACCTAGCCAATAGCCACCAGCCCCGTAGAAGTAACACCACAATCACCCCATGCCCCTTCCTATATAACCAAGCACCTTTCCCCAATAAAGCGGAATTCTCCGGTGAATTGCTGCTGTGTGTCACTCCCTTCCTTTCATATTCTCCATTATTTTGATAACCATTTTATCTGATGAAGCCCCCTTCTTTGGGGACATGGGCTTTTTGTGTGGCTCTTCAACTAAACAAGGGCAAAAAATGTGACATGAGCTTAAAACAATTAAAACATTGCATACCTCTAGTCACAGTGATTGACTCAGGGATGCACATTCCCCTATCTGACTCAATGAGATGCAAAAGGAAACCACTGCAAAGAGGACTTGAAACTGAGAAGACTTGAACTTTGGGCTGCTGAAGACTAAGAATAAAGACAACACAGTAGAAAAATTTGGAGATAAAGTGGGCTTTCATGACATCTTTTGAGTCCAAATACACCTCTGCATTTCCTTTAATGTAAATCAAAAAGTTATCTTTTATGCTTAAAATGTTTTGACTTTTCTTGCAACCAAGTTATTTCTAACTGATAACAAATTTATCTGCAAAACCACAAGTGTATGTTCATTCCTTAGTTCCACCCAACCATCCTGGGCCTTTATCAGTGCTAATATCTATTGTATTTTTTTTTTCATTTTCAATGAGCAAAACATAATAGATTCAGGGATTTTGTATTTGTTAATATATGCAAATCATCTAAGACTGCTATTACCAACATTAAAATATATTTTCCTGAGCCTGAAAACCACTTAACTGGGTTAACATGTGCTCTTGATATTACATAAATTAAAAAATTTACTTGGCCAAATAAATGGACAAATTTTAGATTTATGAAATATCCTTCCACCAAACCACAAAGCTTATAAAACATTCAATTTAATGGATGTCAAATAGTTTGAATGTTTCTTGCTTTTAAAAATTACCATCTCAGCATATGTTTCCCTAACAGTTTTATACACCAGCCTGTTACTATGTAGCTTTATCCTTGTATATGAAACTAAGACAGTGGTTTTTATTGATCACATAATAGGTACTGGGAGAAATCACACCTTATGTAATTTTACCTTCCTAAGGACAATATGAGATCCTATGATTTCTATTGTCATTTTAACATGTCAAAAAATGAAGATCAAAACTAAGCAGGTGTAAGAAATGAAATTCAAATTCAGATAATCCAACTTAGAATTGAGAACTTATTTTCAATACTGAATTATTTCTGCCAAATCTGGGAATCTTGGCCAGAATCACACATATGACAGTCAGAATTCTCTGTCCGTTTTCATTGCCTACAGCTTAGTTCATTTAACTTCAAATACAGATTAGCCTCCTCTAAACACTGAAATGTGGATATCATTCATTTCTCTGTGTTCTACTTTTAAAAATCCCAAAAAAGGATTCTGATTGGTTTAGTTTTTATCATTTGCTATCTTCTTTTACCACAGATGGAAAAGAGGAAGAACTGGATGTGGCCATTAGAAAGAGAACATTTCCAGAAGAAAGAAGTAATGGAAACTTTATGGAAAATATTATGTGTACTTGGTAGACAAACAAGACAGTCACTAAAATCTCAATTTACTATAACATAAAAGATTATATGGAGGCAATGAGACTGAAGAAATAAAATCCAAGCATTTGACTTCATTATCATTTCTTATTTTAGTAATTATAGTAGTGAAGAACTGAGTCCTGTCATTAGTAAATGAAAACACTAACTCAAATAGATGTCTGCATACTTTTACCTGCCATGTTCATTGCATTATTTATAATTGCTCAGACATGGAAACAACCTAAGTTTCAATTGATGAATAAATGGATAAATAAAATTTTATATACTTTGGATTATTATTCAGCCAAAAAAGGGAAATCCTGTCTTTTCTGACAACATGGATGGACCTTAAGGGCATTATGCTAAGTGAAATCAAAGAAAGAAAAACAAATATTGTATGATCTCATTTATATGTGGAATCTAAAAGAATAAAAAAATAAATAAATAAGCAAAATCACAGAACAGACTGGTGACTGCCAGAAGTGGGGGATGAAGGTTGAAAGAAATGGGTGAATGTAGTCAAAAGATAAAAACTTCCTGTTATAAAATAAATAAGTCTTGGGGATATTACAGCATGGTAGACTATAGTCAATAATATTGTATCATGTATTTGATATGCTAAGAGAGTAAATCTTAAAAGTCCTCATCACAAAAAAAAAAATTGTAACTATGTGTGTGGTGATACATGTTAACTAAATTTACTGTGGTCATCACCATGCATACATACTTATATTGAATCATTATGTTGGACACCTGAAACTAATATAATATTATATGTCAATACTCAAAAAAAAAAGAATTCAGAGATTTATCTTGCCTGGTTCTTTATGATTAACCAAGACTGAGGCAGTTTCACTTTCTTAGGGTAGTAGTAATAGATGAATCCCTACTGGGCTGCTTTTTTTCTCCCCCTTGATTAGGTTATTCCTTTCAATATGAAATGTTATATATGCTAGAGCTCTGCCACATGCAATGTTCCCTAGAAATTTTTAGTTCCTTACTGTTTTATAAAAAGAATAGACACTTGAAAGAAAAGTAATTTAAAACCTATCAAGAATATTGAGAGCTTTTGGCCATAGGGAGGATGCAAAATAAAATGGAGAAATTCTCAGAATCAGCAAAGGACAGTTTGCTCTGTTTTGTTTCTTCTCAAATAGGCAGTGTATACTTGGCTGAGGGAATGTAGGTCAAACCGAGGAGCCAAGAAACATTCCTTTCTTGTCCCTCTTTTTCTCTTTCCTGGATTCTGAATATTTTTGGAAGGAGAACATATCAGAACTCAATTAACTGGCAGCTTAAGCTTCCAAAGGTGGCCCTGCAAAGAAAAATCACTCTCAGTAAGAGCATTTAGTGGTCACTGGAAGTGGGTGATTACATTGGAAACAGCAATGTCTATAAAAATAACTCAGAGACCTGAGCTCTGGGTGACAATATTCGTGCAATTTCTTTCCTGCATTCCTGCTACCTTTACCTCTGTCACTAAGTGTTCTCAGTGTTTTTCTCATTTTCCAGGTTTCATTCCCATTGTTCTCCTTCAAATACCTCTAGTTTTTGTTTCACACTTTTTAAATTTTTCCCTCAATCTCTCTGCAAGTCTATAGGCATCAGTTCCAAATTAATTATGCTTTTTAACTGTTAGGGCACTTCTCTATTCACAAGATTTCTCATTGAATTTTTACTTACTGCCTTTTGATTTAGCATGAAGAAAACAAAACTTTTCTTTCCTCAACATTTTTGTCTTCACTTTTGCTCTTGGCTAAAAACAAAAGCTGCTGGACAATGACTATAACCATTCTTATATACTGTATCATGGATTCTAAATAAAAACGTACTTTTAAGGACATTGGGTTTCAAATATCTTTCAGAGGCTACTTGGTATATTTCTGTCTTCAGATGAGACTTTTCCTAAGACTCTTGTCTTTTAAATATGATGTTCTTTTTGAAGCTCTCTGGAGGGGTAAATTCTCTTATACATGCAACTACACAATTCACGATTACCAACCTTTTCATATAATTATAAATTAAATATTTTTTGCTCAAGATAAGCAATTAAATATATTTCTGAGTCCCCTAGTAGATGTATATGTAGTTAAAAGAAAATCAGAAGTTTTTTGTTTTGTTTTGTTTTTTTCTTGTAAAGCAACTAACTTGTGATTTAACACTGCTTTAAAAATTATTTACAAGACATCTTCAGGAAATTTGGACCTCTTCCCAATAGCCTAAGACCCCAAGATTACATATTCTGGAATAGAAATACAGTCAACCAATCAACAGATAGAGGAGGAAGAGGAGAAAGTGGAGAAGAGAAAGGTAGAGGAGGAGACAAAGGAGGAAAGGAGGAACGAGAAAAATAAAAGAGTGGGTTAAAAATGGTTGTTATCTCTCTCCTTATGATATCAAAATAAACATGTAGAATCTTTTATGGTTTTCTCAAAAAGAGCTCTGAACTTAGAATCAAAGAAACACGGGTTTGGTCTCTAACACTTACTTGATGAGTGATACGACCTTTTTGAACTTTCAGTTACACAAATGTGAAAAATGAACATAATAGAGACAATGATGCAAGTCTGTTACAAGCGTTGAAGAACTACTATACACCATAAATGTATTTTACATATAAGTTATTATTGTTCCACATGTATCTTTCTGTAAATTCAATCCCTAGAACATTTTTCTAATATTTTGTCTGAAAGGAAGTGGTCTCATGAACAGAGAAAAGATTCTGTGACCTTGATGGTCATTCACATGTGATCAGAGACTAAATTCATTGATCTGATACTTATCCTGCAGATGGCCTTACAAAATTTTAAATTTTAATTACTCCTGGGATTACCTGGTATGGCAAAACTCAGAAGGAACCTCTAAAATGCAGAAAAACCCCCAGAGGCCTTGTCTGCCCTCCTTTCACATCTCTACCAGAGTATCCCTAAGACTTTCTGGTTTTTGCATTGTTTACATTTGTGATGAGGAGCTCCTATAAAAGATAACTTTCTACCATAGCTCTTAATGGAAACAAACTTTAAACTTCATTGTATCACTGTTGTTCTTTCCCAGGGAATTTGGACAAAAGATCAGATTGTCACAGGAGAATCATCTCCCAGTAATTTAACAAAGGCTTTATTCTCTTTGAACTTAATGGGGAGCTAATAATTTTGACAAGAATAATCTCCTGTCTTGAAAAGTCTAGTAAGATTCTTTTCCTTTTAAAGTCAAGCTCTTTTGATTACAAATGTCATGTCTCCCACAATACTAGCTATAAGTTTGTCTTTTCAAATGAAAAATGAAGTTTGAGGACTTGATTGCCTTGTCATTTAACAGCATTATTACAATGAAAAACTTTTTCTCCCACTAGTCAGGCTGAAACAAGAAAGCAATAAATTTTCAGTTCAGAGTTCTCAATATTCTTTTCATTTCCATTGCATTACTTTGAAAGAGAGCAGCACCTTTGAAGAAATATTGTGTAAATAAAATAATTTTCAACTGAAGCACCCACAGAAATAAAGAGCCAAGAGCAAAAAGAAGGTAGGGAACTACCTCTTAAAAATTGATCGACCAGCCATTTGTGCTGTACAAATATCT
Organism: Manis pentadactyla; assembly: GCF_030020395.1. Lineage (NCBI taxonomy): Eukaryota > Metazoa > Chordata > Mammalia > Pholidota > Manidae > Manis > Manis pentadactyla. Next base: position 28,944,680 of record NC_080026.1, on the reverse strand, counting down.
TTCCAATCCCCAGAATTGAGGGAAAAGGTGCCACATATAACTCCAAAAGATGTTCTGGGCATAGAAGAGGCATAGAGAGGAAAAGAGAAAAAATGAGCAACTGGGGAAAGATAATATATCCTCAGTAAGCACAATGTACCTCAGTAAGCAGAATCTCAGTAAGCATTATTCATTTATAATTCATCACAGTCCTAGGAAAGCAGAGTTCACAGTAAGTACTGGGAAGTTTGATTTTAGGAATTTTCAGTGTTGCTATTTGGTGAAGTGCAATAATGTCAAGTTTTATTAAGGTATAATCTAGAAAGGTGGTTCCATATAAGGGAATTGTAGGGATTATGAAGCAATGCCACATCCGGAGCCTCAGAAGCCTTGCTCCCTGCACTGGGCTTTTTAAAAAAACTAGGCAGTGATTTAGCAGGGACACAACCATATTCAACAAACACCTCATTTTGATAGGATTGAACGAAGTCACTACACAAAGCAATGAGACCTTGTATCTCTACAGCATCTTCCACTCTCTAGATCTAAGAATTGTTTCTTTTATTGCATAGACTTTGATTTTAAACAGTGTCTCTTGATTAGTCTGCCAGGGCTGCCATAACAAAACACCAGACTTGGTGGCTTAAACACTGAAAATTTATTTCCTCATAGTTCTGAAACCTGGAAGGCTCAAATCAAGGTGCTGGTAGGATTTGTTTCTCTTAAGACCTTTCTCCTTGGTTTGCATTTGGCTGTTTTCTCACTTTTCTCACATGGCCTCTTCTCTGTGTACATACCCCTGGTATCCTTTCTTCTTCTAAAAAGGACACCAGTCATACTGGATTAGAACCTCACCCTTGTGACCTCATTTGACCTTAATTTCCTCTGTAAAAGCATTATCCCTGAATATAGTCACATTGGGACTTAGGGTTTTAACATATGAAATGGATGGAGTTAGGGCACAATTTAGTCCACAACAGTTTCCTCTGAAGATGATCTTCAAAGCAGAATAGTATATTGGAAAGCAGATGTACTTGGATGTCAGACAGAACAGAGTATGAGTTAAGAAGCTGTCCATTTATTATTCTAACTTAATCTTGATCAAGACAACTTCTCTGTAAAAATGGTGATATTAATAATCACATAGCAGGTTTGTTGTGGAGACTTAGGAAGATTAAGTATGAAAAATAAACTAATGTACTGCTAACTAGCTAGTAGTTGGTAAAAATTTCTCTCTGATATTTGTAATTTTGGTAGTAGGGTCTCAGCATTACCTTGAAGGCCCTGGGTGAATTCTATTTAGCATATGTCTTAAACTGCTAAACATTAACATTTTAATGAATCTGTGCAATTTTTGCACTTGTAGATACCTCAGGCTATCAAAAAACACTAATTGTTAACTTCTGTTATTTCCCAGGCTAAACCTGTATTTACTAAATATGATTTATGTTGATCAAATTGATTCATCCATTTATTATTAAAACATTTATTTTGACAGATATTAGAATCAACTGTTTGTGAGATACTGTACAAGGACTTATATTAACACAAAGATGCATAAATCATATTGTTTGCTCTCAATCAAGTTAGAAAAATGTACTGTGAACACAAATATGCACAAAGCAGTATGAAACTATAAGGGTTAGGAGTAAGAATTGGTTTATTAGAATGGAGTGAGGAAGTATCATTTTTATATACATGATTTGGGGATGGTTTCCATAAAGAGATTGTGAAAATTAATAAATGGAAACCTCACGGACATGGCCTCAGGAGGCCACTAGGGAAAGCTCCTGGGGCCACCACTCCTTGTCAGTTGCAGAAGAAAGAGGAGGACACTTTGCAAATCACACTGCTTTAGGTACTTTACTACCCAGCAGGAGGAAGGATAGTTTCTGTCTTCCTGAAACTCTGGGAAAAATGTGTTCCCAGCCCAGAGCAAATAAACTTTTGAAGCTGACATCAGTCAAGGGGAAAAACAAAGTGGGAGAAATCCTTTTATTGCTTACAAGAAATCATCTCACTCGCCAGTGTCTCTTGAAACCTAGCTACAAAGGCCCTACCAAACCTCTCCGGTCTAGGTGAGTGCTCATTCTCTACCCGCCTTGTATTCACCTATTGATATGGAGATGGACTACTTTTCTCCACCCCTTGGAAACACCTATTGATATGGAGATGCACTAAGGCCAGGTGAAAGATTCTGGAAATATTGCAATTTTACCCACACTCCCTCAGCAACAGATCAGCAAATAAGGGACTGTCACAATTCAGCTGGTAGAAAGACATGTTAGTGCAATTCCCAATTTTTTGCTTGGAACAGCCATCCCAATATGGCCCTTCCCTCTATAAAATTGTTCTTCTCCTCTGCTCTCTGAACTTTCTTATGGCTTTTTGTTGTAGTCAGATTGGTCCAAATTGCAATTCTCTGCTAGTCCCAAATAAATCCATTTTTTGCTGGTAAAATAACTGTTTTATTTTTAAGATTAACAAGATCAAATTTAAAGTAACTCCTTAAATATGGGCAACATTTAAAAAAAACAGAAATTGAAGGAATGCCAATAAAGGAAGAATTATTTGAAACTTTTTCCTGCTTTAAGTATGTAACATAAGCATTTACTGTCCTTCATGTTATTCCTTCAGATGGTGTAGACTCTGGCTCTCCCTCCCAACTTTCAGGAAATAGAGGTCATGAGAAAGGCTTGGAAGACAAATAGGAAAAAATATTTGAGAAGTTTACACATAGAGGAAGAATGCTACTGAGACAGGGACCATGGGCTTAAACAGAGTAGGGTGAGGGCCTCTGGAAAAAGCAAGGCAGGATATTTACAGTCAAAGCAATGTAACAATGCAAAGTCCCTATCGAAACTCTGTGTTCAGCATTATGCAAAATCAAGGTCACGCTAATTCTCTAGGATAAAGATACTAGACTAGGAATATAGACATCTTCAGTGAGATCACTGAAAGGTCAAAAGGCCAGGAGCAACTTGGCCTAGAATGTTTGAGTGTTCCGCAAGGGTATCAGCATAACCCATGACTTCACTGTAAACAGCTCTAGCAAACAGACAACAACCCAACCCACTTTGAAGGCAGGGCTGGTTGTACAAATCCACACCCTAAGCCCTCAATTCCCCCAAATCCCAACTTCCTATAAATATCCTAGACAACACACCACCCCGGGCTCTCTTGTCCCCTCCTGGCCTGAGCCAGGAGCTCTTTCCTCTCACTTTATTTCTAAATAAAAGTCTCTCCCTGGCTCTCCTACATTCAGTGTTTGCTAAGTTCATTCTTCGACTCCGCAAACAAGAACCCCGGCATCACTACTTCAAAGATTAGTTTATGAAACCTTCAGTTAAACAAGAGCTCCTTAGAGGGATGAACCCATTACTTGCCAAAATATCCTAAATTAAGTTAAATCTCTTTCATTTTTCTTGGCTGAGATTAGGTGACTTATTTTACAAATGTTCATTAAAAAGTCTGCTGATAAAAGCCCCCACTTTCAGACTTTGTAAGTTGTAACTGGAAATGGTATCTATGTGTCTTTATTTATTTAAAAACTGTATCACTGTGATAAATTAATATTTATTAGATTCCAGGGGAAGAACACCTTTTCAATATTACTACAGCTTTCTCATAATGCAGAACAGTTCAGCAAAATTAAACTCTTGCAGTTTTCTTCTGATTAACATGACAAGATTTCATATTGGAAGATATCAAATGTTACTTTATGCCTTTCCCTAGATCAAATAATATTGAAATATATTTTAACAGAGTGCTCTTAATTCTAACATCTAAGGGACTTTTTATGTACTTGAGTAGAGCAAACTGACATAATTTTATAACACAAGAAACAAATATGGTTACACTGAGGCTAAAAGCCTATTTTTCATTGTTTTTCATGAACTTGTCCTAAAATATCTTTATTCTTCAAACATCAAGATTGTCATATCAAACACATTATGTAGTCCCTAAAAGGTAGTTTTGTTTTCTACTCCCAAGTAAAACTACCTTCAGGATATTTTCAAGTGCCATCTGTGATTTTAAATTATTTCATGATGGTCATGTGAGGCAAATCTGAATAAACTGGAATTTCAAGAGGAGTTTTTTGTTTGTTTTTAGTGCCTTCATGCAATGCATCAGATACACTGAAGTTGAGGAGAGGTTTATACATTTAGGCAAAAAAATGCATGCACAGCTATAATGTCAGATTGGAATTCCTCATAAAAGCTGCTCAGTAAGCAAAAGAAAATTCTTACGAATTAATTTGACCTTGAATAAGGAAGCGTAGTTTTATCAATCAACTGTAACCAACATTGACTTTGGAGATTAGCCAAATTGTTGCATGCATATTCAGGTAGATAAAACAGTTGTCAAATGTAGTCTTCTTGATCCACAGTCTGTCACTGTTTATCAAATTGGAACCTGCTGTGCTTTTCTTCTTTCAATTTTATATAGCAACATGTAATACATGAGTGAAATCTGTCTTGCTGAGTTACAAGAAAAGGAGAAGAACTGGAATGCAGAGGCTCAATGATAATATAGGTTAGAAAACCTAAATGTTTAGCAACTAGATTTTTAACTTTAATATGAAAAAATATCTCCCAAGCTTATAATATTCAGATGTAGAGAAGTACTTCTCAAATTTTAATGAGCATACAGGTTACCTGGGGGTCTTGTGAAAAGACTGATTCTGATTCAGGTCTGGAATGGAGACTGAAATTCTGCCTGAAAAAATGGGCCAGAAAATCATCTCAGATGATGCCAGTGCTGCTAGACCAAGGGCCACACCTTGTATGGCCAGGTTCTTCAGCCCAGTTTTATTATACAATTCATCATGCGATTTCATAACCATCTTCACAGCAAAATGTGGCACCCCAAGACAGCCATAATAGGTTCTGCCATTTCATTTTAATTTAATTTGGTAATAAATATGCCAATTTTTTTACTTCATTCTGATCAGTTTTACAACTGAATTTTTTCCTAGAATCTCTTTTCATGACTGTGAAGAAAAATAAAATAACATCAAAGTGTATGATTACAAATTCTTGCAGATGACATAAAATGTTGGGGGGTTACATACACATCCCCATCTACACCTACTCCTACATTGTTTATTACTAAATGATTCAGTGGAATGGCACAGGAGAGTTGTTTTTCACACAGGTAAGGGATAACAATGGTCTTTTGTATTGTAAGTTTCTGAGTATTTAGAGGGAGAATTGTATTTAAGATGACTGTTTAAAGAACTTTATTTTCTGAGGGTCTGAGACATCAGAACATGTTTCTGTCATAGAGTTCCCATTTTTCTTAAAATTTGGTTCTTTGGGGAAAACACTGTTAGTTCACTAAACAGATCTTCATTAACTATAAAGTTTGTCCTTAAAAATACTACATATCATGTTAGCATTAGAATAAAGGACACATAAAGCCAATTCCTGATGTCAGAGACATCAGAACTCTTAGTCGAAGCCTTTTTGTAGTCAATCCTCATCTAGTTGCCCAAATCATTTCAGCAACCCTTAGCTACATCAGTTAGTATTGAATAAATTAAAAAAGAAATTCACTGGCTCATAAAACTAAAATGTCAAGAAATCAGGTACAGCTTTATTCAAGGGGTGAATAATATCATCAGAGCTGTTTCCATTTCAGAGCTCTGATTTGCTATACTGATTCAATGGTTATACTCCATAAAGGATTTCTCAACAGCTAAAAAATTGATCGTATCAAAAGAGAATATAAACCCCTCTTCCAACAATACCAAGTTCATTGTTTCTCATTGGTTATATGAACTACCTTTACACTGAAACATTCTAACACAGTTTTGTGTCAAAAGTTCTTTTATAAAATCCATGTGATTAGGGGAAGATACAAAAAACCACCAGGAGCAGGCAGATGGAGAATTATAATAGTGTGTGTAAAACAGCAATATTTTCAGAATCTCTCGCCTGGCCTTAGGGCATCTCCATATCAATAGGTATTTCCAAGGGGTGGAGAGAAATAGTTTATCTCTTTATCAATCTGTTAATTACAAGGGCCAGCAAGGGACCAGGGAGGTTGGGTGGAGTTTTTTACTCTGCTGCGGCAGCCGGGTAGGGAGAGAAGCAGGACAAATGTTTGTAAGCAATAAATGCGTTTCTTAAAGTTTATTTCTCCTTTTGACTGATTTCAGTTTCAAAGGTATTTTTCCCTGGGATTTTCCCCCAGAGTTACACCTGGCTGTAGTTAGCAGGGCCTCTGAACCTGAAATCTGTCTAAATGGGTGTGACCCTTGGGCAGGCTGCCCCTAAAGATGGTGGGGAGAAGCCCAGAGCCTCCCGTGTGGATAGGGAGAGGCCCCAGTGGCTGCAGCGATAGAGGGTGCAGCTTCACCCAGGAGCCCCCTATCTGTGGGGTTACCAATTTGGAAGCCTCTAGTGGGGAACTGGTCTAGGGTAAAGCACCTCCTAAAGGGCTGGGCCTTCTCCAGAATTCGGGAAAGGGAGAGACACCAGAAGCTGCAGAATTAGCCCTCCATGAGACAGAAGGCTGCTTAGAGGCCCTGGGTGGCCATGTAGCAGCTGGCATTATAGGGTCTCTTTTTCTTGAGATAGTGGAAAATGTTACAGAGGAGAGAGAGAGGGTTATCTAAGAAAAAGAGGGTTATCAAGGGGAGAGAGACTGGCAGGAGAGAGACACACTTCGGCATTGCTTAGAGGAGCTGAGTGATAACCTATGGCATGCCCTTAAGGAAGAGAGACAATTATTGAGAAAACGAATTGTCCTCCTGGAAGATTCCTTAGCAGAGGCCAGAGAGTAGGTGGCAGGAGAAGCCACGTTGCAGGAGGCTGTGGGGGTGGGGGAGAAAAGAGTGGTGCTTTCAGCCCCAGAGATAGTGGAGGGGCCAGGGGAGAGGGAGAGGATTAGGAGGTGGGGCCAAGGGCCAATATGCTGCTGAGGCCACCACCCAAAACACCAGCCTCTCCTGTATTAAAGGCCTGCGTGGCTGTAATTAAAATATAAAAAATGAAACAACTGCAGGCTCCTCAGGGGGAGCAGCTGCCCCTCCCCAGGTTGTGGAGCACTCCATGCTCTGCCCCTATACCCAGGATAAGCTGGTGGACATTAGTGTCTGGTATAAGCAGAAGCCACCAAAATCTCTGCCTACATTGCTTTTACGTCTTTGGGATATGGGGTTGGAAAACATTGTTATGTTGGTTCCTGAAATGAGTAGACTGGCTTCCCTGAAAACTCACCCTTCCTTCAGTCAGTAGTTTTAAAGTACCCATCACACCTCAGGGAATCAGACACTTCTGGATTGGCTAACAGCAGCCATCAGGGCAGTCTGGCCTAATTAGGGTAACTTACCATATTTACCCACTAGCTGGAAAACCTATGTAGAGCTCCAACAGATGTTGCAGGAATTGGGCATGAAAAATGTCATCTATAATATGGACCCCCAGGGCCCGATGAGGAGTTGTTCACCATACGAATTAGAAATCTGGTGCTGCATACAGCTCCCCCATCTCTCTTTGGGTCCCTAGGGACTACTTCCCCCCCACCCCACATAGGGCGACCCATAAGTGAGGCTACTCGTACTTCAGCAGATCTGGGGGAGGTTAAAACAATAAAGGCACAGAAGGAAGTATGGGCTATGACTGAAAGAAGAGGTGCAAAAGGCTCTGTGAAGTTCTCGAGGACCCGGATGTGGGTTGATTTGATAAAGGCCAGGGTAGTGAAAGAAAAACTTGATGCGCAGCCCAATAGGATCTTGTTAGAACTGTGGCAACAATTAAAGCCAGAGCAGTAGTTCCAGCCTCTGAGGTCCAGGACACTGAAACCTCATGCACAGCCTGTGGCCCTGCAAAACTTCCTGGGGGTCAGTACTCAGGATCCACCTGAACCCTCACCCCCACTGGAGGACAACTGGGCATCGTGCTTTAACTGAGGAGGGTGTCAAGGTTCCCATGTTGGAGAACCTTGGGGACTGGAGGCCACATGTAGAATTAGCAATTCATTGGTCCCCTGTGAATGTACATGTCCTGGTGCTGGTGGACACAGGAGCTGAATGCTCTCTCATTTATGGTAACCCTAGGCATTTTTCTGGGTCCTCTGCTGTGATAGATGGCTATGGGGAAAAGGCAATTAGTGAAGAAAGCTGAAATTCCATTGGGGATAGAGCATTTATCCCCAAAGGAGTACACTGTGTGCATTTCTCCCATCCCGAAATATATTTTGGGAGTAGATATCCTGCAGGGCCTTTGGTTACAGGCCATTGCAGGTGATTTCAGACTGAGGGTACGTGTGGTAAAGGCAATTCTGAGGGGGCATGCTAAGCACCCACCTTTAGCTCTGCCTGTACCTTGGTGGGTGACAAAAGCTAAGCAGTATAAATTGCCTGGGGGGCACAGGGAAATTAGAGAAACTCTACAGGAGTTGGGGAAGGTGGGCATCATGAAGCCCACTCATAGTCCTTTAAATTTCCCAGTGTGGCCAGTGAAAAAGCCAGACAGCTCCTGGCGTATGACCATGGACTACAGGGAATTGAATAAAGTCACACCCACTTTCCAAGCTGCTGTCCCCTCTATAGAGGCCCTTATGAGCACACTCAGTCATGAACTGGGAACGTATCATTATGTTGTAGACCTTGCTAATGATTTCTTCTCTATTGACCTAGCACAGGAAAGTCAGGAACAGTTTGCCTTAACGTGGGAAGGCTGGCAGTGGACATTCACTGTCCTTCCACAGGGATACCTCCACAGTTCCACCATCAGACCTTTTAATGAGAGGAGCATAACTGAATTACAATCGCAGATGTGGCCCCTTTGATCTGCCTCTGCATCTGTGCTGCCGTCATGCTTCATGTGTGCTGATCCCGAGGAGGTACTGAACACAATGGGGGAGCAGGGGCTGAGTGCAGTCCCATTCCTGGGAGACAGAGCACTGTTTGAATGGGTGATATTGGCTCAAGGATACCTCACTTGCTTAGCTGAGCCTTTCTTGGAATGATGCTGCATTCTGAGACTCCTCCTGTTCCATTTCTCCGACCTTCTCTCTCAACACAGTCTCAACATTAGAACTGATGACAGTCTGAAAGCTCTCACTGCTTTTCCTTGTACTTTCCCATAATACATCTCTCACATGTTTAATCTTGTTTAAGTGTCAGCTTCTTGGAAGTCACAAAGTAATATAAGAATGTATAAAGAAGTATTTTCCTAGTGAAAAATTTGGGTTCTATTACCAAGAAAATGATGAACAGAAACTAGAAGGTAAAAGTAACAGATATGAACCAGGTGCATCTATAAAATGACCTCCTATGGTTTAAACAACTGATCATTTTCCTTAGTGTATGTTCTTACAAATTTCCTCCATACAACAAATAATTTTTGCTCATGTTATGTCTCCCTAAAAGTAAAAGATCCTTTAGAGTGAAGATTATATGTCTTTGTTTCCCTGTAAACCTTTTTGAGACCACAGCAACAATAAGTGCAATATATATGTTCCTGGAAAAGGTCTCCATATATCTGGAAGATACTGTGGATTAATGCATCACTAAATAATCCTTACTTTATAAAAATACCTATGATAAAGCATCCTTTCCAGGGTGTAATGTTGTCTTGGCAAGATTTTATTTAGATCTTTCTTACTGTTCACATCTGGGATTCCCCTGTTGGTTTTGAATTATCCTAAGAAGTGTCAAAAGAAAGATTACTGGACTATAAAAATACAAAATTCCCCAATCCTTGTGTAGCTCTGAAGGATGTAGATGAATGTAGAGTAACTTTTTTCCTACAGTCTTTCAAGTCTCAGTATAAAAATGAATTCTAAAAACTTACATTTTAAAATTTATAGTTTACAAAGCAGTTTCACCTCCATTATCTAGACATGTGGTAAGAAAAATAAATACAGAGAAGTTAGTGACTTGTTAAAAGCCAAACAGCTAGTCCTAGTAAGACTCATTTCTAGTCTTGTAAAGGAAATTACCTCACCTCCTCTAAATATGGAACTATTTTGTGGGCCCACAGGAGACAATGCTCCTATCTACAGGGATCCCCTTGCTAATAGTGGCAGTGATGACTGATGTTTGGAAATTTCTGAAATAAATGTAATATTGGAAAATATTAAACTAATATATTTTTTCACATCTTAAATCCTGTTCCTTTGAAGTTTTCAATTTTTAAGCCTGAGATCTGAATTTCAACTATCCAGGATAAGATAGGACATAATAATTTTTCTTTAAGCAAATATGGGTTTTATGAATGGGTAAGAGAGAAGTTTTTTTTTTATATAGGATAATACAGCAATTACTAAGCTAGAGGTGTGCTTCCTTATAATAGAATAAATGCTTACTAAAGAGAAGTAAAAGAAAATATCTACCCATAGCATACAAGGACATTTTGGGGAGAATAAAGAAGGGATTGAAAGACATATGATCCTGGGCACCAGATTTCACTAACCCCTGGCCAGGGATAGATACTGTTGAGGGGAAAAATCTAAGGACAAAGAGGCCATTGCCCCATTCCCCTTTTGAAATATGGGAAGATGCAGCTGGAAAGGGTGATTCTTAAACCAACATGGACCATCCCTTACACAATTAAGGATGTTTAACTGTGTTGAAAGATGGCAAATTTCCAGTATTGGAAGTATCTTCTTATACAGGAGCATGGGAGAAGGGGTGAAATCTAAGAAAACAAAGCATTTTCACCAAGGGTGTGAATAAATTTGCAATCTCTCCTCCATACCACAGTTTTACGCTATATTCCTAGAGCCACAAATACAGGCTGGAAAACCTTTTGAATTTAATTTCAGAAATTCAAAAGCTATGACACCTTCCTTCCAAGTTACTAATTTTGAAAAGTAGTGCATCCGGGAAAACCTGTGTTTTGGGTCTCAATGTCTACATTGAAATTCCAGCTTTATCAGTTTTGTTATATGAGCTTGAGAAATTGTTGTGTCTATTTTCTCCTTGTAAAAAAAGGCAGTAATATATTTCCCAAAGAGTTATACAGGAGATTAAATAAGAAAATATATAAACTGCTTGGTGTATTGTGAGGTATACTGAACACAATATACTGTTATATATAAAAAATATATAACAAATATATTAATAATAAATATTAACAATTATAGTATAGTATTGATTATATTACCTAGAATTTTATTATTATTGTTGTTATTATTGCTCCTCCTACTATTACTATTACTACCACCTTTGGCTTAGCTATTCCTCCCTAAAACAGGCGAACTAGCTAGGACAAAACATGAACCTCTCATATGAGTGAAAACTCTGAGTTGTTCTCCTGTCTTTTTTTTTTTATCTTATAACTTAACATTCTATTTACGTAGCTCTATAATACCTTCAATCACATTCCTTAAAGAGAAAAAACATAATAGTAATAGGAATTCCAGTATAAATCTCCCAGCATATTTCACAAAGTCCAAAAGCCAAGTATAAAATAAATTTTTGTTTTTAATGACCCAATGAAATATTTTCAGGTGGAACAAATTATTTTAAGAAAAACACAAAATTGCAACTATCATGATTACATTTAAACACAAACTCTTCTGTGTGAGAGGTTTGACTTTTTTTTTCCCATCTTCTTTCAGTTTTATGCTCCCTAAACTCTTACATTCTGATCTAAGGCACAATGACTCAAAGATTCCCATTCTCTCGATGCAAGAATCCCTGAAAACCTTATCTAAATACCTTTTATCACAAAACTCACAGGTCATTTAAGTAGGCTCGAGAGGTTTTTTACCACTCCCAATAGACATCTAGATGCTAACCCCAACTGGGCTGAACCTCTAGACCTCTTGGAGTTTCACTCATGGCTAATTTTCTGGTCCAGTGGAGCATTACATAACTTCTTCTCAATCTTTCTGCAAATCCAGAGTCCAGGTGAAAAGGGAATTTTATTTAGATATCATGGCAGTGTAAAAGAAAAAACAAAAACAAAGCAAAATCTCCCCTAAGCAATTGCATAAACAAAAATAGCAACCAGGTACATGAAAATACTTTCTGGTTTTCTTCATGGCTTTGTTGTTGTTATGATAATACTCATTGCTTCTCATAGTATTTCAGATTCTGACTCCTCAGATAACTACCTGTCTCCTTTTCATTTCTCTTGAAACCTGAATTTTTAAAATCAGTTTTATCAAAGCATCTAAAAATGATAATATATTTACTTCAGATTAAGAGAATGGAGGAGGGAAATATGTGTCATTGGAAGTATTATTTGTGTTTATCATTTAATCTTCACACAGACTCTGTGAATTTGATATTGCCCAATCTTTCTAATAATTGCTACTAAATAACTTATTAAAGACAAAGGCATTAAGACGATTTTGAGGCCTCTACTTATATTTAAAAGTCTAAACAGCAAAGAAAATGTCAATAATCAAGAGCAAAGGTACTGATTTCTTTATATAGAAAGTAATTATTAAGTGTGTATTAATAATCCAAAAGGCAAATACAAAATAGCACAGTTAAGTTTACTTTCATTTAAATATTTCTCATATAAAAAACAAAACCTTGAATATTCATGTAAGTGTAGATTAGTGATACCAAAAACAAAACAAAACAAAACAACAACAACAAAAAAGGACTGTTCCTGTGTGGTAACCTCCAATGAGTTCTACACAAGGGTATAAAGGGCATATACAAGTGTACGCAAAGGGTCTGTTTGCGTTTATACAGAAATCAAAGCCTAATTGGGCTACCCTGAAAATGAACTAAGATACGATATGAAAGAGAACTTCCAACATCAGCACTCTCTGGAAGACTCATGCCAGAAGATGGTCATCAAGAAATCCCAACAAAGATCAACGCACTGCTACAGCTGTAGATGCACCCATCCCACCAGCTCCTGGACTTGCAATGGGAATGAAGGAGATATCTAAGCTGGCCTGTGCATACAGTGAAACAACAAATTTGACTGGATCTATACTGTTGGAACTCAACCAAGAATTAGGAGAAGTGCAAATTGTAGCGCTCCAAAATCTTACAACTACAGACTATTTACTGTTAAAAGAACATAAGGGATGTGAACATTCCCCAGGAATGGGTTGTTTTAATTTGTCTGATTTCTCTCAGACTGTTCAAGTTCAGTTGGACAATATCCACCATATCATAGATAAGTTTTCACAAATGCCTAAGGTGCCTAACTGGTTTTCTTGGTTTCACTGGAGATGGCTGGTAATTACAGATATGCTTTGGTTATGTAACTATACTCCTATTATGTTAATGTGTGTGCGCAATTTAAGTAGTAGCTTAAAACCTATACATGCTGAAGTTACTCTACAAGAAGATATGTCAAAGAAATAATCAAATCTTCCCATGTTTTCTTCTGCCTGCTACTTCTATAGCTTTTCTTCTTCCTTCCTAATTACAACCCTTAAATAGAATTCATGACTCATATCAAATTTACCGAGTATCATAATTCTTCCAAATGGTAAAGATACCTCAAGACAAATGCTGGGCATAGAAGCTACAGGGCATAAATATGCAAAGAAATAAAAAGCTAACCATTTCAAACAATAAGGCTTCTCTCTCACTTACCAACTTTACATTTCCCTGTATGGCCCCGGAAGATGACTCGTTAGCCAGAGACAGGTAAGATTCCTCAAGGGAGGAACAACCTAAGACAGGCACAGTTGCAGGGGGGTCATCAGGTGAGAAATTGGGGATCAACAGAGGTGAGGCTTAGAACCTCACCCCCCCGTTCTGAGAGAAATCTTCTGCATACGTGGATGTTTTATTGCCCTTGTTTAGCTTGGATTAACACGTAGTCTACAGGCACACACCTGATCATCTACATTTGCTCTCTTACAACACTAAACTATGTTTTCTACCTTTATCTTGTATCTACCTACCACTTCAGCATTTTATTAAAAATAATAATAATAAAGAGAGAAATGTGGTATCCACATATAAATCAAGTATAAAAACCAAATGAGTATTCATATTTGAACTGTTTATAGTTCATAATGCATGAGCAAAACCGAAAGTTTCTGTGATGACTGCCCTTGTACTGTTCACTATGTAACTTGTTCATTATGTAAAAATTTGTTCTCCATGTAAGAACTTGTTTGTTATGCCTCAGAAGACTGGAGACTGACAAAAATTAGGCTTGGGGTGGATTAATGATTGTGCATTGAGCATTGACTCCCCTATACAGAATTTTATTGTCGTTAACAACCATTTGATCAATAAATATGAGAGATGCCCTCACAAAAAAAAAAAAAAAGGACAGACTTCCAATGGTAAAATAAATAAGTAACCGGGATGTAATGTATAGCATAAGGAATATAGTCAAGATTTTGTAACAGCTTGGTAGGGTGATAGCTGGAACCTAGAATTATGTATATAAATGTTTTATCACTGTGTTGTACACTTGAAACTAATGTAATGTAATACTGTGCATCAACTACCCTTCAATAAAAATAATTATCTAAAAAAAAAAACCAAAACCTTGTATTCAGGATGGTGTTGCTTTTCCCTTCCCTGGTGAGCACAGATTGTAAGATAGAAACCTCCATTCAACATAGGGAATAGAAATCTGAATTATAAAGAACTCTTCTTATATATAGATATTTGTAACCTCGCAGCTCCATAAAAAATGGGTTAAAAAATGCCAATCATGCCATTAAATTCACAGGTAGAATATTAAAGGTTTCTTTCTTTTGCAAATGAGGTTATAAAGGCAATGCCATTGTTGCAGTTTCAGGACTAATACTACAATCTAATGAGACTAGTTTTAAAATTCCATACAAGAAGACAACTAATAGATACTGGCTTTATACAGATACCATTCGGAAAACAGACCAAATTTCAGGGGCATCTATTTTTTTCTTGCACTCTAGGAAAGTAAAGGGCTACAGAAAAGTAAACTCATTGTTTTTTATTTAATGTCCCTTAGAGAGTTAACTCTGTATTTTAACCATTTTTGCTAGAAATTATTTACAATGCATCACATATTTCCTTATTTCCCAAACAGTGCAATTATGCAACATTTGTCTCTTGAGAAATAATGTCATTGCAAACAGTCACAAACTTTACTAGTTTTGTGTTTGTTGTTCAGACTTGTTTTTTCTTACCAGTATTTTCAGGTTCATTGTCTTTAAAAGTGCTTTGTTTTGCTTACTGTATTTTCTTTCTAACTTAGGTAAAAGAGGAAATGAAATAAATTTGTTTAGAGTTTTGTGGTTAAAGGCTAACTACTCATAGTTTTCTTATGATAGGAAAAAAGTGACATTAGCTAGAGTGTCAGAAGATTTCATGGAGGAATTGGGATTGAGTTGGCATCTAAAGATGAGAATTTATGTAGGTAAAGAGGTGAGAAGGCTGTATAGAATTGAAAGCCCATAGAATGTTAAGGACTGGAGTTGGAAAGCAGAGGTTGAGCAGATGACTAAGAAAAAGTAAAAACCAAAATATTTTTTTAAGCCTAGTATAAATAATCCTATAAAGAGGTTTAGGAAATGCATAAAAAATCAATTAACATTAATTTTATGACTACTACACCTAAGATATGGAATATGGTGCTTTACATAGTGAGTTCCTTTATTCTTAAGAGGTATGTGTTCATTAGCAAACACAGACATCTATCAAGATTGACACCTGTGGCAAGGCACTGGGAATACAGACCAAATAAGAGATGATGCTTACTGTCAAGTATATACAGTGTGATAAAGAAAAGTGAGGCTTTTTTAACAATATAATTCAGTTTAAGTATTTTAATAAAAGGTATTTTCAGAATTCTTCTAGATCGGCAAGAGGAAAGGCTTCCAAAGATAAAGCACTGAGTTTTTAAGTTGACAAGTAGGAGTTAACTAGATGAAAGAAAGGCTAGTATATATAAGTTGAAAGATTATTATGAACAGAATCATGGAAAAGCTTGGGGACATGGAAAAGCAGGATATGATGAAGCAACTGGAAGTAGTTGGGACAGCTGGAATGAAGGGTTTGTATATGGGAAAGATATAAAACGTGGCAATTTTACATGGAAATGGAAATTCAGTAGCGGGACTAGGTATACGAGAGAGTTCTTAGCCAGTGAAGATTCTGTCCTCAGAAAACATTTGGCAATGTCAGGACACATATTTTTGATTGTTACAGTATATAAGAGAGCCCCTGCCCCCTCCACGGGTGCAACCAAGAATTATCTGGCCCCAAATGTCAACTGTGCTAAAGTTGAGAAACCTTGCTAACCCAGAGCATTGGAGCTTTACTTGGAAAGCTTGGATAAATCATTAGAGGGTTTTAGGTCCTGGAATAACACATGTTTTTAATTTATAAGTATCATTCTGGCACCTGTGTCAAGGCTGGATCAGAGAAGTCAGGGGAAATATCAGAATAGAAGGGCCTGTATTTAATCCATTGCATTAATACAGTAGAAAAATAGTGGGAGCAATGGAGGGAAAAAGAGAGGAACTAACAATGAGAGATGACTATGTATGGCTTTGAAAGGAAAGGATGCAGAAGGACTCAGATTTCTGGATTGAATAACTGGAATAAAAATACTATCATTCAAATAAGCAAAGAGGAAAGAGAGCAGTATTGAAAAGCAAAGACTACGAGTTTGGTTTTGAGGTACCTGAATGACATAAGGAGTTTACTGGCAAGTAATTGGATACATACATTTGAACAAAGTAAAATGGAAGGAACTCATAAATGCAGTCAGGAAACTGCAAGAACAATTTCAGCATGGTAGTGCTACTGGTGACGGTTACATCAGTAGATGGTAACCATAGGAAAACTATAGGGCATTGAGGAGTAAATAGGGGTGACATAGAAATTACTTCTTAAAAGAGCACTTTATATAGGTAAGCAAACCTTAATACATTTCCCAAGGTCATGAGACTGTTCAAAAACATATCTCTATTCCTCTGAAGAAAACTGTATTTCTGCTGCCCAATGTTATCCATGTTCTACCAGACTATTTCTTTTTATGCCACTTGCTGGCTTCCTCTAAGAAGAGGGAATATGAAATGAATGATCAGAGTTCAAGACATTCATTAAACCATGTTTACTTGTAGCCATGGTCAACTGATATTTAAAATATGATCAGTTTTTTCCTCTTTTCTTCCAGATAGCTAAACGGATAAATTTCTTAGGCTGTACCTTAGAAGCATGATAATTATCCAATTTATTTCCAATTATGTTTTTTTCTCTCTCTCTCATATAGATATGATAGATATGTATACACATGCATATATCTAAATGCATACATATATACACAAACACACATACATACATTCATGTACATAAGCTATTGAATGTAGTAGTTAAGAACACTGGTTCTGTGATCTTAACTTCCCCAGCTGTGTGACCTTTGATACAATATCAAAGCTCTACCTCACTTTGATCATTGGTAAAACACACAAAAAATCACTTTCCTTACAGAGTTTTTATAATTTTTAAATAGATTATATCTGTACAACACTTAGAACTATGGTTATCATCTAGTATACTATGTAAGAACTATTAACTGCTTTGTGTTCTCTTCTTTCTCTACTTCATTCCCCTCCTCCTGTAGTACTCCCTCTTTCCACAGGCTCACATAAGTATATTTTTGTTTTTAGGTTCCTATGATATGCAATAAACCCAAGATTTCGTTTTGGGTATGGTGGCAGGTTCCACTAGGACAAGAATTTAGGTCCTCTACTCTGATTTGTAAGACAGCCTTACATCAGGTATCCTTCCCTAGAAAAGCTAATCATAAAGTCGTTTTCTTATCTCTCATTTGGTTACTATTCTGTGAGTTGCTCTCCTCATGAACCTTGCAGTCTACAGAGGGAGTAGAAGATGTTGCCAGTCCTTGGTCTGTGGTCATTAAGAACACTGGGCTCCAGTGAATCCTTCTGATTCAAAGAGAGATTTTAGCCGGAGTAATCTGATTTGAAGGGTCTGAGGAGCGGGGAGGTGATCACGAGTGTGCTCCTGGGCAGAGGCAGGGAGCTGAATTTTGGAGGCCTCGATTCTTTTACTATCTCAGTTACCAATGAATGAACTGATGACCTTGTTCAAATGACTACCTTTTTTGAGTTCCAGCTTCTTCATCAGCAATAGAAAAGAGTCATGTTAATAATCTCTGAAATCTCCAATTCTTAATAACTATACCATAAGAATATAAACTTCACTATCATGGATTTGTGATGGTTATAACAATTTTGTTCATATTTGGCCTAGGCTTATGATAAAGATACCAGAAGTCTGATCTCCAGATAAATGATACACTATAAATCTGGATTTAGAAGAATCAAATATCCAGGTATATGGAATTATGAGAGCTCTTGCTCATTTAGTGTACAAAGTGTTTACTAGAGAGGAAGAAATCCTACTGAGTCAGCCGGTGTACTGACAAAACATGTTGTATGTAAAAGCACAGGAGGTGTTTTATGAATTTGTATATAGCCACTATCGCCTCAATGCATTTGTTCCCTGATATATCATCACATGTGTACTACACTGAGAATTTTTCCCCAGATTGCCTATTTCAAGTATAAAATCTAAGAGAGTTGAGGATTTCCTATATTTTGAATAGTGAATAAAATGAGTAATTATCAACTCCTACATGCAGGGTTTTTTATTATTCTATTATCAAAACATTCACAGAATATTTGAAGTTTAAATAATGATTGCATAATATTGCACAAATAGCATTATAAATAACTAATATACCTTAAACTGATGTGAAAAACATGCCAACAAAGCTATATGTCTCAATTACATGTTTTAATAGAAACTGGACAGAGTTTAAACAACTTCCAGTTTGATGTAAAAATCAGTCATCTCAGAACAAAAGTCTGACAATCATAACCTTACAACTCTTATTCACCAAAATGAAGTTATTAATGTATTTTATGTTTCATATGAAAAATTTATACTTCTTTGAATATAATTTAAAGTAATTCAAGGAATTCAACAGCAACTTTCACAATAAGCACATTATATGGTAAAATTTCAGAACTGTGGAATTGATTTACTAGTACATAATAAAACCAGAGCAATAGATGGTTCTTTTCCTAACTCCAGGAAATATATTTTCAAAAGCTCTCAAAGTCCCTGCTTAACCTGTTTATAAAGTAGTGCTACTACAAAATTCAAGTTTACTTAACAAGGATCTGAGAATATTAGCCTTTTTATAGGCAAATCCAAGTAGCTCTACAGGTAACTTAAAGACAATATGTAATTCTACTTTTTTGCTAATAACCTTTTAAGCCAAATGAAGCCTTATATCTAAATTCAGCATTTTAACTATTTCATTTGTGGCTTGAAGCAGAGTTTGAATTTCGGTATTTGGCTTGTAAGAGGCATGTTGGTGTTTGGTTTAAAATATAGCATAATTCTCATATAGCCTTTCTTACCTTATCTCCTGCCTGACCCTTACCCATAGCAAATGGTCAAGCAGTTTCTGAGCATGATGGTAACTGCTTATGTGGCCTTCCATACTTCAAAAGATTAGGGTGCTAAAGAGACAATGAGCTCAAATGAGTTCAGGCAGTTTACTAGTCATGAAACAGAAGGCAGCAAGAAATCTGTTCAGTTCAATTCTCCTTTCCCCTCAAGTCCTATTGGCGTGGTATGGACATGGGTCTTGACAGGTTTTGCATCCACCATATATGTCTGTGTCACAACCGGGGAACCGTGATGTCAGGACATGCCTAATATCATAGAAAGGCTGAAAGCAAAATCTGACCATTCATCTCTCTGGAGAGAAGTACTGTCTTTATTACTCAGGAATGTAAGCCAAGCTTCTCCAGGGAGGGTATGGCAACATCTTTACCTTTACTGTATGGGAATGTCCCTGGGAAGGAGACATTCTCCATCTTTAATACCAAGAATGTAATAAGTCTGAGAAAACTGTTAATGCCTAGAGGTGAAGAAATGTGCAAGGTTAATGGAAAATTGTCTCCAAACCATTACGCTTTTTCTTAATCGAGTACTTCTATTCGACGCAGAGCTCACAGTTGTAGTTCCCTAGACTCATTACATATCTCCATGCTGCAAGTGATCTCAGCTCTTCTTCATCTAGCATACTTAATTTGTACTTCAAACAAAAAAGCATCTCAGAGGTCATCTTTCTCTGGTGAACACTTCACAGACCAGTTACTCATTTATTTGTCTCACTTCTATATGCTTTTAGCATCCTGCCCATATCCCTTTCCTAGAACTATAGAACTATATGACAATTATTATTATTTTTGCCCATCTTCTCCACTAGACTGTAGGCTCCTTGAGAACAAATCTCACTTCACAGATTCAACTATATATACCTATTTACTAGCACAAAGTTTGAGGGCTTGTTAAATTAATTAATTTCTTTCCTGAGTCTGAGATTCTCCTGTGTGAAATGAGCCTATTGTCACCTAGCGTATCATGAAATATATCCTTTCAATTTGGATAAGGTGTCATACCTGGATTCACACATAATTTCTCCAAGGAAAAAATATGGATTTGTTTTTCTACATCAGACCCATGACTTTTTAAAAAATATTTAGAAAAGTTCATTATCTAGTGAAAGCTAATGTCTGTGTTCTGAAAATGATTCGGAGAGCATTCTTCTTTTATTTTCTATTAAGGTATTATTGATATATATTCTTATGAAGGTTTCATATGAAAAAAAATGTGGTTAGTACATTCACCTATATTATTTAGTCCCCCCCAAGCCTCATTGCAGTCACTGCCCATCAGTGTAGTAAGATGCCACAGAGTCCCTATCTGCCTTCTCTGCTACATGGTCCTCCCGGTGCTGGAGATTCTCACCGCTTTGTGTCCTTCCTGATCAGGCCCGTCCTTTCCTACTGTAAATGGCTGGGTCAGAGTCACTCCTCCCTGGCCAGCATTTCTCAATCAGGTCACTGTGGTGTGTTTTGGTTTTGCTTGTTTGTTTGTTGTTGTTTTAGGAAATATTAAGGAGAATGATGCAGCTATTGCTTGTTCTCCTTGAAAGTTGTTTTGTATTCCATATACATCTCTTACAAAATGGGAAATAGATGGTGTCTCAGGCTACAGTAATCACCAAGGTGTGACAAAATCACAGATTTACATCAGACTACTTCTTTACTGCATTGCTTCTCATTTATTAGGAAGCAACCCATCTTTTTTCATATTGGTTAGCGGTAATATTTATGTTTTAGTTCTCAGTATCTGTGTTCTCCCATGATCTTTATTTTTCTTCTATTTTTTTATGTCTTCAAGGTAAACAAAAGACCACAAATATAACAGTATTTGTTTTTGGTTTATAATGGTGGACCCATGAAGACTGATTATTCAAAGTATATAAGAACTTATCCTTGAAGACATGAACACTTCCAGGTACCTAAGTGGTTTTAAGCCCAGTATTTTGTACAAATTATATCTTTCTTGACAATTGTGGTAGTTATTCATAAAGGCATAAGGCCATAGCACTAATGTAAGATTATTTTAGCCTTTTAACTTTGTGGATTAGGATATTTCTAATCCAATGGTAGAATCATTTACTTCATACAGGCAAATGGAGATTATGACCCCATTATTTATATGTATCTCTATCTATCTATCTATCTATCTATCTATCTATCTATCTATCTATCTATCTATCTATCTATCTATTTCATTTGTGGCTATATAGATATAGATATAGATATAGGTATAGATATAGATATATCTGGTTTATTTAATTTTTTCCTGAATTTAAAAAAAATTTAAAGAACTGACCAACAGGTACAACTTCCATATGTCTTCTTATCATAGTCCTCAAGTAGTCACAAAACAAAATTATAAATAACTGAAAACCATATTGTCTAAGACCTAATAACAATCAAAGAGTACCTCCTGTTAGTATACTTTTCTACAATTCACAAATTACTCTACATTTGTTCTTACAGGATTCACAGAATTATGTAGGTGAGCATCACCACCTCCATTTAAAATATTTAAAAAGTCAAAGCTAAAAAGGTCAGGTGACTTGTAAAGGCCCTACAGCTATAATACATTACAACCAAGTTATTAATACATATTTGCTGATTCCAGCATTAGCATTTATTTTATTAGCTGCTTCCCTGCAGATGATTTGTATTTTGTTTTCTATAATTTAAAAGAATATTTTCCATGTATACTTCTCATATTTTAACAGAGGTCCCTCAGGAAACACCAGGGTGTGCATATGTATATTGTATAAGCATGTGTATGGGGCCAAAATGATGATATGCTGAATCTTCTGATTGCCTCGGCCTCCATCAGAACAATTTCATTATTACCTACTTCAAAAACTGGATACTGAGGAGGATTTTATTAGGAAAAAAAAGTTTTGCTGCTAGAAGAAAATTGGGAAAGCTCTAATTTAGTAACTTAATACATTTCTGTCTGTCCAGGGTTGTTCTTTTTAACATCCTACAGAAGGACTGCATTGAAAGAACATGGACCATAAATTTTAAAACATGACTAGTATATTTCCTAGATACAGTGATATTCATACACACCATTTTTTTTCATTATGATAATGATTACAGGTTTTTCTGTGACCATCTTTCCTATTCTGTAGTTGTAGGGGTGGTGGTAGAAACAAGGAGGAAGAGAGGAAAATAAGGAAGAAAAAGAATGAAAATAAAGGAAGAAAAGAAAGATGGAGATAGGAAAAGGAAAGGACACCCCCATTTTTTATCACAGAGGAAATCAGGTCTACTGAGTAAAATTATTTAGTGAAGAGATTGAATTGGATCATGTCTTACACTGTCTTCCATCATGTTCTGCTTGATTAAGACACTGATTAGGACAATTTGCTAGGCATTAGAAGAACACTATTAATTCATTCTTTTATTCAAAGCTACTTATTCAGTATCATTTTCTTTAAATGGCAGTAAAATAGGTTCTATAGCATCAAAGATTAAAACCAATTCCTACTAACAAAAGTTCACAGTCTGATGGGACAGATAGAGACAGTGCATATCCATAGTATAAGATGACGTAGAAGCCAGAGAAGGAATTATATTTTTATCTGGAAAAATAGATTCTATGTATTTTGGACAGAAGTTCATAAGGAAAGAAAGGAATAGATATTCAGGAAAAGGGAAATTATATTCATAAAAGATAGATCCGATAAAGGATTGACATCCAAAATATATAAAGAGCTCACACGCCTCAACAAACAAAAAGTAAATAATCCAATTAAAAAATGGTCAGAGGATCCAAACAGACAGTTCTACAAAGAAGAAATTCAGATGGCCAACAGACACATGAAAAGACACTCCACATCACTAGTCATCTGAGAAATGCAAATTAAAACCACAATGAGATATCACCTCATAATAGTAAGGATTGCCACCATCCAAAAGACAAACAACAACAAATGTTGGTGAGGTTGTGGAGAAAGGGGAACCCTCCTACACTGCTGGTGGGAATGTAAATTAGTTCAACCATTGTGGAAAGCAGTATGGAGGTTCCTCAAAAAGCTCAAAATAGGAATACCATTTGACCCAGGAATTCTACTCCTAGGAATTTATCCTAAGACTGCAGCAGCCCAGTTTGAAAAAGACAAATGTACCCCTATGTTTATCACTGCACTATTTACAATAGCCAAGATATGGAAGCAACCTAAGTGTCCATCAGTAGATGAATGGATAAAGAAGATGTGGTACATATACACAATGGAATATTATTCAGCCATAAGAAGTAAACAAATCCTACCATTGCAACAACATCGATGGAGCTAGAGGGTATTATGCTCAGTGAAATAAGCCAGGCAGAGAAAGACAAGTATCAAATGATTTCACTCATCTGTGGAGTATAACAACAAAGAAAAAACTGAAGGAGCAAAACAGCAGCAGACTCACTGAACCCAAGAATGGACTAACAGTTACCGAAGGGAAAGGGACTGGGGAGGATGGGTGGGAAGGGAAGGATAAAGGGGTGTGGGGGAAGAAAGGGGGCATTATGATTAGCACACATAATGGAGGGGGGCACATGGAGGGCTGTACAACACAGAGAAGACAAGTAGTGATTCTACAGCATCTTACTATGCTGATGGACAGTGACTGTAATGGGGTATGTGGGGGGGACTTGGTGATGGGGGGAGTCTAGTAAACATAATGTTCCTCATGTAATTGTAGATTAGTGATATCAAAATTTTAAAAAATGGGCAAAGAATGGAGGAGCTGAGATGAGAGTTTTATAAATATATTGAATCTAGTGAAAATACTACATCACATTTTAAAAAATGAGGAGACAGATACAAGCCATGAATATTTTAGGTTATCAGAGGCAGAAGTCAAAGTAGCTTATGTAGCAGGAATCATGAATCTGAACTATAAGATTTGAGAGTCAGAGACCAAAACAGCTAACATGGAAAACTAAGATGGAGTCTGTCTATGGCTTGTGACTCAACATGTGGTGGAGGTATCAGCAGTGTTGGCATCTCCTTGGAATTTTTTGCAAATGTACAATCTCAGACCTCAACCCAGACCTACAGAATCAGAATCTGCATTTTAACAAGATTCCCAGATGTTTTACAGGCATTAAAGTGTGAGAAGCTCTAGACTATGGATCTAGGTGACAAATTTCAAATAAACACAAATGCTTTAATAATATGTAGCAGATCTCTACTAAAATAAGCAGAGAGCAGCATTCCGCATATATGCTCTATTGGTAGAATCAATCTCAGATTGAAATTGGCCTATTTGCAATTTAAGATCAAACAAATAAAAAGATTTACTCTCAAATATTTCCCCCCACCCCTTGGAGAGTTAGTTGAATACCAAGAAGTACCTACAGTATAAAGCTTCTCAGACCTCTAGTCATCTTCCTCTCTGATCACTCACAGTTTTGTAAGTAACTTAATTTCTGAGACTTCTTTATAGATTTGGGCAAAGAAAAATCCCCTTCAACTTTTGAATAATTTGGTTTGCCGCACTTTGTCCCACATGACTCTCTTCCTGGAACTAGCTGGAAAGTGGTTGTCTTTTGACAGATAGTGACTGGGAGGAGGCAGAAATCAGTATTCATGTGTATTGCTAATAATCTATATATTGGGTTGCAGCTACAGATCTGTTTATTTTCTGAAAATGTATTAAGCTGCACTCATGGTTTATGTTTGGTGTGTTTGTACGTACAATAAGTAGGCAATACCCATTACTTTTAAAACCTTAGCTAAGCATTTTCAAAGATATTTAATTTTGAAAAAAGCATAATGGAACTGCAATACAAAGGAATACAAAGAAGCTGAGGCCCAGAGAGAAAAAAGGATCTCTAAGAATGAAAGAATACTGAGAGAACTGTGTGACCAATCCAAATGGAAGAATATCCACATTATAGGGATACCAGAAGAAGAAGAGAGAGAGGGAAAAGGGATAGAAAGTGTCTTTGAGGAGGTAGTTGCTGAAAACTTCCCGAGTCTGGGGAAGGAGATCATCTCTAAGGCCATGGCGATCCACAGATCTCCCATCAAAAGGGACCCAAGGAAGACAACACCAAGATATATAGTAATAAAATTGGCAAAGATCAATGATAAGGACAGACTGTTAAAAGCAGCCACAGAGAGAAATAAGATCACGTACAAAGGAAAGCCCATCAGGCTAACATCAGACTTCTCAGTAGAAACCTTACAGGCCAGAAGGGAGTGGCATGATGTATTTAATGCCATGAAGCAGAAGGGCCTGGAACCAAGATTACTTTATCTGGCAAGATTATCATTTAAATTTGAAGGACGGATTAAACAATTTCCAGATAAGCAAAAACTGAGAGAATTTACCTCCCACAAACCAACTCTACAGTCTATTTTGGAGGGACTGCTATAGATGGAAGTATTCCTAAGGTTTAATAGCTGTCACCAGAGGAAATAAAACCACAGTAAAGAAAGTAGAACAGCTAATTACTAAGCAAATGCAAAATTAAATTAACCATCCCCAAAGACAATCAAGGGTTAGACAAAGAGTATACAATATGATACCTAATATATAAAGAATGGAGGAGGAAGAAAAAGGAGGAGAAAAATAAAAGAATCTTTAGATTGTGCTTGTAACAGCATATTAAGTGAGTTAAGTTAGACTCTTAAATAGTAAGGAAATTAACCTTGAACCTTTGGTAACCTTGAATTTAAAGCCTGCAATGGCAATAAGTACATACCTATCAATAATCACCCTAAATGTAAATGGACTGAATGCACCAATCAAAAGACATAGAGTCACTGAATGGATAAAAAAACAAGACCCATCTATATGTTGCCTGCAAGAGACTCACTTTAAACCCAAATACAGACATACACAGACTAAAAGTGAAGGGATGGAAAAAGATAATTCATGCAACAAACAGAGAGAAAAAAGCAGGAGTTGCAATTCTTGTATGAGACAAAATAGACTTCAAAACACAGAAAGTAACAAGAGACAAAGAAGGACATTCCATAATGATAAAGGGGTCAATCCAACAAGAAGATATAACCATTATAAATATCTATGCCCCAACACAGGAGCACCCACATATGTGAAACAAATACTAACAGAATTAAAAGGGGAAATAGAATGCAATGCATTCACTCTTGGAGACTTCAACACTCCACTCACTCTGAAGGACAGATCAACCAGACAGAAGATAAGTAAGGAGACAGAGGCACTGAACAACACAATAGAACAGATGGACCTAACAGACATCTACAGAACTCTACACCAAAAGCAACAGGATACACATTCTTCTCAAGTGCACATGGTCATTTTCAAGAATAGATCATATACTGGGCCACAAGAAGAGCTTCAGTAAATTAAAAAATATTGAAATTGTACCAACCAGTTTCTCAGATCACAAAGCTATGAAACTAGAAATAAATTATGCAAAGAAAATGAACAATCCCACAAACACATGGAGGCTTCACAATATGCTCCTAAATAACCAATGGATCAATGACCAAATAAAAACAGAGATAAAGCAATATATGTAGACAAATGACAACAATAATTCAACACCACAAAATCCGTGGGACACAGCCAAGGCTGTGCTAAGAGGAAAGTATACTGCAATACAGGCCTACCTAAGGAAAGAACAATCCCATATAAGCAGTCTAAACTCACAATTAATGAAACTAGTCACCACAGAAATACAAAGATTTATTAGAGAATACTATGAAAAATTATAAGCTAACAACTGGATAACCTAGAAGAAATGGACAACTTTCTAGAAAAATACAACCTTCCGAGGCTGACCAAGGAAGAAACAGAAAATCTGAACAGACCAATTACCAGCAACAAAATTGAACTGGTAATCAAAAACCTACCTAAGAAAAAAATCCCTGGACCAGATGGCTTCACTGCTGAATTTTATCAAACATTTAGTGAAGACCTAATACCCATTCTCCTTAAAGTTTTCCAAAAAATCGATGAGGGAATACTTCCAAACTCATTCTATGAGGCCAGCATCACTCTAATACCCAAACCAGGCAAAGACACCACCAAAAAAGAAAATTACAGACCAATATCCCTGATGAATATAGATGCAAAAATACTCAACAAAATATTAGCAAATCGAATTCAAAAATACATCAACAAAATCATCCATCATGATCAAGTTGGATTTATGCCAGGGATGCAAGGATGGTACAACATTTGAAAATCCATCATCATCATCTACCACATCAACAAAAAGAAGGACAAAAACCACATAATAATCCCCATAGATGTTGAAAAAGCATTTGACAAAATTCAACATCTATTCATGATAAAAACTCTGAACAAAATGGGTATAGAGGGCAAGTACCTCGACATAATAAAGGCCATATATGACAAACCCACAGCCAACATTATACTTAACAGCAAGAAGCTGAAGGCTTTTTCTTTAAGATCAGTAACAAGACAAAGATGCCCACTCTCCCCACTTCTATTCAACATAGTACTGGAGGTCCGAGCCATGGCAATTAGAGAACACAAAGAAATAAAATGCATCCAGATTGGCAAGGAAAAAGTTAAACTGTCCCTGTTTGCAGATGACATGATATTGTACATAAAAATCCCTAAAGAATTCACTTCAAAACTACTAGATCTAATATCTGAATTCATCAAAGTTGCAGGATACAAAATTAATATACAAAAATCTGTGGCATTCCTATACACTAACAATGAACTAGCAGAGAGAGAAATCAGGAAAACAATTCCATTCACAAATGCATTAAAAATAATAAAATACCTAGGAATAAATCTAACCAAGGAAGTGAAAGACCTTTACTCTGAAAACTACAAGACACTCATGAGAAAAATTAAAGAAGATACCAATAAATGGAAACACATCCCGTGCTCATTGGATAGGAAGAATTAATATTGTCAAAATGGCCAGCCTGCCTAAAGCAATCTATAGATTCAATCTAATTCCTATCAGAATACCAACAGCATTTTTCAATGAACTAGAGAAAATCGTCCTAAAATTCATATGGAACTGCAAAAGACCTTGAATAGCCAAAGCAATCCTGAGAAGGAAGAATAAATCAGGGGGAATTACTCTCCCCAACTTCAAGCTCTACTACAAAGCCACAGTAATCAAGACAATTTGGTACTGGCACAAGAACAGACCCATAGAACAATGGAACAGACTAGAGAGCCCTGATATAAATCCAACCATATATGGTCAATTAATATATGATAAAGGAGCCATGGACATACAATGGGGAAATTACAGCCTCTTCAACAGCTGGTGTTGGCAAAACTGGACAGCTACATGCAAGAGAATGGAACTGGATTATTGTTTA
The DNA here is from genome assembly GCF_030020395.1 of Manis pentadactyla. NCBI lineage: Eukaryota > Metazoa > Chordata > Mammalia > Pholidota > Manidae > Manis > Manis pentadactyla. The sequence goes on along the minus strand of NC_080026.1, from coordinate 28,916,031 downwards.
ACCCCATACAGAAAAGTAAACTCAAAATGGATTAAAGACTTGAATGTAAGTCATGAAATCATAAAACTCTTAGAAGACAACATAGGCAAACATCTCCTGAATATAACCATGAGAAACTTTTTCCTGAACTCATCTCCTCGAGAAAGGAAAACAAAAGCAAAAATGAACTCATGGGACTACATCAAACTAAAAAGTTTTTGTATGGCAAAGCACATCATTAGCAAAACAAAAAGGCATCCTACAGTATGGGAGAATATATTTGTAAATGACATATCTGACAAGGGGTTAACATCCAAAATATATAAAGAACTTACACACCTCAACACCCAAAAAGCAAATAACCTGACTAACAAATGGGCAGATGATATGAAGAGACAGCTCTCCAAAGAAGAAATTCAGATGGCCAACAGACACATAAAAAGATGCTCCAAATCACTAATTATCAGGGAAATGCAAATTAAAACCACAATGAGATATCACCTCACACCAGTAAGGATGGACAGCATTGAAAAGACTAAGAACAACAAATGCTGGTGAGGATGTGGAGAAAGGGGAACCCTCCTACACTGATGGTGGGAATGTAAGCTAGTTCAACCATCGTGGAAAGCAATATGGAGGTTCCTCAAAAAACTCAAAATAGAAATACCATTGGACCCTGGAATCCCACTTCTTGGAATATACCCAAAGAATACAACTTTTCAGATTCAAAAAGTCATATGCACCCCATGTTCATCGCAGCACTTTTTACAATAGCCAAGATATGGAAGCAATCTAAGTGTCCATCAGTAGATGAATGGGTAAAGAAAAGTGGTACATATATACAATGGAATACCATTCAGCCATAAGAAAGAAACAAATCCTACCATTTGCAACAACATGGATGGAGCTGGAGGACATTATGCTCAGTGAAATAAGCCAGGCAGAGAAAGACAAATGCCAAATGATTTCCCTCATTTGTGGAGTATAACAATGAAGTAAAACTAAAGGAATAAAATGGCAGCAGACTTAGAGACTCCAAGAAAGAACTAGTGGTTACCAAAGGGGTGTGTGTGGAGGGTGGGTGGGGAGGGAGGGAGAAGGGGACTGAGGGGTATTATGTTTACCACACATGGTGTAGGGATCATGGGAAGAACAGTGTAGCACAGAGAAGGCACATAATGGATCTCTGGCAACGTGCTGCACTGATGGACAGTGACTGCACTGGGGTATGGGTGTGGACTTGATAATATGGGTAAATGTAGTAACCACATTGTTTTTTCATGTGAAACCTTCGTAAGAGTTTATATCAATCATACCTTAATAAAATATTTTTAAAAAAAGAGCCACTGATCCATTTGTCAGTGTTGATACCAAAATATCACCGACTTAATCACTATAGCTTTATAATAACTTTAAGGTCAGGCACTGTTACTCCTCAAACATTCTTCTTTTTTCAAAGTTGTAACTATCTAGGTCCTTTGAATTTCTATATGAATTTTAGAATCAGCCTGTCAACCCCTACCCTCCCAAAGAAAAAAGAAAACTTGGTTTTTATTGAGATTACAATGAATCCACAGATCAGTTTGGAAAAAAACTGACATGTTAACAATACTAAAGCTTCCAATTCATGAATATAGTGTTTATTTTTATGTAGGTCTTCTGTTATTTCTCTCAACAATGTTTGGTAGTTCCCAGTGTATAGCTGTTACACATACTTTGACAGATTTACCCATATCTCTTTATGCTATTTTAAATGGTTTACATTTTCAGTTTCTAATTGTTTGTCATTACACAGGAAAAATAAGTTGATTTCTGTATATTAATCTAGTTTGCAACTTTGCAAAATCACTTAATAGTTCTAGAAGATTTTTATGTAGATTTCATCAGATTTTCTATATACACCGATATTGTCTGGAAATAGTAAGTTTTACTTCTTTTCTAATACAGATGTTTTTTTTCCCCTCCTTTTCCTCCTTTTTCATTGGCTAGAATCTCCAGTAAAAAGGTGAATAAAAGTGGTGAGGACAGACACCTTTGCCTTTTTCCTGATCTTACAAGGAAAGCATTCAGTCTTGCCATTACAATATTAACTGTAGATTTTTTTTAAGTACTCTGTATCAGGTGGAGGGAACAGCCTTTTAAGTTTGTTGAGAGTTTTTATAAGGAATGGAAGATAGCTATTGTAAAATGCTTTTTTTTAATACCAATTAAGATAACATTGTGTTTCTCTTTTGCTCTTTTAATATGTGGTTTTATATTGACTGATTTTTAAATATTTAACCAACCTTGTATTCCAGGGAAAACTTCCACTTTGACATGACGTATTATCCTTGTAAAATGTATTCTTGGATTTATTTTTGTTAAAAGTTAAAAATTTTATGCACCTACATTCATGAGGAATATTGCTCTGTGGTTTTCTTTTGTGTGATGTTTTTGCTTAGTTTTGGTATCAGACTAATGCTGGCCTTATAGAATGAATAAGGAAGTAATCACCAGTCTTTACAATTTTTAAGAGTTTGTGTATAATTGATATTATTTCTTAAATATTTATTAAAATTCACCTGTGAAGTCATCTAATCCTAAGGTTTTCTTTGTGGATAGATTTTAGTTAGATATTAAATTTTCTTATTAAATATAGGGCTATTCAAGTTATATACTTTTCCTGATATGAGTTTTGGTAATGTATCTTTCAAAATATTTGTCCATTTCAACTAAATTCTTCAAATCTTTTGGTAAAATATTGTTCATAATATTCTCTTTTTCATATCTGTAGAATTTTTATGGATACCATCTTCTCATTCCTGATATTGGTAATTTATATTTTCTCTTTTTTTTTTCACAGTATGGCTAGAGTTTTATCAGTTTTATTGATATTCTCAAAGAAATTTCTTCAGTTCATGAATTCTATTTGTCTCTTATTCCACTTTTCTCAGCTCTAATCTTTATTATTTCTTATATTGCACTTAACTTGGGTTTTATTTGTTCTTTACCAAGTTTAAGATGAGTAGTGTATAATTTTATTAGATCTCCCTCATTTCTAATAACAGATGTTCAGTGCTATATTTTGATATATTTTGTTTTATGTTCAGCTCAAAATACTAACTTCTCTTTTGATTTATTCTTTCATCTATGGATTATTTATGTGTACAATCAAATTTCCAAAAATTTGGAGATTTTTACACATCTGTTATGATTTCTAATTTAATTTTAATTTTTAATACAAATATTTTGTATATCTTGAATCCTTTTAAATTTGTTGAAGCTTGGTTCATGGTCCAGTGAATGGAACATCTTGGGAAGTGTTCCTTGTGGTCTTGAAAAGAATATGTATTTTGCTGTCATTTGATGCAACATTCCATAAATATAAGTATGCTAAGTTGCTTGACAGCATTGATCAAATATTTTTTGATATTCTATTTTTTTTATCAATTATTGAGAAGTGGGTTTGAAGTTTTCAGTTTTAATTTTGGATTGTCCATTTCTACTTGTGATTCATTCACGGTTTTGTTTTGTTTTCCCATGTATTTTGAAGCATTTTTATTAGGTATACAAATGTTTGGGATTATTATGATCTTTTGATGACCTAACCCTTTATCATTAGGAAATAACCCTCTTATTGCTGGAAGTATTTTTTATAATCTACTGTTTGTTGTTAATAAAGCCACTCCAGCTTTCTTTTATTACCGCGTTTTTACTTTCAAGCTATTTGTGCTTCTATGTTTCAAGAAGGTTTCTTGGAAAGAACATATACTTGGTTCTTGTTTTTTTAATCCAATCTCTAAATCTTTGCCTATTTTAACTATGTAGAAGATTTAAATTTCATGTGATTACTAGTATTATTGGGCTTGCCTCTACCATCTTGTTATTGGGTTCTATATGTCTTATCTGGTTTTTGTTCCCTTTGTTTCTTTTTTTACCTTTTTTTGCCACTTTTTTATGATTCCATTTTCTATTACTGGTTTATTAGTGTGTGGTTTTGTGTGTGTGTGTTCCAGTGGTTTCTTTGGGGATTATCAATATACATCTTCAACTTCTCACAAGCTACCTTTAAGTGATATTAGACTACATCACTTATAGTATAAAACATCCTAACAGTGTACTTCCATTTCTCTATCATTTTGCTGTTATCATGTATTTTACTTACGCATGTATTACAAACCCACAATACGGTGTTAATAAACAGCCAATTTTATTTTGAAGACATTTAAAAATTGAGAAAGTCTTTGCACAGTTAGCATTCCTTTCCTTTGTGTAGTTTACAGATTCCCATCTCGTATTGTATTCCTTCTTCAAGTCCTTTCTCATTTCTTGTATTGCAGGTCTGCTGGTTATTAATTCTTTCAGCTTTTTACATTTGAAAGTATCTTTGTCCTTTTATTTTAAGGTATTTTCACTGGGTAATGAATTCTACTTTAAGGTTTTCTTTGTTTTTCCTATTAGTTTATGGATGTTGGTCTACTGTCTTTTGGTTTGTGTAGTTTGTGATGAGACCTGATTTCACTTCTATCTTTGCTAATCTATATACAATTTGTCCTTTTTTTTTGCAATTTGCCTACTTTGAAGATTTTTATCACTGTTTTTTAAAAAAAAATGGTTATGAAATGCCTCACAGTTTTCTTTATATCTCTTGTATTGGGTTCTACTGGGTATCTTAGATCTGAGGTTTGGTTTAATAGTTTTCACCATATCAGAAAAACTGTGGCTTTTTTAAAAATAATTTTTGTTCAGTCATCTCTTTTCTGGCCTCTCCTTCAAAGAGCACTAAATTACATGCATGTTAGTGTGCTTTAACTTGTCCCTTGTCTCAGTGATTCTTTGTTTATACTTTTAAAGTCCTTTTTTCTGTCATTTTAGAATTCTATTATGTATTTCTCATCTTCTATTCTGCAATGCCTAATCTTCTATAATTCTCATGCAGCTTATTTTCCATCTCTGCATTATAATTTTTATCACTAAGTTCCACTGAGGTCTTTTTATAATTTCTGTATACCTATTTAACATATCCAATCTTTCCTCTAGCTTCTTGAATTTATGGAACACAGATTACAAAAACTATTTTAATGGCTTTGTCTACTAATTCTATGATCAAAGTCACTTCTTGGGTTAATTTTAATAAATTTTTATTTTATTTTTAACCTCAATATGGATTTTTTTAATAGCAGTCTAATTTTGATCAGATGCTAGACACTATGATTTTGTATTGTTATGGGATAAATATGCTTGTATGCTTGCAAATATTCTTGAATTTTGTTTTATGAAGTGGCTATTTGGATATAGTCTGACTCTTTCTGCTAAAAGCTTTGCTAGGGGAGACCACAATGCCATCTAGTCTAAAACTAAATTTTCAGGACAACTAAGGAAAAAACTGCCTGTGAATTATGAAGTTTCCCACTCTGGCTAAGAGAAGAGTCAATATTCCAAGTCTTCTATGATCTCTGTGAATTTTTCCCTCTAATCTGTGTAGGTCATTCTTTACCTGGCCTTTGTAGTTTCTTCATAGCATGTGCTCATCAGTGTTCTCATCTGAATAATAGAGAGGCCGCTCTGCAGATCACCAAATTTCTCTGTGTAGCTACCTTCTTCCTAGGACTCCTCCCTGGAACTCTAGTGCCTTCTTCTCCCAGATCTCTCTCTTGCACTCAGGGGGCAGCTGGAGTCTGCCTGGGAGAATGCCCAAGTGTGACAGCTTGAGCAATCAAAGGGCTCACCTCCTTTGTTTTATGACTATCAGAGAATAGTGTCCTCTGTCACTTGATGTCCAACATGTCTTAAAATGGTTGTTTCATATATTTTGCCAGTTTTGTTGTTGTTTTAAATCAAAGGGCAAATTGTGTATCCTGGTCACTTCCCCTTGGCTGGAAGTAAAAGTCTCTTATTTAAATTTAAATGATAAAAGATATCACTTCTGTGCTTAAAAATTTTCATTCCTATTTCACTTAGTAACAGCCAAAGCCTTCATGCAGGTTTGTAAGACTCCACATTAACTGAGCTCTGCTGTCATTTTGAACTCTTGTACCATGACTGTCTCATTCACTTACCTGCTCTAGACACAATGAGCCCCTCATCTTCTGTTAAGTTAGGCTTGCTCTTCTCACAGGCCCTTTGCCTTGATGTTTCCTCTGTCTAGAGTATTTTGTCCCTAGATAATCACGTGGCTGGCTCTTTAAATATTACATTCTCATAAGGAATGCTATGGTCTTTCCCATCTAAACTTACAACCTAAATCTGATATTCCTTATTCCCCTTCCTTCATTTTTCTTCTTAGCACTTGTTACTAAATATATTATATATTTTAATACTTCAAAGCATCATATTATATCAGATCTAATTCTGGTTTGCCTTTTTCACATACCACATACTCAGTCAGGTAAAAACTTTTCCATTTTATTTGTATTCTGATAATGTAGTAAGAATTTAAGTGGTAATTTTAATGACTAAAAATGTCAATAGAAATCAAACTTTAACACAATGCAGTTTCAGTTCTTTCAAAAATAGAACAGGTATTTTACTCAGTAGTTTAAAGAGTTTTGATTATTTTATCCATCGGGACTTGTAGATATGTATCAAATAAACTATATGGTAACCTCTTACCATTTGCTGAATAAAACAACCACAGCAAATTACAAGAAAAATAATTTAAAACTTAATTTAAGAGCCATTGAGCTATACAAAAACCTATTCCCTCGTTCACATAAAGGTATGCTTTCAGATGCCATGTATATCAGATTTCATTTAATGTATTTTTAAGTTTTAATAAAATCAGTTCAGTTCAAAAAACTCCTGTGACACTCAATTTACTTTTTAGATAGAGCAGGAAAAGTAGCAGTACCCTAGAGTACTATATAGTGGTTTATTTCTGATGAAGTACTAATATTTTCATCAAGTCTATTTGTGCTTTTGGTTACAATCAGGATCTAGCAATATTTGTAGCAGGTTACCAAACTCTGAATGGGCTATTAAAACTAAAGTCATGAGATGAAAGATTTCAAATTGCTACCCTGAAATGTTAATCTTCCAAAAGTTGAATGGAAATAAGTACTTAAAATAATATGTCTAAAACTTCTGTTGGGATAATAACATAGCACTTCAGAAAACAGAATGAGCCTATCAAATCAGACCAGGTACTGAACACAAATGTAATTTATTACACTCAAATCAGACTGGATTATAGAAATCTAGAATGGTCACAGACATCTTAGAGCACTCTTCATATTCAGTATGGTTTTAAAGAAAATGAGTTTCCGATTAAAATCCTGCACTAACTGCCTTGTCTAGGTATCAGCTTTTCCCATTGTCCAGGCAAAAGTGACAATATTTGCCTATAAGATCAAAAAAAGGTGAGAAATCCTAATTAAGGTAGGAAGAAGGGTGAAAGAAAAGAAATTTAGAAGATAGCCTAAGTAGATTTTGATATGTGTACTAGAAACAGAAATTGATTGCTTTATAATATTACACCAACCTATTCTAAACAAATAATTATTCTTTTGTCTAGTAAATTAGATTTCAACAGATAATATAATAGCCAAATATTAATAGCTTAAATCTGTAAGTAAAACATTACATATAGGGAAAACTAAATCTCTCCCAAGAAATACACAGAATTGGAATTTAATATCTTGTTTCATAGTAATGATTTAGAGGATTTGTAAGACTGGCTTTCATTTAGTTGTTTTTAAGTCTTAGTTGTAGAACACAATTAAGTGCAAGAGGTCATCTGTAACACATTTGTTATTGAATGTATCAAATAACCTTGTTATGAGGAAATAAAATTATAGGATACTAGTAAGGATCCACAGCCTCTGATAAAACACTCTCAAGTTTTGGGGATATCCTTACCAATACTGATAGTAAATAACTAATAAGTACAAATAGCCAAACAACCTCCTTTCCTTTAGTGTAATATCTCTTGTGGGTAAAATTGCAATTATTTCCAGAATATTTTGCCTGGTCTTAGACCATCTCCATATCAATATGTGATTACAAGGTGGGAGAGGAGAGGGTGCACAGGTGGGGAGAAATGGGGGAGCAAGTTCTCTGGCCAGTGAAATGAAAAATGGGTGAGCAGGAGTAGCTGCAGGAGAGGGAAAAACGGAGCCAGGCTTCCTGTAAGCAATAACCAGGTTTCTCCCACTTCAGTTTTCAGCTAGGCAGATTCTGGTTTCACTGCTTTATTCACCCCTGGCTGAGAACACACTTTCCCCCCAGAGCTACTCCCTACACATATATGAACAAACACACACACACACACATGTTCCCACTGTGCCACTGTCTCTAAGTCTCTGTTTAAAAATCAGCTGTGCCAACTAGAGGAGCTGTGGTTTTTGAAGAAGATGAAGAGAAAAATAACAATATGAAAGACCAGCTTTGAAAAGTGATGTTTAACAAAGAGACTAGGGCTCTTAATCTTGGGAGAGTGAGGAAAGCGACTCTCAAACCTCTGTAGTTTACTGGAAACTTATCAATGATTTTCATACAAACCCATTCCTTCCCCCAGATCAAAGCTTGTTATCTCAGGAGATATCACCCTATAGGCAAATCCCCATGCCAGATAAGCCTATGCCTACGGTTGCATGGTATCCAACATGTCCTTTCGAACACGATATATCACTTTCTGAAACTCAGCTAGTTAGAAATTCCCTAAATATAAGGTATATGCATACTCTATTTAAAATATGACTTTCTGGGGCAGGACATACTCTGGAAGATGGGGTTTATACAAATCATTAAAATTGGGTTTTATATGGGAAAGGCTTTGAGTCCCTTCCTCAATTTCTTCTAATAACTATCAAAGAGTATAATGGTGAAGATCTACAAATATGATGGTTATGTAAGAAGGTAATTTTGGATTAGGAAACACATTGCAAAGGGGAAAATATGGAGGTACCGAAGGTCATGGTAGGGGTACCAACGTGAAGGGGTATGGTGCTTAGTATGCTTTGAGAGTGGTGAAGATGTAAGGGAAGGCTGTGAGGAGACACTAGGAATTGGAAAAGTTACTCAAAGGGAAAGTAAAATGGAAATTTGGCCTATTCCAAAAGCTTCCCCAAGTTCACTTTTGTCTAGACTGAACTGGCAATTTTTCTTTGAATTCTAGAATCTCACAGATATTTCAGGGTCCTGAGGCTTGATGGTCTCTTCAACTGACTTGGAATCAAAAATCTGAGATAAAGCCTATTTTGGTGAAAAATTTATAAACCTCTGACATAAAAACTGCATGCAGAATGAACTGGAACCACCATATTACTCACACTTTGCAAAGAACTTGGGACTTTCATCAAGTCTTCAATGTTTTGTCAGATTGAAAACCTTTTTATAATACAAAGGAGGTAATCTTGGAAAACTTAAGTACCAATTTAACATATTGTGTACTTCTCTGATCAAGTCATTTTTACATAATTTTCTTCTTCAAAATACTTGTGAGATCAGCGGTAAATGGAAACTGTGTCAACTTGGTATAATGTAAATGGACCCTGGAAGCAGAATCAAGAAAATCAAGGGAATCAAGACTCAATATTCTTGTTTCATTCTACCTTCTCATATGTCTTTAAGAAGTCACTGAGTATTTCTGAGTCAGATTTTTCTTACAGGTACATTATAGTTTCTCAGGTTTCTTCCAACTCAAGCATGTTCTATTAAACATATTCTACCCCTTCTATTATACCTCAAAATCACTTTAGTTTATTCCTATGTATCTTTCTTCTTTTCCTTAACTTCCCAAGTATTGATTGACTATCATTACTTGCTTCAAAGCTTTTGATCAAGATGTCCTAGAAACAAATATAGGATATAAATCATATCCTCTCTAAACCTTAATTCAGTAATTCCCTCTTCTTTCAGAAAATTTTCCCTTATAATGAAAATCCATTGCATAACCTGCAACTTTTTACTTATTCTTTCATTCATTTAGCTATTAAATATAAATAAGGCCTACTATGTAGCAAAAACTTTGTTACCCACTGGGAAAACAATCAGGCAGTCCCCTTCTACATAAAACTCCCAGTCTAATGGGGAAATCAAATATTCAATCAAAGCTTACTTTAATAACATGGCAATACATGATTGAAGGAGAATGAAGAAGAGCACGTAATCTCACACTGAAATCGTTTCAAAAGGAGTTAAAGTCTATTAAGAAATGTGATATGGAAACTCAGGCCCAAGTGAGCCAGCCAAATAAAAATGAAAATGGATATGAGACAGTAAACAGACTAAATAGTGAGAGTTGGAAGAAAAGCATCACAGATGGAGGGTTAAGGGATCATAAACAAACCTTCCCAAGATATGAGGGAGCCTGGATATCTGGGGAAGTGAGATATTCATTGCCATAAAGCAGTGTGCTTAAGGGAAATGTGTAGAGAGATGATGACTTGAAGGGTAAACAGGAAGAAGATTATAAATAATTAATAATTTTGCACTTCAGATTCTTTTGGATGCTATGTGAATGATTCATTAAAATTATAAAAAATTAAGTTAGATCAGTTATTAGTCCCTTTTCTGTTTTTGTATTTTTTTTTCAGTTTGCAATATACAGTACTGGAGAACATTTTTAACAAATGTATGCAGATATTATTAACCACTGGTATATTGCTGCGCTCTATATGTAGTAAATAAAAACCTATGAATAGAAATGGACTATAAGATTTAAGATCATGGTGTTATATTTTTAACACCCTTTTGTGTTTAATAAATGTTTTATTTTGGAAAATTTCAGAATTACAGAACATTTGCAATACTAATACACAGTTTTTATATATTCTTTACAGTTTCCTCTAATGTTAACATTTTTTTATAAGCGCAGCTTAAATGCTGTTTTGATTCCAGAGATACTATTCTATTCAGCTGATGGCTTTTATTTTTTTATCACAAATTGAAACTGATTCTTGGTTAATTGATTCAAAACTAATCAAATATTTAAACAGATACCTACCAAAAAGTGATACGAATTTACATATTAGGTTGTCACATTTTACACTAAAGCAATAGCAAAACACATCTATTAAAAATAGAAGTATTACAGCCTCAATCAGTCATAACATGAAATACCATTTAGTAAATCCTGGTCTTTAATTTTTATTAGAAAATTTGGTTTCCCAGTAACTATAATATCTGATGCAGAATCTCAGTAGTAAATAGGAGGAGAAGCCAAATGTCAGCAGTCTTAGGAATTAGAACGGTTTACTATATCAAATGCAATTAATATTTTCTGAAACATTCATACTTTTATCTACCTTTACACAGCAGAAATAGTATAATTTTTTTCTAAATCAATCTATAGTCTATTTACTATATAAGCAATTCGATTGGTTATAGATCATATAGAGATAACTCTGAATTTTTAAATCACTCTGTTAGCCATATGTGGTAGACAAAAATATTACTCTAGTTTCTCTTTTTGGTGGGATGCATAGGAAGAGCATATTTCCCAAATTTCCCTGTAATTAGTTTGAGGCCACATGATTGGATTCTGGCCAATAAGATATGGGCAGAATTGATGTACATTACTTTTAACCTTACGGCATTATTATCTTAACTTTTGTCATTCCACTAGGACCTAAAAACCCAGGTATTTATGATGGGGGGTGCCTGGATCATTCCTGAGTAAGTACTTGAAGGGAAGCCACTAGCCATTCAGTCTACACAGGACTAAGGAATGAGAGAGAATTAAACTGTTCTATAAAACCTGAAATTCTACAGACGTCACTTTAAACACATTCATATTCCAATGATCCATATTTTATTAAGAGAAAGATCTTAGTTACTAGATCTTTATTAATATTAGCCTAGATCACCATTCAATTTGGAAATCATGCTCTGATCATCTATTATTCTGAGCATAAAGTACTATTTAATGAACAAAATATTTTCATAGACAAGCTCATATATTAGAAGGTCATGTCTAAGTTACTATAAAATGTTAAAGAAGAAAAAGCCCGTGGTTCATTGAAGTTTTTAGTCCAATTCCCCAAAATACCAATTATTAATTGTGACCTTGGATAAATCATATTAACTTTTTTGCTCTTAGTTAAGTGTCCAATAAATGCTCCTTTCTAGCTACTTTTTCCTTCTTTTCCTTACCTTCATTCATTGATCCACTATCCTAAACATTCAAGATTCCACATATGAATATTAAGAAAAATCTGTGTAGCAACTTTCATATCACAGACTCACCACACACACACACACACACACACACACACACACACACACATTTTATTGCTACTATATCATACTGATCTCTGAAAAGACTGTAACTACAAAGGGAGAAGTATTGTAATATTTTACAATTGGTAATTGAAGTAATTGGTAATTGAAGGCATTAGTTAAAAAGTATTATTTTCATCTCTTTCTTAATGAAGTCACATCAAAATAGTTTTTGGTGCCTATGTCCAGGAGACCTGTAGAGGTAGCATAATATGAGGACAGAGATGTACTTATCTTGGAAAAGTTAAGCAGAACCCAGTACTTAGTTAGTCATTGGGATAATGCATAAATAAGTATACTGACCAAACCAACAGCCTTTGCATATAACTTAAAAGTCTTACTAAGTATTTACACACAAAAAATCATTTTCTATGCAAAACTTAAGGAGCCAAACAGTCTTTTTTAGGGGCCATAAAAGAGTGCCATTAATTAATGCAAAGGAGCACAACAAAATCTTAACATTTGATGCACTGAAATATAGATATCCTCACAGAACTACTGAATCTGTTTTCACATGGTTGCTTTAATAGTATTATTTCCTAATAACAACTGAAGGAAAAAGATCTGATAATATGAGAACATGGAGAAGTGGAATACTTCAGGCACGAGAAAATATTGTTGAACATAGTAGCAATATTCTCTACCTCAGTAGAAATAGCTTCCACTCAAGTAATGTACAATCAACCCTGCTACTATGATGAAAAATATTGAAAAAAAAATTAACTGGAGAGCTGAAAACCTATAACAATGATCTTTAGAAAATATCTAGGTCACTTAAACATTAATTCTATAGCAGAAATCTTATAATCACTAGAAACTGAATCAGCAGTGCTGAGCAAAATTCTGTATTTAAGTTAATCACTGGTAGTAAAATAAAAAAATGGAACATTTTTTATAACTCATTTTCCCCTTGCTATTGGAATGACTTCAGGGGGTATTCTATGCCTTCCACAAGTCTCACTGGAAATGCATTTATTGGTAAGGAAGAATAATGGTGTGTGGCAAAAAAAATCATTTCATATTTGTATGTCCTATAAGAGTGTTGATATATTTAGACAAAGTATTACCATACACTAAATTAATAGAACAGATAAATAAATTAGTCCTGTGACCAGTCTGCCATCTATAAGAATTACTGCTTTTTATTTCATATCAGCATATTATTTTCCAAATGTAACAGTCTTAGGAACTGTCAATTTTTTAAATTATGTTGAATGGATGGATGGCAGAATAATGAAAGCAATGCACCCAACAACAGATTGGTTTATAGCCTTATTTGTGCATATAAGGTAAATTTAAATATTAGAAACCCAAACATCCATACAGACTCTAAATTAATGAACAAAGGAATATATAATTTTCATTTAGCTAATATTGGAAAAGGTTGTTATCTCCTATAATTTTACCTAAACTGATAATACAGATTTCAGGGAGATTATAATATTATTGATCTTTATTATTGATCTAGTATTATTAATTGATTAACCATACATAAGTGGTATTACTGCTACTCTGATTCATATCTTTCATTCAAATTATTTTCTCAGTCACATTTCAGTAGATATTTATTATATTTTTTTGACTGTTCATATTTTGAATCATTTTCCCATGTGTAAGTAATCCCCATATTATCAGGAAGAATGCTCCTCAAACTATATAGCCTGGAAACTCCAACTACCCATTTGCCCAGCGTCTTGTAGGAGAGCATAAGCACACTTCCCGGGCATTGCCTTTTAGGACCAACCACCTCAGGCTCTGGATCAGAAGCTCATTTTGTAAGAATCAGGAAGAGCAAGAACTCCATTCTCATGAGGATGCTGCTAGTAGAGGCAGACACATCTGGCTTCCAAAGATGACAATGGTAGCAGGCTAAATGGCAGAAAGCAGTATCAATTGTTCGTGATTCAAGCCGTATGCTCCAGTGGCAACAGTGATAAATCTTCACTGAACCAGTTCTGTAGTATGATTTGAGGCACTATTATTCTGGGTTGCATGATCTCTAAGAATGATACTCTGATGCATAATTCACTTGGGAATATCTGGAGATGTCACATAGACTTTTACAACACCTTTCTTTTTTTTTTTTTTTTGGATAAAATTGTCCAGAATTGTTTTAGCTGGCTTTCAAATAAAATATTTGATTGATATTAAAGCTAAATATAGTGATTAATGAGACTTTCATTTGTCTCATTATGAAAAGAAGTGAAAATGTTTTATGTAAGTATGACAGTTATTTTGTGACAATACAGGAAAAAGTCTGGGTAGAGCCAAAGGAATGGACAGTATCAGATAATCTTCACTGTGAAGCAAACAGCTGTTCAGTGTCTTATACCTCATCCAAAGCTCTCTTTTTTTTTATTAAGGTATTATTGATATAAACTCTTATGAAGGTTTCACATGAACAACAATGTGGTTACTACATTCACACATATTATCGAGTCCCCACCCATACCTCATTGCAGTCACTGTCCATCAGTGTAGTAAGATGCCACAGACTCACTATTTGTAATCTCTGTGACACACTGTCTTCCTGTGACCCCACATGCACCATGTGCACCAATCATGATACCCCACAATCCACTTCTCCCTCCCTCCCCACCTGCCCTTCTCCACCCCTCCCATTTGGTAACCAGTAGTCCCATCTTGGAGTCTGTGAGTCTTCTGCTATTTTGTTCCTTCAGTTTTGCTTCATTGTTATACTTACAAGTGAGGGAAATCATTTGGTATTTGTCTTTCTCTGCTTGACTTATTTCACTGAGCATAATACCCTTTAGCTCCATCCATGTTGTTGCAAAGGGTAGGATTTGTTTCTTTCTTATGGCTGAATAGTATTCCATTGGGTATATGTACCACAATATCACCTCACAACAGTTAGGAAGGCCAATATAGAAAAGACTAAGAACAACAAATGCTGGGAAGGATGCAGAGAAAGGGGAACCCTCCTACACTGCTGGTGAGAATGTAAACTAGTTCAACCATTGTGGAAAGCAATACTGAGTTTCCTCAAAAAACTAAAAATCGAAATACCATTTGACCCAGGAACTCCACTTCTAGGAATTTACTCAAAGAAAACAACTTCTCAGATTCAAAAAGATATATGGCACAAAGAACAGATCCATAAACCAATGGAACAGACTAGAGAGCACTGATATAAACACAAGCATATATGGTCAATTAACATACGATAAAGGAGCCATGGATATACAATGGGGAAATTACAGCCTCTTCAACAGCTGGTGTTGGCAAAACTGGACAGCTACATGTAAGGAATGAAATTGGATGATTGTCGAACCCCATACATAAAAGTAAACTCAAAATGGATCAAAGACCTGAATGTAAGTCATGAAACCATAAAACTCTTAGAAGAAAACACAGGCAGAAATCTCTTGGACATAAACATGAGCAACTTCTTCATGAGCATATCTCCCCAGGCAAGGGAAACAAAAGCAAAAATGAACAAGTGGGACTATATCAAACTAAAAAGCTTCTGTACACCAAAGGACACCATCAGTAGAACAAAAAGGCATCCTACAGTATGGGTGAGTATATTCATAAATCACAAATCTGATAAGGGGTTGACATCCAAATTATATAAAGAGCTCATGCACCTCAACAAACAAAAAGCAAATAAATCAGTTAAAAAATGGGCAGAGGATCTGAACAGACACTTTTTCAAAGAAAAATTTCAGATGACCAACAGGCACATGAAATGATGCTCCACATCACTAATCATCAGGGAAATGCAAATTAAAAAATTAAAAACACAATGACATATTACCTCACATCAGTTAGGATGGCCAACATCCAAAAGATAAACAATAACAAATGTTGGTGAGGATGTGGAGAAAGGGGAACCCTCCTACATTGCTGGTGGGAATGTAAATTAGTTCAACCATTGTGGAAAGCAGTATGGAGGTTCCTCAAAAAACTCAAAATAGAAATACCATTTGACACAGGAATTATACTGCTAGGAATTTACCCTAAGAATGCAGAAGCCCAGTTTGAAAAAGACATATGCACCCCTATGTTTATTGCAGCACTATTTACAATAGCCAAGAAATGGAAACAACCTAAGTGTCCATCAGTAGATGAATGGATAAAGAAGATGTGGTACATATATATACACAATGGAATATTATTCAACCATAAGAAGTAAACAAATCCTACCATTGCAACAACATGGTGGGAAAAAGGGGCATTACGATTAGCTCACATAATGTAGAGGGTGGGGGACACGGGGAAGGCAGTGTAACACAGAGAAGACAAGTAGTGATTTTATAGCATCTTATTATGCTGATGGACAGTGACTGTAATGGGGTGTGTGATGGGGACTTGATAATAGGGGGAGTCTAGTAACCATAATGTCGCTCATGTAAGTGTACATTAATGATGTAAAAAAAAAAGACATATGCATCCCTATGTTTATTGCAGTACTATTTATAATAGCCAGCATAAGAAAAAAAATAAAAAAGAAACCTTTCCATTTGCAGCAACATGGATAGACCTAGAGGATATTATGCTAAGTGAGTAAGTCAGACAAATACTCTATGATTTCAGTTACATGTGAAATCTAAAAAAGAAAACAGAAAAATTATCAGACTCAGAAAACGGATTGGTAGTTGTCATGAGGGAGCAGGGAATAGGTGAAATAGGTAAAGGGGGAAAAATGGTGAGACTGATAACTTGATCTGGATAAGGATGACATGAGTGTATATACATGTCAAAATTAATCAAGCTGTACGCTAAAATTTGTGAATTTTTGTGCATGTACCTCAATAAAAATAAAAAATATAAATAAAACCCCAAATTTAATTGCTTTTGCTTACTTCATTTAGTTTTTATATAGATACTATTTAGTGTTTTCACTACATTCATAGATGTTTTAAGATTTCCAGAATTTTGACCTCAAAGAGTTTTCCTACTGGAAAATAAAGGAGAAAGAGCAAATTGAGACATTTTAGATTGCTAGAATACAAATTATACATATTTTCCATTTGTTCATATGTTCCCCACTTAAAAAAAAAAGGAATTTAATGCTATTAACTTCATTACAAATGTAGTACTTAAATTTAGTGAAATAAACACTGTCAAAGTAAGAAAAAAATATGTAAATAATATTGAGATCTGTATATGTCAATATGTTTGTTTTTTCCTAGTAGATAGATATCTGCCTATTTTTATCTCTAGCCCTATAAGAAAAAATAGGTTGGCAATTTGAAGTAGACTGTACTGTTCTAGAAAAAGTAGAGAATATATCAAACATCGGCAGAATTGATTGATGTTTCTGATCATTCAAATTTATCCAGGTTGAAAAATGATAGATTAATGTAAGCACTCTAGGAAAAAGTGACTCTAATCTCTTTTTTTCTAGGAAATGAGCCTTTGATTATATTTACACATAATAATGAGATGGCAATGAGGCATAATGTGAGGTAGAGAGTACATTTATTCATCAGGATATGATGGGAGTGGAAACAGAGGGAGGAACTTGGACAGGAATGAAAGGTAGAAAAAAGGGTAGGAATAAGTAGGAGACTGCATTTAAATTCAACTACATTTTATGTAAAATTGAAAATCATTTAACAACCTTTGAAGCAATGTGACTATCCTCAAAATTAAGTATTAATGAAGAATCACATACTCTCATAGCTGTGGACAGAATTACTAATAAACTGTTCTTTATGCCATTGACACAAAGAAGTCCTACTTTAGCTTTCTGTAATTCTTGATTTTTTGTCTAAATTAAAGTTAAGCAATATTAAATTATTTAAGGTCTGATATGTTGGTTCTTTGTCAAAGAATATTAGTACCCTGAATTTAATATCTAAACTAGACTCTCCACTGTGATACTGATTTTTGGCTGCACGCAGTTCTGGGCTCATTTAAGAAGGATAGCCTCATCAGTGAAGTTAGGCAACAAGAGTTCTTGTCATTCATCTCTGACTCCTTATGACATAAATCTGTTGATCATATACATTGGGAAACTGTCTTTCATTTAGATTCAACTTGGTGATAGCAATTTAGAGCTTTTTAGCAGCACACCCTAAGCTCAGGATCAGAGGTCATGGTTTAATTTGTAGTAGTAATAACATATGTAGACTATTTTAACATACAAAAAGTGTACATGACAATGACAGATGCTATTATTGCATATCTCTCTGTATGACAATTTTTGTAATTTTTCAAAGTATACATGTCTATCCTATTTGATTAAATATATATATAAATTGTAAATAAATTAGATAGGTGAAAGTATGTCCATTCATTGTCTGACTGGAAATACTTTTTCTTTTTATTAAAGTATTACTGATATACACTCCTATGAAGGTTTCACATGAAAAACAATGTGGTTACTACATTCATGCATATTATCAAGTCCCCCCATACCCCATTGCAGTCACTGTCCAACAGTGTAGTAATATGCCACAGAGTCACTATTTGCCTCCTCTGTGCTACACTGTCTTCCCCATGATCCCCCCAACCATGTGTGTCAATCATAATACCCCTCAATCCCCCTCTCCCTCCCTCCCCAACCACCCTCCCCCACCTCTCCTCTCTGGTAACCGCTAGTCCCTTCTTGGAGTCTGTGAGTCTGTTGCTGTTTTGTTCCTTTAGTTTTGCTTTGTTATACTCCACAAATGAGGGAAATCATTTGGTACTTGTCCTTCTCTGCCTGGCTTATTTCACTGAGCATAATATCCTCCAGCTCACAATGGAATACTATTCAGCCATAAGAAAGAAACAACTCTTACCTTTTGCAACAACATGGATGGAGCTGGAAATACTTTTTAAACTATCATTTCAATGGATTTTGTTGTTGTTGCTGTTGTTTACAATATTTCTTTTCTTTGTATTTTAGTTATATATGAAGAACACCCAGGAAAAAAATCCCTTCACCCACTAGTTACAAGCATCAGTGACAGGATTTAACAATTTGGGCATGCTTTTTCTCAGGAAAACCTCTTTTGTAATATTAGGATGCTATCCTTACTTTTTTCATTAATTGAAAAGAGAGATATCCTATTCTCTTATTACCATTGTTAGACACATTCAATGTCCACTTGACACACTTAGTGACATTTTAAAACAAGATCTATACAATGAAAAGAATTTTATAACTTTAATAATTTAGATTATTTAAAGAACAAAGTAAATATTAAATAATTGTAATATTAGCTAATACTGATTCAACATATAATAAGTGATAGACATTTCTTAGTGCTTTATATAATTTAATCCACTGAACAGAGTCTAAAATGTTGCCATTTTTTCCAGGTATAAGTGGGACCTATGCTCTTTGATATTTCCCTCAGATCTGGGAATGACTGAAAAATAACTAATTTGGGGAAAGCTTTTGTAATACCCACATATATTTAAACAGCAAAATCTAAGAGTCCCAAGCTGATAGTTTTTATTTCTATAGGTTCCCTGAAGGTCTTCAATAGTGGAATATAGAAAGCCACTAGAGATTAAAGGTAATAGGGGACAGTCTTCCCAGTAGCACTCAGCCTAAAAAGATAACTAATTTCATGCATAAGCCAGAATACTTCATAAAAGCCCTTTTGACAATAGCTGACAAAGGTCTTTTGTAAATTATCAGTGGTCTTCTATGAAAGGTAAGACCCAGAAATTTTACAGAAAATATAAGGAAAACAAATTCACATTAATAATAGAGAAAAACAACATTTCCTGCTATGGCAGAATTTATGCACATAGCAAACAGGAACAGAAAAGCATCTATCAGTAGAAATGAATGCATGCTATGAAGTTTGTATAGGGCCACTAAGCTTTGTGGACTAAATTTTGAGCAATTGTGGTAGGCAAGGCTTTAGTGACCATTAGTATTTTGACACTGACCTGAAAAAATGACCTTTTTCTATGCTAGAATGATGTGATCAATATGGGTACAAAAGAACAGCTTATATGACAAAAAGGAATGAAGGAGAACAAACATATCCAAAGCAGAGCCACCAGTGAAACTTTATCTCCAAGCTAAGGCATTCATTCTACTCAGTATTTGAATTTAATGTCAGAATTATCTTGAAGGCATACTTGCATATTATTTGTGAATTCATACTTGGGTATAAATATATATGTAGGAAAGTATACAGTATGGGTATAAATGTAACTGTTACCCAATTAATAAGTAATCTTTCTCAATGTGGATTTATTGCTTCTTCACTTTTACTTTTCTTTTTTCTCTTTAAAGACACTTCAAGTCAAAAACAAAAACATATACTCCATGTAATGTAAAGGAGATGTAACTGAACCAATATCACCTCAAGACCAAAGTGCTTAGTCAATATATGAAAGTTCACGCTAGGATGGAAAGGAAAACAGAATGCTGTTCAAACAAGGGCAACTCCTTGGCAGGAATTCCACATCAATCTATAGCGTCTACATACAGTGAAGAAAGCAGATTTACATATCCCTTCCGTTCAGTGTAAAGGAAGTAAAGGCTAGAGTGATTTAAGAAATAAAACTTCAGACAGACCCAAATACACAAGCATAGAATACAGTACATTCTTTAAATGTGTTTGCTTAGCAAATGAAGCAATGTAAAAGCGTTAAACTGAACTATCTAGTCTTTTATACCCTGCATTTTTAGGATCATAAGTACTTTCAAAAATAATTTGAGTAAAGCCTGTAATTCAATTGATATTAAAATGATTATTGGTAAGTTGTAACATTAGATAATGGATGCTAAAATGTAGGCTACTTATAACTTAATCTACTTTTATTTTTAATTATTAAACAAGATACCAAAATGTATGAAAATTTCATTACTAGCAGTTATTAGAATGTGATTCCAAAACAAATGACAAATTCAGCTACAATAGTCTGGAGATTTATTTTACATAAAGAAGCACCTAGTTCATACCATTCCCACATACACAAAACTTATCTGTTATTCACGTTTTAATACAATTTTTAAATACATGTTTCTTTAGCCCTTTTAAGAAATAACTATTTATATCCTTTCTGCCTGAATAGTCCCTTTATTTCTTGAATATCTAAAATTCTTCCATTATATTACTACATTTAAAGAAGATACACTGCTATACACATATATAAATTATATACATACAAATTATTTTCAGAAATGATTTCCTTAATGAAAATATGAGAAAAAATTGCTTTAAAATGTCTTCAGAGCCATAAAGGTTGTAAATACTCAAAATTAAAATGTATCTAAATGTGTCTCAGTATTGGAAAACATCTTTTTCCATAGCATTATTTATCATTTCTTTCAATGTATTATTTCAGGGCTTGAGATAGAGAGGGAGTTTTTTTTTTTCCCTCTTTCAAGCCTCCAAGATACCTTTTAATACCTTTAAATACCTTTTAAATAATGTAGAGTTATCTGAAAAAGAATGTTCTAACTCTTTTAGAAAGACCTATTTGAGCAATCACTATAGACCCTTTTTAGGTGATAGGTTTTTTTTTCTTAATGTCTATAATTCATTGCATTTGGTTGTATTATTCAATTGTCCCTTGTTTAGTAGAAGCAAATCCAGAGCCCAAACACATTATCCTTTCACTTATTCTGCCACATTCAAATCTCCACACAAGTATCTGACCTGGGGAGGGGTAGTTTTCAGATACATTTAACAAACCTACTAAATGGAGATGTATTAAAACATCAATTTTTAATAATTTCAAGAAGTCAAATAAATTTCCTATTACTTGTGTAGAATACTTGGCATGTTTATGTAGAATCCAAGAAGGGTGACCTTTTTAATACATACTTTCTCTGTGTCTTCGAGTTCTTTGTTGAACATTTTATAGTCACACTGCGACCAATCGCTTCTTTAACAGAAATGTGTATATAGTCTACTTGATCAATATTTTAACTTGTTTAGGTTCTATTGATAGGGAAAATCTTTCTGTTCTTTCCCCCAAGTACTGGGAATGTATACATATATTTAATTTACAGTATGGTTGGTAATGATGAGATGCACTGAATTTTGAGAAGAACAGTCTTAACAGGTGCATGGGGCAATAGGAGGGCAACTGCAAGTAGCCAACAGATGGACATGGCAGTGGGAGAAGAACACCAGGTAATCAGCAGTTGGACACAGCAGAAAAAAGGCAATTGCATGTGAGCAGTGAGTGACTAGACCAGCAGTAAAACTTTGCCACTTGGCATATGGCAGGATGCTCATTGCATCAGCTGGAATTTGCACTACAATATTTTTGGCCAAGTCAGAGAGAGATTTCTAAAATCTGCATATGACATTTGGTTCAAGCTTCAGCAATATTTTCACGGATAATATTGCAAATTCTGCCCTAACAAGTTGTGTTACTCTTCTGTTGGGTTCACAAAGGACTTTGTCATTTCATATTCTTCATATTCATACACAGAATTTTGAAACTGCAGTCACAATCTATCCAATTCACCAATAGACAGAAAGCCAAAATTTGTCTTTGAAAGTATCCACAGACAATAACAGAAAAAAAAAAACTTTAATAATGTATTTCATTTTTGCATGTATCCAATGGAAGAGTCGACTTATCTGTTCATTATAAATGTGGTGAAAATGTCAGTATTTTATGAGACACATCACCAGCAGTTCAATCTTCTGTAACACGACTTGATTATTTCAGTCCCCATCTTGAAAGTCTTTTTTAAGTTTTTTTTTCTCTATTGCTCAAATAAAAAGTTCAAATCATGTAGGCCAAATTCGGGTTCCTCCACAATCTGGTGCCAAAACATGTTCAAGTCTTATATCCTGTAACTGCTTTGTACAAACTCTATACTTATTGCTTTTTCCCAAATATGGCACATGTGTCTGTCTCTTTGGCCAAACATGATTCATGACACATTTCTATCCAATCTTAGTTATTCTTCAAACCCCAGCTCAAATATTTTAAATGAATATATCTTGATTCTTCTAATTCTCATTGCAGTATCTTTAAATTTTCTTAATGACACTAACATTCTATATGTTACTGTAATTTTTTTAAATGTCTCTTTATTTCTCTTACTAAACTGAATTCCTTCAGAAATTTCTAATCCAGGCCCAGCACAGTATCCTAGGCATAGTGTATGTTAATTAATATTTGATAAATAAATTTCAGAGTATATTCTGAGTACACATTCAGAGAACTGAGTTCTTCAAAAGGAAGCACCGCTTAATATTTTTTATATGTCAAAAGTTCAAAATAAACTAACAATACTAACAGAAGTCTTTTAGCTATTCTTCAAGACTTTCCTTTCACACATACTTTTTTTTAGCTGCTGTTTTTTAAGGTTATGGAGAGTACTTGGCACATGTTTTTGTTTAAATGTTAAAAAAATATTCCCCATAGTTTATTAAAATGTATAGTCTATAAATAACTGTATTCTAAACAAAGATAAATTCAGCATAAATTATTTTCCAATTATGATAAATTGGAAGTGGAATTCAAACTGTATGGCTTTTTGAGTTCATTTGATTTGCCCCTCTACACCATATTTATAAATGCATATATATATATTTATAAATATAAATGCATATGTTTACAACATATTTATATGGTATAGGAATATATCAGCCTTCTGTTTTTGACACAATATTAAGGGAGAGTACCTTTCTCTATAGAATAATCAGTGTATCTAAAAATATATTATACTTCAATAAATTACATGTGGAAATAAATTATATTTGAGTTTTTCCAGCTATTTAAAAATATAGTAGTTAGCTCTCTTATTAGCCTTACAAATTCAAATAATCATTAGAGTTGGATGAACATAAAACTATTGATTCTTATTTTTTAATCTTTTTTTTTTTTTTACACTGTTGCAACAAATGTATTCTACAGATATATCTCAAAATTAGAGATTACTAAGCCATTTTAATGGTTCTAGATTCTCCAGTACATAAAGACAGGAGGAAATAATTTTCCTAAATTAAAAATTCAAGGACTTAATTGTGTTTATCAATATTTGGATCTTCCCTTTCAGACAACCAAAGGCACATATACAAATTACATAATAGTACAACTTATGCCTGTGGTCTGAAATCTTATAATTATCATAAAATATACAGTTGAAATAAATACAAGAATTGAGCTTTCAATATAAATCTTAGCTAATTTCTTCTGGAGTATTCTTTAATTTGAGGGGTTAAATAAATCTATTTTATTCTACATATTCCTCCAGACACTTTTGAATGCTGAATCCATCTCAATCACACTAGCTAATTGGGAACTAAACATTAATTACAGATAGTGAGTTTTTAAGTTACATTTTCATAAAATATTTCATTTGGGAAAAAGACTAAAACTCTGTCACGTAACTCATCCTCTGTTCTTGACCTTTTTTTCTCTCAGAATCTATCACATAAGAGGTTCCTTCAGGAAACTATGACAGATTTGACCATTCTTCAGTAAAGATCTCACTTAAGAAAGATCTTCAAGATGAAGAACAAAACCTGTAATTGGTTCTCAAATGCCTTACTTTTCTGTTCACCATCAATTTAGGAAAAAGTAAATCCTCACTATGACTGGAGGGGAGGACATAGTTCACTATGTGATAATGCCAAGTCATTTCTCTCATATACATAAAAAAATAGGCAAATTTAGTTAGCTCAATTTTGGGTATCCCATTACAACACACATACAGTGGGTTCACCTTTTAACTCACTTGAAAATAGCGCATCATGAAGATGACAGGAAAAGGAAAAACTGAGGAATTCTAAGGGTCAAAGAATTAGTTTTCTTTAATATGTGTGATTATGAACTTGCCTGAAACTTCATAAAATGTCCAGCTGCCAAATATAATGGGCAACAGAATTAGAGATGTTGCTGTTTCTCTTAGTCATTGATAAAACATGCAACAGAACTCTAGAATTGGAGGAAACTGAACTTCATGTATTTCAATTTCTTTATTTGAAGTTAACATTAGTCTCACATCACACAACCACTCAGGAGCAAAAATAAAAACAATAAAACAGAATTAAAATAATAAGTAAACTTCAAAAAATCACACCACTTGTTAGTAGCTAAAGTGAAAATAAGATAAAAATGAAAACCATAAATAATTTATATATGTAATAAAAATTAGGATTTAAACTAGACTCACAGAAATGTCTTATATGAAGTCATTTAATGGTGAAATTTGTCGGTTTTAATAGATGACACTTCTTTCTAATTTTTTTAAGTATTTGTATTTCTTAGACATTTGAAATGAATTTTCCTAACCATCAATGCCTACTTAAAAATTTCATTTAATAAAAGCATGAAATGGTTGGAAAATGCAAGACAATATTTAGCAAAGAAAAATATCCTCTTGTCAAAATAGAGCATCATACAACAAGAATAACTATGTAATTTTAATAACAACTCTAGAAATGTTTAATGCCAATACTGGCATAAAAGCTGCAGAACAATACAGCTAATCTAAATGTTTGTACTTCACCATGCCACTAAATATGGAATTTTGTCTTTTTTATAGATTCTTTAGTTTGCTACTAAATCATTAGCACTTCAAATTTTTTCAAAATTCAGGTTTTTGCAGCTGGGAAAATGTAAGATTAAAATGATTACTTTAGGATATTTAAAGTAATCTAAAATTAAGTGGGAAAGTCAGTTAATCAAAGTACAAATTATAGAATATCTCAAGCTACTCATCAAGGTCTCTTGTTTATAGTGTGCATATCTATGATTAATTTACAAATGTCTGAAATGTTGGAATTTACACATGTTTTTGGAGACAAGGCATGCTAGGAAATGTGCTGTGCTACGTGAAGAGGAAAATAAAAAGAATGCAAAGCATTGAAAAATAAATTGCAGATGAAGAGGTTGCATAAAGAGGGTAAGCATTTATCAAACACGTTATACTACAGAGGGGGAAAGTTCCCTGTTGGTGAAGTTCCTCGGCTTTTTTTACTACATATTCAGGATAGAAAATATCACAGATAAACACTGCATTGTGTAATATAGTATTCTGAATACAAATAAGGGAGAGATTTTAAAAATCAAGGTATAACAGATATCTCACATGTGGTTTTTATTCTAATTTGTTTTGCTGATTTTACACTTGAGAATGATACCCAAGCTGTTAGTTACTGAAATGATAATACCCTATCACAGTTGCAATTTCATATAAAACATTTAATTCAGACCTTCAAGTTCTAAACTAGAAAATCACACATATCAGTTTAAGAAGTATTGTGTAAGAAAAAGTGAATCTTATTGACAATTACTTCAATTGAAATAAACTTGATTATTTAAAGTGCAGTTGCCATGGATTTAAAAATATTGCTATATGTTTTTTTTCTCTAAAGTTTAGCAAAATTACATATTTCAGCTACAATTAATTTATCCTCATTTTCTGGAAACAACCTTTTTTTTCAAGCACTATAGAGAAATATGCTGATCTTAAGGAAGATTGTATACAAAGTGCTTAGTAATATAATTAGCATTATGTTGTTGATTTACTCTCCCAGACTCTAATAATATCAAGTGGTGTCATTTAGAAACTACAGACTAAAATAGACATCAGGACCAACCTTCTAAAAACAAAAAAAGTCTCCAAATAGGATCAAAGGTTATGTATTAAATAATATATATTTAATTTCATAAAATTTCCTTTGAGTTAACATGGTCTCTATTCAAGACTGAAAATTTGCTTTGAAAAATGACTACTAATTTTATTAACATTGAAAAGATAATATAAGTGAAAGAAATTTTAAGAATAAGATTTAAATTCAAGATTTTTACATCTTCAAAGAATTGAGAATCCGTTTGTCACAATAACAGAAACTGAATTCAGTGGTCCAAAATATATTATGTAGGCGTTAATATAGAATTTTTTAAAAGTTTAATTCTTTCAAATTTTATCTCCTCTCTTTTCACACAAGGTTTCCTGCTTTATTTTCACTCTTTTTATTTTATGATTTATGTTACCATTATCATCATAGTGATTGAATAGTTTTTATAACTCTTACAACACATTAGAGTACAAGCTGTTTGTAATTTGTTTTCAGATGCAAAAATTTTCTTAAACATACAGGATAAATTTCTAATTATTATATTTCTAGATATTTGAATTCTGATGCAGAAAATTTTAAATGAATCATTAACTGAACCAAATTTTAATGTTGAAAAGTAAAAATTGTATGTTATCTCAAATTTAATTCAAAAGAATTACCTTAATGTTCAGTTTAGCAAAACTAAATTGCATAAATCATAGAAGTAGAAGAAAAATTAAAACCTTATCAATTGAACCTCACTACTTTTTACTTTAATCAACCTAGGTAACAAAACTTATATATTCTTAAATTCTGATTTGTAGTCTCAATAAAAGTTATTAAAAATGAAAAATAAAGTCAACCATTTTACTTATATCAAATTTTCTACAGGAGTGTTTAATACAATCTTATATTGTACAACTGTGCTCACATTAGTTTTCTGAACTCTTAAAATGTAGTCTTTCATTTGTTCAACATATTTCTTTAACTCTCCTAAGTACACTTTGGAAATAGGAGCAGTGTACAACAAAGTTAATGTATTTCCTCTCATGGAGTTAACATTCTATGTCTTCTTCTTGTTTTATTTAAAGTTTATTAGATCAAATACATATATACATACACACACACATATATATATGTGTGTGTGTGTGTATATATGTTACAAATATATTGAATGTTATAATTTAAATTTTATATGAAAATGATATAATTTATATATATATGATACATTTCATTTTATATACATATAAATATATATATTGATATTTATAGAAGCATCTCTTCTTTTAGAAAAATGTAAGGATGTGTGTGTATTTTACAACACGTAATAGACAATCCTTTGTGAACAGTACCTGTGAAAATAGATAGTAGCCTTGAATGACCTGATTTCTTTTATATAAGTGAAATAATTCACTTTTATTTGAATCTAATTCCCTTCTTTTTACCCACGGATTGTCCTCTCAAACAGTATTTTAAATACAGAATCTAATCTTGCTAAACCAAGATTTGAAAAGTGTAATTCCCTTCTCAATTCCTTAGCTATCCTCAGATCTCTCTTTTAAAATACCTAGAAACATATAATCCTATACAGTTACAAAATTCTGTACTGGATATGAGACATATAGACAAATGTAAAATTGAATTTTAAATCACATTTTGAAATTTGAAATATTTGCTAGCTTATCTACTACAGTTTCCTTGAGGTATAATAATCTAATTATGGTATATAAAAATATATTTAGTATCTTCTAATTCCCTTTCAAAGCATACTGTATTTCCTATATTTATAGTGAATTGCATTAATATTGTCATTTGGTTTTTAATGGAGGCATTTTAAGAAATATCCTTGTAGTACTTCTCAAGAGAACACTGTTTACCATATCACTAAATCCTTCCTATATATGGCACCACTAAACCAGAAATGTTTTTAAGAAATTAAGACAATCTGTGCTTTTACATAATGGCTAATTTGTTGATTGTTTGTTTTTTCTGTTTCTGTTTCTCTTTTTTTCCCCAATAATGAGAATTCTGCAACTAACTGGCTGTACCTTCTTTTGATTTTATTCCCATGAAGTTCTTTATCAAATCTGAAGAAGCATTAATAGTAATTTCCTTCTAGTCTACATTGTTCTCAGTTCTGGAACCTTTAGTGGAAGAAAAAAAAAAATGTTGGCAAGCAACTCACAAAAATAGTTTGTCTTATAGAACTCATCTATTTGTTTCTTACCAGTTTGTTGAAATTACTGAGTTCTAGTTGGTCTTCAAAAGGATTGACCAGTTTTCTTAGATAATCCCTCAAAAAACCACTTTTCTTTTCCAACTTTAATCCTTCTTAAGTTACTGTATGTGTATTTTCAAAATATTTCTGAAAAGGCATTTTCTTTAAATTGTAACTTAAGTAAGGAATGTGAAACAAATTAAGTTCCCAAACCAAGCCTTCTGAAATAGTACTGGTTTTCCTTTTTTTTTAAATAAAAATGATTTGACAATAACTGTTTTCTATGTATATGTTTCTATGTAATTGTAAGAGCTTGAAATACTGTGTGCTAACAATGCTACTCATTAAAACTTTCAAGGATGAAGAAAACATCCTATATTTATGCTGTCCAACATGTTAGCCACCAGCCACATATAGCTAATGAGCATTTGAAATATAGGGAGCATGACTGAAGAAATTAACTTTGATTTTAGAATGTTAGTTAATTTAACTATATATTTATTCACTTGTGGCTAGTTGTTATGAATGGATAGCATAAGACTAACTAACGATTCCCAGAAACCACTCTGGTCATTATCTCCTTTTGGTATAATGTATTTATTTATAAAGTATATAAGTATATACAATATTATTAGGTATGTTATAATATCTAAATAGATATTACAGTTTTGAAGGATGAAAAAAATATTACCTTTAAATGTATTACAGATCATGATATTTTCATATTCTCATTAGCTAGTATTTTTAAGATACAATATAAACATAGAATAAATTATATCTTTAATAATATGAATGTAAATGTGAACATCAAATAGTGCTCTTAAGAGTCTTTTATTTTTGTTTTTTTATCAGATATTATTAAATTGTCACTATTTTAATGTGACAAAATGATGAAATACTTAAATGAGAAGTAGGAGAAATGTCAGCCCTGTAATTTAGTTGTTATCCATGGCCATATTAATTATTAAATCAGTAGTTTAAATATTATAATTTGTAAATTAGCTT
This sequence comes from Manis pentadactyla, assembly GCF_030020395.1. NCBI lineage: Eukaryota > Metazoa > Chordata > Mammalia > Pholidota > Manidae > Manis > Manis pentadactyla. Next base: position 28,886,175 of record NC_080026.1, on the reverse strand, counting down.
ACAAAACATATACAATTTGCAATGCTTTTATAATATTCTAAAAAATAGTAAGTACCACATAGTCAACACTTCTAAATGTAGAAAATTTATTTAACAAATATAGACAATAATTGTCAAAAATGTATGCTCTGGGTGGAGAAGCTCATGAAGTATATAGATTAAATACTAGTGAAACACAATTTCTTTTCAAGAACTCTATCAAAGTAGTAGTCCTAATATTTTCTTCCTACAGTCAATAGTTAGGTTTGTACACTTCCTGTTTATTTTTTTTTTTAACTCCACTTTGGATATCAGTCTAGGAAATACTGTTTTCATCTTATTAATAATAGTATCAGGTAAGAGAAGCAAATTCTTAGTAAAAGCAAAAAAAGAAGAAAAATAAAGATATAACAGACATCTTGGATTATACCTCATCAGCATTCATTCTTTCTTCTGGTTACTGTGTCAGACTTTTCCTTTGAGGAATGACCTCTCCAGACTTTTATCCCATTTGATACAAGTAGAAATAACAAATCATCATACTTGGCCAATCAGTGACCTCTTTTCTTTATATGGTTCAAACTGATCTAAAGCAACAATGGATGGACCTCCCAATCTGAAGAAGCATTTTATGAGATAATCTAATGAAAAGCACCTACTTTAGAATGAAATCAGCACAGAAGAAAGTAGGAAGACAGAGAATATGCTAAATATCTTTATCTAATATGTCTAAAATCTATGCTTCACTTTTCTGTTACATATGTCAATATATTCCCTTTATTTCTTAAGCAAGCTTAAAGCTTCTACCATCCCCAACTGAAAATGTCTTGAATGATAAAGATTATACTCTACTAGACATATTACCACCAGAGAGAAAAAACTGCCAAAATCTTCCCAAATTTGATAAAATCTACACATTAAAGAAACTCAACAAGCCCAAGAACAACCACAAAAATATCCACAGCTAAGCATGTTATATTCAAATTTTCAAGAGTTGAGGACAAAGAAAGAATCTTGAAATCAGCAAGAGATGGTCCATTCATAATCTATAAGAAATTACACCATTAATAGCAGAATTTTTATCAGAAAGCAGAGATGCTGAAAGGGGGTGGGATGACACTTTTAAAAGTGCTGTCAAACAAGAATTTAATATACAGCAAAATTGTCACAAAAATGAAGGGGAAATTAAAACATTCCCAGATAAACAAAAGCTAAAGATGTGCTCTGATAATAAACCTGCCCTAGAAAATACATTAAATCTCTTTTAATACTAAAGGGAATCCTTTAAACTGAAATGAAAGAATGCTATAAATAAAGTAACTAGAAGGTATATGAATAAATAACTCTAGTAATAACATGGTTAATCTAAAATCAAGTATTATTTTATTTTTAGTTTATAACTCCTGTTTTTATTTTCTATATGATTTGAAAAACAAATACATAGAAAATTAGATGTCTATGGTAAGAAGCAAATAATAAAAATGGAAGAGCTACATAGGACAGAGTTTCTATATGTTACTAAAGCTAAATTGTGATTATTTAATTACACCTATAAATTCAAGATGTTAACTGTAATTCACACAGTGAATACTAATAAAATAATTTAAAAATATACACAAATGTTATTGTGAAGGGAATCAAAACAGTACACTATAAAAATCAGTTAAACACAAAAGAAAGCAGGAATAGAAGAAAAATTTAATGAAAAGTATAATACATACAGTAAACAAATTATAAAATGCCATAACTCTTCTTTATTAATAATTAATTTAAACACAAATAGATTTAAACTCTCCAATCAAAACACAGAGATTAGCAGAACGGATTTTTTAAAAAATTATACCACTATGCAGTCTATAAGAGATTCACTTTTGACAGACACAAATCAATTGAAAGCAAAAGAATGAAAAATATATTCTATGCAAAAAGTAATCCAAAAAGAGCAAGTGGTAGCTATAAATATAAAACAAAACAAACTTTAAGGTAAAAACCATTACCAGAGACAAAGACAGATGTACTATATTGCTAAAAGGCTGAATTCATCAAGAATATATAACAATTATAAACATATATGCACTAAACAATAGATTTACATAGCAAATATTGATGGAATTTAAGGGAGAAATAGATGTTCCTACAATAATAGTTGGAAACTTAAATACACTACTCTCTGTATTGGATGGGCATCTAGATAGGAGATTAGTAAGGAAATAAGAGGACTTGAACAGCACTATTAACCAGTTAGACCTAACATATATATAAAACATTCCACCAACAGCAAAATATATGTTCTTTTCAAGTGTACATGAAATGTTCTCAATAATAGACAATATGCTAGCCTACAAAACAAATTTAGAGAATTTTAAAAGATTGATGTCATGAAAACTATTAACTACAATGGAATGAATGAAGCTAGAAATCAATGAGAAACCAGCAAATTCACAAATATATAGAAATCAAACAACACCCACTTAACCAATGAGTCAAAGTAGAAATCACAAGGGAATTTAGAATGTACTTAGAGACAAATGAAAACAAAAACATAATATAACAAAATTATGGGATGCAGCCAAAGTAGCAATTATAGGAAAAAATTAAAGTGGTAGATATATAAATTTAAAACAGAATTAAAAAACCTCAAATCAAAATGCAAAATTTGTCCTTTAAAGAACTATGGAAATAGGGGAAACTAAACCCAAAGCTAGTTGAAGAAAGGGAATAATAAAGATTAGAGCATATATAAATGACACAGTAACAAGAAAAAAGGAATTAATGAAACAAAACTTGGTTCTTTGAAAAGATTTTTTAAAAATTAACAACACTTCAACCAGACTGACAAATATAGAAAAAAGAAGATATGAATAACTAAAATCAGAAATGGACATGAAGGCATTGCTACCAACATTATAGAAATAAAATTATTATTAAAGAATATTATGAACTATAACATATAATTAGATAACTTAGATAAAATGGATAAATTTCTACAAACACACAAATTACAAAAAGTGACTCAAGAAGGTATAAGAAGACTTTAACAGACCTATAACAAGTAAAGAGATTGAGTCAACAACTTAAAAATCTCTAACAAAGAAAACTCCAGTAACAGATGGCATCACTGGTGAATTCTACCAAATGCCTAAAGAACCCCACAATTTCTCAGACTTCCAAAAAATAGAAGAGGAACGTTAACTCATTCAATGAACCAGTATTCATCTGATATGAAATCTAAAGATACCACAAGAAAACTATAGAAACATATCCACTATGAATACAGATGACAAATCCTTAGCAAAATACTAGGCAAATCAAATCCAACAGCATATTAAAAAGATTAAAAACACAGTGGTCACATGGGATTTATCCAGGAATGAAAAGTTGGTTCAATGGGAAGAATCAATCATTGGTGAACCACTGTGTTGTTTAAACTAACACAAGATTGGCTATCAACTGTACTTCCATTAAAAAAATAATCCATCAATGAAATATACTTTTTAATACATATTATTATCAATATGTATTAATGAAATTCAGAGAAAAAGCCAACATGATCATCTCAATTGAGGAAAAAACTGGACAATATTCAAGACTCTTTTGTAATAAAAACATTCAGAAAACTAGGAATAGAAGGGAATGACCTCAATATGATAAAGGGAATTTATGGGGAAAAAAATCCAGAGTTTACATAACACAATGCAGAGAGACTAAAAGTTTTCACCTTAAGATCAGGAACAAGACAAATATGCCCACTTTCACCACTCCTATTCAACACTGTCCTAGAAGTTCTAGTGAGAGTAATTAGGCAATTAAACAAATATAAGTCCTCTAAATTGGAGAGGAAGGAGCAAAGCCACTTCTATTTAGTAGATGGCAAGATCCAGTATATAAAAAATCTCAATGAATCCACCATTCACATATACACACAAATAGTAGAATATAAAAAATTTTGAGAAATTTTTAGTACATGATCAACATACAAACACTGGTTGGATTTCCATAATTCAGCACTGAACAAAGAAAATTAAGAAAACAATTTCATTTGTAACTGCAGCCAGAAGAATTTTTTAAACTAAGAATTTAACCAAGGTGGTGAAAGATTTGCATACTTAAAATTATAAAACATTGCTGAAAGACATTAAAGGAGACTTAAATGGAAAGTTACTTGTGTTCATGTATTGGAAAGCTTAATCTTGTTAAGATGGTAGTATCCCCCAAAGAGATCTGTAGATTCAAAGCAATCCCTATCAAAATCTCAATATATTATTTTTGCACAAATGGAAAAGCTGATCCTAAAATTCATATGGAATTGAAAAGGGCTCCAAGTACCCAAACAGTCTTGAAAAAGAAGAACAAAGTTGGAGGGCTCACACTTCCTTATTTCAACACTTATTACAAAGCTACAGTAAACAAAACAGAGTGGTATTTCCATAGGACAGATATTTAGACCAATAGAATAGAACTGAACATTTAGAAAACACCCTAAGGGTGATGAGACCATTCAGTGTGGGAAAGAATAATCTTTTCAACAAATGGTGCTGGGACAACTGGATATATACAAAAGAATGAGGTTACACCCCTAATTCATACCATAAGCAAATGGATATTAATAATTTAAAATGCATCAAACCCAAATATAAGAGCTAAAAACATAAAACTCTTGGAAGAAATCACAGTGTTAAATCTTTATGAATTTGACTTTGACAAATTGGCAATGGTTTCTTCGATATTGCACCAAAAATATGAACAAAAATAAAACAGACATATTGGATTTCATCAAAACTATTGGTATATTAAAGGACTTTACAAAGAATGAAAACACAACCAACAGAATGGGAAAAATATTTGTAAATCATATCTGATAAGAGTCTATCCAAAATATATACCTACCCATTACAACTCAACAACAAATAGACAAACATCCTAAATTAAAAATGGCCTTTGAACGTTAATAGACATTTCTCCAAAGTAGATATAAAAATGGCCAACAAGCTCCTGACTAGATAGATATTCAACATCATTAGTCACTAGGAAAATGCAAATCAAAGCCACTGTAAAGTTTCACCTCAAGTTCCCCCTCCAATGTGTATAATAACAAAATATAAAGAAAACAAAAATGTTAGCGAAAATGTGGAGCAAATGGAAATCTTGTGCATTGCTGGAGGCAAAGTAAAATGTTTCATCTGTTGTGGGAAACATGGTGGCAGTTCCTCAAAAAATTAAACATAGAATTACCGTAGGTGCTCAGCATCTCTAATCATCAGAGAAATGCAAATCAATAATCCCAATGAGATATGACTTCACAACTATTATCAAACAGACAAGAGATAACAAATGCTGGCTAAGATTTCATGGTGGGAATTTAAAGTGGTACAGCTGCTGTGGAAAACATTACGGGGGGTTCCTCGAGAATTTAAAACAGAACTACCATGGGACTCTGTTGTCCCCTCCTGGCATGAGCCAGAAGCTCTGTCTGCTCTGTCCTTTCACTTTATCTCTAAATAAAAGCCTGTACCTTGCTCTCCTAAAAAAAAATTGAACTACTGTATGATCCAGCAATCCCACTTCTGGGAATATATCCAAAGAAAACAAAACCCTTATCTCAAAGAGATTATATTCCCATGTTTACTGCAGCATAATCACAATAACCAAGGTATGAAAGAACCTAAAAGTCTGTCAACAGATTAATTAGTAAAGAAAATGTGGTGTATATATGTATGTGTGTGCATGCCTGACTCTGAACACACACACACACACACACACACACACACACACACTAGGGAGTATTACCCAGCCTTAAGAAAAGGGAAAATCCTTTCACTTGCCCACAACGTGGATGAATCTGGAGGGCATTATGTTAAAAGAAATAAGCCAAACAGAGAAAGACAAATACTACACGCATCACTTATATGAGGAATTTGCAAAACAATCACCTTAAAGAAATCGAGTAGAAAAGTTGCCAGGAGCTGAAGGAAACAGGGAGAGATTGGTAAAAGCGTACAAACATTCAGCTATACATGAATAAGGGCTGAGGATCTAATGTAAAACATGTGACTACAGTTTATAGCATTGTATAATATAATCGAAATTTGCTGAGAGAAGAATTTAAATGTTCTAGGAAAAAATGTCATGTGATAGATAAGATAATTAACTCAATGGGAGGAATCCTTTCACAGTGTATATCAAATCACTGCAATGTACACTTTAAATATCCTATAATTTTATTTATCAATTACACTGCAATAAAGCTGAAAAAGAAACACCCCCCCACCCCCACACCCCCAGAAAAAAGATTGATTGAAAGGGAAACTAGATACAAGGAGAAATACTGGACATCTCTTGCAGTCATCCAGGAAGGAGGTACGGAAAGTAGCCTGGACTCAAACTACACAACAGAAGTAGAAAAAAACATAGTTAGATTTTAGGAAATGTAATTGACAAGATAAAATTCCAGAATAAACCTTTCAAAAAAATTCTCTAATTATTCTAATGGTTGCTGTCATTATGCTCCTGTTAGTACCTTTTGTCTGTTTTGGCTTTACCCCTACTATGTACCCTAGTGATCTATGCATAACTAAATTAGAATATCCTCCCATGTTTATGCCTGAGGTAAAATGCATCTCAATCCAAAATATCAGGAAGAGACTGAGCCTGCAGTTGGTTGCTGAGTTGACCAAGAATAGCTAAAGCTGCCTGAAAGTTATGACCTCTGAATGACAGGTGAAGCTGGGGTCTCAGGTAAACTCTGGAGGAAGGGTTACTAATGACAGCCCAGTTTCTTAAATATTTTTAAATAGTTCCTATTCTATAGGTCATTACACAGAAAGTTTTCAATACTATTCTAAAGACTTGCATAATTTATTTATTGTATGTATTCCACATGTAATTTTAGTTGAATAGATCATTTGTACCTTAATGTGTGAAGCTGCTTTTTAATATGTTGGAGTCCTGAAGAGCAAAGTGTTATTTTGAATGGCTGTTGGAACCCAAGGGATAAGTGAGCAAATGCAGACGATATGACACAAGTCATCCTGCTTGATTTGCAAGTCCTGCTTGTCTGTCTTCCATTGTCAGCATTGTTCTCTCTCATAAGAAAGGACATCATTCAAGAAAGCAGTGTCAAGGCTGGGAAAGGGGGAGATAAGAAAACCCAATAAGTCTGGTCACGTGTAACTTATGCGATTCTTTGTAACAGTAAAAGAACACATGTACTGCTGAAGCCAAATGTAGCAGGGCACAGACAGGAGAAGACCCTAGACAGGGATTTATTTTGAGCTTGTCTTTGATTTCAGTAGTGTTTTTGAGTCATGATGTCAACATGAGAAGACCTAATTCTGCCTCTTAGAAAGATGTACTGAGATGAGTCTACACTTCTGGGAAGATGAGGATCTTCCAACCTGTCTAGTCATGTGATTTCAGTGAATGGTCAGCACATAGGAACTGGTCTGTGGAACATAGTGTCAGCTCGAGAGAGACTCCAAATATTATCCACAGACAAATGAGCATCAGTCAAGCAATTTCTCAGTTTCACAAGATTCTCTGCAGTCCCTCTGAATAGATGTAGGTTAAAGTCTTTGGGGACACCATAAGCCTTGCCTTCCTATAATAGAAAACCTGTCCATCTGGTTATGACTCAAAAGTTCCTAGTATAGTAATTGGCAAGCACCCATTTTGAAAGAAAAGTCAACACTAGGAAAAAATTATATTAGGCAAAAGCTGTGAGGTCAATGTAGTCCTTTAAATGAGGATTTATAGTAAGTGTCTCTATTCTAAACACCAAAGTGCCTTTCTGTCAAAACACACACACACACACACATATTCTTCTCTCTGGAATATTATAAGCAGGGTTTAAAGAAGAGCTTATAAAATTCTAACAACTCTGAAATGTGGGTTGCTTATAACATGAAAGCCACAAGGGAGTATGTCAGCCCTAAATTGTTCATCATTGTAGGATAAACAGAACTTTCTTTTAGTTTCCCCTGCCTAAACTTACATTCAAGAAAGTTCAAGTAAAATAAGACCTTTAGTCTTCTGAGATCATGAAAATGGCTTAACCTTTCTTTTAAGTATTCTTTTTTTTTTGCCACTGGCAAGTGGTTGTAATTTTAAATTACTTTCACAATAAACCCTATAAATCAGGTTCATAATAGAAATTTTGAAAATATTTTTACTGTAACAATTGGTGAAATATGTAAAAAATCAAAACAAAACAAAATACCTTTGATATCTTGAAATTTGTCCTGATTGCATCTGTTAGCCTTAAAAGCTATGCAGGGTGGAATCCCCCTTAGGCTTTAGAGTGTCAAAAACTGCAATAGTTATGGTCATTACAGTGGCTATGATTTGAATACAAAATGATATATCAATGTCACCACATGTTAAAGGGAATATGGGACCTGGATATCTGACCCTGATGGTATAAATCTAACTTTCTTTTTCAGTTGTCTAAATTTTTAAGTTTGAGCTTTAAAACTTAGCCAACTGAAACAGAACATAGATTTTTACTGGTGTTGTAAGATAACCATATTTACATGCAAGGTGTCAATCTTGATACTGTCCAAAACTCTCTTTGTGAGAAAATTAATTAATTAAATACAAGACACAATCTCTGCAGTCAAGGAACTTACAGGCTACTTAAGGGACGTGGACAGATAAACTATTAGCTGCAATGCATTTAAATAAGTAGTCATATTTAAAGTTCTAAAGTACTATGAGGACCCCAAAAAGGGAGCCATTAATTGTATAATCTGGGTTGAGGACAAATACTTCCATGGAGAAAAAACTTTTGAGTAAATTCCTAAAAGACAGCTGTAAAATTTCTTGCAGATAAGGTAAGAGGAGGAAAAAAAAACCTGGAGCTTTAAGACAGCATGAGAAACAAAGAGAAAAATACAAAAATAAGCAATATTGCACCAAAGAAGGGCAACTCTTTCAGAACAGTGATGCATATGCATGAAGGGATGGGGTGGAAGGTAAGAGAAATAAAGTAGGTCATTTGTGAAACAATGTAAAAACCTTACTTATTTTTTGTGCTGATAAAATAGTTGCATTGGCTGTTTTGATAATTTCTGATATTCTTTTATTTTTTCACACAATGATAGTATGTCACAGAGGAAAAAATCTCAGAATGTAAATGCTAGTTAAAGATGTGTCTTTGGGCAAGTCCTTTAACTATTGTGTGGCTCAGTTTCTTCATCTGTTAATTGAGAAAATAATCCAGACAACTTCTATGGTACTCATCCATGATACAATTATTCTGGAGGCTGAAAAGTGTAAGGCTATTATTATTTATTTTGGTCAAATTTATATATTCAAAATGAATATTTGCACCTATGTGCATTTTATGTTCCCATGTAATGAAATAATAAAACAATGCAATAAAGTTAGGGTCAATGAAAAACAATAAATACAAGAGGGATAAGAATTTCTACAACTGATCATGTTTGGTGTGATTTTCCTTTTATCCATGTGAAACAACAGTCAATTATTTAACTCTCACTACCAAAAAGTGGAATGAACACCACAGCCTAACCAAGAGCTCTCTTTAGAAGTGAATCTTATGTATCTCATACTGCTAATGGGATTACTAAGTGACAAGGCAGGTGTTATTTTGAAGCAATTGTTATAATTAATGAAACATTACTTTTAGTGGCTATAGACAAAGCCAATATATAATTTTTAATAATATTATGATGGCACTTCATTGAAGGACCAAGTAAAATGGATTACTATTGTTATTCTCTGATGGTCTCTCTTTTCCATAAATATTACTTGCTCAGCTGGCCTTTTGACAAATACTGGATAGAAAAAAAACTAGATATATCATATTCACATTAAAATGAACAAAAACAGTACCTTAATGGGTACATTTATAGTAGATAGAAAATGTCCCTAAAAAATGCAGATGTGAAGTCTAGACACAATACAAGAGGAAATGATTCCTACTCAGAACTGTGTAGAAAAAAGAGAACTTGAAGATGCAACTTTGCATTCTTTTTAATATAACAGAGATGGTTTTAAATTTCCAGAGTAGGGAGAAATTGTATAAAATTAAATTTTTCTTTCTTCTTTTTTTAGGTATTTAACTTCAATTAAAATTAGTGATGATATATTACTGTGCATAGTACATTATTACCTATGTATCCGTTTCACTTGGCTACATTTACTAACATTATCTATTTTTCTCCCTTAATATCACAAATTACAAAACACAAGCCATGGTTATCTGCAGTAGAACATGGAATCACATTAGAAATTTGGAAAAAAATGATAACTAATCTTGGAGTAATGCATTAAAGGAAACTATCTTAATGGGAAAATCAGGAACAAAAGGCTACTGTTATACTACCTCAAAGAACATTTTTGATTTTTTATTACTAGGTTTTAGAATGATGCTTATAAGTGAATTTCCATGGGTAAGCTCTCTGAAATAACATGGCTCATTTGCACATGCTATTAATAAAATGATAGTACAACCATTTGGGAATGTCTACCAAGTCCCAGACATTGTACTGCAGTCTGGTGGTAAAATGTGTATATACTTCTTAAATGCCATAGGGCTTCAAGTCTAGTTAGGAAAGTATATATACAGAGCAATACTTCCACTTCAGAATAAAACTGTACATTTGCTGAAGAATGGGAACATATCTCTGTACTATATCTCCTTTTCTGATGTGGAACCTTAGTGATAGAAGCCACTCAGTAAATTTATGCTAAATAAATGAACAAATGAATATATGAACCCAGAGAAAGCTCTAAAAAGAAGCACTGAACTAAAAGTAGAGGTTCAAGAATGACTTCTTGTAGGCATAAAGAGAATAATGCTTGCCCACTCAAAGTTTCTATGTCCCAATGTTAGTTGTAATAGAACTGTCCAGTGTTTTTAAAAACTGGCTTACAGTGCTGCACACAGTGAATAAGACAAAAGAAAATTTAAAGTATGGCCAAAGAGATGGCCAAAAGCACTAACGTGACTACAAAACCCAAAACTTACAGAAATGCATCTAATGCATGCATTCAAGTAAGCAGGTAGACTAAGAACGGTCTAAGAAACAATGTTAGTAATAGCTGTACAAAGTGCTTTAAAGACATTTTCTCATTTAATTCTCAACTCATTCTGTGAAATAGGGATTACTGTTGTCTTCGTTTTAAAGATAAATAAATGGATGCTTACAGAAGTTAAGTGACTTATTTAAAAATACATCACTCATAGACTGCAAAGCTAGGAAAAGAACCCAGGTCGGTCAGACGTCAGAACCCACAGTGCTCTACCATCTGCAGATGATACACCAAGGACAAGAATAATGACTACACAGACGTAGTAATAACACGGTAATAAGAAAGTTACCATTTTCTGAGTGTCTGCTATGTGTGAGATACCACTAGGCATTTTTCCTACATTATCTACTTTAATTCTTACATCAGTGGGTAGTTTAACCATTATTTTTATGAATTAAATGATAAGAAAACTGAGCCTCAGAGCTAAGCTGTATAATTTCCTTAAAATTATAAAGTTAGGAAATGACACAGCTTTCATTCAAGGGCAGACATTTTAAAAATCAAGTTCTATTCTCTATTTAGATTGTTAAGCTGCTAAATGAAATAATGCAGTGGCTACTGAAATAGGCAGAAATTTATCCATAACCAGTGATTTTTGAAACAAAAGATGACATTACCCTGGATACACACAACACCTGAGTCAAACATTGGCTGTAAATACTGCAGTGGATCATTACAGCAATACCAAAGAGCCTAATTTAGTTTGCTTTTTCTAGGAAAACTTAAATTTCTTAATATGGTCCTTTTATTTAAAAAATCAATTACTTTTTATTTATGCAAATGTTGCAATGGTCCCCGTTGACTCCACAGTATCAGGGCCAAATTCTATAACTAACATCTATGCCTTCCAAAATACGGTCCATGTTTAATTATCAATCAAGCCTTACATGCCACTATTCCAATATAAATACTTCACTCCATTCAGACCTGCATCCTTTTCAAACACGCTACACTTCCTTTTATCTCTGTACTTTTGCTCACCCTATTTCAATTTGGAGAAAATGCTTTGCTGGAATCACTTTTTTGAAAATTAGCAATTAGATTTACAAATGCACAGTGTTTTGCAGCACCTTGTGACCTATCCGGCAAGCCTGTAATACATGACAAAACATCCCCTTACTAACATTAAAGCACTAATTTGCAACCATCCTTTTAATTTCTACTGAGATACTTTTAGATAATACCTCAGAGAGTAGTTCAATTATCTGCTTACAATTATTATATAACTAGCTATTGTATAACACACGTGGAAGTAAAAGCTATAACTAATGCTGAAGAATGATGGTCACTGATATTAAGTCTTAAGCAAACATGATTATGGAATAGCAACAAATCCTCTATATACACTATGGCAGGTACATCTAAAACATCTAGACTTTTTATTATTTCTTTTATTGATTATTAGCTGCCTTGTTTTGTCAGAATACTGAAAACATCATGTCTATCCATCATAAAACATGATTTTGGAGGTCTGTATTGAGCAGATGGTCAATGTCTGTAGCCAGCATGCCTGCCAGTGTTACACTGCATTTGCTTCTGCTAGCAATGCATGCATCATCAGTTCATACTCCACACCTCAGAGGCTGAGAATCCTTCTCACATTGCCATCATTATTTTATTCTATTTCTTGACAAGAAGGACAACCACAGATTTCTAAAATATGTATTTGTTCAGTTAAGTATCAAGTTCGCAGCACGCTTGGCTCTGGGGATTTTTTTTTTTTTGTAACTCATAAAGAATTTATTTGTCATATTTTTAGAGAGTGGGGAAAAATACCTGGTACTAGCATATATTACAAGGATTTTTGGCTTATTTTTTTCAAGTCCTCTCTGCTTTGTTGGAGGACTTCCTGTTGTATTTTTGTCCAATTGAACAATTTTACTACTTTAGACCCTATAGAAGGCTATATCAAATGGCTATCCATAAGTTTTTCTGGTCTAAGCAATATTTCAAATTTTGAAACATGTAAACTGCATCATTATATATTTATTTATATATTTGTATATTTATATATTTATACAGTGACACATACATATTACATGTATATGTGTGTATGTGTATGCATCCTTTCTTCCTTTTGTACTTTTAAAAAAAATTCAATTACTTTTTATTTATGTAAATGACATTTATAATATTGCATTTAGAAAAGTTGTAGGAAATCAATTGTCTTACCACAAATGGTGAGCAGATGTGGATAATAAATGATCAATATGGAATGTTTCACTCTTCTGTTATAGGGTTCTTTGAAACTGAGGCTATCTCTATGTCAGAGTGAATCAGAATCAGAGGGTCAATTTTTTTCTGGCTTTCAGCCACAGAAATTTGCACCCACATGTCTTAGTATAGACTGAATGTTGGCTGTGTTGAACCAGGAATTGTTATACTCTTCCATTTTCAGACTAGTCAAAGTTTTATTAATATTAGAATGTCCTTCATGCATGTGTGAGGCTGACCAAATCCAATCAATGTAATGAATCTGAACTTCAAACTATATATAAATGTGCTTGGCCCAAGATGTCTCTCAAAAGAGTGAGAATAAATATAATACATAGTAGATCAGCCACTCAAGAAGTATTATTGTCCAAGGCGTCTGTGTAAACTTTCAATATACATTATTTTAATAGTGTTTCAGATAAATAACCCAGGACAATCCTACAGAAATATTTTACAATGAATCTGGAAACGAAGGTGAACCAAAGTGTATCGACCTGTATACTTTATTATTTCCTCCACTACAACGTTTGTTATATTATTATAGACAGAACCAACAAATTTGCAAAATATAAAATACTGTCAAGATATTTTAATCATTGTGATTGCTTAAGACCTTTCTGGATGGATGATTAGCTTAAATTTGGAGGGCATTTCAAAATTATCTATTCCATTTCAGAAAATCTACATCTTTAGAATGCTTTTATTCAGATCAAGACACTGAAAACATTGATTTTTATGAGATTTTAGATGAGAATTCCTCTTTTTTCTCTTCAATAACATCCAACCATTTCTCTTCCACTTGACTTACCACTAGCCATCTAAATTCTACAATATGAGATGAGAAAAAAAGGGGAAAATTACTAGTTGCTTCTTGGAATGAAGACATTGAGTGCCTTCATTTCCTGAGATTTCAGACTACAGTAGCATAAAGTAATTATGCCTAAGCCCTATAGAATGGAATGCAAAAGAAAATGTATTGATGCGTAGTATCAGGACCTGTGTTAAAACTCAAGAAATATCCTTCTGTCAATAAGAGAATTTGATTCAAATAGAGTTTTTATTCATTACATGTTTTAGAAGAATTAGGCGCTTAAAATAGTTTAAGAAAAACTATCAGTGTATTTTGCATTCCTTTAAAAGAGACATCTAAAATTGCAAAATTAAATAAAAGTACACAATTTATTTTCCTCCCTGTTTAATTCAACACTTTTACAAAAGAGTCTTCTTAGCAAGGGCATGTGGTCTCAATTATATTAGGAATGTGAAAATATAGTCATTTCATCCATGTGAGGCTAATTTTACATGAGAACTAAAATCAGCTTCCTACTTTTTCAGAAGCTTTACTAATACATAAATGGGGGGGGGGGGGGAGCCAAGATGGTGGTGTGAGTAGGACAGTGGGAATCTCCTCCCAAAAACATATATATTTTTGAAAATACAACAAATACAACTATCACTAAAAGAAAGACCAGAAGACACAGGACAACAGCCAGACTACATCCACACCTGCAAGAACCCAGCGCCTGGTTAAAGGGGTAAGATACAAGCCCCAGCCCGGCGGGACCGGAGGCCCCTCACCCCAGCTGCCGGCGGAAGGAGAGGAGTCGGAGGGGGGATGGAGATGGAACGCAGGACTGCTAGACACCCAGCCTTAGCCATCCACACTACAGCGCAGTCACACAGTGCATGCATGGGGTGATGGAAACTAGGGAGGCAGGACAGTAAGACCTGTGATTGGTTCTCGAAGCTGGTGCCCCTGGGACAAAGAAAAGCGAGTGCTTTTTGAAAGTCTTAAAGGGACAGAGACCCCACTGCTGGACGGAAGCATCCCATGTGACAGTGCAGCAGCTGGAAATTCCAGGGAACTCTGGGCACACTAAGCCCCTAGGCAACAGCTCTGAGACCCCTCACGGAGGTAAACAGCCAAACAGCTCCCCGTCCATTACCCCTCCGGGGCCCCACCATAGCAGAGCAGCGGCCTGAGGCTGGCCATGCCCACAGCAAGGGAGCTTCCTCCATACCGGCCAGGCAAGATACAGAGAGCCAATCGACACGCAACTGACCAACACAAGACACTAGGGGTCGCAGTTGTCCCAGTAAAGAAAGGCCAGGAGCAAGTGGAAAGTCTTAACTCTCCCAGCTGACAGATGAGTCAATAGCACACCACTACACCTATCAACAGGAAAAGGCAAAAAAATTTGATCCAGACAAGACTAACCCAGACAGCTTCGACATCTTCTACACCTTCCCCTGAGAAGGAACATGGGGAGATAAATTTAACCAATCTTCCTGAAAAATAATTTAAAACAAAAGTTATAACCATGCTGATAGACTTGCAGAGAAATATGCAAGAACTAAGGAGGGAGAATACAGAAATAAAACAATCTCTGGAAGGTCTTCAAAACATAACGGACGAAATGCAAGAGACCATTAATGGACTAGAAAACAGAGAACAGGAACACAGAGAAGCTGATGCAGAGAGAGATAAAAGGATCTCCAGGAATGAAAGAATTCTAAGAAAGCTGAATGACCAATGCAAACAGAACAATATTTCCATTATAGGGGTACCAGAAGAAGAAGAGAGGGAAAAGGGGATAGAAAGTGTCTATGAAGAAATAATTGCTGAAAACTTCCCCAAACAAGGGGAGGAAATGGCCTCTCAGACCATAGAGGTACACAGAACTCCCATGACAAGGGATCCAAGGAGGGCAACACCAAGACACATAATAATTAAAATGGCAAAGATCAAAGACAAGGACAAAGTATTAAAGGCAGTCAGAGAGAAAAAAAAGGTCACCTACACAGGAAAACCCATCAGGCTATCATCAGACTTCTCAATAGAAACCCTACAGGTCAGAAGAGAATGTCACAATATACTTAATGCAATGAAACAGAAGGGCCTCGAACCAAGACTACTGTAGCAAGCACGATTATCATTTAAATATGAAGGAGGGATTAAACAATACCCAGACAAGCAAAAGTTGAGGGAATTTGCCTCACTAAAACCACCTCTATAGGGCATCTTACAGGTACTGCTCTAGATGGGAGCACTCCTAAAAAGAGCACAGAACAAAGCACCCAAAATATGAAGAAGGGAGGAGGAGGAATAAGAAGGGAGAGAAATAAAGAAACATCAGACTGTGTTTATAATAGCTCAATAAGTGAGTTAAGTTAGATAGTAAGATAGTAAAGAAGCTAACCTTGAACATTTGGTAACCACAACTTAAAGCCTGCAATGGCAATAAGTACATACCTTTCAATAATCACCGTAAATGTAAATGGACTGAATGCACCAATCAAAAGACACAGAGTAATAGAATGGATAAAAAAGCAAGACCCATCCATATGCTGCTTACAAGAGACTCACCTCAAATCCAAAGACATGCACAGACTTAAAGTCAAGGGATGGAAAAATATATTTCATGCAAGCAACAGAGAGAAAAAAGCAGGTGTTGCAATACTACTATCAGACAAAATAGACTTCAAAATAAAGAAAGTAACAAAAGATAAAGAAGGATATTACATAATGATAAAGGGCTCAGTCCATCAAGAGGATATAACCATTATAATTATATATGCACCCAATACAGGAGAACCAACATATCTGAAACAAACACTAACAGAATTAAAGGAGGAAATAGAATGCAATGCATTCATTTTGGGAGACTTCAACACACCACTCACTCCAAAGGACAGATCCACCAGATAGAAAATAAGTAAGGACACAGAGGCACTGAAAAACACACTAGAACAGATGGACCTAATAGACATCTACAGAACTCTACATCCAAAAGCAACAGGATACACATTCTTCTCAAGTGCACATGGAACATTCTCCAGAATAGACCACATACTAGGCCACAAAAAGAGCCTCAGTAAATTCTAAAAGATTGAAATCCTACCAACCAACTTTTCAGACAACAAAGGCATAAAACTAGAAATAAACTGTACAAAGAAAGCAAAAAGGCTCACAAACACATGGAGGCTGAACAACATGCTCCTAAATAATCAATGGATCAATGACCAAATCAAAATGGAGATCCAGCAATATATGGGAATAAACAACAACAACAACACAAAGCCCCAACTACTGTGGGATACAGCAAAAGCAGTCTTAAGTGGAAAGTATATAGCAATCCAGGCATATTTAAAGAAGGAAGAACAATCCCAAATGAATGGTCTAATATCACAATTATCAAAATAGGAAAAAGAACAAATGAGGCCTAAGGTCAGCAGAAGGAGGGACATAATAAAGATCAGAGAAGAAATTAATAAAATTGAGAAGAATAAAACAATAGCAAAAATTAATGAAACCAAGAGCTGGTTCTTCGGGAAAATAAACAAAATAGATAAGCCTCTAGCCAGACTTATTAAGAGGAAAAGAGTGTCAACACACATC
Organism: Manis pentadactyla; assembly: GCF_030020395.1. NCBI lineage: Eukaryota > Metazoa > Chordata > Mammalia > Pholidota > Manidae > Manis > Manis pentadactyla. Next base: position 28,868,528 of record NC_080026.1, on the reverse strand, counting down.
AACAGAATCAGAAACGAGAAAGGAAAAATCACGACGGACCCCACAGAAATACAAAGAATTATTAGAGAGTACTATGAAAACCTATATGCTAACAAGCTGGGAAACCTAGGAGAAATTTTCAACTTCCTAGAAAAATACAACCTTCCAAGACTGACCCAGAAAGAAACAGAAAATCTAAACAGACCAATTACCAGCAACGAAATTGAAGCGGTAATCAAAAAACTACCAAAGAACAAAACCTCCAGGCCAGATGGATTTACCTCAGAATTTTATCAGACATACAGGGAAGACATAATACCCATTCTCCTTAAAGTTTTCCAAAAAATAGAGGAGGAGGGGATACTCCCAAACTCATTCTATGAAGCCAACATCACCCTAATACCAAAACCAGGCAAAGACCCCACCAAAAAAGAAAACGACAGACCAACATCCTTGATGAACGTAGACACAAAAATACTCAACAAAATATTAGCAAACTGAATTCAAAAATACATCAAAAGGATCACACACCATGACCCAGTGGGATTCATCCCAGGGATGGAAGGATGGTAGAACATTCGAAAATCCATCAACATCATCCACCACATTAACAAAAAGAAAGACAAAAATCACATGATCATCTCCATAGATGCTGAAAAAGCATTCGACAAAATTCAACATCCATTCATGATAAAAACTCTCAACAAAATGGGTATAGAGGGCAAGTACCTCAACATAATAAAGGCCATATATGATAAACCCACAGCCAACATCATATTGAACAGCGAGAAGCTGAAAGCTGTTCCTCTGAGATCGGGAACAAGACAGGGATGCCCACTCTCCCCACTGTTATTCAACATAGTACTGGGGGTCCTAGCCACGGCAATTAGACAAAACAAAGAATACAAGGAATCCATATTGGTAAAGAAGAAGTTAAACTGTCACTATTTGCAGATGACATGATATTGTACATAAAAAACCCTAAAGACTCCACTCTGAAACTACTAAAGCTAATATCGGAATTCAGCAAAGTTGCAGGATACAAAATTAACACACAGAAATCTGTGGCTATCCTATACACTAACAATAAACTAATAGAAAGAGAAATCAGGAAGACAATTCCATTCACAATAGCATCAAAAAGAATAAAATACCTAGGAATAAACCTAACCAAGGAAGTGAAAGACCTATACCCTGAGAAGGAAGAATAAAGTAGGGGTGATCTCACTCCCCAACTTCAAGCTCTACTACAAAGCTACAGTAATCAAGACAATTTGGTACTTGCACAAGAACAGAGCCACAGACCAATGGAACAGAATAGAGACTCCAAACATTAACCTAAACATATATGGTCAACTAGTATTTGATAAAGGGGCCATGGACATACAATGGGGAAATGACAGTCTCCTCAACAGATGGTGCTGGCAAAACTGGACATCTACATGTAAGAGAATGAAACTGGATCACTGTCTAACCCCATACACAAAAGTAAATTCAAAATGGATCAAAGTCTTGAATGTAAGTCATGAAACCATAAAACTCTTAGAAAAAAACATAGGCAAAAATCTCTTAGACATAAACATGAGTGACCTCTTTCTTCTTGAACATATCTCGCCAGGCAAGGGAAAAAAAAGCAAAAATGAACAAATGGGACTATATCAGGCTGAAAAGCTTCTGTACAGCAAAGGACACCATCAATAGAACAAAAAGGTATCCTACAGTCTGGGAGAATATATTCATAAATGACAGATCCGATAAAAGGTTGACATCCAAAATATATAAAGAGCTCACACACCTCAACAAACAAAAAGCAAATAATCCAATTACATAATGGGCAGAGGAGCTGAATAGTCAGTTCTCTAAAGAAGAAATTCAGATGGCCAACAGACACATGAAAAGATGCTCCACATCACTCGTCATCAGAGAAATGCAAAATAAAACAGCAATGAGATATCATCTCACACCAGTAAGGATGGCTACCATCCAAAAGACAAACAACAACAAATGTTGGTGAGGTTGTGGAGAAAGGGGAACCCTCCTACACTGCTCGTGGGAATGTAAATTAGTTCAACCATTGTGGAAAGCAGTATGGAGGTTCCTCAAAATGCTCAAAATAGAAATACCATTTGACCCAGGCATTCCAGTTCTAGGAATTTACCCTAAGAATGCAGCACTCCAGTTTGAAAAAGACAGATGCACCCCTATGTTTATCGCTGCACTATTTACAATAGCCAAGATATGGAAGCAACCTAAATGTCCATCAGTAGATGAATGGATCAAGAAGATGTGGTACATATACACAATGGAATATTACTCAGCTATAAGAAAAAAACAGATCCTACCATTTGCAACAACATGGATGGACTAACAGTTACCAAAGGGAAAGGGACTGGGGAGGACAGGTGGGCAGGGAGGGATAAGGGTGGGATTAAAGAAAGGGGGCATTACGATTAACACGTATAGTGTGTGTGGGGGGGGCACAGGGAGGGCTGTGCAACACAAGACAAGTAGTGATTTTACAGCATCTCACCATGTTGATGGACAGTGACCATGAACGGGTATGTGGGGGGGACTTGGTGAAGGGGGGAACCTAGTAAACATAATGTCCTTCATGTAATTGTAGATTAATGATACCAAAATAAAATTAATTAAAAAAATCCATAAATGGAGTTTGGGGTTTTAGGTAGGGTTCAAAAAATTGTTTAGTGAATCATGAAACACTGGGATTAACTGATACTTCAATGAGACAGTAGCTCAGTTATATTTTGACATTAAAAATTTCCAGGAGCTGCTAATCTATTAATACTAATTTCAAATTCTTTCAAAATCCCCAATTACGCTTTTTGCCATAAAAATCTATTTTAAATTTGGAATGCTTAAGTAAAGAGCTTTTTTAGGCTAATTCAGGACTCTCAAAGATTATTGTGAGTGTGGCTTGGTTTCATCCCACATTTCTGCATACATAGATTTTAAATGTCTGTGCCAATTGCTCTCCTGTGGTACTCACAGTAAACTGTCCTACTTCTGATTCCATACTAAGGACCACCCCGGTAATCTGGGAAAATAATCTATTTTCTAATCTTTCCAAGGAATGAGAAAATATTCTTGCTCTTTTGCATCCTCTTTTGTAGATCTCCCAAATTCTTCAGAAAATCTATGGAGTGTGAACATTACTGTATAAAAAGAAATTTGGAAAGGTTTCAGATGTGCCTAAATCATTATCAAAGGAAATTAAGATTAAAGTACAGTAAATTACTTATCAACACAATCATCCAAACTCATTTCATTTCCAACATGAAGATTAATTCATCAAAGCCTCAATCAATAACATACCCATGGTAGGCCTGAGGCTAGTTTCCAGGATAAAGAATTGGTTAGAAATTTTAACAATTATTTATAAGCTTCTTTAATGTGATGAAGATGTGAAAGTTACCTTAAGTAAAATCAGTTTTATTTTTTGATTGCCATGTGTATTTCAAAGCATTTCACAAAAGCTAATTCTCAGAGTAATAATAAAGAAAGCAGAGAGGAAGTAGAGTATGTAGGAGGAAAGAAAGACTAATATAATAACAAGTTCTAAGAATCTAACTGCATCTGTTACATATTTTAGCTTTGGAATGATGTTTTGTGCAAGGGAGCTCAATTTTCTTTTTCTGAAAATGTGGGTTGGAGAGAATATGTGTGATAATAAGTTGGTATTGATATTCTATTGAAAAGAATACCTAGATTTGAACATATTCTAGGTTATCATTAAGTTGAAAAAAATGCTGAATGCAGAATAGCAAAACTTGAAACAGAAATGAATAAATTATCAGTTTGTATAGTTGTATTTGGTGCAGCCCCACAAGGCTTATTAGGATGGAATTCATAGGAGTATTCTTTAGGGTCAGCATATTTGAGAACTTCTAAGAGTGTAATGCAAATGATTAGATTACATAACACCTGTGAAAACTGGAAACAACTATTTATCATCTTCATGTTGGACAGAGCCTTGATTAAAATAAAATTATATATATATATATATATATATATATTTTTTTTTTTCCTTAGGTGTTTTTGTTTGTCACTGAAAATAATCTAAAGAAAGGAAAGACTTTATTGTTGTGTCTATCAGCCATTTTGATTATTGCAGAATTATCTAGCAGATTCCTCTTGTATAGGCCTCCCAAAATAATAGTTCTCAACAATTAGGAAAATCTTGCATTTTAGAAGAGTTGCAATGCTCTAGCGAATATCATTTGGCCAACAGTACATAAAAACCAAACAACTATTGACTGCAATGACTGACCATTATGACATGGTATTAATTTAATCAAAATCACATCATTTATAACATATTAGGTACAAGGGTAATACAAAAGGAAACAGTTACTTAGATGGTTGTTAGAATATCTTTACCACTCAATTCAGGTACACATATGAATTTGGCAGTCCGGGTGCAAATAAAAGGATTTTAGTTTAAGGAGGAGATATAGTAATCAAGAAAATATGACTTTCCTTGGTCATTCTTATAAGAAAAAAACTGTGCAGATATTGCCATAAGGCATTAATGTAAGTATAATTTCCTCATCATTTTGCTGGTACAATACTACAGATGGGTAAGGGAGATATAGTAGAATATAATTAGTCTAAAAATCCAGAGTGTGCATGACTTGTTTTTCCTGGTATATTAAGAATATGAGCTTTTGGATAAAACCAGTGCTTAATTTCCATATTGCAAATTTATTATAGCATGTTATTAAAACATAACCATTTAAAAGTGTTAGGAGTGGGTCATTTTAACATTAGTGTTTGCCATTCCTTATATCCTTTACAGTATAAACTTTCCCATCAGGATAGTGCAATTTGTATGTATTTACTTACTACAAAAAAAAGGTTATTTCAAAGTTATAGAAAATACAGTATATGGGTAGCAGAATGGATGGAGAAGAAATGGGCTTAATTTTTTCTATAAGCTTTATTCTAAATATATGCTTATAAAAACTAATTTGATTCCTGTACCAAAAAAAAAAACATTAGGTGGGTTATTTTATTACCATTTTACAAATGAGAAATTGAGGGACAAAGCCTTTAGTCTTAATTACTACATAGAAGGTCTTCCACCAAATTAAAAAACTTGCCTTTATTGTTTGACTACAACATAAGTTATATCATAATATTACATTATGGGAATGTATAAAAATGGGGTATGGGGGGGACTCGATAAAAAGGGTGAATGTAATAACCACATTGTTTTTCTTGTGAAACCTTCATGAGAGTGTAAATCAATGATATCTTAATGAAAAACAAATGGGTCCAGCAGGAAAAAAAAATGAATATGGGGGTATAAATAGGGGTGATCATATAATTTATTATCCAAACTAAGATATTTCTGGAAATGAAAGAAGGCTCTTAAAATCACTCTGAGACAATAGGAATAAACTGGACTTCACTCAGGTAAAGGGAAAAATGGATCATCCATGTATAATAAAGGAAGGTATAATTAGCCCTTGGAGACAGAGTATAAGGAGAATTACTGTATTTCCACATAAGAAATTATATAGTAGTTAATTCAATGAAAGTTAATTAATGCAATCCCAAATTCAAACATTATGTATACATATATACATACATACTATATAACATACTAGAGATACTTACTTAAAAAATGCTAATGCATATTTTCCAAAGCATTATCTAGCAGAAATTAGTTGTCACATCAAGGATGTCATATTAAATTGCTTGAAATATTTTCCCTACTACATAATAGGTAGGCTTAATGATTATGTCCATTGTATCTGAGGGGCAGCCTATAAGTGACCCTGGCATATGGATGCAATAACTTGTATTAAATATTTTTTTACATTGTTGAATTTGAGGTAAGCATTTTTTTCTCATATTTATTTATTTTTAATTGAGTTATCATTGATATGCTTTTAAGATCAACTTACCAAATGATGGATCTTCTCAGAGAAAGCTATTGTACATTCATTTTGCATTTGAAAATACTAGTCTAGCCATAGATTAGACTTAAGTCAAAATTAGGTAAGGCATTTTAAGGATATTTTTAGAGAAGCCTTTTTCAAAGAGGAATGCATCTCCCATATTTCTTTTCCACAAAGTCAAACAAAATTGATTTTCCAGTGATGAAGTGAGATCTTTTGCTTTTAATTCTCCCATGGGAAGCATGTGTCTTTCTGGACTGTTAAAAAATAAAAAAACTATCATTTTGTTTGGTTGGTAACCTTCATTCAAAATAAATTATATACATTGTGAATTGAAAAACATCCCTTTAAATTTAATAATTTCATAATTTTCAATGAAATGATAGATATTAAGATGAACTTAATCCAACTCACTGAAGTACTTGCAAAATTTGTTTATTTTAATCTTGCCATCAGTGGTCCTAGTACTGAACAACCAAAAACACCACAAAATGAAAAGCTAAAATGAAGATCATAATTCAAAATCAAACACTAAAGTTGCTTCCACTTAATATCTAGAGTACACTTCATACCATAGAATTCTGGAAACCACCCATTATAGGAAACATATCTCAAGAGAGTTTCCAAGTTAATGTCCTAAAACGTGGACAGTATTAAAAACTAAATAGAACTAAGTACCCTTGGTTATTTTCTTGGATTTTGGAAGCAATGTAACTTTATTTTGAATCTGAAATGAAGTTATCTGTATTATCATAGATTGGTTAGAAACCAATAAGAAACCACTGGATTAAAGAATAATGCATTTACAAGGATTTTCCTTGTAACATTTATAAGAGAAAAGATTAACACAAACTAAATACTCAGCAGTAGGGAATATGTTGAATGAACTATGTTTTTTTCATACAAAGGAATACAATATAGGTACTTAAAAATATGAAAGTCTATATTCATATGAAAATATCAACAAATTGGAGAAAACATAAGGTTATATAACATCATATATAGTTTAAAGCAATTTATGTAAAGCTATATGCCTCTCTAGTGCATCTGTGCACATACACACATATGTGCACACACACCCACAGTGCATGAAATCATTGCTATATATCTACCTATTTTTATATTTGGAAGATTATTCAACGTAACATGTTCTGTATGGGTAGATTCAGGCAATGACATTTTTTACTGAATCTTATTTTAAAAGTTATGTCTTATGTCACGATCTTGTTGACAGTAAGATTATATGTGGCCAAAACAATATTGTCCCTGAATTTTTGACTCTAATAATAAGCATTTTAGCTTTTGTTTTTCAAGTTAAATCATCATGACTTGGCAATACTTTTCAGAATTTCATCTCCTATGACAGCTTTTCATTACTTTAAGGTATATTACAGTGATAATGTACTTCAATTAGGGTATTGTTCTACAAGTACTAAAAAATGCCCTTTCATTATACATTTTAAAATTTCCTGGCTCTGCACATTTTCCTTTTCAAAGAATATTTAAGTATTAACAATTTGGTGAAATTTTTACTTCATTTGAATTTTAAAGATTATAGTTTGAGCTTCATTTTCTTAAAGTACAGGATTATTTTAATGCTCTGATAAATCACTGAATCTTAAGCAACAGAAGATAAAATAAATATACTACAGACACCAAGAGCATAATACTTACTTCTCATGGTTCAAATGATGCATTAGCCATTTGGACTATGGGTTACTGAGGTCTTGATATCACTAGCTTATGATATAATTGGGAAATGATGAAGCCACAGAAAACTTAAAGGTAAATTAAAAATTCAAAGTAAATGTAATTATTTGTTCTTAGGAACAAAACAGTGTCATGTGTAAATATCCCCAATGTTTGTTCTTTATATTTCACATGAAGTTGGGAAGGGTGGAGAGACACCACTCAGAAAGAAAAACAGAAATATCCATGTTGTTAAAGGAAACTTAAAGTAACTCTTTACCTATCATTCCCCTTGAGACAGGTCTGGCATTGAGTTATAATATATGAGAATTAGTGTGAAAACAGGATTTAAATTGATATGTTTGCAGGTGTCAGACTTGCTTGAATAGATGGAATATGATATTTCAGCTACTTTTGAACATTTACAGCTATTCTGATAGTGCATAAGGATGCATGTACAAGTATGTGTGTATTTTGTGCAGCTCATTCAGTTGATCCAACAAATTCTCTTCGCTTTCATTTGACTTCCTCTGAATTCCAGTGTGAAAAATTGATTATTATCAGAGACAAGAAAAATAATAGAATAGAAAGTATAGCTGATGAAAACATTGCTCTAAGTATGTCAAGAGAAAAAACACGTAAGCTGGGACAAAAAATTCTAGAATGTATTGATTTCTTAAAAGCATAAGAAGAATGCTGTGATAATTTTTTAAATACTTTCTTCACACAGATAATTTGATTTTGAATGAGAATATAAACAGAACAAGGTCTGCCTTGTTTTCTATAAACTACTGCAATTTATACCAGACTGTCTTGAAATATAAAAAGGACCATTATACTATTTTTAAATTTACTCTCTCTTGTGCAAAATAAACATTCCTAAACACCTACTGCTAATCAGCAAACACCAGGCAGTTTTTGCCACAACAGGCAATGATTTGGAAACTGTAAAACTATCAGCTTTGGCTAATGGAGTTAAATACTTAGAGTCCTTATCTAGTCCAAGATTATGACTTTTAATCTCAGGGCAGACCGACCTCTTCATCTGAAAGAACCTTTATAGCTTGAAGCCCTGCTGAAGTCATTTTCTTAAATTAATCAGATTTCCACACTGGGGTTCCACAGCAGGAAAGAGAATTCATACAAATGAGCTCTTTTCTCACCTGCGGTTCCTCTTTGGTTCCAAACAGCCTTATGCAATAATTTATTTTGCATAAAGAATTATTCCTGATAAAGTTACAAAGGTAACTTTCCTATGCAGAAGCACATAGTTGTGCAGGTCTTTGACTTCAATTAACCAATAGAGGGGAGTTAAGTATATTCTCTCAACTATGTCACCGTTATAATCAAGCATTATATTTTAACAAGACCTTGCATATGTATTGTACTCAACACAGCTAGAAAACTAATCAAGAAAACGATTTCTTGTATTTTTTGTAAAGTATATGTTTATCATACACGTGTTTCCAAAAGATTTTATTCATTCTACACTCCAAGAATTTTCCTAAAAACTTAGAGGAAAAAGTAAAAACAATAAAAGAGTAATCAAAGAGAAAAACCCAGGTAAGTAGAGATTATAAATCTTGGATACCCCAAAGTTGTATCTTTCCAAAACTAAGACAGAATCTGTGGTTGGCAGGATAATGACTCCCTAAAGATGTACAGGTCTTAATCCCAGGAACCTGTGAGTAAATTAAATTATAAAACAAAGGAATTTGTGATGAATAGATTGTGCTGGATTATATAGGTAGGCACAGTCTAATCATGAATCCTTAGAAGTAAAGAACCTTACCCAGCTGTGGTCACAGGAAAATATGACTATGGAATAAAAGAGAGATGGGACTTGGATGGCTTTGAAGACAGAAGAATGAGGCCGTGAGTCAAACTACTTTGGGAGGTCTCTAGATGCTGGGAAATACAAGAAAATGGATTCTGCCCAAGAGCCTCCAAAAAGGAATGTGGCCTTACATACCTTCAGAAGGAGACTGTGATGAAGAATTAGAAGATAATAAACTTGTAATATTCAAACATTAAGCTTGTGGTAATTTTTTACAAAGCAATAGACAGCAAATACAAGATTAAAACTAAGAGCTGTCCCCCATATGGTTTTTCTTATTGAGATATTAACAAAGGAAGAGATAGTGGATTGTTTACATATTATTCGAAGACTTCATTTCAGTTGTAAAAGACACTGTGAGGTGGATATTTAATTTTTGGTTTCCCCAGCATTCCCTCTGCATTCTTAAAAGAAATCCAAATGTGGGAGCTTCTTTATCATTGTGCACCTTTTTAGTGGAAGTGTATATCTGGTAGGTACCTTAGAAAATAACATTTCCTCCCCAGGGACTTTAATTCTTGAGCAGGAATTAAAGGAGGAAAAGAGATGGGGAAGTATTTTCTGCAGTCCAGATGTTCAGAAATACTCTGGTTTCTATGCTGATTCTGCTACATCCCTTAATATACAACTTTCCTGAATATTCATCTGATATTCCTCCAAATAACAGTATCATTGCTTATGAGCAGAACTAGTTTCCATAGTTTCAACCAAAAAATCCTAAATGATCTACACAGCATTTGTGAATCAATAAATATGCACTGGGCCTTAAAGGAATTTATTTTGACAAATATAACATAATTGAAGTGTATTTCCTTATAATATTCTTTCTTACAACACTTCCTTGGCTGTGAAGCCCCCCTACATCTGGACTTATTCCTTATACCATCCATTTGATTTTGCACACACTGTACCTTATTCCTTACCAAAAGTAAACTGTTCGGCCAATTCCTTCAAGACAACAGGTAATCTAAAGAACTACATTAGCAGGTGCTAATGGTCATCCTAAATACATGCTGTTATGCTCAGACAGCCCTAAATGAGGTATATTTTCACAGATCTATAATGATGATATTAATAACAATTATCTGCCACAGTGTGGATTATTATTTTAATTTTTAAATAAAATTTTATTTCTTCTCATATTTCTATTTGCTCAAGGAAGTTCAGTCCTTGACTTTCTTCCTTAGTTTTACAGAAGCAGCAATATATGAGTCAGCTTCACAGGCCAAATAGTTGCAGACAAAGCCTACCATATATGCATTTCAGCTCTGCTTTTTATTTTAAAGTTTACTTGTAAGAAATTTTCTCCCCAATCATTTCATTTCTTTTTAACTTATTTTAAGAAAATAGCTATATGGATTCCATGTTTATGTCCCTGTCCCCCCAAAATATTCTTATGTTGAAACCTTAACCATTAACAGGATGGCATGAGGAGGTAGAGCCTTGGGGACGTAATGGGGTCATAAAGTACAGCGCTCAGGGAGGGATTAGTGACCTCACAAGAAAAGACACAGGAGATCTTTTGTCCCCTCTTGTTCTGCTCTCGCTATGTGGGGACACAAGACCCTCATCTGCAAATAAGGAACAGGGCCCTCACCACAATACCACCATGTAAGGCAACCTGATTTCTGACTTTCAGACTTCGGCACTGTGAGAAATAAATGTTTGCTGTGTAAGTCACCCAGTCTACGGTAATTTGTTATAGCAGCCAAAGCTGACAAAGCATATGTCATTGCAAAGAAAGAGGAGATGCACAAAGAAAGTTTTCAAGATTCTGAAGGTATTAAGATCTTAAAAGTAGAAGCAGTTGAAAACCCTTTAAAATACATAGAAATTGCAGTTTGAATTATCTCCAGACTACTTTGTCTTTTGAATATGACCTAATAACTGAAGTGATGATACTGACCTACCACTGCTTTTAAGTGAAATGTCTATGGACTCAAGAACAAAGTGAAAATTTGGCAATTTCCCAAGCCATCTAATCAATACATGCAATGAAAACACCATTCAGTACAAATTCAGCTGTAGAGCTTTACTTACTAGGTAAGGCTTTCTGCCAGGAAACAGAGTAGTTGGTCAAGTAGTCTCTAGACTCCATGAGACTGCCTAGAGGTCAGATTTTGGTTCTGCTACTCAGGAGATAAGTGACCTTTGGTCATTTACTTAATGATTCTGTTTTTCATCTATAATATGACAAAAACAATAGTTTGTCCTTCATTAGATTATTGTGAGGATTAATTTAGGCAAGAAATGTAAATTGCTCAGCATAGCTTTGGCCCATAGCAAAATCTCATTATTTTTATCATTAGATATTTATATGTCCATCAGCAATTTTTAAACAGTGCTCTGTAGAAAAACTTGGGGCATGTAAGTAAAGAAACACTTTAAGACATAGACTTCAGGCCTGTCCTTCAGAGAGAGGAATACTAAATTTGTTTCTGCAAAGGATAAATACAAAAGTTCCACTGAGGAACAAGTCAGAAAGTCATGGTATAATAATCACCAGAGTTTTAATGTCTTAATTTTCTTTATAAAACAAGTTAACACTAAACTTTCATAGTCAAAAATAAATTTATCTTTTCTGTTTAATTTTCAACTAAAGTTTCATTAATATATTGCTTCCTATCTTTAGTTTGAACTCATTAAATATAGGGAGAAAACACATATAACTCGAATTTAATTTGAATATTAAAAGATTCATATACAGGCATATTTCACAATATAAGAAAATTTGGAGGTTGACTTATTTTTTATTGTGATAAAAACACATGAGAAGATTAATCCTATTAACAACTTTTTTTATTAATAAAAAATTAGCAAGTTTTCTATACTGTGTCTAGTACAGCATTGTTGGCTATAAGTACAAAGTTCTTTAGCAGATCTATAAAACTTGTTCACCTTGCATAACTGAAACTCTGTCCATTGCACAGCAACTCTCCAATTCCCCCCTTTCCTTAGCTTCAGGCAATCACATTTCTACTTTCATTGAGTCTGACTGCTTTAGAAATACCTTGTAAAAGTGGAATCGTGCAATATTTTCCTTCTGTGATTGGCTTATTTAGCATAATGGCCTTAAGGTTCATTCATGTTGTAGCAGGTGACTTACTAGCTATAGGTCTGTTCAGGTTAGTTGTTTCTTCATGATTCAGTCTTGGTAGATTTATGTTCCTAAGAAATCATCCATTTCTTCTAGGTTACTCAATTTACTGGCATATAATTACTTACAGTAATCTCTTATGAACTTTTAATTTATATAGTGATTGTAATGTTTTCCTTGAGTTTTCTTTTTCTTAATGTAGCTACATTTTTATCAATTTTGTTGCTCTCAAAACCAACTCTTAGGTTTGTCGATTTTTTTTCTATTTTTCTTCTGTTATCTATCTTGTATACTTCTGCTCTGATCTTAATTATTTCCTTCTTTCTACTTGGGGCTGTTTGCTCTTCTATTCTAGTTTCCTGAGGTATAAAACCAGGTTATTTCAGATCTTCCATTTTTACGTAGGCATTTACCACCATACACTTTTCTCTTCATACGGTTCTGCTATATCCCATATGTTTTGTTTTTGTATCCATTTATCTCAAGATATTTTCTGATTTTCCTTTGGATTTCTTCTTTGACCCATTCATTGCTCAAGAATACATTGTTTAATCTCAATATATATGCAAATTTTCCAATTTTCCTTCCACCATTAATTCTAGTTTCATTTATTTGTAGTCATAAAATACACCTGGTCTGATTTAAATCTAACACTTGTTAAGACTTGGTTTATGACCTAACATGTGATGTATGCTGGAAAACATCCTATGTGCACTTGAAAAGAATGCATTTTCTGCTATTGCTGAGTGCAATATTCCACATATATCCATTTGTTCTATAGTGTTGTTTAAGTCTTCTGTTTCTGTGCTGATCTTGTGTCTAGATATTCCAGCCATTAATGAAAGTGGGGTATTGAAATCTCCTACTGCATCATGTTACTGGTTCTTCCTTCAGTTTTGTCAGTATTTGCTTGACATGTTTGTGTGCTCTAATATTGGGTACATATGTAGTTGTTATGTCTTCATAGTAAATTGACCCTTTTATCATTATATAGTTAGTGTTTTCCATTGTCTCTTCTGACAATTTTTGAGTTAAAGTCTACTTTGACACGTTGATATAAGTAGGCCTCTGAAACATTTATTAAGAGGATCCAACCTCTGCCTGTGACTGCAATTTTTTTTTACTAGAGAAGCTATGGCTTTCTTTTGGGGAGCTCATAAACTCTTACTTCTTTTGGTGTCAGTGTGTAGAACTGCAAATTTTCTGGTTCCATAGCAGCAAGCCACAGTGTCCTCCCTTATTCTCAGCGGTCACTGGGCATCCAAAGTATGCCAGCACCTGTCAGCATCTGGAGTCAGGCAAAACAGATATCAGTGCCTTGGACAGCCTTCTGAGAAGTCAGAACACTGGACGCACGCTCTATTCCTTTCCCTCCCTCCTGAGGGAAATCTCAAGTTGTGCTCTTTCTCCTGAGCATGCCCTGTTGTGTCAGCAAGAGGAAGCCAACCCACTCTCTTTACAGCAGTCCCCAGGCTCCAAACTATGCCAATTCCAAGTAGTGTTTTGAAAGAGGCAAGCCAGAAACCAGTCCCTTGGAAAGCCCTCTGTAAAGCTAGAATGCCAGATGCATATTATTTCCCTGAGGGAGAAATTGTGAGCTGGGGTGCTCCCAGCACTTAACTGTACTGGCTTGGGGGAGAGTCTGATGCAGGTGAAGTGAAATTGTTCTTCTAACCCATTTCATTATAGCTCTTCTTGGCTTTGTGCTCACCTGGGGTATTGGAACTTCTTACTGGGTTCTGGAATTCTCATAAAAATATGCTGGTCCATGTATCATTGTTAAATCAGCGTTTCTGGAGAACAAGGGCAGGCTTTCTTTCTGACATTTTGCTAACATCACTCTTGAAGATTTATTTTTAAATGTTTAAAGGAATTCAATTTAAAAATACATCTTTTTAGTATTTGTTAATTTTTTTTTTTTTTTAGTTCAGCTAGCTGGATCTTTTGGAAATAACCTACCTACTTTAAAGGGCTAATTATAATATGCAACAAATAGATCTCATTATTAGAATCTTTCAAATCTTATCTTGTACTATATCCTGTTCCTGATTCTATATTTAGTATTAAATGACCTTTGTCTAGAACAGCTTCTGGAACATTTATACCTTCTATGTTTTTAATGTTTTTCCTCCCATTTAGGCTCTTACCTTATCTCTGCATACACAAATTATGTCCATTTTTTAAGATCCATTTCAAATAGCACTCCCTCTCTGAAGACTTTCCTAGTTTCCCCTAACTCTTTCACTTTTAAATCTTGGTTGTTGAGGATAGACATCAGACCACCAGAACATAAAGTTTCTGAAGATAGGGATTTTGTATTATTTATTACTCTATTAACAGTACCTAAAATAAAGTCTGATGTATAGTAGATGGTCAGTAAATATTTCTGAATGAATGACTGTTTCCTGCTAAGTAATATAGTCTCATTGTGACTCAGTGATTCATGTTTTTCATCTATAAAATGTGGATGATAATACCTATTGCATATGGTTATAATGAGGTAAATGAGTTAATTAACTAATTAAATGTTAACTCTTATTATTGTAATTATTTCACCGTGTATGAATGTTTACCATAGTACTTAACCTTAGGATGGGTGGGAATATAGCTGAGTTTCAGAAAAACTTTACTGAAAAGAGGGGGAATTATGAAGGGAGAAATAAGACATGGAAAAACCAAAATCATAAGTCAATGGATGTGCACTGCAATTCTACTTTCTTATTTCTAAGAATATTTTTGTTGATATTTTCCTGTCTTGACATCTATGGATTTCAGCTTAAACCACTAACATATTTTAGGAAACAGGGAGGATAAGTTTTTTAAGTACAGACATATCTTTGGTTTAATATATAAGAATACTATAAAATTGAGTTTCACAGAATATTTTATGTACACACATATTCATTCTTCCCTTTGGGTCATCTTTTATCTGTAACTTTTAAGTACTTATTTATCTTTGTATATATCTCTCTCACCAGATCAAACAGGAACATCAATGCTTATTTACTTGGTGATGATGTCACCTTCCCTTACTGACTGTCCTTTCCTCTCTTTCTTAGTGTTTCATGTTTGAAAAACTTCCTACTTCTCAATATACTAAGCCATTTGCTATTATTGATTGGGATTTTTGATAGATTAGAATATCTGTGAAGGATTAAGTTGGAAGCATTCATTTGTTTCTCAACTGTTAAGACTTGATGTTTAAGATATTAAAAGAGAAGGGAAGAAATTATGCTGCTTGATAATTGAATTAAATTTGTTATAGCAAAAAAAGATTCTGTAGATGGAAATGGTATAATCCATCACATTTGAGACTACTCTCTTGTACAATGACAAAAACATGAAAATGGGAAATTGGAAGGAGAACACAGAAGGTGGTAAAAGGTTAAGAGCAGAAGAGGGATGTTATACTGCTGCTGTCCTATTCATTCTGTTCTAATGACTCCCTTCCCTCCCCCTCCCTCCTGGCAGACAGTGGTCTCTGTAGCGCTGTATGAAGATGTACTCGCACTGACTGATGCACATGACTATACTGTACCTATCTGGAAAGCAGCTGTTTATAATTGACCTCTCACCAGGCAACAGCCAGAGATATTGTTTGGGGCAGATAACTTTTACAGTTAATGTACAGATGGAGAAAGCACTTAACTGGCAATAATAATAATCATTTTCCACAGCAGGCTCAGGGCTAAAACCACAGCCACTCGGAGAAGTTTGAGCTGCTGATTCAAGATTTTCACCAATATCTCACTTTATAAGATGCAAAATAGCCACCACAACCACTCCCCTGCCCTTTACAGTGAAAGGTTACTCTTATCCTGTTCCCATAGTTGACTTTTTCTTAGATATTTAAAGAGCTATTTCAGTGAAATTACAGACCAACAACTTAGTAAAGTCAGAGGCAGTAACAAAAACCTCACAACTGCTGCCTCCCTACAGGTTCCTAGAATTTATAGTAGACAGAGTAAAAATGTTTATAGTGGATTTAAAATAATTTTTCAAAATTTGATTTTTATTTTGTGGACAAATCTATGCTTTGAAACCAACATTGATTACCTATCACTAAATTATATTTTATATACTACTGTTTTCATTATTTTAGTTATCCTTTTCACTGCTTATAATACCTATATTTACACATACTCATATTTTAGTTATAAATGTAAAGGTACATTTGGATCTTTGAGGAAAGAATCCTACATATAATAAAAGATATTTATACTGACTTTCCATATATCTCAGTATCAGTGCCTTAGACATATCACTTATATTTTAAAATAAAACACATATGATATAGTCAAAAGATATAATATCTACCGAAAACTAGTAGCACTTTGTTATCAGATTAGGTTGATAATACATTCAAGTTCAAGAAGCAGCAGACTAAGTTGTGATGGAACTATCCATCACAAGCCTTCGTCTTCTCAAATAATTAGTACTTCAATGACACCCAACTTTTGAAGCAGTTTTAACCTCTAGGACTTGTGACTCTAAAGGACTGGGCTTTCTGAACCTTCATTACTATACCCAACCAAATTTGAAAGGCAATCAGAATAAATGCAATGAAAAATAATTGTAATATGTTTTATATATCACAGTACTTGGCTATTTTTCATGATATGAAGTAAAGGCTTCCATCTTTTTCATTCCTTCAATTTGAGCACTACTTTAATCTCATTAACACTATATTTGACTCTAAGTCTTGCTACAACAATGTTTCCCAGATAGGACTCAGTATGAAGCCAGAACTGCCATAAACATACTAAAATAATATATGAATCTGAGTAATTTATTTGGTATATGTTCCTATGGCATTAGCTCTTGGGATAACCTTGTACTAGGTTTCAATGAATGCGGTTTCCTCTGGAAATCACAAGAATAAGAAATTGCAATGCTGGTGTTTCAAATAAAATAATCAGGAAAATTACTTACATTTGAAATACAGATTTTTAGAAAAATGACATTAAATTTGAGGATTCTGAAGCATACAAAATGATCAAGCCTTTGTTTGGTCCTATCTTCTTATTCCAGTCTTGTAAAAAATATACCAGCAAAGTTTCTTTGCAATGACAAAGAAAGAAGAGATTTACCCGACTCTTTGATAAAAGTTCTCAGTTTAGAAACAATAACCCAAGGCTAGAAAGGAGAAGCTGGAAAGTGATTTTTTTACCTGCTCCTTTTTCTTCCAATTATCCCCTGCACGGTTTATTTAGAGGTCAGGTATTCTCATGTTTATTTTTTTTTTCCTGTTTTATATTTATTTTGGTAGGTAGTTTTTAGGTTGGATTCCCCAAGGGGAACACAAACAGTGAGGGTCAAAACAAAGATAAATAATCTGACTTATATAAAACTCTTCCATTATTTCATTTTTTATTAGATATCATGTAGAGTCTTTACGCATTTATGTCTGACAAAATGTAATCTAATTTGATTTTTAACTTTGGGAGTGCAAATATGGTATATTATATTTATATATAAACTTGAATGGAATATGTAACATTCCATATTAACATAATTTAAGAATGATGGCATTATAGAGTAATGACAAAAATGTAAGTCACATGGACTCATTTTAACCAATAAATTAATAAAAGGCCACACTGCAAAAAAAAAGGCAAAATGACCAGTATATGCATGACAAGAATGAAGCAACATTATGCTTACAGTTATGAATTTGATCATAATGTCAGCATATTTCAAAACTCATGGCAAAATTGCTGCTTTGATTAAATCACTAATACTAAAAAATACCCCTATTATTATTGTCAGATGGTCCAAATGTGGTAATACTCTCTAACATTTGTCAACAAATAAGTTTAATATATGTAAATGGTTCATATGTGTGTGCATATATTAGCATAAAAATATGTTTACTTAATATATGAATAATTTTCAAGTGCTGTTTTATTTGGCTGGTTATTTTTCTCTGAAATTAACCATGGCCAAAACCCATTATCATTTATAAAATTTTCTTTACTTTAAAATAAATGGATGAAATATAACACTTATTGCTATCATCAGTACAGTCTCCTCAATATAGACGCTGTACAATGTTTTATTATTGGCACTTATGATGCACAAAAGTGAAAAGGTCATCATATGAATAAAAGTGAAATACTAGTATTTTATTTTGCAATTTTAAAGTTTAAAAGTATAACTTTTACTATTAGTAATGGTATATTTCAGAAAAGTTACAAAACAATAAAACTCTCACCAAAAAAACAAAATAACTAAAACACCTGAGGAAGCTATCACTCTAATTACAACACTATTGCATCTTCTCTCTCTTTTTTTTTTTAATGCATTGCTTTTTCAAGTTAGAGTCATCATTTTGTATCTGTTTTAGTTTTTCAGTTGATAATCATCAAAGTGATTTCTTGCTTCGGTATGTGTTAAATAAATTAAGTAGCTTACTGATTGACTCTTTTTCCTTTATTGCTTTTTGATTGAATTGTGATGAGTGATTCCTTCAATTTGACTCTGTGCAATGAATATGCAGTTTCATAAAGTCCATGTTATTGTTCATCTCTGGAGAACAACTTTTCCCTTTGACAAATCCAAACATTAAAGGTAATAGAGTATCTTTGAAGATCCAATGCTGAGCCCATTCTACCTAAGGATTCATAGGCTCAGCTTAGATCCTGAGATACTTTGGCTCTCCCCAGAGTTGACTCCACTCCCTGTTCAAAAAAACAGACAGAAACATTGATGTAACACTCTCTCAACAGGTTATGGATCTACACTTCTCTCATGGTTTTTGTCAGTTACTATTACGCGTCTTCTATAATACTCCTCAACCCTTCTGATTATTAGGGTGCTTAGAACTGCCTCCACATGAAGCTTAAAAAATAAATATGTGCCATCAACAATTAAAATAAGAGCAGGTCCACAATGGAGGCACAGAAAGACCCTGAACTCAGCTCCTCCCATGGGCATATCAAAGCTACATCGACATATAAAGCAATTTCTCCTAAAGAACTGAAGGCTGACTGAACAGCTTCTGAGCAACAAATGATAGAGGGACTGCACAGAGAAGGTTGAGACACAGTACTGAGAGGAAGCCTACTTCCAAAGCTTCCATGTGCAGTAGGGAGGGATTATCACTGAGGGACCAAAGTACATATTTGCCTGCCCTGGGGCAGAGCTGAAAAATAGTGGTTTAAAGGGCAACCAAACTATATTTGAAGGAAATCCACTTACTAACCCTAGAGCTTCTGCTGAATGGGTGGGAAACTGATAGAACTCTCTCTGGGTGAGATCCCAGGGAGTACCATTCCCTTCACCTTTCCCTTCCACCTTTATAGCACAGATGTGAGCAGGTTCTGTGAACTTTAGCTGGCATACTCGGGCCAACAGTGAGCCCTGAGTCCTAGCCCACACCAGTTCCATCCATGCCACCATGTGGCTCCCACATTGGTGCCCCAGGCACTCCCACCCAACCCAGCTCTAATCATCCCACCAAGGCTGCCTCAGAGTGGTGTACTCCTGGCAAAAGGGTCTGCTTAGTCCTCTCCACAAGTCCTTCCTCTATGTGTATTTTTTTTTAATCCCATACACTTTTATTTTTGAATTCTGAACCTACCTTAAAAATTGTTTGTAGATGTATTTACTGTATGGGATAAGTTTCATTTCATTGCAGATAAATGTCTGTATGATATAAGTTTCATTTCATTGCAGACAAATGTTTTAGCTTTTTTTAAGGAACACTTTGGCTTATAAATAGAAAAAAAAAGGAAGCCACTTCTACTGGCAGCATTTTGTATTAAATAATTTACATTAGTAATGAAAGCTACACACATAGTTCTTATCAGAACATGGCATCTGTCTCTTCAGACAATGAAGAGCACCTTTTGGATGAGGATAATATATTGTGCTGCATCACTGGGTTTCTCATCTTGGCACTTCTGTAAATCTAATTATGAAATATATGCAGCAGTTGCTAACTCCCATTAATGGAAATGGATGCATCAATGACCCCCATTTTACTGAGTCTAAATAAACTAATACTCTGTCTCTAAAGTACACACAAGCTATTTAAACCTTTTTTCCCTGGCTAAGCATAAGAACAGTAAATTATCATAAATCAAAGCTCACTGATGTATATATGACAACAGAAGCAAATTATCAGTGTATGAATATTTTCATTCACCCTCCCCCAACTTCTTTCTGCTAAAGAAGGCTTGTAAAAGGGCTTCTCTAAGGTGGGTTTGTATTTCAGAATCTGGAGAAATTGCTGGACTGTTGAGCAAAAGACCAGTAGCTATAGAAGGGGAAGGAGTTTTAAAGGGAATTTTGAAGAGCTTAGGGAGGGGCAAGCTGTTTGAAAGGGAGAAAAAGAGAAAAGAGAAGAGGGGGAATTTAAAATTTTTCAATGGCTTAAAAATCTCCCTTGTTTATGTAAGAGCTGCATGAAAAGAACTTCAATTATTTTGAAATTGCTCTTTGGTCACCAGAGTGCATTTATTTTACTATAATTTCATTCTTACTCTGACTCATTTTAATCACTGCTTTCAACAGATTTCCAAATATAAAGATTTAATGCAAACTGTAATCAATAGCATGAGCTTATTAATTTAAAAATTTACTCCAGGGAAACAGCTTAGGGGTACAATATCTTTCAGACTACACTGGTGTTGAGAATTGTCATGAGAAACAAAATCAGCATGGTGTTCTTTCAGCACCTTAATTCAATGGATGCTGTTTTTATAGATATAAAGTATTCATGCAGAAAGGGGGAAAGGAATATGCTCCATGCCAAATACATTCAAAATCCTACACAATTCCTTAAAAATTTTTATATGCAAACTGCTGAAGCAAAAAAATGAATGGTTGACTATTTAGACTTTACATTAAGTGTACTTAACAAGTTTGTATTTAAAATGCAAGTAATTATTTTCAAATTATAGACCATTTTCTGATTTTATACATCATATATAAAATTCTTACCATAAGGGCTCTGGGTGGCAGGGGCACACTGACTGTAAAACATTTGGAAGTGAAGCACCTAAATTAAACTATTTCCCATAGCATGTAAATAAGACATTTCTAAAATTAACATTTAAATGTAGACCTTTAAATCTTGATCAGACAAGTTCTTTCTCTGCACATGGCAAACACTGTGGAGGGTTTAAATTGATGCTTTAGGTCAACCCTGGAGTCCCTTCACCTATGTTTCCACAGTATCTGGTACATCTCTTTTACTACAATATACTTGTTTGTGTGTCTCTGTGTTGTGTGCTTACGTGTATGGAAAATAGCAACCTCCCAATATGCATTGTGAATAAATGAGTGAAGAAGTGAATGGATGAGTACATGAATAATTCTAACAAGGATTGTGCCCTATTTATCTCCAGATTCAGAGTTAGTACATATGCATTTACACATTTCTAATTACACAAATGCCTGCCACTTGTTAGAGTGACCTCGGTGCCTTCTATTTCCTTCAACCTTTCTGTGGAAGTGCCTCTAGAGGATAGCTACAGGTAGGAAACAGCAGCTGAAAGAGGAGCAGGTGACTTGTTGTACATAGGGTACAGGGTCAACATTTAATACAGGATACAAATTTAAGGTTCAACCAGCAACACAGAAACCTCAGAGATAAAAAACAAAATCTGTTCTGGGCTGAGAACCAGAAGCAGCAGCCAGATCACCATGAGAGGTCAGCACTCCACACAAATGAAAGCCAAGGAGTTAAACTGAAAAGCAGGGAAAAGAGAGAAAGTTAAGAGTAACAGAAACTATATTTGGTGCTAGAGAGCAATTAAATTTGGAAGCTAAGATTTTAGTTGCACAGATAAGCAAAGGGCCTAGTCAAAAACTTTTGAACATGTATTTCATATCTTAGAGAAGCCCTATTTTAGGACAAAATGATTTCACAACACCTTCCTGAATTTATGCTAATAGAATTTCAATATTTTATGAAGAGTTGCATGAACAAAATAGTAAAATATTTTAATAATATCTGGAAACATAGATTTTGGCATTTCAACCATGTGATATAATCTTTATAAAACTCTGCAAACCTGAAAAACCAACTCAGATAGCAAAATAATCTAATATTAAAATTATACGATTTCAAATGGTTTTGCATTAAAAAAGTAAGTAGACTTCTTACATCGGCTTCCCCATTTTGGCTGTGGAAGTATTAAATACTACATGCAGAGATATTAAATTTAAAAGGTACATGTGCTTTACACAAACTTTTCACATGTTTTTTCTTTATAAATTTTCTTGTGGTGTTTACCAAAGGTAACAAGAAGGAAGTTTGAAATCCACTTCTTTCTAAAGTGGAATTAATTTTTGTCTTAAAACTGGCAGACATCTTTTATGATTTCACTTTAGAACTAAAAGCAATAACTGTAATATAACCGAAGCAAATTAATATAACTTACAAAAATAACCAATTTACGATAATTTTATACTAGATTACATTTCACGGCAGGTAAAACCACAACTATTGCTTTGCATAATTACACATGTTTTTCTCTAATTATGCAGCTAACTACATGGCTCACTTTAGAATCAATGCCAATGCTCAACAAGTCAGTGGAAATGTATACATTTTATTGCTCAGACTCAGCTCACAATGTAGGTAGAGTTAATCAGTGTAAGGAGTTGCCAGTTAATTAAGTTATTTTTCTGTGTCAGTCTTCTGTAAAAAAACAAGGAATGTATGATTCAAGTCGGAAAAACAAAACAAAACCTTGGTGTGTAGTACTGAATATCAAAACTAGAGCCACATAATAAGGAAGATTATTTTTTTTAAAAAAAAAGAAACCTGTGTAAAGAAAAAAGCTTAATAACAAACCTTAATCATTTGTTTCAATTTAAAATGTGTCCAGAGAAGGTGTCTAAAAATAATTCTGTGGAGCTTTTTGTTTTTATTAAACAAGTAAGTTAAGCAAGGCTCCAGTTTTACGACAACCTAAACAAGATCACTGGGAGAAAAACATCAGCATATGACCTTAGTTCATGATTATCAGCTTCTTCGACCTTTACGCTGCCCAGTGATTTAGTCTGAGCTTCTGTATCTCCTTATCCAGTTTCTACAGCTACCATCTGCAGTAACTTTTAACCTACTTCATGATAATACGGCCAACTGTCCAGGCCTCAGTTTCCCTGAAGCTGTATTTCTTGTTGTGTAACAGGAATATGCAGAAGGTAAGAATTTGCAGTCACGTGGTCTGGGATTTTAGACACCCGGCCCCGCCGCCCGAGCGACAAAACCTGCCAGTCACGCACTTTTGTAAACGACCACACAAAACAGTAGCAAGGACAACTTTAACTGTTTGCAGAGCACGTTGAAAATGACTGGTCCCGTCACACGGGCCCTTGTCTCTGAGAGCCCTCCCTGGGGAACGGGCATCTTTGGCACTGGCTTTAGAACGGGCAGGGCCGTGAGTGGCCTGAGCGCGGTCAGCACCCAGCCCAGCCCTCCCGCTCCGGGGCCTTTAGAAAGAAATTTTTTCTCTCACAGGAGCCGCACTTTAGAAGCCTGTCATTCTGCAGTACCTCCGGTCTTCTCTGGGGTCCGCGCCAGCCAGCACCCGAGCCTGTGTCCAGGACGGCAAGAGCCCCCGTGCGCGTGCGCAGTCCGCCCTGCGGCGGCGACCCTCCACCCTGAGAAACGGCCCTGCCTGCCTGCTCCGCGTACGTACTGTACATACTTCGTATACCTGAACTAAATAGCTCCATCTGGATTAAGTGTAATGTTGTGTTGTCCCATTTTCTTTCACCACAAATCTGCAACAATAAAAAGAGAAGCTTTCAAAGAATGCATTCATCTACGCATCTCTTGATTTTGTGAAAACTTCGGTTTAATGTTAACAGGTTTGTTAGGGTCTAGGGGTTGCAGTTGAGGTCTTGGGGCGAAGTGAAGAGCAAAGGAGGCGGGAGTTGCCATGGAGGGTGCTCAAAAGAAGCCACTTTATTCTTCATAAAGCTGTACTTTTTGTATTGCTCCAGGGCTAATTCTTGGTTACAGAAGTATTGAAGACGCACATGCGTGTGGCCTTCATGGCCACATGTCCTGCCTTCAAGGCCCTGATCTAGCTCCTTACTCATGGGTACAACACGTTGTGTTTTCAAGGTTTCTCAAGGCCAGACAAGGATGAAGCAGCAGACAGGTATTCTTACAGAACAGTAGGGAAGTGTGTGTGAGGGGGACTTTCCCTACAAAGTTATAGCAGTAGGTCTCAAAGGGGGCTGTGTCAGAAGTCACTGTGGTTGTTAAAACTGGGGAAGGAGGTTCGTAGAGGGACACTGTTAAACACTGCATGATGCATCCCATAATGTTCAACAGCCCCTACAACAAAATGTATCTGGCTAAAAATATTAATAATGGGAGGCTAAGAGGCCCCAGGTTATAGAAACATCTGTTTGTCATTTCTATCTTTGTACCTGATCCCTAGAGAATCTCAGGTAACTTAAAAGCACATTGAAACCTCAAATGCCAGGAGACCAAATACTCAGAGTCCTGTCTTTACTAAAAATATATCTCTGCTTTATGCTTTAAAATTATGAAGCAAATAAGTTTTTAAAAAGCTCACTTAAGCAATTTTAGTTTAAAAAGTAGTCTAATGCCTAATATTCCCAGCCTTTACACATTATATAACTGCAATAGTCTATAATGGGAACTGATATATAAAACAATTAACCTAGGACACTTCAAGAGAATCATTTAACAAGGAGAGAGTCACTTTTAGAAATGAAGTCTAATTATGAAAACAGGAACACTGAACATTACAGACTAGAAAATTTTTCAATAATACAAGTTGAAACAAAAGAGACTTTTTTTAAGTAACAGTGGGTTAACCAGAGTAATCAATTTGTCAGAGCATCCAATTCTTGTTACTCAAGGTTTTCATTAGTTTCTATGACATTTAATCCATAAATTTTATCTCAGCATATGTAAAAATGATAGTGTCAACAGAGCACTTATGCCATCATCCAGGAGCAATTACCTTACCTTTGCAGGTACATGGACAGTCTATCCAAATTTTGAAAACTACAAGAAAAATATTATAAAATTCTTTATTGCTGTTACTGTTCTAATAGTAATTTTCATCATTTAAAAGACTGGAAATGCCTATTTTCAAATTGCACATTTTACAAAAATGTGAATGTAAAACTGATTACAGTGATCCATGATATGCTTTAAATAAAAGCGTTACGTGGAAAAGTCTGTATTTCACAAGTATTCCAAATAGCAAAATACACTTAAAAGAAAATTAAGGGTTTTTAAATATGTTTTACTTTTTACAAAAGTTTTATTTCTTACAGCAGAATAATGAAAATTCATATAAAGAACAATGGAAAAAATACTATTTTCTGAAAGTTCTATATGTTAAATCTTTATATACTTTCAAGAAATTTTAATCTTCATATTTTCATAGAAACTTTGAGACCTTTTATGCTGCTCTGAATTTTGAAAGCTATCCAATACCAAACAAGCCTGCTAAACTTTCCTTAGAGCAATGTATATAGTGAAGAATCTTTGTTAATGAAAATTTGTGGCTTTAAATGACCTATCACAGGTAATATTTACATAGCAATTAACAAAACTATATGAAATCTTCCTTTCCTAAATTTAACAGCCATTACCTTTTATTTTTTGAAGGGGTGTTGAGGGGCTGCTCCTCTTTTATTAATGACCAAGGTTTCTCCAGGAGTGCAACACCCCTCCCAGCCATTACCTTTTTATTTTTGTAAATCGAGAATATATTACTTGGCACGATGTTTTTTTTTTTCTATTTTCCAGATGGAAAGATAAACAGAAATGTATTAAAACTAATCTATAAAGCTATCTTTTTAAATTGATTATCATATGAAGCCCACATTACATAGAACATTTATGATATTTTCTAGTATATAATTTCAATTACACTGTTATGACTATTGAAATTGGCATTTGGAAACCTGCATGCAAATGTAATTTTTGGAATACACAAATATATTTAAATATTTTATTGTAAAATAAAAATTTATTTGGAATTGGTCTTTGATGAAGCTCAAGTGACTACGTGAAGTGCTCTTTTTGTACCTGTGATTCCATTGGTACTTGGTTTCTCTTTATCCCTAATTTCTCCCTAACTTTATTTTACCTTTCCAATATTGTTCCCATTGTATCAGCTAGAGGGGGCAGAAAAAGCAGTGATCTTTATGACCAAGATATCTGAAAAAGACATTTGTAACTGAGGAAAGGAATTAAACAAACAGATCTGCATTCATCCTGAAGTATCATATATTGAGTCATTTTTGGTCAAAAACATGTACTTTCTTTCAAGTTAAACAGAATAATAGTATTTGCTATACAAATATGGACAGATGTATACTCCTTTTTGAGAGATATGATAGTTTTCTTAGTTTAAACCACTGTTTCCCAAATACACTATTTACACTTGGGGCCAGAAGGCCTTGTTGTCAGGGCTGTCCTACATCTTGTAGGATGTTCAGCAGTACCCTGGCCCTCTGTCCACTAAATGCCAATTGCATCTCCCCAAATATGACAACCAAAAATGCTCCAGATACTCTCTAATATTCTCTGGGCAGCAAAATCATTCTCCAAAAGCCACTGGTTTAAACCACTATATCTGGGTGCAAATTCATTCATTACTAAAAGGACAGGGGAAAGAAGATGAGAAAAAAGAAAGGAAGAGAGAGAATGAGAGAGAAAGGCAGATAGAAAAATTCTTATTACCAATGCACTGTACACTGTCTACTGCTTTCATTTTTATCAGTTCTTGCCTAACACACATTTAGTTAGTTCTGATATCCAACAAGTTAATAGTGAATTGGAGCAGGTTCTAGAGTCCAGCTCAGGATGGAATTCCAGTTTCAGCATGTGTGACCTTTGTAACTCTTCAATTTGGGGCAAGGTATTTAACATCTCTAATCTTCAATTTCCTCATTTGTATGCAGATTGTAGTAGTATTGGTACATAGAGTTTCTGTAGTTATGAGTTAATGCATATAAGGTACTTAGTAAGAGACAGAATAAACTCCAAACTGTTTCTTATATGTATCATTATCAACTTGATTATCATAATGAATCAGAATCCTATTTTTAAAAACAAAGATGTTACATTTTTAAAATAAATATATACAATTAGGGAGAACATAAAAATGACTAAATATTAATATTTTCCAAGTATCACTAAATATAAAAAATCTGTAATTCTAACAGACCTGTAACATTAGTTTAAATATTATTTATACACATACATGAATCTTCATTTACTTTGAACTGATTTGGTGTGGGGTAGTGTAAAACCTTAAGTGAGTTTACCTTTTAAAATATGATGTCCAAGGCTAAGATTTTTTTGCCAAATATAATATGTTTTATAACTCTAAGGACTCAGACCTCAAAATAGAATTATTTAAGCAGTGACAGTAATGGTCTAGGTTAAAAGTATTAGAATATTTACAAATTATTCCACATTCAGACAAAACATGTTTCTACTAAAAGATATCAACTTAAAATTGCTTTAAGACAACTGTTTACTTGGCCCCACAATCCATACAAATGCAGTTCTAAACTAAAATAATCTTATCTCCAGCAAGATATTATGCTTGCAGAGCATGCCCTGAGTGTGTGCATGTTTGAAACATTAACCCATCTGTGCATTCCTTAAATAGAATAAAATCTGTAAACTTTAAATTCAAGTAATTTACAGCAATATAGTACTTAAAGTTTTTACTCTTGTTGAACCAGTAGCATCTTCTTGGAAACTCACCATTGCAAAAAAAGGCTATTTTTACTTGGAATAGAAACAGATTATCTAAATTACAAAATAATCCACACTAATAGTTGTAAATGTAAAGCTACCTAGGCAGTTATATAGATATCACCATACAAATTTACTAATTCCTAAAAGAGACGTTGAATTCCTACTATCTGACAGTACTTTGGTACTGTGGACTGAACTACAGCAACAAAAAAAAAACTGTCCTTGTGAAATTCACCTACATAATTATACCAATTGGATGAAGAATCTATTTCATTTTCTACGTAGAAGAAATTAAAAGCTATGAAAAAAGATTTCTTTCATATATGCTTTAGATATTCAATACTCATTTTAAAAAATAGATATTTATTCATTCTATACTTTTTGACAATTTTTTTTTATCCTATAGTATTTGGCCAATATCAGTTTTGAAACTACATCTCAATAAATTCCAAAATCCAAAGCAATCTCAGGTAAAATTGTTGCAGAGATGGCAGGAACACAAAGAAACGCAATAAGCTCAATTTTCCTTAGTGACCCTCTTGGGTAAATTAACCAAGTTAGACTGGTGCATTTACTTTTCATTCATCCCTTCAGCAAATATTTATTAAATGTTACTTTTGTGGCTACTTCAAATAATAGCCATGGGAAAGAGGAGAATGGATTTTTCCATAACTACTTAACTCATTACCATGATATGAGGCTGTACAAAGTTATAAAAAGAAAAAAGGGAATTCACTTGGAGTGTGTGAGATAACTACACAACACTGTTCAACAACTTGAATTAAAAAGACTGGAAAGAAAGGGTAAAAGCTGTAGAGCACCACTGGGTACTTATCCAAATTGGCAAGTGTACTAATACTAAGGAAAGATGCCTATATTCTAATACAAACCCAGGAATGAGCATCCTCCAAGTTTTGGTACAAATAATGTGGTATTGGGATGAGTGAGTCTAACTAGGAATACAGTAATATTCGTAGTGCCTGATAGGAGGCATATTTTAAGCAAAAATTCCTGTATATCTTGGAGATATAATAGAGTACATTTGCTACTGATTAGTCAATAAGTGCATAAATTTATTATTCCACCAACTTGATCACGACTTGCAATGGTTAATTCTATACTGTTTTTTCTAAACTTCCCCAGTGCAGGTGCCAATACATCTTCATGATCATTTTCTCAAAATCATAGCGTCAACCACACTTCAAGCATGGGATCTTGGGATGAAGCCAAAACATCTCTAATCCTTCCCAGTAAAGAAATTTGGCAGCAATCTACAATCTTGTCTGTCACCACTCTAGAATCTACTTGCTTCCCTCCAGCTATTCCTCAGTAATCTGTGGCTGATAAGCCAAGTCATATCCTGTGGTACCATAGCAATGTACGCTTGCTGATTCTCCTAGGAGATAGTTTCATTCTCAGGAGGTAACCTACTTGTCCTATTCCACTTTCTTGTAGCTCTTGTAAGTAGCCACCCTTACCACTTTTGTACTTCTTAGATGCTGCCATTGAATGACTCTATTATCTCACAAAAGGTCTGTTTTGTATAAACCCTCCTACAACTACCATATTATCCTCAGTCTGAGTGGTGTGGTAAAAAGACTATGGATTTGGGATTTGCTTTCCTGTTTCTCTGATTTTATTCACATTACTCCATCAAACTAGAATGTTTTCTTCTCTTTCTTTCCTCCCATGGTTCAAAAACAAATTTCAATCCCATTTATTGACCGAAAGCCTTTTTGCATTAGTCTTCCATAGTCATCTAATTTCCAACGACACCCTCATCCAAACTCTAACTCGTTTTGTATGTCATGAAACAAATACTTATTGAGGTACTGATGTCAGGTTCTGTGCTAGTTGATACATGTAATATCTGACAAATAATCTTATGAATTGCTTTCCTAGTTATTTTGAAATGTATATATTAAAAGTCTTACTGTATCTAGTATTTCTAGTATATCTTCTCATCAATTACTTAAGGCATTTTTTATTAACTTAAATAATCAGTGTACTATAAATATGTAATATAATACATGTAAGAATCATATACTATATTTCACTGCATTTCCTTGTAATTTTACCCACAAGCATTTGTTTAAAATGCTTTAAAAGTTAAAAAAAAATGGAAATTTGGCATTTAACTTTTTTTTTATGCAGGGGAAAAAAAAGAAACTTTAGGATTTCAAGTACACAGGCTACATTTAAATTAAAGTATAATTTTGTAAACTACTCAATTAAAAATCATCTGTTTATAATGCATTGGTCCTCCCCAGACTCCGATGCTAAAAATGTTTTATCGTTTAGCCACACACTTTCTGATTTGATATGAAAATGTGGATATTGCACAAACTTTCTCTCATGAGTGAGTAAAAGAGTTGCTCCTTGAGTAAGAGCAAAACAAGGAATATTCTGGCAGGAACTCCTAAACTCTCATGAAGACCTGGTGCTTCCCAGTACCCACTGCCCTATGGGAATCACTATGTGGGATCACTTAAATGGCTCATGCAGACCAACTAAAGAAAACTACCTCCGATCACCCCTTCACCATGACTTACATTGACATTTATTATCTTAGGTCTGTCAAAATTAAATCAAACCTCATTAATATTTAATAGTGCTTTTGATTCACCTATTTACAAATATGTTTGCCCAACATTCCTCCTGCATCTTATGACTGTTGAGATCACTTTCCTTCCATTTAAAATAGAGATTTTTTACATATTCTTTAGTGATGGTCAGTGACAACGTTTCCCAATCTGAGCTTGAATGCAAATGTCTTTACACTGTAAACTATTGAAAGGAGAGAAGAATAGTGCTACTCTGAGAAATATGTGAAGAATTATCAGTTTACTTGACAGGAGATCCCTCTCTTTAGCTCTACAAAGAGCTATTGTCCAAAACCAAGAGAGCTATGGAAATCCTCTTGTATCAACTCTTTTATATACAGATACCAACAACGGTGGCCAAAGTTTTTCAAAAATATCTTTTTTTTAAGCTGTCATCACCAGATTTGCATTCAAATGTGACAGAAAATGACTAGTCACAAGTGAGCACTTCACCATACACTGCAGAATTCCAACTCCCAAGAAGTTTTGTGAATACAAACTTAGATTGTCTCTTATTTTATGGGAGAAAATGCCCATGTGCTATGCAAACCTTTGTCTGGCCAAAAACTTTTTAAAAGACTGAATCTATTTAATTAGTTATGATAGGTATCTGATATCTACCTACATGAATACGTATCTCAAAGGCACCATTTAAAAATAGAAAGAAAAAACCAATTTACATATCTTCCTAAGAGCTGATTCCCAAAGCTTTTTCTTCTCCTGCTTTAATGGATGGAGTACATCATGCCCAGTGGGCACAGAATTCTTCTGTTTGCTGCTTGTTCAGCTGTCAGCACCTTCTCAGAGTTCAGCTTGAAGTGTCCTAGCTGGGAAAACTTGGACCTGTGTAGGAACAGCAGACACTGCAGAAGATTTTAATTCACAGTGGCATTTATTTTTCTGTTGTTTCATGAATGTAGCCAGTAAGAAACCACTAAAAAGTTATGAGTAGAGACAGGGATGGGAGCAAGGGATCTCCTATTATGAAATCTAAAGAGATCTACTGAGTCATGGAGAATTCATTACGCATCCTTGACATCTAACTAAGCACATTCAGCCATAAATCTTGTAGGGTACATGACCAAGTAAATAATTATGAATAAGAATGTTCTTTTAGATACTCTGCTAAGTGTGAGAAGTACAAAGGCAATGAGGTAGACCACTAGACACCTAGTTTTGAAATTCTGTTGCCAAAGAAGTACAAATTTCCAGTTATAAATTAAATAGGTCATGAGGACATAATGTACAGCATAGGGAATACAATAAAAAATATCTCAGTAACTTTGTATGGTGACAGATGGTAACTAAATTTATCATGGGGATCATTTCATAAGGTATAAAAATATTGTATCACTATGATGTACACCTGAAACTAATAGGTTATTGTATGTCAATTACACTTCAATAAAATTTTTACAAATTTAAATAATTGAGTATATGCAAATTGATAAAAAAATGTTCTCTTTCATTTAGAGAACACTAAGTTTTTCCAGTATACTATCAAGCCATTTTATATACATTATCAGTAATTATCATTTAGATCAAGGTAGGCCTCACTGTTGCATATCACAGAGAAAACCAAGGCTCAAAGCTACATTTCCAGGACTCCTACACCCACTGTCTTCTGCTGAGTTCAGCAGTGGGAAGCAATGACTACGAAGGGAGAAGAGATGGAATTTTCTCTCTCCTACTCAATCTTACTCAGTATCTCTGGCATCAGTTGCATCTCCTCCATGGCTCTAGCTATCCTGGGACCAGTACTATAGAATCTTCCTTTTTTCTCTTCAGGCTGGAAGTGAGAGTGGCTTCCTGCAATTATTAATCTCCTATAGAATCTTCCCTTTTTCTTCAGCCTGGAGGTGATAGTGGCTTCCTACAATTACTAATCTCTAAGGTTATCTCACCACCTGCTATTGACTTTTAAGTTCTTTCTATCAATTATGTAAAAATGTTCTGCTTTAACTTCCCTCTTTTGTTTTTTTTTAACATATATTTTGCTGAATTATAGTTGATATACAATATTATACTGGTTTCAAGTATACAACATAGTGATTCAACAGCTATCTCCACTATTTTTTTATTAAAGTATCACTGATATAAATCTTATGAAGGTTTCACATGAGCAAAATTGTGGTTTCAACATTCACTCATATTATCAAGTCCCCCCAAACCTGTTGCAGTCACTATCCATCAGCATATTAAGATGCTATAGAGTCATTACTTGTCTTCTCCATGCTGTACTGCCTTTTCTGTGACCTACCTGTATTGTGGTGTCAATTATAATGCCATTTATCAAATTCTTACTGTTTAAACATAGAATATTTCTGTCATTCTATATGGATCCTCATTGGTATACCCATGATCTTCACATTAATTATATCGCAGTAGTTCAAATATAACATTGCAGAATTGTTCATACCACTTTGTAATTGTTTAATTAAAGTTCTGTTTTCTCCTTGCCTGTGAATACTTGAGATTAGAGACAACATTATTTTTGAATTTCTAACCCCAGCACATGGTCAAATACATTATAGGTGCTCAATTTCATTTATAAAATAAATGAAATAATAAATGAGTAAATGTGATGCTACAATATGGCATGGGTAGGCAGATGTCAGAAGACAATTTGGTTCCAGAAAATATTCTTAGAGATAAAATGCCTGGACTGAGTTCCATATATAAACAAGCATTTCCTGGTGAACAGGAACAAGATTTTATAGTAAAGATGTTTCAAAGAATGGCAACAAGATATACAAAACCAAAAAGCCACTGAATAATTATAACTGATCCAGGTAATTTTAATTTAGCTGAAATCCATGGTGCAAAGGAAGAAAGACTAGATGAAGCTGAAGAAATAGACAGGAAACTTTTATCTGCCTTGCTAAAGAGCTTATAATTCATCCACTAGGTTTAAGCAAGAGACCAAATATTCAATTTGCACTTGAGAAAGATAGTTTTGGCTACTAGAGATTATAGGATGGAATGGGTTAGCACAGGTGGCCAAAAACAAAGTACAAGGGTATTACCTTAATTTTATTGAAGTACTATGAACAAAACTGATCCAGAATCAGTTTAGATGGGCAGAAGACAGTGAACTTAGCACAGTGGAGTTAGATAAGAATAAGAATAATTTGAATTTGATGAGTGTTTTGGGAAAGGTAAGGGAAAATGAATATTATAATACAGTTTCAGGAGCTTGGTTTGGGTCACTATATGAATCATGACAAACTTAAGATAGATGGAAGGAATAGTAAGTTAGAGTAAAATATGATGAGTTCAGATTTGGATGTACATTTGATATGCCTGTAGGGCATCCATGTGAAGTGTGGAGGAGATAGTCAGGAATACATACCTGGATCTCAGGAGAGAAGGAAAAGTAAAGGAAGGAGTTAAGGATAAGTAGGTGGTAGCGAAAGTGGATAGGATGTCTCAGAAAGATAGTAAAGTTAGAAGAGCAAGACAGAAGATGGAAGCCCAGGGAAGAACAAGAGTTTGGAAGTTATTGTGGTAAAAAGAAGGAGTTTGAGAAGTAGAATTTGCAGATGGCCATTAAGGGTCAAGACAATTCAAGAGACTGTTACAGTATGATGATGGAGGGAGAGATCAGCAATTAAAATGTTCTAAATTAGACAGCTAAGAATCCATTGTGAATAAAAAATAAAGGTATTGTGTGTAAGCTTTGTTCTTGTTTTTGTTCTTTCCTCCAGGAATCTTGACTGTGCAAGAAATGAGAGAGTATTTCTGGCAGGGTAAAGGTAAATATTAGGTCCCACATTTAGCCAAGGATTCTATAAACATAAATGAGAACAAATAAATGTGAAAGAATGTACAAGATACTTGGTGTTTTGACGTGTTTCTACTTCTCTCCTTCTTGAACCAGTATGAGAAATCTCAGTTCAGATCAGGGAGAGGGCAGAAGATTGTTTGGGCCACCACCACATGGGCAGTGGTAGACCATTCAAAATCAAGGCTGATGAAGCCTTAAAGGCTGCTTTTACTGCTTTTTTCTAATTCATTGTCAATATTTTTGGCAAAATGTTTAGCCTCATATCTCACTCTCTCCAGGGCAAGAGAAGAAGGGACTAATCTGTTTTGGTAGAAAAATAAGACACTGCAATAGTTCTGTTGCAGTTAGTATATATAGTATCTATCCAAAGTGAATTTGATTTTTTTAAGATTAATTCAGTTCCGTTTTCCCAAACTATAAAAGGAGAAAAATCTAACTGCATTATGTCTCTAACTCACTTTTTAAAATCTAAACACTAATGAAAATCAATTTTTAGCTAATAATTCTTCTATGATACATTTAGTCACAGATCAGCTGCCTGTACATTCAGACACATGAAGCTAATTGCTTATTAAAAAGAACAACTTTTTCTTAACCATAGAAAAGAGTTATTTTTGAAAAGCCATCCTGTTTCACAGGGTTCCTCCTCACACTCTTTCTATAATGTGTCATATACAGATTCATATGTAAGTGGATATAAGTAGTTGAACTTCATACTGAAAGATGATTTATTTCTACTATTTTTGCATAATAATGTGTAGAGGGGAAATAGGCCTCAGGGCTATGGGTAGTTGCTAGTGATTGCCCAACTGCTGTCCAAGGTCCTAAAAGACAAAATGGACCTTCAGCACCACTCTGATTCAGAAAGTCAGTTCCTGATTAATAAAACTGAGCTAAAGTTTAGTTCACATAGCTAGACAGAATCATATGCTCAACACCTATCTAAATGAAAAAGTTCCAAGGGAACCTACCACCAATCAATTTCCTCAGGTAGTAGTGTACATTAAACAGATTCCACAAGTGTTTTTAACGTTGGCTACAAAGGCACAACATAAATGTACACACACATACATACATAAAATATATACATTTGCAAAAACCTTGTAAAGGGATATATTGGTCCATCTCCTAAATAAATTAGAAGCTCACAGTAAGAGGCTTGTATATAGTGTAGTTATGCCTCCTCATGTATCCTGCTGTATCTCAATTTAGTATAGCTAATCAATGTCTTAGGTTGAAATGTTGGTACAGGCAGATGTTCTTTAGCTTAACCCTGAAGACCAAATGCAATTCTTTTGAATCTGATAAGGAAGCTAGGGCAAGGGTCTTCTCTGTCATTCTCCCCTTGAGTGTCAGGGAAACAGGATGCTGTGGCTGGAAAGAAGAAAGAAGACAAGGGAGATGAAGATGACACAAAAATAACAACTCTGAAAGGCCATGGTGTCTCAGATTGACCTCAGAATTGTAAAGAAGAATAAAACACTAGGATAAATGCATTCAGACACTCAGAAACTTAATTCATCTTAATTCTAAAGTTACTAAAATTTTACATGGTATTTTTTCATGCTCTTTTTGCAAGTAAATGATATCAAATTGCCTTCTCTTTGGAGGGATAAGTATTCTCTTCTTTTAAAAAAAACTTGCCAATCTAATTATCATCCAAAGTAATCAATTTCCCACTATTGCACTAGTTAGGTCTTTCTAACTATAAGCATTCTAAAAGAATCAAATGATAATAATAAAACTTTCCCTTCCCTCTTTTATTGAATAACTCATGCAAAGGATCAACAAATGCAGAAGCATTTCTGATATGTTTTAGGAATAAGAAGGTCAGTATACTTGAAGGAATTGTGGGGTTGAGAGCTATAACCAAAATGAGGTCAAACAACAGGGGGGCCAGATTATATAGGGTTTCATATGTCATTGGGGGACTTTAGACTTTTGAATATAATGGAGAAACCTATGGATTAGGTTTTGGGTGATACGTTCTGATATTATCTCATACAATTTTTTAAGTGATTTTACTCATGATTTTTGTTAAGAATACAATATGGTATGACAATGTGGTTATGTCATTTTGTTAAGAACAGAATATGGTAGGACAATGTTGTTATGTCATTTTTTTAAGAATAGATTATGGTATGACAGTCTGAGACAACAATTATCTGGCTATTGCAGTCATCCAGGTACAAGATAATTGCTAGATAGTAGCAGTAGAGCAGGTGAAAAGTGACAGGATTTTTGATATATTTGAAAGATGTAGTTAATAATATATCCTGAGATGGATACCATATGGGGAATTAAAAAGAGAAATCAAAGATCTCTCCAATATTTTTGGTGTGAGAAACTAAATGAAATCACCAAGAGTGTAATTAAGTAGATAAGAGAAAAGACCAAGGGCTGAGATTGCTTCCAGAGAAATAGAGGAATAAAGATGGAAATGGGGAAACCAGGATGCTAAGAAAACTTTCAACAGAGTGTGGTGGTGTTCAGAAAGGCCAAAGAAGAAAGTGTAATTAGGAGGTGGAAGTGATCAGCTATGTCACAGCTGTATGTATCAGTATCAGAAATACTGATAGAGAAATTAAGAGAAAATGTTTCAATTGACCAATGGATATATCTCTACAGAGATTATTGGTAATCTTGATGAGAAGAGTTTCAGTGGAGTGGCAGAAGTGAAAGACTGATGTTTAAAAGTGAATGAGACAATGAATAAGCAAAGAAATAGCACAGTAGAATGCAGGGGAGCCAAGAAAAAATATGTATATATTTTAAGATGGAAGACATAATGTATGTTTATGAAAGTGATCCAGTAAAAGTGAGAAATGTATAATATGGGCGAGAAAGGGGAGAGATGGAACAATACATGTGATTAGCCCATAGCAGATGAGATATAGTGTGGGCTTCAGCTAAGACTATGGATAGGTGATTTATAGTAACAGGTCAGAGGACAGATTAAATGCAGATACCAAAAACGTAGGTATGTGTAGTAATGGGAGTTAGTGTCCAGTTTTTTCCTGATTGCTTCAGTTTTCTCAGCCACGTGGGAACTAAAATCATTAATTGAGAGTAAGGATGGGTAAAAAAGTATTGGTTTGAGTAGAGATAACAAGATATGAAAATGACTTCAAGGACAGTAAATTAACTAGGAATGTATAATATGATTGGCTGGTAACATTAATGATGAATTGACATTTATGGTCATGAGCGGAAAGTGAAGCGAGATAGCATGATTACTTGCTCTCCTCCAGCCACATTCAGTTGTACAGGTAGAGTAACAGAGTAGGTGGGGAGTTGGATTTCATTAGGGTTTATTTAATCAGTGGCTTTGTCAATTAAGAATGAGGGAGCCAGAGAATGGTTAGGTTGCTGAGGTACAATTTTGTGGAGTGATTAAATGATAAACTGCAAAACTGAAGAAGAATAAGGAGGAAAGTGAACCTATCAAGGCTGTTTAAACTTATGGAAAGTTTGGAGTATAAATGGGTATAATGTTCTGGTAAATTGTTGGGGTGGAAATAAATACTAGAAGTTATAAGAGGTACTAGAGGTCCTAAGCTAGAAAGATGCAGGTGGCAGTGATCAAAGAGGGGGTTGCATAAAACTGAGATGATGGAAGGATTGCAATGATTATCAATGGCAAGGTCTAGACCTTAGAGAATGGCAATTGGTGTGAGTAGTTGAGGCTGGTTAGAGAAATTGAGAGATCAAGGTTTTATAAACATTATCTAAAAATATACTGAATTTGCAAGAATTTGGAAAAAAATATTATTGGAGAGAGAGAGCTACAAACATTGAAAGAGAAGAGGAAATGACCTGTCAGTAGACAGTAAGAGCAATGAAAAGTAGTGGATAAAATAACCTAACAGTATGAGTTATAGCAGCTGAAACATTTTTAAGGAGTGATGGAGAATGGTTTGCATGCAGAAATAAGAAAGAGGGAGGAAAATACCATAACATTAGGCCCAATGGTAGGAGAATTGTTGGGGAAACAGTTTACATTTGAGAGGTCTACAGGGCAATCAGGGAGGGCTGGGGGTTCTTTACCATAAAGTTTATGGGATGTTTGAGAGATTAGGCAGAGTATGCAAGGAGTTCTTCGGAGAGCAGACTGTGAGTTACAGCAGGCACAGGAGACTGAGAAAAGACAAAAACATAAGAGACTTTGTTATGATTACGATTCTGTGGTTATTGGTGTAAATGGAGGAAAGGGTATAAAACAGACACTAGGATAAATACTGGTGGGTTCAAGACAGAGAGTGTTGAGGGATAGAGAGCAGTGGATTCTAGCACTTTGACTTAGTTCCTAATGACTGTTATGGAAGGCACATGGGAGGAGCTAAAGGAATTCAGGACCAAGACACTGACTGGAAATATTGGCCAAACAGCACCATTTTCCCTGGATGTGGAGTAGTGAGATTTAATTCTGAAGTCAACAGGACCATTGGGCAAGGCCCAAAATGAAGATAACCAGAGTGAATAAATCCTCACTTTTGTTTAAGGCATTTGAAGGTATTACAGTCAATGGCAAATGAAAAAGATAATAAAAAATGCAACTTGGAAAGCTTTTCAATGGACTTATGTCATACCTAAATAAAACAAAACAAAACAAAAATTATGTGATTCAAAGTATAATTCATTTTATTCTGACCATGTTCCCTCTAAGTGATGGATATACTTATAATTGATCTGTGGCAATATGCTGCTGGGGAACTTGAACTTCAAGTCCAATTGTGGCTTCTCCAAAGGTAATACTGTGTTTTCTGTGAGCCCGGTAACTACATTGTTTACAATCATCTGTAAATGAGTCATATTGACACACATGACGGGAACCCCGTAAGGATAAGAACCATCTTCATTTTCTGAGCCAGCCTATATAATAACTGGCTTATTTTGGATTTTCAGCAAATATGTATCCAATAGGTAAATGAAAGAATGAACAAAACAACCACATTTCTGAAGTCTGATTCTATTAAAAACATGAAATAAGCATAAATGTCCAACTCTGAAGAACATGAGTCTCTGAAACACTACAGGCCAAGAAGAAAACTACCTTAAGTGCTAACTGAAACATGGAAGAGTCTTCGAGTATGTTTTTAAGTAAAATACATATTTTAATATAATGTCATTGTTTTACACACTCCCCCTTCTTTTGGAAGACATAATTCTACATTTCCCACACCTGCTTTAGCTCCTTTACAATTACCACATGTTTTTCAGTACCCAACTTCAAAAGTGTCATAAAGATATGGAATAACTCTTTTCCACATAAAATGGTTAACACTGAGCCAACTTGGGAAACTATTTTCTATCAAACTATTTTTTCTTCACCTTGTCCAGGTTAATCTACTGCATGCATACCACACAAATATAATGTCATTTTATACCATTTTCCTGCCCTTTGGCTGGGAGGCTCACAGAAACTTATTAGTCTTCGGGACCAATTCATCAGGTTTCAAATCAGTTCTAATAAGTTTGTATAAATCAATTTTCTCCCACAAATCCTTCACTCAGACATGTGATGTTTTGTCTTATATTTGCTAGATCATCTATCCATCCATATTTCATTTGTAGTTCCTTGCATATTCTATCAGTTGTGGTTGCAGTCTGCTCTATATTACTAAATTGGTCCTTCAGAGAGGTACTTTTAAAATAGTTATAATTTAATACTGATAGTACCTCAAGCTAAATGTTTGTTTGATCCTTAAACATCATCAGTTCCATATAGCTTCAGACCTAATCTTAGTTCAAATATATGCTCCTTCCATTACATAAGAGCAGAGGAAAACAACTCCATCTTATCTCTATATTTCTCAAATAAAATGGGTCTTAACATATCAAAAGAGAAAGTTAACTTTCTGTTCTGTGACTTGTTTCCTACCATATTAGTAGTGACCAGTTGTCCAAAACCAACAATAAATCATTTGTTCAATTGAAAAGTGAGCAGCTAATTTAAAATATTGAGTCTTAATGGCTATTAGAACATAAAATATGATGCTAAACATCCATAGCAATTTGCACCTATAACCAGGTATATAATTTATTTTTAAAGATTTAGGAAACCCCTCTGGCACAATTTTCCAGCTGTGACTTTACTTAGATTGAAATAGAGTTGAATAACAAATTATACAAAGTAGTTAGTAAACATTTTCATGATCTCATAAAGAAAAATTGATGACCCTTTAATATTATACATTAGCAAATTTACACTGAAAAACATTTGGGCATTTCTTCTTTAAATTAGTATTGGTCCTTTGTACATATATAGTATCTTGGTTGCATTCAATAAAATAAAATTTAAAAAATGTTACATTACCTGAAGTCACTGGATTAAGTGCTAATTACCTCTTTAAAACAATTATTTTATATTCCATGTGTATCTGAGTAGAAAAAAATATTGTATAGTACATTGGAAATATTTATGTTAGCTTTGGGAACTATTTCTCACAGAATCTATAATGCATCCAGAATAAAAAGTGATACAAGAAAATAGTAAAGCTATTGAAGAAAAAGAGACGTATACATTGAACTAAATAAACTTTGAGGAAAAAAAATCCAACAATCAAATAGAAAAAAAAATTAGGTTTCAACAAAGATAGTGTAGAAACAAACAAAAATTAGTCTTTGACAATAATACAGAATTTACTGTATCTAGAGCACTATATCTTTCTTCAGAAGATACTGATATATCAACAATTTAAAAGTCCGATCCATGTTTTTATATGTGCACTTCAGGGTTTTGTTTTTTTCTTTCTTTAGGATTTTGGGGCCTCTGAAATCCAGAGCAATATATAAACTATAAATACATCAATTCCAGTTTGGCAGATATTGTTGACTGCAATTCAATATTTGTCTCAACTCCAGGCTCATAAAAGACATGAACTGTTAACACCAGAAAAGCCACACTGTCCTGGCTGGTTAACCCACAGGATTTTCCAAACACAGAGTAGCTAGGTGAAAGAGACCTTTCTTTTCATCCCAAAATGTTTCCCAGTCTGTCACCTGTCCATTAAAAAAAGAAGCACACCACACTGATTTGGAATTACTCGTTAAAAATGAGATTGTTAAAAATTATTTTTAACATTTTAACAAAAAATTGTTAAAATGGGAAGAAGAAGGGAATTTGATACAATGTACTAACATTTTTTTCTGACTTTGATTCCTCTTTGCAGGCAGAATTCTTCATCTTGCTCTTCTCTTACTTGGACATCCAGGATTTTAATTTTAGAACTAATTGTAATGGGTGTCAAATGATACTATAATACAAATACAATTTCCTGTCCCTCTCTTTCCTCTCTGTACTGTCTCCCTCTTTTTCTCCCCTCCCCTCTTTACATATATAACTATCCAATATGTGGTTTTTACTGCAAGCTTTTATTAAGATCAGCTCCAGTGCCTCTATAATGCCTATTTACTCTCTAGAGCCATGTGGTAAAAACAGCTTTCTTAATTGGGATCTCACAGATACAAATTTATTGGGAGTTTAAAAAGTGGCAGAGGTAATCACCTGATAGGATCTGAAATTCAAAGGAAGACTAATTAAAGGATCCTTAAAAATAAAAATCAACAGCAATAAAATAAATAGTTGGGGCATATTTGATCGGCTGGAGACAGTTGGTAGTCTCAGGAAAGCAAAGCAAACCAGAACAACAGGAAGTTTACCATCAGAGAGAGAATAAGATAACAAAGCAAATTAACAGGATCTGGCATTCTCAAAATATTAAATAAAACAACAAAAAATGTATGCACAATGATTAACTACATAGTGAAAAAAAATTATACAGGGTTGGCTGACCACAGATATGAAATAATCAGAAAGACTTGAAGTTCTGTTTTTAAAAAGTCTCAAGCTTATGCCTAAATTTGAAGGAATAAAAAGGTAAAGTCTGAAAAATCATGAAATATGATGCAGGGAGTGGGCATAGCAGTAGAGGAAGAGAGAAGGAAGTGGGGAAGAAAGGGAAAAATGGGGGAGGGAGGAATGAAGGGAAAGAGAGTCCCTTTTTCCCCTTCTACTACACTTATCTGGGGATTTTCTCAGGTAGCAGCCAGCCCTTACTGACTCCCCAGGAACTGTCTTCTGTGGACATTTCATTTGAACATTTGGGAACTCTATGCTAGCACAGCCAGACCTTTCTCAGGTTGCCTGAATCTTTTTATTAATTTATACAAGTTTATATCTGTAAGGGGGCATAGTGGTATTGTCCAAATATCTCATTTTACTGTTTTTCAAAGCCATAAAGCTAGTTAATGAGCAGTTCTCTCTGTCCTTCAGAATCCTTCCATAAGGCTTATCAAACACAGTACAACAGCAACACCCACCTGCTGAGTAACCAACTGTCTGATTGCTCTATTAAAGCATGTATGGCATAAACTTTTAGCTGTTATCAAATATCCACTACCCCGTCTTCCATGTCTGATTTTATTCAGGCAATGTTTGTAGACTTTAAATACTATATCTCCCAGCCTTTCATGCAAATAAGGGAGGCTGTGTATTAAAACTGGCCAATGGCATGAAGATGGAAAGTTCCTGAAGAAGCAGGTTGACTTGCTTGACAGTGATATTTTATTCATCTTCCTCCTGGAATGTGGATGTGATATTTGGAGCTGCAGTGATCATCTGGGACCACTAGTTTATTGTGAGGACTGACAGGACAGAAATACAGGAGTTTGGAACACAGA
Organism: Manis pentadactyla; assembly: GCF_030020395.1. NCBI lineage: Eukaryota > Metazoa > Chordata > Mammalia > Pholidota > Manidae > Manis > Manis pentadactyla. Next base: position 28,825,203 of record NC_080026.1, on the reverse strand, counting down.
GCACGCCATGAAATCACCTTACCTGCCATAAAACATCTACCTATCTTTGGACATTTTTTACATGAAAAAAAAAACTTGTATAGTTTATTATATAGTCAGTTGTAGATACTAGTCAGACACTTAATCTATCACTGTTATTTGGGAGGGGTGCTTTATAACGTCATAGAGTTTGACAATTGAAAGCTATTTGGAGAAGTAGAAGAAAAACATGACAAGCTACAGGAATATGTTGGAGGAAAAAGGCTAAAACCTGAGAGGGCATGGAGAATTTTATAATCCAATATGCATGCCTTTGCTCAGAGTGCAAGTTGCTCAGCACTGACTTTGTTACTAAAAATAGCTGTTAGAATTTCTCTCCCTGGAGGCCTTCCAAATTGGGCAGGTAACAATATGTTCAGGGAAGTTTGGATTCAGTCCAGCCTAAAGGCAGATGGATGGACTGAATGACGTCTGAAAGTCCCTTCTGGCCCCATTATCTACAATTCTGTTTCACACTGAGAGAAAGTTATTGCTGCTTCTCTATTTATAGTTGTAAGAGACCTTTATTTCCCTTCTGCATATTGCAGATATTTCTGGTAAATAAGAAAAAACAAAACTGAAAGGAGAGAATCACTTTAGGTAAAATGCAGGAGTGAATCTCATTGACAAAGACTACATTGTCTGTTTGAGACCAGTAATTCTAGCACACAGTCAGGTAGATTTTTACCTCCACCATTACTCTGTGAAAGAGTTCCATGCACTTTTTGCACTCTATCTCTGTTTTCTGTGTTTGTCTTCTCTGCCCAGCTGACAGAGTCTTTGTAGTGAAATGACGGAGGAAGCAATTAAATGCAAATTTCTTTAGGTGTTTCCAAACCTATTGGGGTATAAGATGTACATGCGTAAAGAAAGAAAAAGGATGAATTCAATCAAGGAACATCTCCATTGAAAAGTTCACTTCAAAGGTTAAGTTGTAATGTGTTATGTGAGATTACTAGGCTTTGAGGACAAATATTCTTCTCAGTTCTGCACATTTTGTGTTTTGTAATTAGTTTAGATGGTAGGATACACACCTGACTTACTGAAAAGAAACTAGAAGCCATTTGTCTGGGAATAGGATATAACACTCAAAGAACATGACTACTAGCAACATTACCTTACACTGCTTTAAAAACAGGAGCAAATGAACCCAAACATGGGTGAAAGGCATACAAATGTTAAGTATTTGTGTTTTAGTTTCCTGAAATAATTGTTTCAGCTGGATATTCAATAAATATAGGCTAAGAAAATCTAACAGAATACCTACTCACACACATACATTTCTATATACACCTACAGACAATATAATTTATATATGATTATATAATAGTCATAAATAGATACTCTTATACATTAGATACTCTACATAAACTACTTATGGTAAAGGATTTATACCTATTAATGTTTCTCTCCAGAGTTCTTTGAGACTTCCTAAGTAATATTTAATTGACCTAACTAAAAATGAGACAATTCAGGTTTTTAGTGCTTCTGCTCTGAGAATATTGGATAGTTCTCTGAGCCATTTATTGAACTGCATAGATTTTTTTTCTTGGCACTCTTGGTTTTGTACCCATAGCCTGAATGAGTACACACCACGTTTCAACTAATGGAACTGAAAAGTGCTCTTTGGGGCTCGTTGCTTCCATTCCCCTTGTATCTAACACTCACGCTTTGGCTCACGGTCACGCTGACCTAATTCAGAAGCTCTGCGAGCAGAGTGATCTCACTCTGATCAGTATTTTATGGTTTCCCCACCCACAGTGGGTTGTCTGAACTGGTTCTACAATCCCTTGTGGCACAGGGGATTTGATTTCATGTTTTCTCTTAATCACAAATGTTACAGGAAGCTAAAAAGCAAGTTCTCAGCTAATGTGAACAAATTTGGGTGGTGTGTTTTCCCTCAAAAGATTAATTTTTAATGAATTTCTTGCATCTAAACTCAAATAAGCAAATATATATAAAAAGATTTGGAGAAACTTAAAATACACATGCATATGTCCTTATGACTTTACATGAGTGCAAAAATAAATAATGATTTGATTATGAAAGGAGTGATTATGGGGAGCTCAGAAGTCATCAGTCCCACAGATATTTTGTTTTTCTGAATATTATTTAACATATTGAGGTAGTTACAATGGCATTAATACACATGTGATTCAGTGAAATAGGGTTTATTATATAAATGGTAACAATAGATCAGAGAAAAAGGCGCACAGTTTTTTATTCAATTTTGAACAGATTAGAAATTCAGATTGGAAACTGTCTGAAAGGCATGAAAATCTCCTGAAAACTCCCTCTATAGAATTGCATAAGACTTACTAAAATTCCACCTTGGGTTTAACAAATATTAAATCTTCTATTTGTTGGTTACTACTCATTAGAATGAAATTATGTTGTTTCTTTCCTTCAAAATTTAAACTTTGAAAAGTCTCTCATTATTCCTTTCAGACCCCATTATGAATTTGAATTCCTAAAGGTGTTTTTTTAACTTCCTATTGTTCTAGTGAAAATCTACTTAAAAGAGTTAAAATGAATTCCATTTACTTTCCACATCCCTCACCAAATCAAAGTACTAATTTTTCTCAAGGGAATAGAGCTAATTGTCTGATTGAGACATTCAATTCCGCAAACTGGTTACATAGTTTTTCAGCTTGTTCACGCAGCACATTTTTTCCCCCTTCCCAATCAATTAATAAAACTGACAGGGAACATACTGTTAACTCAAAAATGTTTTTCAGTTTATTTTCTACAAGGCATCTTGCTGCTTTATGAATGCGTCAGAGTGGATACTGAAGCATAACAACTTTACGCACTTCTCTGAGTTGATATGTTACGGCCCAGTACTCAATATTGGCAAATGAAAACTCAAGGTTACAGGGTTTAAACCTTGTTCTCAAACCACCTTTCTTTGTGGTGCCTGGGGCCGCCATTCAACCTCAGCTACCTGTTTTAATTTCTTTCTTTTTAAAATAGCAAGCTGCTTTTGTCAAAACCAAATAATGAATTCTAGGGGATTTGGCCTCAGATTTGAGGCTGAGCAGAGAGCTGAGTTTGTTATAATTCATACTTTTGAATAACATTGAAATTGTCCTATTTTTCCCAAAGTTATTATAAGAGTGCCAAACTTAGGCATCAGTTAAGATGGCATTTTAGTAGCTTGATGAAGATGCGATTAAGGTTACTTAAAATAGTAAATACACCATCAAAACTCCTAACTTTCATCTGAAAAGGAATTCTCTTAATATGGTTCCCATGTCATCTATTTTGACTTTCACTTACATGAACTATATACAAGTGATAAAGAATAACACCTAACATGCCTTGTTTTGGGAGTTGGTCAATGTGAAGAGACAGATGACTGTTGCGCTCAAACTTTAATGATTATAACAATGCACGTTTTTACCTTCTAAGACTAAATTGCATAACTTGCTACATATATGCAACAATTCTAGTCTTATATTATTAGGAAAGTCAGGTAGAAAGATAGACATAAGCAGCTGGGGAAGGAGGAAGATAGGCTCAAAGAAGCAGCTGCCTGGTTAGGGTTCAAGGAAAAAAAGAACACCCGAGCTGCCCAGGGAGGGGGTCCCACGTGAAGGCAACAAAGACTTTGCAGGGAAGTAACTTTTCGTCTATCGGGACCACGCCAAACCGGTCCCAGCCAGGTCCTAACGTGGGAGTAATGCAACAAAACTAAGAACAACCCGAATCACATCTCGTCATACTCTTGGGGGTCGAGTTTGTTCTCAGTTCCCGTCCCCACTGCAAAAAAGCTTTGAAGGGCAGAGACACAGTAGTGAAGCAGAGAAAAAGTTTTATTTAAATACACTCTAAGGCAGGAATGGGCCAGTGTCAAGGTAGACAAATGCAGGTTTACTTGAAAAAGCAGAGGAGGGGAAAGCTCATTGATGGGAACTTGCAAGCTCAAATCAGAGTTCTCAGCAGCCCCTCCCTACTTCCCTACTTAGCTGAAGTAGTACAGAGAGGGTGAAGACTCGTGCTCAAAGTCTGGAAAATAGAATGAAATAGCAGTGACAAAGATACCACTGGAAGAGGACAGAGACAAAACGTACTGATTGAACAGTAAGAAGTCTTTTAAAAATATACATTCTGCAAAAGGGGAATGCAGGCAACCTCAGAGAGGAGGTGCACTTAAGGGACTAGGGTTCTAACTTTTAAGGCTTTCAAGAATGGGGCAAAGGGTGGGGGTGTGGGTTCTTGGGCGTGGGCTTCATCTATAGTCTCATGATGTCTCTCTCTCATTATGTCATTACCTATCTTTCAAGAATGGGATAAAGGTAAAGGGTTAGGGGGGTGGGATTGTCCTGTGGTCTTGTGATGTCTATCTCACCTGCATTAGCTAGAGCAAGTCTCAAGATCAGCCCAGATTTCAGAGCATGTGGAATGAACTCACACTGCAAAGGGCCTTAACTCTGTGAGTCCTCTGGCTCTCTGGCTTTATCTGATGAACTCCCTGAGTTCTTGCTGGGCCCCTCCCTCTTCTGATCTTGCTCATATCTGTCTTTCTACCTAACAATCTCATTAAAATAAAATTGTGGTTTTGCTTCCCCAACTCCCCATGGGTTTTTCTTGTGTGCATTTTGGAAAAAGACAAGCACATCAAGAGGAGTGGGTGTATTAACTAGGGCTGTCAATCAAATAATCACACCCTGTCAGAGAAGTGCCTACCAGCTAGGTGGTGCTAAATAGACCCTCGCCTAAAAGTTCAGGGACTTTGTCTACCTTGACTCTGGCCCCCTCCTCCCTTGCGGTGTATTAAATTAAAACTTCTACTCTGCTTCACTATCGTGTCCCTGCCTTTCAATTCATCATTGTGGCAGGGATGAGAACTGAGGAGAACTCACACGTAGCAATATGCTTAATAGTAAAACAGTATCTATAACCTTATAACATTATTGATAATATATCTTAGTATCATTTTCCACACACTTTCTCTTCTTGTCACAGTTTTGTGCAATGTATTTTAAGTGGGTCATTTTGCATCCTTTCCTAATTTAACCACTCTTAAGTCTATTGCCAAGTACTTTTTGAGCTTCAAACTCATCTCTCTCCACTCAGGACCTCATGTTTTAACCTTACTAAAGAACTTAGACTCTCTAGTATCCGAAGCTTTCTTATGCATTTGTGCCACTGTAGTAACATTTCCCTGGTATTGCTATGTTGTTCCTTTACTCATTTGCCTAGCTAACTCTTAGAATGAGTCACACATCAACTCCCAGCTCTCTTGGGAAATTTTCATGCATCCCCTCAACCAGAATTAGATGTTCCTCATTTTATTCTTTCTTAGCAGTATTTACCTACCTTCATTATGACATATGAATTCCATGAAGACAGAAAATAAGATTTTCTGCATATGCAGAGCTTAGATAAGTGTCAGTAATAAAGTCAGTGCTCAAATTTACTGAAGTGAATGAATAAATATAATTTAGGGAAAATTTTACTGTTTCTATTGACACATTTTTTTAAAATTTATTTTTACCTCATACCCATCATTACATTTTACAAACTATTCTTTGTTTTCCATCATATCAGGAAGAAAAGGGTGAGGGAAAGATCAGATAAATGATAAGTCCCAGTGTCCATGAATATTCTTATAAAATTTACAATTCCAAAAGTGGTGGAACTCTTGCAAGTCTCTTATGTGCAGAGATTACTGGTGTGGGGAACCTGAGTTCCAGATTTCTGTGATTTCACACAGGTTGTTATGTTTGAGAAATAGGCTTAATAGGAGTTGTTTAAACCAAGGAGTAAAGCTCCGTATCAAAGCCAATTGCTATTTCTTTTCCTACAGAAGTTAGGTGAACAAACAGGATAAATTTTATTTTGGGGTGAATTGTGGATCCATGATTTTGACTTGCATCTATCAAAATTAGCTGAAAATAGAGTACAATTCAGCAACAAGTGAAAGTCCATAACACATCAGGATTCTCAGCATGGAAAAGTTTGGATCAAAAGATTTGGAAATGGTATTAAATTAGTTTACAACCCCTAGTCACCAAGGTGAGAGTTGTATACAGAATCTGATATGTTTAAATAAATATTAGTTTATTTAAGTTAGATCCTTTACATTTTTAAGTCATTAATTACCATGTCTGTATACTATTTTCTTATATTTATAAAATTTTGTTTCCATAGTTTTTCTTAAAAAGAATTCTGTATGAAGCAGAGTATACTAATTAGTATAGTATAATATTGATTATGTAAATCCATTACAAAAAAAGTTCATTTCCAATAAACAATGAATTAATTCTCCTTTTGAATGCTGAGCTCCAGACATTCAGTTAGCTAGTTAGCTGTCTCTATAAGTTAATATAGTCCAACAAATAGTGAACTCCAAGTCTCTCTAGCAGGATTAATTACATGTGATAAATCAGTTTAAAGCATTCAGAAAACTGTGCAAAAGCATATTTCTAATTAAACAGAATTTATAAAACTAAAACTCTGAAAAATAAAAATATATATTTAGAATAGTCTCCAAGAAATACACTATTTTAAGTTCACTTGGGTGTCCTTTGTCAACATAAACAATATCTGCAGTAGTCTTGCAATAGACTGATACAATTATAGAAGACCTATTCTTTATAGGAATTGTTGCTTTGCCTGTGAGAAGCATTAATTCAGCCCTGAAATCAGCCAGTGTTAAGGGTCATAGCTTTTTACTAAACTAACTCGATTAATTAACTAATCTCTTTGAGAGAAGATATTTCACTTGAGATAGATTTGAAATTATCCAATCACCTGAAAACAACACAAAGAAAAGAATATAGCACATCTACTCTTAAACTGGGGGAGCTTTAGTAATCAAAAGTGGTCTGAGTACACAAGCTCCTGACCATTTCCAATTGTTAATTTTCTGCCTCTAGGCCTATCGAAGTTTCAAGTGACTTAAGTACACACTGGTGAAGTTTCCCTCCCAGTTCTTCAGTTTCCTGTTGGTGACAGTACCCTTTCCATGCCTCCTGTCCATGCCTTTGCTTTGGATTCTGCATGCCAGAATTCCCTTCTCTGGCATGATAACCTCATTTCAGTTTAGAAAGAGATTGGCAATATTTTTCAATTGGAACTTTTAAAATGAGAAGACAAGATCCACTGATACAATAAATTGAAAGTACAAACAACAAAGTGTGCCAAATTCATTTGTCTTCTCAGTTTCACCAACTTCTTTCTTTCCTTCCTTCCTGGTAGCTACAAGCTAATCTTATGCCACTCTGAAATCAGTCTTATAATGACTAATAAAACACCACCGCAAGATAAAAAATTTTTCTTACTGGCAGGATGAAAAAATGGGGTCCTGAACATTTGAGCTAGGAAGTAATTGCAAATCTTTTATTAAATTTATTAAATTTAATTTTTAAATGTTAATTATTTAGTTAAATAATTACATACACATTTAAATAAAATTATAAATTTAGCTTATAAATTTAATTGAGTTAGAATAATTATTTTTTGAATATTTGGAATACGTATGAGATTTAAGCAAGAAGCTTTAAGGATTACTGATTGTCCTATGGGGAGTCATTACAGATAATAAAGATTACTATTAACCTTGGTCCATTTTGAGAAAACATTTAATTTATAAATTACCTCCAGGATTATTTTAGCACTTTGTTATACAACTTTAGATTTATTAATAGTAATAAAAAAATCAACTATATAACATTTTAAATGTCATAAGTTGGTATCAAAATAAACACATTAGAATAAATGCATTAGAATCACTGAAGTCAAAAATACATTAAAATAGATTATAGGTAGATGGAGAAAAATGTTATTGCACATATTAGGAAAATTATATTCCAACAGGCAAGTAAAATAGTCCAATGGAATTTAAAAAGTTAATATGAATTTTTTAAGGAGTTAAATAATATATGAGTCTTATTCCTTATTAGTTTCCTGACCAAAGACATGAATTAAATACATTACGCACTCAGGATTACATAACAACAGGTTCAGAATAGCAAAGAGTGGAATCAGAAAAGAACAGTATGTGTGTTTGTGTGTGCCTATTGATGGTGAGCTTTACAGATGTCAGAGTTTCATTCCTTAATCAGTTTTAGTAAACTCTGCATACTTTATCCCCTTAAATTTAAAAGGACATTAGATGTGTACTGCAAAACCATCACATAGATTACTTAATCACTTTTTCTAGAGACACAGAAGAAAATATCTTTTTGCAAAGATCTGAAGAGTTCCATGTTCTTTTAATCAAGTAAGAAAGGATAGTGCCACAGAATATGGCATTCCCTGTACACTTAAATGTATGGCCATTTGCAACTGCAAACACAAGTTTAACTAGGATTGTGAATAAAGAAGGGCATATCTTGTTGACAAGCAGTTAAGATAATGAATTATCTTAAGAATGTCAAATTTTAAGATAATATTTTGATACATTTTAGTCAATCTGGTTTTTATTAGATGAATTTATTCATTTCCAGCATTCTTTGCATGGTTATAGGAATTTTTGTGAAAATATCCTGAATTGAGAAGCATTGTACAGTACAGAATGTGTTTTCATTGCTCATGCAATTTAGATATAGTGATACTGCCACCAATATAAAATACTATATAGGAAGAGATGAAATTTTCTAGAATATAACATGGTGATTTTGAGTGTTCTTGTAAAATTGTAAAAATTTTACAAGCATATTCCTATATATATAGGTACACCATTTTCATAAATCCATTTTTTCTTTCTTCAAATGGAGCTAAATTATGGAGATTAAAATATCAGTGCTATAGAAAATCATTAATAATAAAAATCTTTTCATTACCCTCTCCAGGAAGAAATTGATTTTTTCTAGGAAATATTCAGAAAATAATTTGGTTGATACAAAAGCACTCCCAAGACCAGAATATCACCTCCAAAATGTTAAACTTTTCTCCTTATTAATTTTCATAAGGAATAAAAATACACCACCAAATGTACTTTGTATCATTCATTAGAGAAAACATCCATCTTTGAATCACATCTGAGGTTTCATGTATATTACTAAAATTAGAGTATATGCTTGGAATCAACAAAAAGGAAACAATGGAAAGAGAGTGATTTAGACAGAACTGTTCTGCAAAGTAAAAGCATTTCTAAAAGTCAAGGAAAAGTTTGAATTATCTGTTTTTTTTCTTTATAATATATCTATAGTAGATTAGAAAGTTTCTTAGAGACTTGAAAGGGTTGTGCCTAATTAGTCAAAATACAGTTTTTCACTTCCTCCAAAATTAGAAGGAAAGCTGAGGGTGGGAAAGTAGACTCAGTTCCTATAATGCACTTTTGCCTATAATCAATCATCTTTTCTCATTTAAACAAAAATCATGTACATTTGACAAATCTTATGTTGCCCAAAAGATTTGATTTTTCATCTGAGTGCCAAGGACATCTCCCAGGCCAAGCAGTCAAACACATTTCTAATTATCTTTTCTCAATACAGAAACATTTTATTAAACCACTAACTCTAGAATGACTGTATCTTTCGGTCACTAAGGTTCTATCCTACCGTTCTATGCAGTGTATAAGGCTACAGAATGTGGTGAAAAACTTCTGCTGAAGTAAATAGCAAGTACAGATCCAAATATAATTCTTATTTCCAAGTCTACTGCAGGCCATAATAAATGTGACTTTAAAATAGCTATTTTTAAACATTTGACTTGGTGAAATCTAGAAACTTCTAAAAGGCCAAGTGGTACAATTAGACTCCTACTGACAAATTAAGAGGAAAAATAAAATGTCACTAGTGATAAAAATATGAAACTTGGAACATGTAGAGACGTGGATTAGAAAAGGAAAAAAAAATTGAAGTATAAACAAATACACACTTTCAGTCTGAAGTATATGCTGATCTTTCCAAAAATAGGAATAAATTTAGTAACAATTTACTTACATTCAAATACTCTGTATTTGAATTCCACTTTACTACTAACATAGCCTTTCACAATTTTTAGATCACAACTCTAAATTTTACTAAACTCATCTATATTTTCATATATTCCATAGCACTGAAATATGTTCAAAATACTCAAGTTTGTGTAATCACCTCTGAGGAAGTATTTAGCAATGTGATGATTTCACTCTTTTAGAAGCTTAGTCACACATGTCTATTAGAGAGTATTTTTTAGTGTAATAAGAAGCCTGAATTATAACTGAAGTGGATAGAATTAGGCTCTAGAAAATATAATTAATTTCTGAAAAGAAAATTAGACTGGCTTCTATCACTTTGTAATTCTGTACTTTACTTTCCATTAATATCACTTTTCTTAATATACAATTATAAAAAAGAATACACATCCCAAAGCCTTTGAATAGAAATGAGATGTCTTATTATTATTACATGGGTTCATAACTGAAATTAAGGATCTGCTGGCTCTGTGTGGCTGTGTCAAGGTTCAAGGCTAAGACAGGAAACTCAGCCAAAGAAGGAAGACCTTTAGCTTCTCAGTCTGAATCTGTCCACAGAGCCAGGGTAATTGGATGTTCCTCTAGAAAGGGAAAAAACTAGGGACCCAGTTGATCTACTGTCTCTTACATCCTCACAACTTTGGATTACCTTTCTAAGATTTACTCTTTTCCTAATAAATCTGTCCATCTCTGGTATTGAATCCAGTCACTTCATTCAGCCCAGAGGTAGGAAACTGACAGCCAGGAAGCCCTGTCAGGCCTCCAGACAGGTTTTGTTTGGCATGTACATTGTTTACCATACAATATTTTAAAAAGCAGGAGCGGACTTTGAACACTTTAAATTCATATGGATTTGAAGCCCTTCTGAAAAACTGGAACTTTTGGACTCCTAGGACCTTTTCCCACCTGACAGCAATTAGTTTGTGGGAATCTCTCCAAAGACCAGACATGCATCTCCAGTTTTCTATATTTCTGTCTATTCCGTATTGTCTTACTGACCCCAACATGAAAGATGTCACTCTTTAACATCTTAGCTTCAGTGAATATCCTCTGTGTTACAACCCGAGTTGCAAATTTCTAGTTCAATGGTTTCTTTCCTGGTTGCTTCTTGTAGCCTGATTCACTTGACAGGTACCTTGGTTTTGTTTCCAGATCTGGGTCCTCGCTTTAATCCTCAACTTCTTCTTATTTCTTTGTCTCATATTTAATGTACCTCCCCAACTAGTTTTATTACAATGTGCCAGTTCCATTAACTTCTTGCTAATTTTGAGATTTTAATTATTTCTTCCTCCTATCATTAATATACAGGGGAACCCTTGACAACTGTAAACTTTAGATGTTGATTTTAAAAAGAAAGAAAATTATAAGAGAGTTGGTATAACTTGGAAAAAAGCATTAAGGAAAAATTTCCCATGAATACATCCTATTAAAATATTTGGTTGCAGAAGTTTTACTTCAAATGTTGTTTGTTTAAGCAAAGGTTCAGAGAAAGAAGTGTATGACACTGTATGGTATCCATCTACTGTGACGAAGACATCTTTTTTGTTCTTTGTTAAAAGTACTCTTTCCTATGAACTATACAATTGTTTCAGAGCTTGACTTCAAACTCCAAATGTTTTTCTTTTTCTACCAGCCTTTTTCAATAAAGCACAATGGTTTCAGGTTTGAAATGCATATTGAGGATTTATGGCAATGAAATTCTTGCTTTCTCAATAACTGTCATGGTCATGGTTGAAAGAAAGACAGGATATAGGTTCTCTTTGAACTTTCATTAAAGATATGAAAAATTTAATATTTCAGTTGCACTGTTACACAGACACTCACCCTGGCAGTGTCGTCCTTCATCATTCCCGTCTGAGCAGTCCACGATACCATTGCACAGTTGAGATAAATGAATACATGTATTGGCACCAAGGCAAGCAATGTGATTCAAGGGGCACTTGATTTCTACCTCCTCAGGACCTGAAGAAAATTTAAGGAACAAAATGGTGTGCATTAGCTTCACTTTTTAAATACCAAATCCTTTAAGCACAAGAAATTGATCAGCATCAATTTACAAAACTTTGGAAAATACTGCCAGAGGGCATCTCTGATTCTCAGACATCAAAATTAGCCTTTGTGATTAAATGTCTAATTTTTAAAAAACACACAGAAAATAAAATATTGTGTATTTTAAAAATAATGCATTAGAAACACAATTTTTTTCCAACCCATACAGTAGCATGGACTTAAAATGTGAGGGTTGGCTTGAGTCATTGTCCTAGCTCTTAACTTAGATAAGTGGGCAAGGTACCTAAACCCCTTAAATCTCAATTTCCTCAACTGAGAAATATGAATAATGGCAACTTCTTGGCAAGACTCTTGTTGGAATTAAATCAGGTAACGTGAACAAAGGAGACTAATGAAATTTATATAAACTTGTGTCAACCTAAAAGTTATTTTATTTTTTATCTATTCTTAAGGATTATGAAAAATGACTAGTTATATACTTGTTTATATAAGGATTCGTTTGATTAAAAGAAAATCATTACTGAACAATTGTAATGCAATAGAGCCTGATACAGAGTGGGAAAACTGATGAATAGGACATACTCAGTGAGTTTGCATGCAGGTGCTAACTTTATATAATCACCATTTGTGATTTAAAAGACATACTTAAGTCAGGATACTGAGTCTTTTCTAGAAGTTCACCAATTCCAAATCATTATCAAACATCCAAATTGTATATTGCTGTATGTAAATTTCAGGTTGCTAATTCCCAAATCCTATCTCTGCTTCTTCAGGCACTCTCCAATTCCCCATGACTCTTAATCTGCCAGCTCTCCCAAATCCAAAGTGTCGTCATATCACATGACTACAATCATGTATTAACCTGATTTTTAATTAATTAATTTGAATATTACAACTCAGATTCTATAGTCAGACACACTCAGGATTTAATCACAGCTCTGCCATTAAGTACCCCTGAGACATTAATTAATTTAATCAGCTAAGCATTAGTTTTCTCATCCACTAAGTGGGACTATGGACCTTGTAGCACCGTTGTGATTGTCAGAACTTATAGATAGCAAAGCACTGAGCACTGGGAGATGCAGGCTCAGAGTAGGAATTCAACTTCTGGAAATCATGCAAACAAATGCAGCACAATGGAGTTAACACCCTGGAGCCAGATTCCTGGGTCTAAGTACTCGTCCCATCACTTATAAATTGAGTAACTTGGGCAAGTTATGTACCTTCTCTGTGCTTCCCCAGGTTGCTGTAAGAATTATATTAAAAAGCTTTAGCATTTTTCCTGAAAAACACTTTTGTTGCTGTTCCTGTTAAGTAAAGAATGTTCCAAGGTGAGTTGCCTTTTGGTGAACACTTGTATCTCATAACTTTCTTTTCTGTACAAGCCCCAAAAGAGAAAAAGAAAAGCTCTAAAAATGTCTGTTTGACTTTACTACTTACTTAAGGCACAATAATAACAATAATGAAGAGGCCATTCTAACATATTCCAGGATATGCAAAATTATGAGAACTGTAAAAGATGATATGATATAGAAAATAAAAAACAAAAAATATTAAACAAGTAAAAAAGAAGCTGGAGATGCTAAAAGTAGAATGTGTTTTTCAAAATATATTATCAAATAGGAATTACAGGTATATGTGATTTTGTATGATGCTAACACAGCTTTCAAACTTGTTTTTGGGAGATGGAAACAAATTTTTATGATGTTGCTTCACTACCTGATGCATTTCCACTAACAGGTTTCCCTGTATTTTTTCATGGATATTTACCCAGTTACCGCAATACAAATCTATTTATTTTCTCAAACAACCATCACTCCAAATGTACAAATCATTTAACTATAACATGTCTCTGGAACTTGAGAATTAAAATTTGAAAAATTATACGGTGATTTCCATATATATATATAGTTAAAATATAAATACACAAATTTAAATCCAAATTATAGTAATAAAAGTGAAACTCTTTTTACTGGGTTTCTAGCTATTGAATGATATTTTTCAAGTTAATGTAAATCCATTTTTAAAATAAAAAATATAAATTAATTTTGAAAGGCCGTAAACATCTATGACCAACAGTCACATTTGAAATTAATTGCCTAATTCTCTCAAAATTTTAAAAGTATGCATCCTTGCATAGATGTCAAAGTAGTATTTAGGCCAGATATACTTAGATCTTCAGTAAAATATCCAAAAATAACCTACAGAAAGAACACTTCATAAACCTGAAGGATTTTAGAAATTTTATAGAGGCCAAAGACAATCAGTAAGTCTTTTAAAAAGCAAGATTTTTAAAAAAGGTAACACATGTGTGAGCTCAAATGAAAGTATTATTTTTTCATTTTTAAGATTGTCAGGCAATTGATAAACATGATAGAAGGGTGAAATGCACACCGACTATTCAGAAGAAGGGCTCAGCTACTTACAGATTTTTAGAAAACAGGAAAAATATTTGGTTTTACAAAAGCAACATATAGAGGGATTATATTCTGCCTACTGGTAACATGTAAGAGCAAAGGAAAACTTTGAATAATGAAAGAGTTAACTGTTTTCTTTTTCTTTTTCTTTTTAATATAGACTAACCACTAGAGTCTTCCTTATCTTTAACACACTCTTGCCTTTGTTTCCATCACTGCTGGGTAGCTGGTAAGACACTTGGGCCATGGCTTGATGGATTATACCGTAATAAGTCCTCCCCCAAATCACATTAAAGCACATGAAGACACTGATAATGTTTGCAAGTTACACTGAAGTAAACAGCAGAAATTATTTTAGAGGTTGGCCCAGGTTTAGGGAATTAACCTCAAAATTGAATATTTCAAACCCCTCTATCAGGGCTGAGAATATGTCAGTTGGAAAACTGCTAAAGCCAGTATTTTGTTGTTCTTACTGGAAAGTGGATATATAGATGGGGAGGTGTGAGAAATAGCATCACCTGCCGCAACTGAAATTATCCCAGGAACCAGGTAATATGGATATTTAGTGTACTGTTGTTTGGGGGAATAATCCATCCTTGATTCCCAATGATCATTTGTGCAGTTAAGGTATGTGTATTCCATGGATTTCCTTTGGTCCATCGTGTAAACCAAGACAAGACTCAACTTGGTTATTACACCTACCATCTACCTATGTGACAAGGAGAGGTACATGTTAACGGAGGCTGGGTGAATTCCTGAAAATACTTCAATGTTGCATTAAACTATTCATCTCATAAAGACTTGTAGGCATTTAAAACATTTCACAAACAGAAATCATAATCTGTACATAGCAAGGAGCAGGACGGGAGGCTCCTGATATATCTGGAATGACCTCTCTATTTGCTAAATTATTAAGATTATGGGGGAACCTGGGACAGACTGGGATGACAGGAGAGTGCATGAGACTTTCAAAATAGTACAAAAACACTTGAAGATTTTCCAAGTATGGTAGGCTTAGTAAGAATATCACTGCAGTTTTTTGTAATGCATACCCGCAAGGTTCCCAGTCCCTCAAATTTAATTTTAGATGACCTGAGCAAGGTAACAGAATTTAAAATATAGTAATTAATTAAAAAAAGAAAATGCCCTCATTAGGAGAATTTAAAATACTATCAATACAGGAAAATAGTACTTCTATTTTAAAATTCTTTATAAATCTTACCCAATTCACTGACATAGGCTCTATTTTAAACTAAACCCCATTTTACAAACAAGTCTTCTAGGCTAATACAAAGATACCATGATTCATCTGTATGTGTTTGAATATTTATTTTTAAACATAGAGTGAACATCTTACTCTCTTCAGTAAAAAGGAGTAAGAAAAGATAAAAGCCTCATCAAATGTCTTTTCTGATTAAAGATAACAGAGAGAGTGCATTTTGTGAAGGAATGGAGATTATTTTTCTAAAATGGCAGGTAGAGTCAAATATCTGCACTTGTCACAATGTGATAGTATCTTAGCAGCACAAGCACCTCTCTACCAAAGCCAACCTTTCCACCGTACATTCTATCACATTCCACTTTTTGGGTTGTATCCTGTTAAGATTTGCTTTTTGGTTGTATTTCCCATTTCTATGTTTGCAATGGCTCTAAGTTGCCTGCCTGCACTCTTATTCCATGTTCTCAACCTCCACTCAAGAACAGTCATTTCTGCTGATTGAACTTTCTTTCAAATGGCATCCCTTCTTTCCCACTTTTTTTTTTAATTGTTAAACTTCTGTTAAATTTGAATGCAGGCTGTAGTGTTTCCCATTTCCTTCTCACTCTGGCTCTCTTCCAACACTGCTGAGCTTTGTCTCCCCAGGCACTCTATGGTCCCACCAGCCAGTGAAGCCAGAGGCACACATGCTCCTTCAAAAGCTGACCAAATTTCCTCTCTTAGGCACACTTTCCACTATTATTTCTGTTATTTTATTATGCCTCTTATCCTCTAGTCACACTATTATTTTATTGTTACTTATACCATTCATGAACACACTCAGATGCATTTCACAGGTGCTCTCTCATAAATTTCCTCTGTCTTTGCCTGGAAAACCGAACCATCTAGTATGCTGTCTGACACAGATTAGGAGTACAATCTATAGCTTTTGAATGGATGCACATATAAAGCACATCTTAACTCCTGGCTAATTTCTTTTTTTTTTTTTGATATGCTAGAGGTTGACTTTTTCCACCATCAATACATTCTCAGAACAGGTTTTACAAATATCACTTTCATCCAATGACTAGTTTCAAAATCATAACTGTTCTCAGTTGCTGAATACAACAAAACCCAACTCTCGGCCTGATTTCATCATCCAATTGAAACTATGTACAACTCATTTTCAGTACCTATATTCTACTTCACTTAGTGCCATCTTTCACCGTGCTAAAATACTCCAAATTTTTTCCACTTCTGGAATTTTCGGTATGCAATACCATCACCTGGAAAGCAAATCTTCTTTTTCTTTCTCACTCAACAAAACCCTGCAAATCAAGCCCATCAAATTTTCTTTGTGAAAAATAGCATGGCATAAGGAAAGCCTATGAAATTTAGAGACCCAACCCTGGAACTTACAATATAAAATGGAATGTAGGAGTAAAAACATATTGGCTACTAGTTGACCTAAAATAAGTAAAAAATATTCTGGAATATAAAGTCATCATGAAAAGGTGTAAGATGGCTTCAAAATTCAAAAAATTTAAATTTTGCAGTTTTGGATTTCCTTTGATTGACTGTCTACTCACTTAGGAAGATTGAGATCTGATGATATTTTGAAGAATTATTTGAAATTCAACTCCTAGTAAAGCCTAGAACTTATTTTTTAAAAAATAATAATAAAACAAACCTGAGGAACACAAGAACTATTTCTATTAATAGTCCACCTTACAATATTTAGCTTTTGACTATTGAATCCTGTGGGGATTTTCTATTTACTAAATTGAAATTACTAAGATTTTGTGAAAATCACCTTAAAATGAACTTTCCCAGAATTATTTAAAAAACAATTTTTAGTGTCATTATAACTAAGTAATATAAAACCTGATTATAAACGCTTAATTATTTATTTATTTTTTAAATGATTTTCAAACAATCAGGTCCACTTTCTGGGAAATATTACAGATAGACAATCATCTTTCAAGGAGAAAAGATAATTCCTATACAATAAAGTATACCGAAATACTGCATTGTAATATCTATTGTCATTCTAACAGATGAGAAAAAATTTCAGCAATATAGGTCTCTTGTGAAAGCTATAAAGCACGTGAACCATGTTACTTAATCCATGTTGTTAGGGAAAATTAGTATAAAGATATTTAATATCACATTTAATATTAAACATTACACTGGAACCTCTACAGAAGTAATAAAACCTCCCTAGAACTGTTTATACGATTTCTGTTCTTATTTTCAAACATAACTTACTTTTGCATGTGATTTACCTCATCCAATGAATAGATATTTTAATATGTGGGAAAAGTGAAAGAAATTTATAGTATTTCAAAGAAAATTAAAATTGGATTTATGAGTTTCCACTTCTAAATAAAACAATATTAATTGATATAATTTGTTAGAGTAATCTTTATGATTACACTTTAGATACAGGAACATGAATAAGAACCTCTAAAGATACATGCGCATTCAATCTAATAGTAAGTCACTCAAATTAAATAATTTCTGTGTAAAATAGGTTCCAGTAATGTTTTGTGTGTTTACATATTTCAAATGCAAGTTGTGAAGATTCAAGAACTGAAGCGATGTTAAAGCCATTGATTTTGCCCAGCTACACTACCTTGAAGCCACCTCTGACATTTGTCCTATTTTTAAAGGCCCTGGGGATGGAGATTTTGTAGCTTTGATAACTTGTTCTAAGGTTTAAAAATCCTTTTTGTTTAGTCCTTACTCTTCAGAAGTCTCAGTGATGGAAAATTCCTTGCATCTAACATACAAAGCTTTATTTATGTATTTAATATATAAAAAGCGCACCTGGTCATCTAAGGAAGATTGTGCCAAGTTAAAGCAATTCTGCTATGACCAAAGCTACCATTGTGCCTTCTATTATGAGTATGAACAAATGGATGGTTAGGTCATACTCTTAACTGAAAGCTTTGTACCCAGATATTGTTATGTTAAAATAGAGCTCCATTTCTTTCTGTTTCTGTGTATGTTTTCTGCTAACTTCAGAATATGTCAAGTGATTTTTATCAGTTTAATTGACTGTTGTCATCTGCTGCCAACAAATATAGGTTTAAGTAACCATGTTCTCCTGCACTGAAACTGTAAACATTTAGAATACAGTCAAAATTGGCAAATGAAAAAATATTGTATGGAGATAGTCAAAGTATTGTTGTCATTGATTATAGCTTTAGAAATAAGAACTTCATCAGGCCAATGGACTATCTTGCTTTCTGACCCTCTGTTTAAGTGCAAATAGATAAGAAAATAAAATCACTGTTTATGAGTGTCATTGCAGCATTGCCATTCATTAAACTCGGGGCTAACAGAGGGGACTCAGCTTGGATGACTTAAAAAACACTGTTGCTTAGGAGTTTTGAATGTCCCTTTATTTTTCTCCATTCATGTACTCTTCATGTGTTCCTTGATTGCTAGATCACCGCACTTCTTTGTCAAAAGTCTAGAAATTCCTTTTCTGCTCCCTCAGTTAAAACATATCTGGATGCTTTTTAAAATCTCTTAGAGCCTTAATCTTTGCTAGACAGCTTTATAAACTAGGTGCTATACCTTACAGGTAAATTTAAATATTTTCATTTAAATAAGATTCTTACACAAACAACAGATTAACTCAAAAGATTGGAATTTTGAGCCCAATTTCATTGCTTGATATGCATATCACACTTCTTAGTGGCAATTTTGTTGATTTGCAAGTTAGTTCTCAACTTTATTTTAAATGAATGAATATGTATTTAATCAATGAACAAGAAAGAAGATGCCTTTCTATTTTCACTTTGTAGAAATCCTATTGAGTCCTCAAGAAGTAAAACATGTGTTCTAGTCATATCTCAAAATTTATCTATGAAGAAAAGATTTACCCTATTTTCAGATAAGATAACTAAGGAAGAAGATGAACTGCCCCATTTGGGAGTATCTTTCTTCTGAAATACAGAATAGAAGATCAGCATTTCCTCTCTGAAGCCAATGCTTTTCCTTCTTGTTCTCTGAGGTTACTTTACCTATTGTAACCCAGTGACAGCTGCTGATTGCAGTTCTAAACTCCAGGGCGGTACAGAAAACCTACCCAATTTGAATGAGAGATGACTCCTTGGTAGGAAGCATGTTAAAAGACATGCCTGACAGGAAAAAAACAAGTCAAAATCAGATAGTTTCATACATTTCCCAGAGGAAAAGGGTCTTAACTGCAACAAAGCAATGAGTGGGAACAGCCAACTGGCCCATCCACACATGAAGACAGCTAAGATTCATTTGATCTTTGATTCCAAAAATGTGGCGGAGATTGCTTCTGAACCCAACTCTGTGCACAGAGAGGCATTGCTATTGTTAAGTCTTAGGAGGAATTTATTTATTTTTGAAAAATCTGTAAAGGAAGATTATTTTTTTCAGTCTCTTTCTCTACAGACTAAGAAAATAACAGGTTAGATGCAGGTTCCCATTTAAAGCCTAAAAACCAAAGGCAGGCTAGTGTCAGTGATTAATGGAAGAAAAGACTTTGGTGGTGTGTTACCCAAATGATAATAGTCAAAGGTCAAAGGAATTCTAAATACAAGCATTGTTTCTCATCCAATTAACTCTTCACCATAATTTAGACAAGATGAAAACAACTTCACAGAAACCTGAGAACTTCTTAATTTTGTTGAGTTGGCTCAAGACCACATTAAATTGTATATACTGACTTAAACAGAGAACTATCTTTCTGATTTAGAGAGAAGTTTGTTCCATGGCCCTTGGTCAAACAACTTGATTCACTGTGAGATATATATATATATATATATATATATATATATATATATATAAACAATGAGAAGAAAGATACTGAGGAAACAAGAAGAAAATCATGGTTAGAGGTCAATGTGGTGATCCCATGCAATGTCAATACTTAAATAGCTCTTGCAGTTAGGGGTATAAGTACCCAGACATTTAACAACAGATTAAATGCACTCTACAGGCTACAGCTTCTTCAAGAAAACCTAGAGGGAAGCTTGAGGGGAGTCTTGGCCAGCTGTGGATGAGCTATGATCTCTTGCTGTGGGGCCATCACCATTTCCAGGTATCCAACTCTGTCTGGCTACAGGGACAGAGGATGGCAAATGAGAGGCATGACAGGTGGGGTGACAGACAAGTAGGTGGAGGTGTGCTAGGCCAGTGTCTTCTTTTGCCCATTTTGAAGGAACAAGGGATTATTTGAGGGGCCCTAGAAGGGCACTGGATGGCAGGTGTTTAGAATTAGAAAAGAAGTGGCTTGATGCATTTTATCAACCAATAGAGTTGTGCCATGCACATCAGCCAAATATCAGCCATGCTTAGAGGAATTTGTTTTGTCTGTTTCCAGTAAGTTCTAACTACGAATGTGGTTCCCACATACTTTGCCTGAATGACAGAATACTTATTCAAGATGACTCTAGGTTGTCTACAATAAATACAAACAGTTTTTCATTGATGTGTACTGCTAAGGTAAAGCCCAGGTCTTCCAATGATCAACCATCGGAACCATAGCACTCCCTTTCACCATTTAACCAGTCTTTCCCTTTGTGATTACTTCTGCTTTGGTGGAGGCATCTTCTAGATTAAGCAGACTAGCCTACATGTCGGTGGCTACCTCTTTCTGGGAACATCCTGTTACTTCTGCCACTTGGCACCACTTCAGGGGCTTATTAGCTAGGCAAGATGGAGCCCCGCCTGAGGATGCCAACATCACAGGTTCAAATACCATGTGGTACCATCATCTGCCTTTCTGTTTTTCAGCCACAGATTTTACCTCCTAACATCTGCCCCCCATATATACTCCTCATGCTAGAACTGACACAGGGAAAGGCAGCATCTTTGAAGCACCACAAATTCCTACAAGAGAGAACAGAGACCACTTGGAATTCAATTGTAAATTTAAAAAGAGCTTTAGCCAGGCTTGAGTTTGAGTTCATTGTGCCAATACTGAACACTCAGCCCGATCATCCCTGGGAGCCCCTGCAGGCCTGAGTGTGCTCAGATAACTGCTTCAGTTCATTAAACACTACCTTGGTCCTCCTGTCTTAAACAGAGCTGAATGTCTCCAATTTATGTGAACAATTAAACAACTGCTAAATAAACAGTATTCGGTGTATAGTGAAGCAGCAAAAGAAGTTTCTCTTTCCTCATGGAAATCAACTATTGGCAATAGCCACTTCTCATAAGATTTCATTAAGCAACTGCTCCTTTCACAGCATACTGGCTATGGAGGTTTATACCCACAGAAAACAAGATTCAGATCAAAACAAACACACAGAATCATAACATCACTAATGGTGTTAATGAAACTAACTCACGAAATGATATCTGAATGCTCTGAAAAAATTAACGAACTAGTGATACCTGTTATTGGGATAGTAAAGAGGAATTCCTTACATTTATGGACAATTAAAATAATTAATAAGATTGCAACACCCTCTTGAAAATTTCCTTGGCTCACGAAGAAAAACAAAACAGCAACAAAAAAAAGAATTTTCTGATTCCCTATGTTAAGGATTATGAAAAAGGTAGAAAAATAAATGAAACTGATATATCAACCAAATACCCCAGGTAGGCTTTTTTACTTCATTATTCTTCTGTTTGATGGACTCCAAAGCTGGCCAGTTTTACACTGAACTCTGCTCCACAGTAAACATGTACTATAGCAAGATTTTACTGAGTCTCTCCTCCTCCACCAAATCATATTTGTCAGGTACATTTGCAAAGAAAACCATTGATTTATTTTCATTTCATCTGCCCTTTCTGGCCTTTCATACCCATGGTAATGAACAGAAAATGGTCAACAGGACCTGAAACAGGAAGGAAGAGGAAAAGCAAAGGTCAATAAAAATGTGTAGAATGGAAAATCAGGAATTTGGTAAGAGCATCAACCCACTTTTTCATCTGGTCCTCAGTTCATACCATGGCTTTTGAAACTGGTCTTTTCTGTGGAAGTTTGAACAGGTACATGCAAATGAAAAACTGCCAAAAGCATAATATTTTTCTATTTTAAGATTAATATTTATTTATTCTTTAATGAATTCTGAACAATCCATTTGCTCATTCAACACTTTATTCCATGGAATCTGATTGAAATCTCACTGAAGATGGATCTTTGCAGATTTAGACACACACATGCACACTTACACACACACACACATACAAATGCAGTAAAACAGAGAACAGTATTCTGCTACAAGCAAAATTTTTGTGTGTGCATGCACTTATATGTGACTTACATATGTATACATATATGTCAGTTTGGGAAAATACACAAATCCTTTACTGCTGCATTTTCCTTTGGCTCCACCTATGTCTTCAGTGTGGTATTACTTGATGAATTTGATTAATGAACACCATTAGGTAAAAGAGAACAGTATTTAAGATAGAAAGTAATCTATAACGTTTTCTTAAGGAAGCCACACTTATATGTAAAGAGTCATGGAAATGCTTTATTAGAGTATTTTAAACTAAGAGATATCCAAAAGCTTCCTTAAACAAAAAAAGCATACATTTACCCAATGATAGTGTCACCATTTTGATTTTACACTGGAGTGCATGAAGGATTCCATCTTCTTTTATATTTTTCAATATACTTTACCACTTTGCTACTCTGATCTAATTTTTATGGATTACGTTTCTTATTAACATCTCCCACATTTCATAGGAAACATTTTGCCAATGCCACATTCAGAGACATACTGTATGTTCTAAGACAACATTTCCCAATCTTTAATGTACATAGGAATCACCTAGGGATCGTAAAGTGTAAATTTTGCTTCAGTAGATCTTGGCTGTGGCTGAAACTCCACATTTCTCCAAGCTCCCAGGTAAAGCCAGTATCACTACTGCACAGACCACTCTTTGATTAGCTACGTGCTAACACCTCCAAGAAGTGGATTTAAAATCCACTTCTTGAAAATGTGTTCACTAAAATGGAGTCTAAACAAATGGTGCACCTACTTTTGTTCAACCACAAATTAAACGAAATGTCACTTAAGAAAGGGCAAAGGCACACAATTTTAACCTTTTCATTAGTATGGACCCATTCTAGAAATGATCTGCAGAAAATCCTTATGAAAGATTTTATCTTTAGGACAGATAGGCGTTCCTGTCTGGAAACAAAGTCTTCTAAACATTACCCAGGGATCTAATATTGTCAAAGAAAAAAAAAAGTCATGAGTTACAGAAAAGGATACCAGATATAAAATGTGAGAAATTATGCAGAAAATCCATGTTTCCCGTTGTTTTTAGAAACTGAGAATTTATAGTGTGAAAGTACAAAGGAAAACTGGTCCTATGATGTGACATCCGACAGATGGGTTAAAACTGGATCAGTCACTTCTCCATCTAGCGCACAGAAGTCAAGGATGCAGAGCCTGAACAGCTATGGGTCAGAACTTGAGATCTGAGAAAAACCAAGGGAGAAGACTAACTTCCTTCTTATTCATAACTCCTAAATATCATATAAATATATACAAATATAAATACATCAATGTACACACACATATAATTTCCTCCTGCTTATTTTCCTTCTGTATCTTACCTCCATTTCCTCCCTTAGTTTCTCAGATTTACTTCTAGAGAAGTTAAATGGTTTGTTTTGGTCTCTGGGACACTGCTACCAAAGATATTTCAAATATTTTATATATACCACCCACCTTCTTTGCTCTGCCACCTGCAATTCCTTACACCTCTACTATGGCAGAAGAGTGCTTTCCTCAATTTTTAATTGTTATAACTAGTCTGAATGCACTTTGTGTCCTAGTTTAAACCTACAAAATGATGTAGAATCACTAATTAAGGGAGTACAGGGTTTTCCTCTTAACTTCGGGTTAGTGTGAAGTGAGGGCAGGGGACAGGGTCAGGAGGCAGAAGGAAGATGATTAGCACAAGTACAGAAGGACGATTCCTGTTTTGCCAAAGTTCTCTTTACTTTTCTGTTGAACTGCTATAAAAATGCTTGAATCATTGATTCAGTGTCCAGTAGGCCTGAGATCTACAGCAAATCTACTGAGCAAACTGCAAACTATAAACTGGGGAAGAAAAAGTTGATAACTGTTGTGTTTATTTTTTTTAATAGGCAATATGTAATTACAAGTACATACTCTTTAAGGCATTTAACTTAAATTTTAAGTTTTATGAAAATGAAATAATAAAATTAAAAATATTCAGGAGGCAAGTTCATTCAGAATCTTTTAAGAAATGTTCCTAAAAGTGAAAACAACCTAACACGGTATTACAACAAAATGTAGAATTACTCAAAGATTATGTGACTATCTAAGTATTGGGACTTTTCAAAAGTACATCTCTAAATGCTTGAAACTTTTGGTTTCATAACAAAAAAAATTTGAATATCTCAGAACCAAAGATACCTGCATAACATTAGCATTTGATGTTAAGATACTAGAGAGCCAAAATATAAGGGCATGACTGATGACCCTAATAATGCACGGTTTAAATGGCTGAACAGGAATCGTGGAGTAACACGCAATTCCTTTTCTAAAGAGAAAGATTTTGTTCATTAGAAATTAACTTCTTCATCTGTAGCACTTTATGACTTAATTTGCATTTACAAAGTTCTACCAGGAATAAAAGCTCCAGACATTTAAAATCGGTCATTTTTCTGGATACAATTCTGTAATAGTTCCATAGGCTACAATTCTGGACCTATTTACTTCAATACATTTTTCGATGTGTGTTTGAGGTCACTGTTATTTTGAAATATAAATCCTCCTGCAAGTGTCCTACCTGGTAAAATAATTTTTCACAATGGTATCCCTTTACATCCCTCACTATCTATTATGGCATCAGTGAAACTGCTGGGAAAATAAATTTTTACTGAAGATTCAGTCCCTCAAAACAAGTCCGCAACTTGTCTAACCCTCACAACGCACCTTGCAAAGGGACTGTTTCCTGGCTAGCACTTAGAGCAACTATCTAACGACCCATATCCTTTCCATCATTCCAGGGAGAGCATGATGTTAAGAAAAATCCTCTCCAGACCGCCTCTAAGTTAACCAGTTCCCACAACTTTGCGGCTAATGTCTGCCACAACGTTCTCTGCCTGGTGCCTGCCTTGGAGTAGGAACTCTTGTGTACGTATGTGTTTTTGCTGTAAATAACCCGAAAATTCAGTTACAGCTTCTAGGAAAGTTGGCCTTGGCTTACATAGGCAAATACCCACACCCTGACTGTTCCTCCTTCACTCTATTTCCTCAGGCCTTGAGCACAGTAGTCAGATTCTTGTTTCAGCAACATCTCCTTACATGGCTTCATGTTGCTACACTGATCTGAGAAACTAGAGAAAATACTAGACTGTTTAATTCAGAAGAAATGCTTTCCCTTGAAAATGATAGAGCTAGAATTTTTTTGAATGCTTCTCATATATCAGTCAGTATCTAAAGCTCTCAGAAATTAAATGACACAGTCTTCTGGTCAAACTCATGGGGTACACTTATTATTCCTGTTTTATAGTTCAGAAACAGAAACTCCTAAGTTAAATAACTTGTCCAAAGTCACAGCTGTTATTTCATGGAGTCTGGATTCAGACTCAGGCATTTTGGCTTCAGGGCCACGCAGCTAACCACAATGATCTACTATCTATGAAATTATATGGGCAGCGTAGGATCTCTTCCTTCCTGTAGTACTGATCCCACCTATGCGTTCACACACTGGAAGTCTGTGCCTTTTGACCACTTTCAAAAATTTCCTCCACCCCACAATCCCTGACTCTAGCACCACCCATTTGCTGTTTCTTTACGTTCATTTTTTTTAGATTTCATATATAAGTGAGCTCATACAGTATTGTCCTATTTTTTCCAGCTTATTTCACTTAGCATAATGTTCTCGAGACCTATCTATGTGATTATAAATGGAAGGCCTAATGTAACCTTCTTAATGCTATTGTGGGAAAAGGTATGGGTTGGACTCTGTGCAACATATCGTGACAATCGATAATTTAAATGAGGACTCAAATGTCACATTTTTAAAATTCCCAGAAAGAATGAGTCTTGGGAATATAGCTAATATCTGGGATATTACAATAAATTATTCTTAAGCTTTAATTATTGGCAGGAAAAAACAGAAAAATTAACAAAGAATAATGTAAAGTTCTAATCTGGAATAAAACAAAATATACAAGATTTGTTTTCATACTCTGCATCAGGTTGCCTTAATAGATATAAATTTTTATATATAATTTTAATTTTTTTCATTACTAAGAAAGATAAAACTACTCTTTCTTCACAATACCTTTGGAGTACTAGGTAACATATTAAAAAACAAAAACAAAAAATATTTTTTCATTCCATAAAAGGGAAATTAAATGCATAGAGTTTGGAAATTAGGCTTTTAAGTCAATGGTTAAAATTTGAGAAAAATTTGACTGGAGAATAAAAACCAGAGAAGAAAGATGGTTGTCACAAGGATTATATTTGAAGGAAGATTATGATAATATGAATGATTCTCAATAGAAGAGGGCTTAGGCCAGTGTTCCTCTACAATTTTTTTACACATATAAAAACAGACTTGTGAACAATTAGATCTATATTACAAAGGCATAGATCTTATGGAAAGGAACTTACTGTTTCTTGACAAATTTAAGCAGAAGGGATGGTCTAAAGGTAGGTAATTCTTCTACTAGTTTAGAGATGAACAAGATGGTTACTGAAGTTCCTTCCAATAACAGGATTCTAAGAGCCTCTATTTTTTTCATGTATGCTTTAGTTTTCACATTGTTTACCTTTCTCTTTGCCATCTCTCCCCATTTCTTGCAGATGATATTACTTATGTAAAATAATTTAACCACTCATTCCAAATCAGACTCTCATTTTCAAATAACAAAAACATGTTTCTTAATAAATCTCTTAAGCATAACATAGCTTCTCACCAAGTTGGCCAATATGACGATAACCCATATTTACATAGAAAAACTTTGCTTTCTCATTTCAGAATCTTTCATTTTTTTTGATTTTGATGAATTGTGGGAAGTTCATAAATTTTATATTTCATGTTTTATTTTTATCTATAATGAACTGGTAAATTCAAGGTAGAAAATAGGTAGATATGGTATAACACAGTAATATAAATATCATAAATGGACTCCATGAGCCTTATAATAAAAGAATCTAGAGAGTTAAAGTTCAATAACATATACTTTTCATGAATTCTGAGGACTGCAAGGTGAAACCATAATACGCTATATGGACAAAAAAATGCAGTGGCCTGTAAATAGCTTCCAGCAACCAATTAAGCAGTTGTTATTAATTCTGACTTATATTTAATATGCTACATTACAGTCAATTAAGACTTTGAATTTACCACGTAAATTAAATTGGAGGCATGAAGTTTCAACTTTTTGTTATTGCTGTGGAAGTTGTTGTCCTGGTAACCTGAGAAGATTTTCTGTAAAGGTAGCCTTGAAATTGTGGTACACTGTTCTATGCACATGAAACGATGTACTGTAATCTGCAATCATATGGGATCTACCAAGATGAGGTCCTGACAAAGAGTTAAAATATCCACATACCTGGTGAAACACGAAGTTACAATTAAAAAAAAACTTTGGTTGTACCTGAAACTTACAAATTCTCCAACTTATGCTCTGGTAGAAATAGCTACAGATCTGGAGTGAGATGCCAAGGCTTGGCTCTGGCACTCCCCAACTATGTGACTAAAAAAAGTCATTTAAACAACCTATGTCTCATTCTACCATCTGTTAAATGTTGGCGAAGTAAGGACAGATGGGCACCAGTCTAACCTCACAGACATGTGAGGATAAAAATGTAGTGATAGATGTGAAATACTTTTTAATATCAACTACCCCAAGCAAATTTAAGGTTTAATTAGACTAGGCAAATAGTAGGTCTTCTTAGTTAGGGAGTTCATTTCAAAATAGTCCATATCTTTACAAAATAAAATACTAATTTTGGGATATTTTTTCAAATATTTTATAGGAATCAATGTCTGTCTAAAGAAATGGAAAATAGAGGTAAGAGAATATTTCTAGATTCTCCCCAATAGGAAGATAAATAGTTTATTTGTACTTGGTATGAGGCTGATATTCTAATATAGGTTACCTTGAACAAAATGGGGGAAATCCCCTAAGTTTTAACTACTTGTTTTTCATTAATATTTCTGTTTTAACTTTT
The DNA here is from genome assembly GCF_030020395.1 of Manis pentadactyla. NCBI lineage: Eukaryota > Metazoa > Chordata > Mammalia > Pholidota > Manidae > Manis > Manis pentadactyla. The sequence goes on along the minus strand of NC_080026.1, from coordinate 28,796,478 downwards.
TTTTTCATCAAAATAGTCCAGCATGTTTGAGAACTAACCAAATGATTCGATTTAAAATAAAATGTTATTTCTTATGGGAATATATATACAGGAAGAGATAATAAGTTAAAATACCTGAAGTATCACTATTAGGAAAACATTTGCCTATGAGAAAATATTTTACATTATCAAAAAATAGGACATATAAGGATAGTGAAATTTCAATGTCGTGAAGCTTGTGATTATGTTAAGCTTAATTTGAAAATCAGTGTTTAAATTGGTAAGACTATTCTGTTCCTTATTAGTAATAGTATAAAAATAACTGACCTCACTCACCCATTTGATTTGCTTGAACCCAAATCTTTAAATAGATATAAGTAGAAGAATAGTAATCATAGCTTTATCTCAAAGAGAAAAAATTTGTTCACATTATTATGAAACTACACACACACACACACACACACACACACACACACACACACACACACACACACACACATATTTTTTCCCCTCTAGTTTGGAAACCTGGACACAAGTTTTCCCTAACTACTGATCTTAACTTACTTCCAACACTTGGTGACATGAGAAATTTTAAATATAACAACTGATTGCCAAGTTTGAATTTAAACCTGGCACATTTTTGATACTTAAAATAATAAGAACACAATTATTTGTGAAAATTCTACCTGTACGTGGACAGCATTAATAACACACAGAATACCAGCTTGATTCAAAATTTTATCCTCTTCCTTTTTGCGTGGTTTGTATTGTGCCAGGTAAACTCTCTTCCCCTAACTCCCTCCTATACTTATAAAGGGAAATCCCTACTCTATACCTCCTCTAAAATCTAACATTCACATATCACATACCACATGCCACAATATGAATGACTTCTTTCACTTGCTTTTCTTCCTCCAAGTAACACATAGAGTTGGAGAACTGGGCATGTCAAGGGTATAAGGAGCAAAAGAGAGAGAGTACTATAAAGCAAAATTTTGCCCTGTTGAAAGTTTTGTAAAGAGAGATACCTAATAAGCAAAACACAGAGCTATTCAATATATTTAGGCATTCGGTCATATCCTAACATTAAGTACTTATTCCATGGGTACGTAGGAATAAATTAGAATTCTATTTAGTTATTTATTTTTATCAGGCCATTAACTCCAAAACTACTTTGGAAACAATTTAGGCTATTGGATTTCTGCCCATGCCAAATAGTAACTAATAAATTAATCATGGTACTGGTGACTGGAATGTCCAAAGGAAGGATACTGTATGATAAATATTTTCTGCTTGCTGGCAAACTCATATTTATTGCAGATGATGTTTACCAGGGGGCCTTATATTAATTAAGTGTCATTTGGAAAACAAATCAGCTTATTTACAGTGCTGTGGCATTTCAAGACTGTAAGTTCCTCAAGGGCAGGGGCCATGCTCAATCATTTTGGATCGCTAGTGGCTTGCACAGGAGATAAAATATCCAGCCATCATTAAATATTAACATATGAATTCAGCTAGTTTTTATTTAGCATATAATTGATTTATAGCTCTGGCTGGTAGTTAGATCCCAGTAAAAGATAAGTTTACTCTGTGAGAAATGACTCTATAAAATACATACTCTCACACTAATTGATGAAATCACTTATGTTTGTAAATATTTCACAGTAAGTGGTAATTTGAAAATGGGAATTCCAGCCAGGAGACAAACCTGTAAGAAATCCAAGCTACTAACCAAGTGAACTGTTTGCAATTTGTCTGGAAAGCAATGTGTTAGCGATGGGAAACAGTTGGCAGGAAATCTGTAAAATGGATGCCCCAGGAGCAATAATCTGTCCGTACTGTTATCAACAGTAGATCAAAAACACTCTGAAACCCATGGTATTGAGTCCCTAAAGTGGAGATGGATGCTGGATCTGTGCAGACAAATAAGGTAGCTTACTAGCCGCATGTGGCTATTTAAAACTAATTAAAGTAAAGTAAAATTAAATATTTAGTTCTTCAGTCCAACAGCCACATTTCAAATGACCAATAGTCAATTATGTCTAGTGGTTAATATATTGGACAGTGCAGACACAGAACATATCCCTCATAACAGGAAGTGTTATTGGACAATGCTGCATTAAACCGAAGGTTTAAAATTACTTGTATTAGTGTCACAATTTCGACTAATGGAATTATTGTTGTCATGTTTGAGAAGAAAACTCTTTTTATTCTCTCTTAATCCCACTCTCTGTCCCCCAACAATAACAATAAACTTACTTCTATTATACTAATGCAGTATAGCAATGACTCTCAGTGTCCATAAAACCTCCAATGGCTGTCACCCATCCTTTCACTTCCATTTCAACACTGCTCTTTCTCCTTAACCATTCTCACACACACACTGGAATATAGGAGTCCAGTGAACTTTTTTCTTCCCCTATCTTGATGTTATGTTAAGCCTCTTTTTTCTCAAAGTGAGTAACATGTTGCAATATTTGTTCAGCTCAAATATATTTCTGACACACTTTGCTCTAACAGTATGTATACTCACTCATCACAGTATATAACAAAAATACGTTATACATACTGATCAAAGTGGATTCCATATCTGTGACAGGTTGACAGTAAACTGAAATATTAAAAAATATTTCAGTAGGCTTCACAACTTCGTAACAAGAGCCATTAAAATTCTTCAATGCCTATCCTTAATATAAATGAAGCAATACTAGTGTGCTGTCACCACCAAGCAAAATTGTAATTATATCTTAGTTCTTCTAGTTATAGAGTTTTTTTAAAATGGAGAATATATGCTAATCAGCTGATGCACATAATCTAGTCTGTATTACTTTTATGAGAATTAGTAACATTCTGCTTTGTAGGCCAATCTCATTCCAGATTGTTAGGTGGGTTAATTCCTAAAGAACTCACCTGCATTTCTAAATGTTCTAATCATACCCAAGTGATGTGCTCCCATGAAACCTTTTCTGAGCATCCTACCAGATTCCCTAAGTACCTAGCCCTGTTTAACTGTAGTTCAGTGTGTTCATGGTGCTAACACTTGGTGAAACCTTCCAAGGACAGCTAAGTATGTAATAATATACCAGTACTATTCACTGAGCACTCTCTATGGACCAATCACTGCCCTTAGCTAGAAGAGAACACTGATTTTCAAAATTCTACAGTATTACTCTGCCTGCTAAAGACTACCTCATAACCTAGCAGCTTGAGAAGGATGATGTTCCTAGTTATGCTGATGAGAGAAATTTGTAATCATCTGTCATTGTGATTAGAGAGAGAAAAAATTCCCTTAGTTTGCAGAAGAGCCTCAAATGTTAATATTCTTTCCCTTTGGAAAGACAGATCTAAGAGGTTTGTTAATGGATTTCTTTATGATTTAATGCAACATATTAAAAGCAGGACTTAATGACTCTTGAATAAAGAAGTGAGCATTTTTGTGTGTGTGTGTGAAGATGGTCATTCATCATTAGTTATAAGAAGTCTATTTGTAATTTGAAGTTTTAATTTAATTAGTGTCACATACTTGAAGGCTGCCTTGTGTCAACTGTTGTAATGACACGCTATCTGTTCCTTCAATAGCATAGGTTGCTAACAAGCATTTCAACTGGAACAAAATGATAATGAGACGAACAACGGAAGTGTTAATTACCTATGTAATTAAAGTGTTTTATATGCACAATAGTCTAACACTGTACTGTATTTACATCTCTAATGGCTATTAATCTTCACTTGAAAATGCCTATTGGCAATAGATAGCCTTGCAGTTAAATTATGGCAAAAGAGATAATGGCATGCCCTATAGGCTGCATCTACATAGCTTCAATCTATTTAGTCTCTATAAAGCAATATGCTCATTCAAGATCTTTGAATCAGTGCATAATAACACATATATGTTATACAGCATACATTGCATTGTTTAGCAATATATACTACAGAGAAATATTCTTTCCTTCTCAAAAACATCCTTTGAGATCTTTAAGTACTTTTTGTATCTTTTTATGTTATCAAACAGTGTACTTGTGGAAAAACATTCTATAAGTTATTAAGCATACTATGCTTAAAAAATTAAAACATAGTTCTAACTGCTTTTCATATGTATGATATCTAAACAAATATTCCAAGTTCCCTGAAATCCAGCCTTCATTCCTTTTTTTTTTCTTTTGCAAATTCTAGTGACATGGGCATCATAAAGGTGGTGCTCAGTAAGTGTGATTTTAGTAAAGTTACTTTTACAGAAGATACTTAACTCACTCGAAATTGGATGTTCACCAGGAAATAGCTATTGAGATTAGGCTATTACTTTTGAAGAATACAGTCCACTGTTCATACAAAAATTTCATAGCATCTTGCCTAAAATGTTTAACAATGGATTTGAGAAATAAGATAGCATTTTAGAAGATCTTGCAACTTTAAAATATACATATACAGGAGTGGTTTACTATTGTACAGATATAAGAAAATTACTCAACCACGTTTTTGTTTTCAATGTTATTTGTTTAGCACGGAGGTTTTATTATTAAAGTGAAAGATCAATTTATTCTAAACAATTACAACAAATTCCATGTAATGAGTTTGCAGCCAACAGTTTAAAAAATGATATAGGTACTTTCCAATTACAAAACTATCCAAACACAAAATTATTCATATCTGTATAAGGAAGTGATATCTAATATAACTTTGTTTCATTAAAATAATATGTGAGAATTTTTTTTTCCCCATGCAGTTATGTAGTAAAGCCGAGAGTGAATTCTCTTTAAGAGAGTATAAATCTAGTACTCCAAAATTATAGGCCAGTTCATCATAGCATACATTAAACTGCATCAGAAATATGGGAATATGAATATATTTGGAGGACATCTTGAAATTTTGAACATACATATTTTTTATTTTTTGAAAGACTATGTATTTTGAATACCTACAAGTGACATTCAACATGCCTGACATTTTTCCAGAACTTGTTTCATTGATCACAAGTTAACTTCCACCCTCTCCGGTGTACAAAGAGAAAACTGAAGCTCAGAGGAATTTAAAAACTGCTTTAAGCTCACGTAGCTAATGAGTGTGACACAGGTAGGTCTTTTTACTCCAGGTTTACTTTTGAGCTGTTTACACTCTGGGCAAGTTTTCTCTTGGTCTAGTAAATACCAAAGGATAATTGTTCTGTCACATAGCTTTTTTAAGGTAAAGGACAGTTAAATACTTTTTGAAAAGCATCAGTAATTGTATATTTTCATTTCAAAGAATAAGAGATAACAGAATACCATATTCATTATTTTTTGAGCCCAAGCAGGCTTTGCATATTTTGAAGGGGGAGATACACCCTACTAACAATTACAATGATTGGTTTATTTCCTCCCTTGAATTGTATCCATGATAGTGAATGGAGATTAAGGGAAGATAATTTGTCGTGATATAAAGCACTCTCTCACACAATTAGAAAAGCATAAAATGGAATTGATTTCCCCCTGAGATTGCAATTCACAGTCAGTGCCATGTAGAGTATTTATTGACAAGTCACAGGGTTGAGACTTCATAGGGCTGTAGAAGTCATTTATTGCAGAGAAAATGGGGAGTGGTATGGACTGCCTTTGTAACCCTGAGCATCTGTGTTTTCAGTTTAGGGAACTTGCAGAAGAAATATAATGGAGAAAGAAAGAACATAAAAAGAGATATTTAAAAAAAACAGCCTCAAGCAGGAAATATAGCCTATTTGCATTTTATAGAAACCTGAGAGATGGAACATTTAAAAAAAGTCAAGATAAATATAATAATAAAGTCTCAAAGTAAAAGAAAAAACAGCACATAAATTTTAAGCTGGGGATGGAAGGGCTGGAGAACTATTGTTATGCCATTGTTATGGGGTTGTGATACTTTACCTAGTAAATAGGAAACTGCCATGGTGCCAACAACAGGTAAACGTTACTTATTCCTTGGGCACCAGAGCTTCTGTGAGTGATGCTCATGATTACTGTGTTACTTCAGTGTCCACTGTAACTGTAATTTCGCATCTTGGTTAACAATCCAAATTAAACACTATCTAGATAATTCTAAGTGGTGGTGCTAGAGCTTAAGATATGCTTTTCAAACTGAACTTTGGAAGAGGTGTTAAAAGCGACAGAACTCCATCAAAAAATTCAAACAATTGTGCAATTAATTCAAGAGCAAATACACTGAGAAACATAGGAAATAGGGCTAAGAAATAATAAAATAGAACAAAGAAAACAAAAAAGAAAAAAAGTACACCCTAATAGTTGTAGGATAATGTACTCCAAGTACATATGTACATTCTTTACACTCATTACTATAATAACATTAGTTATGACTAATGCAAATGTTGATTTATACAAGGTGTTAAGGAACAGGTAACTGCCAATTCAATGTTTTTAGCAAAAAAACGATTTCATGAATAGAAAGGAATATATTTCTCTTTATAATATATGTCTATATATATTTCTATCAATATCTAAGTCTGAAATCTCAACCATATAGCAAAAGATAATAAATTTGTGTTAGAAAATTGTTTGATTAAAATATAGTCCTATGTTATCAATTTGCAACACACATATGCTGAATTGATATACTGATATTATTCGGGGATATATATACATGTATTTTTTTAATAACCCCATGCATTCTTATTCCTGAAAATTTTTTCTTTCCCCTCAAAGCAGTCTCTTAAAAGAGAGAAATTCATTTGAACATCTGAAACTTTCCACTGAAATCACAGCAAAATGAAGAAAGAAGTTTCTAATCTTTCGTACCTTATGTTTTAGCAAGTGCAGTTGACCCATGAGCAACATGGATTTGAACTGTGTGGATGCTCTTACACGTGGATTTTTTTAAATAATTATAATGGAAAATATTTTAGAGATTTATGACAATTTGAAAAAAAAAACAGTTTCTTTTCCCTAACCTACTTTATTGTACAAATATAGTATATAATGCATGTAACATACAAAATACATGTTAATTGACTATTTACATTATTAGTAAGGCTTCCAGACAACAGTAGGCTATTATTAGTTAAATTTTGGGGGAAGTCAAAAGTTATATACGGATTTTTTGACAGTGGGGGTGGGGGTTGGGACTCCTAACCCCAGCATTGTTGAAGGGTCAACTGCATTTTATGTTTACAAATATTATCACATGCTTTTTTCCCATTTTCCAGCATGTGTGTTGGGTTAGGTCAGATATACTTTTCATTTTACAAATAAGGAAAATGAATCTCAGACAAAGTCTGAAAATCCTTCCTACATCCACGGGATCCCTCTTATAGCACTCTTAGCCCAGATGTACAAAAGACTCAGAAAATCACTGAACATAGGGCTCTGCCCAAGTCGCCCTCTTAGAGAGGCCTTCTAGAATTACCCTAAAACAGCATTTCCATTGTGTTACCATCTCAGTGACTGGCTTCCCCATCTCCCTGACTTATTTTCTTAGTACTGCAGCACTTTTATCTTATTTGTGTCTGTATTACCCCAGTCTTTCCTCCTGTACCACACACATGCATGACCACAGACACATACATGTATACTCTGGAGAAGAAACTTCTCTTTCTTGTTTAACTCAGAGAATAGAGTCTGGTATACATTAGATTATTAATAAGTGAGTTGAATGATCTGTTTTCCAGTGTAACAAGGTCAAAGAGACTAGAATTTGACTCTTAAGTTTTCTCTCTCCAAGTTCAAGGTTTTCTCCAGTACATAGCACAGGGCTCTTTCACTCAAGGGGTTGGTCTGGGGGAAGAACACAGTTATAAAAGTATATAACATCTTTTTTCACTGACTTAATTATAATTTATATTTCTCTAATATGTATTTTGTGGCTGACTAATTAGGGATACAATCTTTTGTCTTCAATCCAAACAGAAATTTCACAATTTTATGAGCACAGACACCTGGCTTATCTAGCACACTCCATCTTCCTCACAGACAGCATAATAACTAGAGAAGGATTTTCAGTTAATCACAATGCAAAGTATATTTTCTTAGATTTATGTTTGAAAATAGTAGCAGCTGCCCACATCAATATTTTAAGGAGAATTTCACTAAAATGTTGCTCTAATTTAAAATTAAAAACTCAAGTATCTATCATTCAGGAGGGCTTGGGGACACAGAAGATATATTTCTAAATTTGTTTCATTGTAAAATATGTTATGTTTGTGGGAGATCTTAAATGACAAATGCTCACTGCCAGACTGATGACTTTTATTTGGTTAGCCTGCCTTTCAAAACTCCAATGCCTGCTCAGTACATAAACTACTTTGTGTTCTTCCACTGAAGCCTAACAGTATTTGTGGTGAGTCCTAATGAACATTTTAGGAAATAAAGTATCTTTTGGCCAAAAGAATAACTTTAATTCTGTTAATGTTTCAACTGGGGGACTCTATAGTATAAGGGACTACAAATTGAAACATAAGGGAGGGAAGGCTGATTTTATGATTTCTAGTTGGCTTTAAGCTAATGGTTTGTTTTTCTGTGAACACCACAAATAAATTTTCTGAAGAGGCATTTTTTTTTTCCCAAGTAACCCACAAATGAAAGAATCAGCCACTCAGTGAATCTTCAGCCAATTTGGCACACTTAAACATTTGATTAACAAAATACATAGGTATTCTGTTGGATTGGGGTGGGTAGATGAATAGGTGAAGGGAAAATGAGTCCCAAACCTCAATTACAATACACATTAGTCATGGGGATGAAAGTACAGCATAGAGAATATAATCAATAGTACTGTATTATCTTCCTATGAAAAAAAGAATGTGTAGGTAAGTTAATAATCACAAACAGAACATGTAAATGCCAATGATGCATAATTCCTAAGTTCTCTCCTCTTTTCTTTCACTTTGGAAAATATATTTATTTACTCCCTATGGAATGCAAGTTTTCATTAGTTTATGCCCTACCTTCTCTACACCTGTAGCTTAATGATAGTGACGGATAATAACATAATGCCTTTATTAAGCCCTTACCATGAATTCATAGCCATCTTATAAAAAAAATTGTGCGAGACTCACTGTCTGTTCCTTTTCTGTGTCATAAAATAATAATGCTGGAATACTCTTGGAATTATGTGTTGAGAATTTCAAGGCCACCACTGTAGCTTAGGTTACTGATGATTTCATGTGGCTAAGCACACTTGTCTGCCCCAACTATTAGTGTAAAGAGAAAATATATTTCATTTGAGCCTCTGTAATCAGGGTCTCTTGTTACAGAAGCATAGCCTTTATCTTAGTGAAGATATATGATATTACACAGGAGAAAACTAAAGCCAAGAAAAGTATAATTTACTTGCTCAAGATCACACCACATATTCTACACATAGTATATCCTCAGCTTAAAAAAAGTTTCTGAATGGGTAATTGACCCAGAAAAGTCCAAAAGTAGACTTAATTGGATTTAATATGAATTTTTACATTCAGTCCTTTTATCAATCCCATATTACCCATGTCTGTGTATTCTAGGACAGGGACTAGCCAAAAAAACACTAGATCGTCTTGATTGAAAAATTGCAGCATTGAAGATTAGGTAGATTCTTACTAAAATCATCAAATAACCCACCTCTGGAATGACCTATTCATATATATATTTATATACACATACATGCACATATATACACCATCCCACAATGTCTCCATTATAATTGAATTAGCTCCTTAGCTTCAGCACCTAGCACAGGATCTGGTACATATGTATCCTTCATAAATGTTTGTTTTCTTTGGAAATAATCATTTAATGGTATCACTGAAATACTATGACGCTGTACACAAACTGAAAAATCACAGAAGGCTAATTCAGAATAGAAAAAGTAAGGACTCTAGCAAATGGTTTTGACTATGATTATCTAATTCATTTCTTAACTGTAAGCTAGTTTAATTCTCTTTTTCTAAATAAGTGCCTGTTAAGAATACAAGGCTAAATCACTCTATAAAAGCACAAAATTATGAAGGTTGACTTATTTAAATTTGAACATATTTTATGTTCATATTTAAAATAAGATTTAAATTTCACTGAGTTTTAAATGAACTATCTAGTGAGGGCAATATCCCACTATTTGCAGCAATTGCTTTTCTTTTTGCTGCTTAAAATCAGCATTGTTTTTTTTAATATTGGCATAAACCATGACAGATGACTAGGTATGCAAACAGAAAATTGATAGTAGGAATGATGATTCTCAGAGAATTAATTCAAGACCATTATTTGATTTTTCTTCTTAAATAATGAGATAGAGATACTCAGAAACTCCTTGTGCTTTAAAAACAAAAAAATCATACTCTAAACAAAGACTTTTAGAAAAAGGCCCTCTGCTCGTAAACTGTCTTCTTGTTTAGGCCTACTAGCCATAGACTGAAACCTGCTGGAGAGGCCATGGAAGATTCATTAAGCATCACCCTTAAAACAACCATTATTTTCACACTGTAGGAGGTGACTTTGCATTTTATTTGCCAAAATCCATTGGTAATAGGATGTCAGCTATTGTTACTTTTCTAAAAAGTATAAAGTATTAAAAAATAATAAGAAATATGGAGAAGCTTTCCTATCTGAACACTTTTACTAGAAAACATTTGACTTTAAAAATTCTGACTGGATTTTTACTGTGGCTTTAAATGTTAAATAGTAAAACTATTCATGAAAAGAATGTATTTATTTCTTAAGCTTCTAAAGGCCAGTGTGCAAGGGGAAATGAAGTGATACATAATAAGCATGATGTTTATAAGAAGAATTTAAAGAATTTATTATGGGTAACTTAGCATGGTGTTAATGAGAAGTCACCTTAACACGAACACTCAAACGAACTGCACTTAAGTAGGTTTGCGTGCTTACAACTGTGGGTTAATACCTATCAGAAAGTAAAAAACAAAGAGAAAAACTTGCATTCAGCTTGCAGTAAGATACCTATTTCATGGAAGCAGTACAGTTACAAAAAGAAGAACTCCTATATTGCCTGTGATGATTAAATTTAGGCTTTAAAAATACAAAACAGAAAATGACAGGATGCAGGGCCTATTTTGTTTGGAGTTATACAGTGCTTCAGTGATAACTGGAAAGATTTCATCTAAATTTAGGTCAACCTACATCAATTTGCCAGCAACCTGTGTCTGGCCAGGTTTCCATGGTTTGGTCTGAGATATTTCCCAAAGCTGTGATGGCCTCCAGGGACAATGCTTTGTACATTCCTCTCCTTGTAACATTCCGAAGCATTTCAGGCATGTTTATTTCTATCTCTAAATCCCTTGCAAGATAAAATCTGAAATACTGATTATGCTCAGATCTCTTGTTTATGTAGATGGGTGATGATGTATTATTCTCATTTTTAACTGAGCCATTACTGATGTCTTAGATATTAATCACAGTGTTAGATCACGTAAGTCCTTTTGGCTTAGATCTAAATTCCACAGATCCTATTTATTACTTTCCCTGAGTACCCTTTGCAGAACAAATATATTTATTCTAATCGAAATGGAAAAAAATAATGAGCTTGATCCAACATGATTGATTTTCATTAAATCTCAAGACTATAAAGACAGCAAAGTAAAATTAGTAAATTATTTTGATTCACTGTTTTTCTCCAATATAGGTCAAGGTTTCTATTCTCTCCAACTTTATATGGTTGTAACATAAAAATGTCCACTTTTTCATGTTGTGTTTACATGAAGGACTATTTTATTTTAACTTTAAAGGTAGCAAATGAACATTCGGTTAATAGTTGCTCTCTTTTCTTGACCTACGTACAGACCATATCTTTGAAGAAAGAGAATTCTTCACACACATGCACACACCTACACACAGAAACACACACTCAAAATGGTGTGTAGAAAAGACTAGATTTTGATCTCTATGTTCGAGCTTAATTTTTATTCCCTTCCATAGTGAGCTTCCAACTGAAATGCTCACACTTACGGCAGCTCTGTCCCAAATCTTAGAAATTCTCAAAGAAATGCATGTTGAAATTACTGTGTATGTAGAACATCAAATTATCCTATGTAAAATATCAGTTTTGATTATATAATTGTTTTGATTACCTAGGACCCCATCTTCTGAAAGCCTCAGTTAAGTTTAATTCTGAGTTTTTCTTTAACATGAGTCAAAATAGAAAAAAAATACACATACCAGGGTATTCACTTAAAAGCAAATTCTAATCAATAACATCATGCCAGTCTATTTCTTTAAAAGCAGTTTTCAAAACATGTTCTAAGACGTTTGCCCCTCTAGAAGTGAGTGCATATATGGAACAATGATTCTAAACTATCAGGCTTTAACTGAAGATATTTCATTTCTATCCAGAAGATTTTACTTCCTAAAATGTGATGTGGGCTATCACAAATAAGGAAATTTTATTTGAAAGATGTAGGAAAGCTTTTATAAATTAAAGTAATCATAAACCTCTTTCTTTTGAAGAAATTTTGGTACTGATAAAAATTCTGTTTGATGATTTACGTACTCATTCAACAAATATTGAGTAATTCCTTACTATGTGTCATTGTTAGAAATGAGGAGGTAAACAAACAAAAAAAATCATGGCATGCAGGGCTTACGCAATTGTAGGAAAGATAGGCATTAATTAAATAACTGGTTGAGTGAATGTATGGTTCTAAATTCGAGCAAGGTGATCTAACAAAAATATTCTTTGAGATCTAGATATATCTGAAGCTAAAAAAATGTAGGAATGAAACAAAGGAAGGAGACTGTCCTCAGACAGGCCCAAGGGTATAGTGGAGGGTGCCTGTGTTGATGTTTACTTCTTGGAAGTTAAGAGGTTCCCATCAATCCTTGAAGTTAGGTCAAAATGGTTAATAAGTCATATACATGATCATATGTAATGATTCCTTAAAATTAAATGTACATTTTCTCTGGAAAATAGGCTACTTTATTTCTCACAGAAAATTTCAAGTGAAGATAATTCACTTTGGGAGTTTCCCACAAACAACAAAGTTGCTGCAAATACCTAAGATATTTGAAGCAAAGGCTAGAAGTTTGATTTTGGTTTGCTTTTAAAGTGTCTGGATTTTTTTTTCATATGGTTGTAATGTTCTCAGAGTTATCCCTGATAACTGTTAATGGTTGTAAATAGTAATATGATAGAGAGACCGAGTTTGACTATCATGATTAAATATTGAATCAAAGCTCCAGCATTTCTTCCTGCAGGAATCTGAGAGTGAGACAGTTTTATTGCAAGCAAGATGCTGAAAATGTGGGGAAACCAAGCTCAATTTAAACTCTCCCTGTCATGGAGCAATGGGCTTTTTGTAAGTTTACTATTTAAAAGATTCTTTGTTGAGAGAAAACAGTACTGTCAAGACTATTTATTTTACATTAGCTAAAAGGATTCATTTGAAATATTTAAATAAGCTAGTCAGCCAAATAAACTTAACTGATAGTTACTGGTTTTAAATGAATACCTATCAAAATCAGGATGTGCTCAGGTGCATAGCTCTTCAATGTCAAATATATAATGGCCATGACTGAAAATAAGTGGAAAATGGTCAACCACCCTTGGAGTTTCAGTCAATAATATGATGCAATATTTATTGAATTTAGTTTCTAAACAATTCTTGCCTACTTCTAACCTAAGGAATTTTCAAAGCACAAATAATACTGAGTGTCGAATTCTCAGTGACATATGTTTACTGTTGGGAAAACTTTGCTGTTGTGACAGGCAGCTCCTACAGATAAAAAGTTTCAATCATATTTTACTTCTGGATACTTGAGCTGTGTAAATCAATAGAAACCTGCTAAAATAAAATTTTGGAAGTATTCTTCACACCTGGAAAACCTTGAAAGCCAATGGCAAACAGGTATAAATAACTGGAAATTTCTGTGTATGGATGTATGCACACGTGTATCCACACACAGGATTTTTGGATGTAGGAATAACGGAAACTCGGATTCAGTAGAAAAGAAATAATTCCTTCATGTGGAAGAGTTCTTTCTTTCCAGTCGCCTCATCTACAAGGATATCCTAAGCAAGGAAACAGGATCAGCAACAGGACTGAGGGCTCTTAAATGTATGGCATTTCCACATCGAATGAACTTGTTTCCTAAAAACCCCCTTTCTGGGACAAGAGAAAAGCCTTTAATTTCCTCTGACAGGAAAGCCAGAAAAAAAGACAAGTAAAGTATATGTATATAATATTTGTGTCATCCTGAAACAGAAGGAATTTTCCATTTGATTTTCAGAAAGAGGCTGTCGCATTTTTATTTCCATTTGTAGCATGCAGCTGCCATTTTGGCTGCAACAATGAGGCCAGTGTAGAAGAAGAAGAAAGAAACTGAGTACATTTGGATTTGGACAATAAACTCATTCATGGCTCCTATAGTCTGGAAAATCTGAATCGTTAGCAACATAGTAATTGCTAAAAAAGAATAAGTTAAAGGCATTCGTAGAAAGGCTAATACCACTAATTTTAAAGAGGAAACACTGCAAGGTGCTTAAATGCTCCATTAACAGGCAAATGAGGAAGGACCTGTCAGAGCATCCTTAGCAATACTAAGCAGAATCACTATTTCCTGGTAAAACTCAAGGTCCTGAACTAAAGCCATCGATAACAGATGCCTTCCAACAGAGGAAAGGGGGATGCCTTTAGAAGTTATCCCTGTCTTTTAAACTCTCTGTTCATTGTACAGTGTGTTGTTCAGGCCAGTGTTATTAAAGAAAACTCAAATCCTGGGTTTGGTTCTAGAATAGACCTCCAATTTATTTTTTGATCTCTGATCAACTGGCTCAGTTATAATTGCAAGAGTAAATTGGAAGCAGAGGGGAACCTATAAGAATGAATTTACCTCTGCTTTAGATTTTCAGAAGATTTTTGCTCACCTTGATGACAGAGATCGCAAACTGCCATGCAAACAGCAGACTCCAAGTAGCCGCAAATCCTTACAACACACCCTTAGAGAGTGCTGTTTTGAGGTTTATTTTTTTTCTTTTCCCCCCACGCCTCTTTCTTTTCGGTACTGTCACCTGGATGCCTTTACAGGAAGAAAGCAGGTCAGTGAGCTGCTGCCAGGCTTTCCTGCCCTGTCCCTTGATCTGATTCCCTTGGTGATGGTGGCTGTTCTCTGTACATTTTATTTTTCTTTCTTTTAGCAAAACAAGAAGGAAGGTACTTAAAGTGCTAACACTTGAGTGCACAATTCACGCTCAGCATCTCTCGCCTTACCTGTCACTAGTCTTGCTTGAGCAACCCAATTGACCTTAAAATAGAAATAAATAGGTAAGTGAAAATAAATAAAAGTTAAACCCCACCTCTGTGCTCAGAAGGAGGTGGGTGGAAATGTTATGAGAACGTTACCTTGACGATGGCAGTTTCACCTTTTGGACCTGACACTGTACAATCCCTGTACCTTTCCCCTCTGCTGCGTTAGATCCGTGCACATGCAATTTTAGTACCAGGTGTTCAAAAATCTCAAACTAACAACAGATGCCTCACATTTTTATCTGTATTTTCAAATACATAAATTAAGTATATATATTACTGTTCTTTCTTGTTTTCTTCTCTCCCTCCCTTCCTTCCTTCCTTCCTTCCTCCCTTCCTCCTTTCTTCCCTTCCCTCCTTCTTTTCTTCCTTCCTTCCATTTCATCCATCCATCCTTACCTGGAAGTAAGTGCTTTCTTACTGACATTGTCAAAGAGTAAATGCAGAATATGGATTATGCTAATCACAGGATTTTAGATTTGTTGTCAGACTGAGACATTGTTTCTGATATATACAGATATATATACCTATATATAAATATATAGGTAGATATAAACTTTTACCCCTTCTTCCATTGTCTACTTGTTATTTTTTATGCAATCAAATCAGTAATTAACCCAAATAAGAAATTTAACATTTAGAGGCATAAATTGAGTAAAGATTACATAATATCTTCAAGCTGTTAGATATTTAAGTTTAGCCTCTGTTTCTCAAGTCTGGTTTCTATTAAAGACCAGTTCCTTAATCTAGATCCAGGAACAATGATTTTAATTATAGTTAAATTTTTAATGCATTTTACATCATTTTAGCAGTCATAATACATTTTAACAATTATATACTACATAGTTGTATGTGTTTGGCATAATGCTGGTTTTATAGACACTATTTCATATTCTTTTATCTGTATTTTCAAGTACATAAATTAAGCATACAAATTACTTTTCTCCAAAGAGTTTGCATCTTTAAGATTGAATAAATAATTGTTATTTTTTCCTGCCCAAGACCACATCAGTTCCATCTTCCTGGCTTTCCTTTGGTCATGTTATAAAAGACCTGTACCATCATTTTGTTCCTTCAGTCACAGGGTTTGATTTAAGAATTAGTATCCAACCTAAGTTAGTACAATAGAAGTCAACCTCAAGATTAGGGGTGAGCACATGGAGAAGGAAACTTTCTTGTCTGTGTGAGGTAAAAAAAAATCAGAAACTATTAGCATGTAAGACTAAAACTGCTGGTAACCAGATTTTGTCCCTCTGGACAGGTTCAGCCTCAGAAGGAAGCCAGGGCTGAGAACCAAGAGATGGAAAGAAACCAACTGTGGACAACATATTCTGATATTCTAGATCCAGATATCCCTTAAGCCATAAATCCTAAATTTCCCTTACATGATCCAGTGAATTATTTTCCTTGCTTTAGCAAGTCTGGATTGAGTTTTTGTTATCTGATCAATAATTAGGAAAATAAGACCACTACCACCATTCCTCTAAATCAGGGAGTCTCTGTGTGTGGTTCATGGGTCAGTGACACAATATCTCCTAAGAACTTGTTAGAATAAGTTTCAGACTCCACTGCAGATCTACTAAACCAGAAATTCTAGCTGTGCAGCCCTGCAATCTGTGATTCACAAGACCTCCAGATGGTACTAACGTATGTCAGGTGAAGTTCTCATTCGAGAATCAGTGTTCCAACTCATATTTATCTAGAAAAACTAATGTGAGGCTAGACTAGATACCTCTTTTCCATATGTTTCAGGTTCATTAAGTAAACATCTTCAGTTGAGAGTTTGGGTAAGCTGAAGACTAGAAATCAGCTTTGAGTAGCAGATGGAAGGACGACCAGAGCTTGATGGAGGAAAGGAAATTTGCCAACACATTAGGTTCCCCTGGGCCTTTACAAAAGTAAGGTGCAATAATTTATTCACAAAGATGCACCTTGAAAATCAGGCTTATCTTTATCTTGGACTGGAAATATTTTACTTGTCTCATAAGTCAGAGCAACTGCTGACATTCAGAAAAGCAATTGTGAGTTAAGAAAGACTCAGACCAGAAGAGATATTTGAGAGGTGAATAGGATCAATAGGAGAAGTCCAGGGTTCAAATACTGGAAACGTAAAAAATGTCAGTATGAGGCCATGTGTGGGAGGCTAAGGTGAGGTAAAGGCAAGAGCCAGGACCGAAACAATGAACAATTGCTTTAAAAAAAAAAAGTCCATGTTTGGCAAGGTCTGGTGCTTTTTGTTAACTGCTTTTTGCAGTCTGACAATGCTTTCACCGTATCTGTGAACAACCGCTTCAGTGACTGACATCTGTTTCCATCCAGCCAGAGAATCTCGTGTTGCCAACGAGCTAATGACGTGGACAGAGATCCAAATGATTGTTGGGTTCTGCCAGGAATCAGTATTTTCTTCATGCTCCTATGCTCTCCTCCATCTAGGGAACAACTCCTCTAGGTCACGAGGGCTCTGACAGCTTCCCGGCATGTCTTCTTTTAATGCAAAATCAGCTTTGCCAGAAAGGTCATGTTAGAGATCAAAACTAAAAGAGTTATTAAAAAGCATAATGATGGAAGTATCATAAATCTTAGAATTTAAAAGTGTTGAGGGCATGAAAGAAAAAATAATGATGAAAGTATAATTATAAATGATATTAGTACATTTTAATATGGTACAAGGGTCCAGAACATAAACATATCTTATACTAGGTGGCAGTTTTTTTGAAATGGCAATGCAAATAATTAAGAACTTGGGTTTTCTATTAGAGTTGTCCATCTTGAGACCAATTTCCTATCCTCATAAGACTTTCCAATTGTGTTAATCTTCCAAACCTCAGTTTTTTTATCTGTAGAATCTTAAAAATGAGAGTAAGTGCCAAGAGTTAGGAAAAGCCAATGAATTCACACAAACGAGCATTTTCTACGGTGCTCAACACTGATAAGAAATCAATAAATTATTAACAATAAAAATATGTATGGTCCTATGTGCTATTTTGCCTTTTAGACAAACTCTGCCAAAATAAAAACCAAGAGGTGACAAGTTATAAATATAAAAAGAACTTTGTTTTTTATCACATGAATTACTGAACACTTAAAAATAGAAAAGAGCAGGTTGAGAGAACTCTACATAATCATCCAGAGCTTTTTTATACATTTTAATGGCTGCTCAGGAAAGGCAAAGGACACGTTGTTAGTGTCAGGCAAAAATGAATTACGTGTTCTCTCTGCTAACATAATAGCAGAGTGAGGTCCATTACCATTTATGATTCATGGATTCTTTTGAAATTTAGTGCATGCTAATTGAACACCCACTGTGTGCTGTCACTGCACAGGCTCTAAAACGAAACCAATGACTGTCACTTGTAATTGTCTCCAGTGGAACCTGTGATAAGATCATTTGTCTGGCAAAAGAGATTAAGTATCAATTATTTTTCAGTATAAATTTTTCATTGCAGTGTCAAGTATTTGAAATGTGATCTCTGATTCTCCAAAGCACAGTTTAAGTACACTTAAATTACCTTATATTACAGCTTTTTCTGAACTTCTCTTTCAGATATTGTACAGTCATCAAGAGCAAGGCCTGTATTTTTTATATTCCCTAAATTTAGCTCAAAGCTTTGTGCACAGTAGGCACTCAATAAATGTTTACTGTATTCCATTGAAATCTGCCTGTGGGAGGGAGCTACAAGGAGTTATTATATGTTACATATATTACTACCCTCAGTGCCTGTTGGCATGTTCTGTTGCCTTCTTTACTTTAGCAACTGAGTAGCCTACTAATAAACTATTCCTTCTTCTGTTGTTACACTGGAATGTAAAATACCTACTTGATTTTAACCAGTATCAATTACTTTCTTTGGCTGTGGTATACATTTCATGTTTAAGAAATGTATCCCCAACTAACAATTCTGACCCAGAATCGCTTAACTCCTGGCATACTAGTGAGTTTTGGGTAATGCTCAATTGAGACAAAAATACGGGAGTCTCAATGATAAAGGCAAAAAGGTAAGGAAACTATAGTTTCTCTCACTTTTATCTAATGCACAATTGACATTGGGTCAGAAAGTACCTAAGAATTATACCTGGGTAGATACCTAGAATAACCAGCCACTTCATTTTTTTCCAATCTCAAATATTGTTTCTTCCTTTTTTTGCTTTAATTGTGCAATAGTTATGTAAAATTTTTTTACCAATAGTAGGTTTCTTCTTATTACTACTTCAGTCACTAACAGGAAGCAATTATTGAGGGCCTTTTAATGTTAACATGTAACTCCTGGAAAGTTGGAAACAGTTTATTAAACGCTTATCCATTCATTGCTCACTCATAGCCCCTGTCAGAGCAGAAGTATATAAGAATAATTATATGTCATTGATCTTGAATAGAGTGATTAAATGAAAAGGACCTGATATGCCCTATAAAGTGCTTTCATTGATCATAGGAGAAAACATTAATACACTGTTAACTAACAGGACTGGTTTTGCAAGTATTTGCAAGTTATTGCATAAAATACAGGAAATAAAATAAATAAAAATATTTATTTAGCAAAGAAAATAAAACAAAAATGCTCAGTTAAATTTGAATTTCTGATAAACAACAAGCAGACATTTTTAGTATATCTCATACTAAGTTTTAGGTACTTATTAAAAATTTTGTTGTTTATCTGAAAATCAAATTAGCTGGGTTTTCTTTTTTATTTCTTCATTTATCTGGTAACTCTAATACTAAATAATTTAATCTTCATACAAGTTGATAAGGTTATCATTACACCCATTTTAATAGAGTCAATGAGACAGAGAGAATTTGAATATCTATTTCAAAGCTACACAGTTTGTATGTGTCAAAACTAGTCTTCTAAACCAAGCAGTTTGGCTCTAAAGCTCTGTTTTTAACTACTATGCATACTGTCTGGTTAGGTTAAAGTAGTGCTGTTTTAATAATAACAGACATCTATTATCAAATCCACAAACGTAAATGAGGATGATGAGAGCAAAACCATATTAAATCAGTGTTTTACTAGCATATGAAATATTTTCTTTCAGCAGCGTAGTGAGTTATGGTCAGACCCTTAGGTAATAACATCCCTAAATTTCTAGGTCTCACAGAATAAAGATAAAAACTCATAAATCCATTTAATCAACATTTCAGTCTTCAAATTCTTGATCCAGTAAATGCTGATTATCAGCTAAGCATCACTTAATATTAATTACTGCATTGTGAAAATAACACTGAGAGAGCAGCTAATTTCAATTTAGATCCTCCAGAGCTTCCTTATGCTTGTAGCTTTTATCCAGCGGGGTCCTGTCCTATCTTTAATACAATCTACAAAGCCCTTTGTCCCTCTGACAAGTTCTGAACTCCTCATTCTTGCTTTGATTAGGTTTCATCCTGACATACCAAGCCTTGCTTTTCATAGTCTGGTGTGGCTCATGTCTCTCTTTTCTAAACTGTGTGTTTTATTTTTCACTTCTATCATTTCTTCTCTTTTCTTCCTAAGCCTTCTGAAAATTTTCACTACAACATGCTTCTTACCAATTCATTTCTCTTCTGAATTTCTCTTTTAATATTCATGCATGGGTTTGCTTTTCTTTAACTCCTCCCTTCATCTGTTTTCTACTCCTCTCCTTAATCCTACCTTGGAAAGAGAGCAGTTCTCCTACTTTCCCCACCCAGTTATCCCTCCAGAGTCGGGAGAACCTGAAGTTTGTCACACACAATTAAAGAAATCAAATGCCTATTAAAATATTACTCACACTGCCTTCTACTTGCCCTTCTGTTTGATAATTTAATTGTAATGTGGGTCTCACTACCATAAACTCACTGGGAATATATTTTTAAAATTAAAGTACCTGGAACATTATCAGTGCCTGGTAAATGCTCAGAACAGTATTGCTTTCCCACATTTACTAGTATCTCTATGTCCTGCCTTTCTTTGAATGTATATATATATATATATATATATATATATATATATATATATATATATATATATATATATGTATATGGGACTAAAGAGTATATAAATAGTTTAAAGAAATTAAAATTGTGTTTGCATGTGAATGTGTACAGTTTCTAGAAGGTTTTAGAAGCCACAACGAAGGAAAAATTTGTGAACTCAGTTTTTTTCGGTTCTGTAGTACCAAGACTGATAGTGACTAATTACAGATAGAATCATATGAACGCATTTTAAACAACCACTCAGTTGATTACACCTGGTCATCAAGTAAATACCAAGTATGGGAGGACTTGTTTGTTGTGGCTTTTGTTTCTGTTTTTAAGCAGAACCTTATTGTTTCGTGTCAGGCAAAGACTAATCTCACCACCACACATGAAGATGGATGTACTCTTTGTTTAAACACTAAGGTGTTTATCTTCTAGCAGTCTTGCAAGGGATATAATAGGGCAGGTTGATTATTTACTTTAGCTTCTGCTTGTAGTTTCTTTCATGTAAAGACACGACATAGAGAAAAACATTAGTTCTGCTCTCATATCATTAAGCAGACAAGTATAGGTATTTTCCACAAAAATCCTCCAATTTTAGTTATGATTGGGGAAAAAATCTTGTAACTTCTCATTGATTTGCCATTATTACAGATTTTTTATATTGAACCATATAAATGTGCCAATAAATGTAATGGGCTTTCCTCTACAAAAAGTGGAATTCCTTAGCATAGCACAGAGAAGACAAGTAGTGACTCTATAGCATCTTACTACACTGATGGATGGTGACTATAATGGGGTATGTAGGGAGGACTTGATAATAGGGGGGAGTCTAGTAACCACAATGTTGTTCATGTGAAACTTGAGCATAAGATTGTGTATCAATGATACCTTAATAAAAAAAAAAGTGGAATTCCATAAGATTCAACTTAGTAAATTAGTTAACAAACATCACTGGAGACCTACATGGCAGACCCCCTTTTAATTGCTCTTCATACCAAAATGAATAAATGGTATGTTCTATTTATAAAAAGAATGAATTACCATATTGTAAGTGCCAGGTCTAGATAACAGAATTTTTCAGGTAACTGAAATGGAGCCCTTTAAGGACTGAACTTTAACAAATGTACATTTAATTGTTGTAAGTATTTGTAAATACTTACAATATAGGTTTTCTGGCCTTCTTAAATAAAGTATGTTAAAGAAAATCCAACCTTGATGACTCAGGACTATGGTATAACACTACTCATATTTATATGTAGTTTATATGTCTCCTAAATGTATTCCTAAATTGTTTTTCCACATTTATTAGTATCTTTATGTCCTGCCTTTATTTGAATGTATATAGAAAAAAATGGGATACGATATAGGTTTTCTGGCCTTCGTAAACAAAGAGTTGAGCACACTAAAACTCTGTGGTCACTGCGATGAACTCAGAGGCTAAGATGAGGTCTGTAGGTTTCTCTGTCTTCTCTAACAGACATACTTTTGTAAGTTGTGGTGTTTAACTTTCTTCCTTAGCCATAACTTTTTACTGCTTGCCACCCCAGATTTCTCTACTTCCTCTTTCCCATCCAGTAGCTCCATTTTAACCTGCTTTGACTTAGAAAGAAGACATCCAAGTGTGTTAGCTCTGGGTATAAACAGAGTTTAAGTGGGGCCTGAGTGACAACCTATGAGGTGCTTCCATAATAAGTTGATTTTATAAATATATGTAATGGTTGTTCGGGGGAATTTGGAATAAATTCCTGATAGGGTAATTGGTTAAGAGAACTTTGGATCAGTTGTTACTGAAAAAAGATATTCATAGAATATCAATGAAGTTTCATAATAGCATAGAAGTTAGAAGTGTGTTTTAAAAAATATAATTAAAATAGATATAAAAGAGCTAAAGTTTCTCTAGAGAGCCTCCCCTACCCATGGAGCAGCTATTGATCTTTGAAGGTTTTTACAGAAATACATGTACAAATGCATTTATACATATGGTACATTTAAATATTTCAATGTCAATAAGGTAAGTGATTTGACTTGAATATAAGTGGTTTGGAAACTTTCTAATTTTATTTAGTATGTCTCTGTTCTCTGGATTACATTAGAATTTGGGCAAAATCTACTGTGATCCTACCCTTGGAAATGTTGAATCAACTGAAATCAAGTTGTACATCTAGCAGTACTGGATGAACTAGTGCAGGCTGTAAGAAGATTCAGAATTACACCTATTATGAGGAAAATCGTAATTATATATAAGGCATGGTTTATAATACTTTTCTGAATTTAAATGCCATTTACTTTTTCTTCACAACCACATACAAATATCTACCATTTAACAACAAAAAAAAACCCAAATAATTTAAATGCATGCCATTTTTTAGTGTGCTCAATTCTCAGACTCAGGTAGGTGTTTGTCTAAAACACAAAATATTTGAGATCCTGATAGAATGTTTTCAATTATTTGGAAGGCCCTTGGTCGGTTTGTAGAATTGTGTCAGAATTTTTCATCTTGAACGACCTCTGACATAAGATAATCTTTAGTTTATACTTCCAATATTCCTGGTAATACAATTGACTTAGATTTAGGTATGGAATCTGACTTTCCCTATACTTGATTTTTTTGTGTACTTTTCCTACTTACATTTCATTTTACATTGAAAATAGATTCTTAGAAATATATCACTGTTTGTCACATCAACCTTTATCATTATTCAGCAACATATTCTACTTCAAAAAAAACCTTATTTACACAAAGGATCTTGGCAGTGAGAGACAAAATACTACTGCCATTTTTTAACAGCTGGTATTAGTGTGTAGCACTGAGAGGTTGCTGAATATAAACAAGAAAAATGACCTACTATACAAACCACATACTGTTTATGTGTCTGTATATAGTTGTGACGACAAGCAGTAATTTTAAAGCTACTGCGTAAGATCTTGTGTAATTTACTATGAAAAATAAATAATGATGTATTGCCTGAACACCATTTAAACCACCACTGAATAAAAGAGAGTTACAGTGAACTTTTAAGGTGAAACCTCATAAGTATTGTCATTCTAATGAAAGCAATATGATTACATGGAATTGTAATTATATAAGAGGAAACCAAGGTCTTTGTTATAATAGTTTAGGAATATTAATTTTCTAGCAGAAAACACTATTATATAACTGATGGGCAGTAGATTCTAGTATAGGTAATGTCTATGACTGTTTTCCAAATAAGGTTGATTCATTAATAAAGTCACAGGTTGGATTATTTCTCCTCCTGGATGAGATTGTGTGGAATAGACTGGTTTCCATAAAAAGGTCAGTATTACCACAGTGCATTTATTTCAGAGAGGTGACAGAACAGGAAAGAACTGTTCTTTCTACCGGCCAATTGATTCTATCTCTGACCCCTGGGTAATGATTTCTTCAAATACTTGCTTAGAATGTGTATTCATCCTTTCTCTGTCAACAAATGGCCATTGCATAACTCCCATGTGTACTGTTCCAGGTGCTAAGGATTCAGCAGTGAACGAGTCAATGTCCATACTCTTATCAGATAAACAAGCAGAAAAAAAATCCCTTAAATTCAGGCAATGGCAAGCGCTATTAAAAACATAAAAGAGAATACCAGTTTAGAGAAGTTTAAGAGTTAGACAGGGGACAAATATTAGACAGGACAAATATCAGGAGATGAACTCTCTTAGGGAGTTTTTATATGAATTGATGCTCAAATGATGGGTAGGGGGTAGCTTGGACAAAGAGCATTTCATGCCTAGAGAATAAGAAATAAGAAATGTATGAGGCAGAAATTAACATGTATATTTGAAGAACAGAGGAAGCTCACTGGAGCACAGGGAGGAAGGGGGAGAGCGGCAAGAGAAAAGTTAGGAGAGGCAGACAGGAGTAGGTGGGTCAGGTGAGGCCTTAGAGCCGTGTTAAGATGTTTGCATTTTCTCCTAAGTTCAATGGGAAGCCACTGGTAGGTTTTAAGCAAAGAAATATCACAACATGATTTATGTCTAAAAGAATAATTAGTGAAGCATTTCTATCAAGACATGTCAGACAAAAAATATAAGGAAACATGAGGTGAGAAGGTGGTGAATTTAGCTTCACTGGATAGATGTGGCTATAGAATATAACTGCACACCTGGGAGAACTACTCCCCGAATAACTAACACACATTGGTAGGGAGTACGAAATATCCTTCCTCAACTAAGTGATTTCTTAGTGCAAAGAAAGACTCAATATTTTTTTTCTTATCACACCACTATTTTCCCACATAGTTCTGACTCTTTCATTTAACCTTTAAACCTGAAACCTGTATGTCTGTTTTCTAAAACCCTTCTGACATATTAAGCTTTTTCAGATAATATATTAACATAACTTGGCCAATACTTCCTTTTCAAATTGTATTACTGCAGACTAAATAGCCCTGATAGGAATGTTTACAGCTTCATAAAATCGACTGTGTCATGTACAATGGAAGCTATGGTTGCCTGCATATTGTAATATTATTGCATTACAGGAAGGTAATTGATTTGCTTAAAATGTTGCGACAATAAACCATTTCTCAGAAAAGATTGCTGCTTAACCAAGAGCACACCAAAGTCAATATAGAAAGACAATTCAAAGAAATTAAATTTTGATCTGTTTTGCAAAGCGAGCTGGTCACATTACATGATGATGGATTAGACAACGTAAGTGATTCAGCATGGTCAAACCATTATGAACCATTTCTGTTCTGACAGATTCAGGTTTGTAATTAAAATCAAACCCAAAGAGAATAAAAACTGTTGGGTACAGAAATGTCAAAGTCTTTTGTAGAAGCATAGCACAAGCTCATGAGGTAGAGACATTATAGATTTTACATTGACATTCCATTATATTTAATTATATTCCTTCTGCTGAAGACTGGAATTATAAGTGCTAGCTCCTGACAGAAGTGAAACAGACTAGGAAAGTCACTGTACTGCCTATTTTTTTCTCATTCACTCACTAGTAAAATGTATCAACTAATAGATAAACACAATTGCTTATTGGACTAGCTAGGGAAGAATAAATTCATAGTGTTTGAAATATCTATATTATTTCCCCTGTGATCATGTAAATAACTTTACAGAGCTCAACTAGTTGTATGGTTCTAATCTGAACATTCATTAGTCTAAAGAGATGATCCTACTGATATCCTTGGTTTCCCATTTAAATAAAAGCATCTGTTCAGATATCAAGTACAGTTTGAGGATGTAGCCATGATTGGGACTCATTTTCCCAGGTGCATCTTGGGCTCCTTCTTGCTAGTTTGGGTTACAGTGGATGAACTTAATAAGTTAACTACATTACTCTTGAGCATAGTTAATCAGGCCGTCCATACTAACCAATATATATGCTTGACCAAACATTTCCCAGTTTAGGAAATAACAAGAATTAGCTCCATTATTTGAAAGATACATCTCATCACCATGTCCAAGTTAGAAGAAAAAAGAATCATTTTAACAAGTCACTGTTAATTCATTTTCGTTTTTTTCCCTAGCATGGACAGTATCAGTCTTTTATGTAATATCAGAGCACAGATAAAGCAGTATTATCTTCTGACACAAAGGCTGAGTTGTTCACATGTAAAGATGAATATGCCTCTTTGCTCTCAATTGGGCATGGAATCATTCTTCCATATTAATGGTTTTCTATAGAATGACATGCTACCTTTTCCAGAACCTCTCATAACTAATGGCATACATTTTCAGAACAACTGTTTCTCAGTAGAAGAGAAACCAACAGCCTACAGTCAAAATACACAATAAACATGTGACATATAAGATTAGACATGTGACATTTACCTTACTAGCTCAGTGCCTGAAATCAGTTGAGCTTCCTCCCTTCAGACAAACCCAGAGTCTAAATGACTCATCCACAGTCATGTGTCTAAGACGGCAAACAGGTTAGTGAGATAGAAAATAAGACTCCAAAGCTTGATAACAAGCGATTTGCATTTTCACTGAAATAGAAACCTCAGAAAAATTTCCATATCAGGATTATTTTCTTGGAAAGTGTTCATACTTTCACAATTCATTAGTGTATAAAAGCATATTTTTATATAGAAAAAGCAAGCAATAACTTTCATGTCTTTTTCTTATAATTACACGTAATACTATTCCAACTTGTTTGCATCTTTTCAAGAGAACTAAATGCTGAAGGGAAGCAATCTCTGTTTTGGCACACAGGTGTATTTATGTAAGTATACATTTATATATTTACTTCATAAGCAGATTATAGGTAAATGTTATTTACAAGTTTAAAAAACTGAAGTCAGCCCCGTAAATAAGTTTATTCTCACTTGAAATCTAAATTTTAAACAGCCAACTATCAGAATCTCCTACTCAAATGAGGAATCATTGAATGATATTGTCACAAATGGCTAGCTACTGTTACATGATTGTCTTAACCACTTGAAATCTCTCCTGTCCAGGAAGAGACCCAGGCTGGCCATCATTGTTTTTATCTGTGGTAAAATAGCTCAGGTTTAGGTTTTGATGCCTAATTGCTTGCCTGTGATTGTGATTCACAGTGATTGTGAATCCTAATTTTTGCTTACCATTGCCATGTAAACAGATCTAATGTTTATTTTCTACCCAGGTTAATGCTTTAAGTGCTTCAAATATATGCATATATATATTTTTTCTTTTAGTTAAAATGTGTCAACTTACACATTATATCTGAAGGTGATAGAAGCAAGCAATGCTTCCTCAAGAGTGGTGAATCATTCTTTATCTCTCTCCCGAACACACACACACACACACACACACGGAATTTATCACAACTTCATTAGGTTCCGTGACGTAGATATTTGTTTTCAACCAAATTCTGAGTCACAGGATCAAAAGGGAATTGCTGGGTAGTCCTTCCACAAGCAGATCCTTTGACGGCATGCAACACACTTGTCCTCTATTTATTAGTATGTAATGTAGGTGGTCAGTGAGAGTTCCAGTGAGGAACTGAACACCAACCAAACACTGTGAAATGGAAAATAACAGTGTGCGGGTTGATGAGGGGCATTAACTCTGTTCAAAATTATTTAAAAATTCATGTAAATCATTTGTAGATTTCCATTTCTACTGGAAGGTTCACAGCATTCCCTTGTATATTCAAATATAAAAGTATTACATAAGCTTTTGACAGCTTATTTTTACTGTTTTAAAGGCTGTTAAGTAAATAACCCAATGGGAGAAGTATTTTGTAGTTTTGGAGGAGTAAATCTCTCCTGCTATGAGAATATTAATTCCAAACTCTCTTAGACAACACAAAGCATTGCTCTTCAGTTCTAAATAAGCCATTCTCTTTTCAACTCAACACACACGGAACAGGGAAACAGATTTGTGTAAATATAAAAGTTCCTGTCAAGGTCTCATTTGTACTTGGGGCCTATTTCATACCAGAATTACATACCCTGAGTAGGGAGCTTTTTACTGGTGGCTGGAAGTTGCCCAGAGGCTGCAAACTAAAAACAGAAGAGGGAATGCTGTACTGCATTTTAATTCCCTTCAGATTTCAAATAGGGCCTTTTCTTTTTGATCCTAAACCCGGTACACTTCAGGGCATGGGGCTGAGGAAGAAAATCTATGACCTCCTCACAGAAAGATTACGCTTTCAATTTTTTTTCCCACTCCCTTTTTGTCCCCTGGTGGTTTGGTATATCTTTTTTTGAACACCAACACTTTTCCTTTAGTTTCCAAAAAGGGTTTCTAGCATTGTGACTTTCCTTTTCAAGTCCTGGGTTGTTTTTTAACTTTTACACAGCTGTTAATTCCTGCCGAGGCGCTCTCACTCAGCTCTGCGCTTCCTGGTCGTTTTTTGCTAGTCCATCTTCCAAAAATTATCTGACTGCTCCGTTTTCTCGGGCATCATTCTCCTTGGTTGTCTGCTGGTAATGCTTTAAATACGCGGGTTTGACTGAGCAGACCTGTGACCTGCTGCCTTCCTCAACTAGGTTTGTGTTTTCTAAATGCGTGATTCTTAGAAGAATTCTATTTTCACAGTAGTTGTTGCATAGTTCCCTTTCAACTCTTTCTGTACATAAAATCTAGCAAAACTTACTGTCTAAACTATGTAGTATGGCATTAGTTCATGGCTGAAATAAAAGCTACCACAGAGGGAAATAATGGGGTAATACTTAGATTAACACTATTTTGTAAATATGTTAGAACTCAGGGAGACAAGACTAGATTCTCCTGTGAGCTTTTTCTACTAAGGAAACTGCCATTTCTAGGATTCCTGAATTTAAATTCAGGTAGTTAAGAAGACATAAGTAAATTGGACTGAGATGTAGGATTAAGGCATGTTCAATGCTTTACTGAAAAAGTAGCTCAAGTTAACTGAAATCAAAATAAGAAGGATCTTTCTTGTTGAATAAACTATTCTCCAGGCAAAGGTTTGATACTTTTTATACCAAAAACCAACTTTATATGCCTCATATAAACATTTTAAGAATGTTTATTCTTAAATTAATATTACTTCTGTAATCATTACTTTATCAACACTGATAATTATATAGCCTAATTATATACCTATTACTTATAGAAAATCTCACTTAGACGTATCAAGTTGTAATCTCACAATAAAACACATACAAAAATGTAACTGTCAATATAAATGTAAGACTGTGTAAAATTCAGTGTAATAATACTTCTTGATAAAGCCAATGTTGTAGATGGAATACATTGACCTACATTTGATCCAGACACACAAACAGAACTTCAAAACTTTTTAAAACCATCATTCCAAGAGCTAGTAAAAAGTTTCATGAAAATTCATTTCAATTACTTTATATCATATGAAGCCTTTGATCATTCACTGTGGTAACCAGCAGGTTGACCTACAGTTTCCTGCATTTTTATCTTATGGCTAGGGTTTTAAGTTATGTAAAATATTACTAGTTAAATTTTGAGAAAGTATGAATAATAAACCTAATGAACAAACTTGTAAAAACATTTTAAAAACTCTATGTCCTTTAAATATATTTGTGACTAGCATACTTATTTTTTCTGAAATGAATATAGCTTTTCCACTGATAGTAGCTTTAACTTGTAGTTATTAAATGGGACCTTACATCTTTCTGGAGAACAATATAAGCTTGAAGGATGGAATTATAAAAAAATGTTTTGTGACTGCTCTTCCAAAACTAATATTGAATCGATAATTAGGGAAGTTAAAGTTTTGAGACACAGAAGTTAACTAGCTATGTGGAAGAAATAAAGATAATGGAAATTATCAATAAAATAAAACACTGTTTGCTGGAAGTCCATGGGAGGGTGAAGTTTCACATCCAATCATGTCCTAGCACACATTTTTTAAAAGTGAATTGCTAAGAAAGCTGATAAGAAGCACCTCTAGAATTTGAGAAGTTTATTTTGGGAAATACATTGGACACTTAACAGAATCATTTGACCAACACTAACAAAATTGATTGCAACTTAAGAGATAAATTGAAGGAAACATTACATTAGTTTTTTTTTTCCCCTCATGTCATAGAAGAGGGAAGAATGTGGGTAAACTATGAGCTTGACATTTAATTAGAATCAATGAAAGTACATGATCAAAGTGTCTGTGCCAGAGCCTAGGAAATTAAACTGTCAGGGGAACACACATTTTTGAATCAAAAAACCTTGTCACCAGTTCTCTTTATTTATATCTACCCCCTTGTTATAATTTATAACAGAGAAAATAGAAGTGATAAAAGGATAGGAAAAAGTATAAAAACATATTACTTTTGAAGGTAAACTAAATGATTTTTCAAAGGTAAGAATCACAAAGTACTATAGGTAAGGGTACAGTTCTTCTTGTTTGAAACAGTGCTTTACCACAGAATCACAGAAAATTAACTTATTTGAGTATATTATGGATTTATTTGGATGTAATCTTATTTATCAATATCCTGTAAGTACATGTGAGTGAAATTTAATGAATGAAAACATGAATTAAGAGAGACTGTATGTCAAAATTATGTATTCTCAAAGGTTTATTGGGATTTTATATAAATAAAACAGCAGAATGTGACATCATTTATTTAGGGCTACAAAAATAATTGATATTTAATACGTGAAGAAAGAAAATGGAAGAAGTAACTAGATTTCACTGGCTTTTGATCATCTCAATGTGGACAGATACAAATTAGGATTTTAAAAAGAGAATATGAAACCAACTGGTTATTTATTGTTTTATAATGTAAAAAAACAACTGTCAAAGAAAATTGATTTGAATTTCAATTCTATACAAAACTGTGTAACTTTAGGTAAGTCACTTGATCTATTTGAATCTCAGCTTTCTTAATTATAAAGCATAAATATTATTGCCATTCTACATATCTCACAGGTTTTCAGAGAATTTAAAATCAGATTGTATAGTCACAGTATTTTGAGAATTATCACATTATGTGAGTATGTGATAGTATTACTGCCAGCATAATAAAGAATCAAATTGAGAGAACATGAAGTTTTACGATATTTGAAATGTTCCAGGACCTCATATTCTTCAGTGGTCCAGGGCTTATATAGATGAATAAGTCAGGCTTCACTCAATAGCCAATACACTCAATAGATAATAGATGGAATCTATAACAGTCTCTTTGTGGAATTCCATCCCTAACACTGTGTCTCATCAACACGAGGTGTACATTCCTCACTGCCAGTGTCTACAATAGAAGTTTTCTCAGAAAATTGTATGCTACATCCTGAAGTCTACGCAGAGTACGCTGTTTCCTCTCTTGGTCTTTCACTAAAATGTAATGCATCATGCTGACATGTAAATTGTTTCTGTGTCTACTGGACATACATATGTGTATATATATGCTCACATACATAGGATGGATAGGAATCCTGGTGTGTTTGTACATGGAGTTCGTGAAATCACACCATTTGCTTGCTGTTGTAAGCACAAGTTCTGCAAGCTCTAAACCTCAGTGAATTCCTGGAAAAGCATTGTCAACACAAAAAAGGAATAGTATGCAATAATTTGAGATGGACATTTGTCTTTAACTATTACTATGTGAATATATGAATATTATGTGAGCTTGAGTTCAAAAATTCCCTCCCCTTCTTCAAAGTAAATGACAAGAATATGGTAAAGCACAAAGCTGTAACAGCTCGTTGCTCGGATCACCAATAACAAGCCTTTGAGATTTTTTTTTTTTCCTACCAAATCATCAATCTTTACTCAAGTAACTTATTACACTGAGTTGTGAACCTCAGATCATTCAGACTTCAGTGATATGGTTCATTTTAAACACTAAATACCAGTGAGCCAGTGATGAATCCACATCTACTCATATATACTGTCTTTTATCTATTAATCTCATGATTAGAGAAAAAGGCATATTGGAAGAAAGTTTTTCTAATAGCAATTGTTTTGGAAGTAAAATTTTAGTATGCACATATAGATATGTTCAATTAACTACTTGTTCCTGGTACCCAGAGTTAAATATTATTAAAATAGCACATTTGAGGAGTTATAAGCCTTCATGAATTACGATCAAAATAGTAAAAAATACATCAATGACTATGATATGTGAACATTGTTGAATTCAAACACAAACTACTAATGAATATCATGAATTTGGTGCACAGAGATAGTGGTGATTCAGGAAGTTGCTCTCTTAGATTTAGGTCAGGATATAGTTCTATGTGGAACTGAGAGTGTTTTCAGCATTTAGAGAAACAGTATAGATATTATAGTTCAGCTTTTTCTCATTGCAATCTGCTTTTGAAAGAAGGAACATATCTGAAGTAATTGACAACCTTAATTTCACCATGTATATGAGCATACCATTATTTTTTGCTAGTTCTGGTTTTCTCAATCAAATCATAGAAGTGATTTTATTGTTTCCATTTTCTAGTTCTCTATTTTTGATTTTACCAATAAAAACCTATAATTTTGTTTCTATTTTCTAATTATCTAGGCATTTCCAATATTTTTCAATCAAAGCCTATAAAAAATATTTATTTCCCTTTTATAATTCAGGTGATGCTGTAGGGTTAGACCAGAGGTCTGCAAAACTTTCCTCTAAAAGGCCAGACCATAAATATTTCAGGCTTTGTAGACCTACTATAGTAGTCAATCCTGCCATTATAGCATGAAACTAGTCATAGACATTACAAAAATAAGCATGGCCCTATTCTAAAAAACTTCATTTATGAATAATGAAATTTGAAATTCATAAAATATTTTACATCACCAAATCTTTTGATTTTTCAAGCATCCAAAATGTAAAACCGTGACCTTTAAAAATCAAGCCACAGGTCAGATTTGGGCAGCAGACCATCATTTGTTAATTGCTAGGTTAGGCAAATGCAAAATTAGGGAAATTGAGTCCCTCAGACAAAAAAGTAAATTAAAAATGTATTTTATTATATACCAAAATCATCCTGGAAAAAAAAATGTATGTTACAAATAGCCCTTAACTTAATCTAGGCTGCTCAAGTAATGAAATGGTATTTAAAAATAGTATTGAAATATTGTCCTATGCATTAATATTTATAATATTTAAAATAAAATTTAATTATTTAAAAATAGTATTTAAAATATTGTCCTTTGCATTAATTAACAGACAATGAACAACTTAGCACATATTTCATTTAATCCTCTCTTTCTATATATGGAAAAATGGAGACTCAAAAATATATCTAAAGTGGTTAGGAAGATGTGAAATTGTCACTATTTACAGATGACATGATGTTATATATAGAAAACCCTAAACACTTCACCAAAAGCTATTATAATAAATGCATTTAGTAAAGTTACAGGGTACAAAGTCAATATACATAAATTTGTTGCATTTCTATATACCAAAAACGAACTTGCAAAAAGAGAAAATAAGAAAACAATCCTATTTACAACTGAATCAAAAAGGATTAAACGCCTAGGAATAAATTTAACCAACGAGGTGAAAGACCTGTACTCTGAACACTGTAAGACATTAATAAAAGAAATTGAAGACAACACAAATAAACAGAAAGATCTACTATGCTCATGGATTGGAAGAATATTGCTAAAAGATCTGAAAAGCAATCTACTGATAAAAGATGATCCCTATCAAAATACCGACAACATTTTTTACAGAACTAGAACAAACAATCTTAAAATTTGTATAGAACCACAAAACAGCTCAAATAGCCAAAGCAATCTTGAGAAAGAAAAACAAAGCTAGATATATCACATTCTCTGATTTTAAACTGTACTACAAAGATACTATAATGGTACTAAAATAGACACATAGATCAATGGAACAGAATAGAGGTCCCAGAAATGCATGCATGCTTACATAGTCAATCTACAACAAAGAAGCATGAATATATAATGGAAAAAGGTCAGTCTCCTCAATAAATGGTGTTGGAAAAATTGAACAGCTACATACAAAAGAATGAAATTAGATCACTTTTTTTTATGCCATACACAAAAACAACCTGAAAATGCATAAAAGACCTAAATGTAAGACCTACAACCAAACTACTAAAATAAAACATAGGCAGTAACCAGAGCACTGACCTTAGCAATTTTTTTTAGATACATCTCCTCAGGCTAGAAAAATAAAAACAAAAATAAATAAGTGGGATGACATCAAACTAAAAAGCTGCACAGATAAGGAAACCATTGGTAAAATGAAAAGGTAAACAACAGAATGAAAGAAGATATTTGCAAGTATGACATACTGGGGTTGATATCCAAAATACATAAAGAACTCATAAAAATCAACACCAAAAATCAAATAATTCAATTAAAAACAGGCAGAGGAACTGAATAGACATTTTCTTAGAGATGACACAGATGACAAACAGGCGCATGAAAAGATGCTCAACATCACACTAATCACCAGGGAAATACAAATTGAAACTACAGTGAGGTATCACCTCACACTGGTCAGAAAGGCTACTATCCAAAAGAAAAGTAATAGCAAGTGTTGGAAAGAGGGTAGAGAAAAGGAAACCCTCATGCACTGTTAGTGGGAAAGTAAACTGGTGCTGCCACTATGGAAAACAGTATGGGGGTTTCTCAAAAAACTAAAAAGAGAACTATCATACAGCCCAGCAATTCCACTTCTGAGAATTTACCTAAGAAAACAAAATCACTAAGTGGAACAGACATAGGAACCCCTATGTTAAACATAGCAGTGTTTACAATAGTTGAAATAAGAGCAACCTAAATGTCTTAATAGATAAAGAATATTTATTTATTTTTATGTACATATGATATATGTAACTAGCCATGAAAAAGAATGAGAAATCTTGCCATTTGTAACACATGGAGGGACCTAGAGAGCATAAGTGAAATAACAGGCAGAGAAAGAGAAATACCTCATGATTTCACTTACTGTGGAATCAAAAAAAACCAAAACAAATGAATAAACAAACAACACAGACATAGATTCATAAATACAGAGAACTGGTGGCTGTCAGAGGGTAGGGGCTGAGGGTAGGCACAATAGGTAAAGGAGATTAAGAGGTATAAAATTCCAGTTATATAATAAATAAGTCATGGGGATGAAAGGTACAGCAGGGGGAATATAGTCAAGAATATTGTAATAACTTTGTTTGGTGACAGTTGGTAACTACATTTACTGTAGTGAGGATTTCATAATGTATATAAATGTTGAAACACTGCATTATACACCTGAAACTATTATATTAGGTAAGTTATACTTCATTAAAAAAAGAGCACTAAGCAATATAACCAAAGTGATGTGACTAGTATTTACTGCAAACCTAACAGAGAAAAAACCCAAAATCCTGTGGAAATGTAACACATTTGGGAATATGCAGGTGATTTTTTGTATAAGAACCCCCAAAACATTATGTCCTCATGTTAACTGACACTATCATCATTAACAGATCCATTTATGTATATTAAATGTGCTTTCTAATTTAGATTTTCTTAAATGGAAATTAAAATGTGCCTATATTTGATGAGATTTAATTAAAAAATTTTTAAGAATGTAATTCCAATGACAATCGAGTTAGAAAAATGTTTAGGGTCATCTACACTAACAACTGGAGCCCCATAAGATGCCAAAGACAATGTCATTACTGAGGTGCTCTTGATTTTTTTAGGAGGCAACTCTGTTGTAAAGCAGTGCTTGCCTGCTACTTTAATCTAACAGCAATTCGGAATTTCTAACTTGTCTATCAAAAGATTCAGTTAATGTCTTTAAAATTGGAGACAAAACATTATTTTATAATGATTGTCACATTATTATGATGAACTAGTGCAATTATGCAATCACTGAAATATGGGTATTTCCTGGATTCCTTATATTTTTTTCCAGATTTCCATGCTAAACAACAGTGCTTGTACACTCATTTGCCAATACTTCTCTTCTGAAAGTAATATTAAAATGACATGTCAGGATGGTGAATCATTCTTTACTTCTTCAGTTCTCACAAAGTGAAACTTAAAGAGCACTATGGTAGTTGGCATAAAATAAAAATGTCTACCGGACATCCTATGTAGCTGTTCAAAAACATAACATCAAGAAACATGTCCAACAGAATGCTTTCTTTATTGAAGTATAGTTGACATACATTATTATTAGTTTTAGGTGTATAACACAGTGATTCAAAATTTATATAATGAAGTGATCACAGTAAATCTATTAACTGTTAACATATATAGTCATTACAATATTATTGACTATATTCCCTATACTGTATTTTTCCTCTGACTTATTTCCAATAGAGTATTTTTAATTTCCAAAGCAATAATTCAAGTCAAATTCTTCCTTCAGAAAAGGAGCTTTTTAATTTTTTTATATTCAAAGCATAAGATATTAGTCTGTCTACTCTTTAAATACAAAAAGGAAGTGAATAGGTTAAGGGAGGATTATTACAAGCCAGTTAATGTTCATTCCCTCTACTCTTTGTAGACTACTTAAGGCCCAGATATTTTCCAACAATTGGAGAGAGACATAATCAAGAAAGTAGATCTTGCTATCCAGTCACTCATCTTTTGTTGAGACAGATATGCAAACGGATTTATGTTTCAATTTTAACATGGAAGGAGAAGACAGATGATTAATTCTGCTTGTGGCTGTCAGATAAAATGACATTTGAGCTACATCCTAAAAACAGTAATTTGGGAAGACTGATTTAACCTAAAATCTTCATATTTATAGTAGTACCACCTCATCCTATGTCCAGCAGAATCATCAAATGTTTGTTGGTGGTGAAAATAACCATGTCAAATTTCACTTTTTCTGTCCCCTTTTGTTATAAACACTCACACATCCAGATTGAGCACAATTCTGATAGTTCAATTTTAATTCTCAGTCCTGGATATTCAATAACACACATGTTGGGAGTGTTAGAATTCAAACAAGATCTACTTGTTCTTCCTTGCAACTTATAACGTGGTGTTTCCTTGCAGTACTTCTGTGGCTAAAATAGAGACTATGTTATTATTAAAAATAGAAAACATACATAGATACTTGG
This sequence comes from Manis pentadactyla, assembly GCF_030020395.1. Lineage (NCBI taxonomy): Eukaryota > Metazoa > Chordata > Mammalia > Pholidota > Manidae > Manis > Manis pentadactyla. The sequence continues at coordinate 28,758,931 of NC_080026.1, read as the reverse complement.
AAATGGGTGAAGGCTTTTTATGTAAAAGAAATATAGCAATAATACCTGCCTCAAAATTGTTCTCAAGATTAAACACAATAATTCAAAAATGTGGGGGGATTCTCATACCTGGCATTTTATGATTTTTAGTGTCAACTTTCCCATTCAATTATTTCATATTTATAAATAGTATTAAAGACATCTATTCAAATCTTTTATCCATTTTTAATGTAAGATTTGTGACTAAAACTATGTTGCTTTCCTTCTCTTCATGCAATCTTTAAGCAAATGAATACCATGCCTTTCTGAAACACTACATTTATCTTATAGTAATGGATTTTACCATTCCTCTGTTATTGGAGGTCTGTGTGCTTTTATTTTTAATTTGACCCTTTGCCTAAATAAGACATTACAAAAAACTGAGACCCACTAAATATTACAGTAAAATTTAAAGTATAATATTGCTAATCATACAAAGGTCTAGTATTAAAACAATTGCAGTGACTTTGGAGGAGGTAGATCATCTTCAAACTCTGCTATCTTTTTCTCGTTTTAAGGTGGGAGAGTAAGGTAGCTCTTCATGTACTGAAAGAGAAATATTTCCAAGCTCTTTTATTAAGTGAAAACTAAAAGAAAAAACCCAAGGTTTAAACATATTTATTATCCATATATGCATTAACTATCTCTGTAAGGAAATATAAGAAATTGGTAAGATCACTGGTCCCCTGGGGAGTCTGATATTCAGGGAGAAGTTGCAGAGATGTAACAGAAAAAAGGTCAAAGAGAGGTGGCGCTGATGATTTTGAAGACGGAGGAAAGGGACCAGGAGTGAAGGACTGTGGGCGGTCTCAGAAAACTGGAGAAAGCAAGGAACACAAAGTTCCCCCTACATCTTCTGAGAAGGAACACAGACCTGCTAGCATCCTGATTTCAGCGTAGTGAGATCTGTGTTGAACCTATGATTTAGAGAACAGTAAAACAATACATATGTGTGAAGCCACAAAGCTGTGGTATTTGTTACAGAGGCAATAGAAAATGAATATAAGTATTATCTCAGTGATGCCTCCTTTTACATCTTGTAGGACTCACTATCCTAGGCTCCAAACCTTGCTGAATTCTACTCTATGCTGACCCTGACACAATTAATCCAGAATCTAATAAACTTCTGACTTATTATCATCACATTCACACCACTATCATTAAGTTTCTGGACACTTCCACCTGAGCTCCCTTCTGCTACAATCATCCAGTGAACCCTTACTTCGGCAGCCCTGCTACGGGAGACATATAAGCACCATCCTTCCTTGTCTCTTTTACTCCAATACTGTTCCGTTAATTCCCCCCTCTTCTAAGGATTATTTTTGTCTGTTACTCTCATTCAGTCTTCAAAGCAAATTAATTCAGCCACCCTAAATCTATATTGAGCACCTACTATGTGTGAGGAATTACCTATCATTTGCTAGACAAATATCAATGATGAATGATGAAGGAGAGCAGATCCCTTTTGCTAGTAGAACATTCCTCTCTTAAAAATTAGCACTGAGGACTGACTGAAACACCAAATTTAATAGCCTCTTCTCAGTATTGTTCATTGAGGTCCTAAGTGCCAACATTGTTATTTTCCCAAGTGGAATCCTTCAGTTCTGACTTCTTTCCTTATCTATGTTGGAATATCCAGTACTTTCTTGGGTATACTCTCTGGTGTCCTACAGAGAGAAAAAACAGCACACATCCAAAACTGTACTGTTTAGCTTTCAAATGGGCTCTTCATTCAACATTTTTGAGGAGTAGTTTCGTCTTCCAGCATGGCCCAGGTTATCTCAGAGGTATTTTAAATGCATTCCTCTCCCTAAACATGTGACCGATTTCAGCTCCATAATGTCTCTCATATCAATATAATTCCTACATCCTCACTTCTAATGCTTTGGTTCCAGCTCTCAATTACTATTTTTAAAAACTTCTGCAGCAGCCTGCTAATTAGCCTAACAATTTGCTTGAATTCATTCTTTCTCCACGGCAAGCAAAAATAGTCTTTTAAAACAATAATCTGAACATGTCTTCTTACCAACACAAAACTCTTTGATGATTCCCATTTCCTCAGCCTGGCATTTTAGCCCCTTTACAAGCAGGCCCAAGGTACTTACTCTTCCAGCCCTACCTCTTAGGCATTCTCACTTTCATCAGTCTGCTGCTCCTCTAATCATCAAAGATGACTCAGAATTTACCAGCAGGAAGTCTCAAGACTATGTTTTGGTTCATGTGTTCTATCTGGTGGTATGCTACCTCTCCTGCCTTATTTTCCCTGTGCTTTTACCTTCAGGCTCTTCTTAAAGTCTCTTTCTCTTTAAAATCTTCCTTGTTCCATCTAATTGATCTTAATCCATTATTTATTTAATTTCCTATAATAACTTTGGACCAAAGAGATGGTTCCCACCTTCAAGGGACTTGTTTAGTAGAGAGATAGATATAAATTATTTTATCCTAATATACAATGTATTTTCTAAAATCAGTATGTATTAAGAACTGTGAGCACCAAGGTGGAGGAGGGTTCCCAGTTCGGCTGGGTGTGGGAAGGACAGGGACTTGGAGGAGGGAACAGGAAGACTTTATAGAGAAGATGACAGTTGTGTTTGTCTTTTGAATATAATAGAATAAAATTTTCAAAATCACATAGAGGAGGCCTATATTTGGTACATATTAGCTATGTAGTCTTAGGCAAATTATTTTACTTTTCCTAAACTCAATTTTCTCAACTATACAGCAGTGATAATACTATGTATCCCTTTGTTGTTAGAGGATTTCAATGAGATGTTGCTTTGCAATCATCTGGATTAGTGCTCAGAAATGCGAATTTGTCATTATTACTGTTGTAGTCTTTATTTTCCTTATCATCTGGTTACAATGCCTGAAGATGACAGGGAATTAAACAGGTAGATATTTCAAGCAGCATGAGCAAAAGCACATAGGCATAATGTCGAATTAGATGTGAATTAGATAGGGTCGTGCTTTGAAGCCATTTGTCTTGCTTCAGAAATGCTTACTTGCTTGCTAGCTCCCCAAAAGACATGCTGATCTTTGAGTATTTTTTGTCTTTTGTTCATTGTTAGTGTACTGCTGAGATAACAAAATTCAGTAAAAACTTTAAGCTCAGTTATTTTCAGTAAAGATCTTTGACCTTGGATAGGATTTCTTTGGTACATGACCCCAGACTTGTTCTGCCTGATTGTTAATCTATATCACCATGCTGATTTAGCAAATGATTTTGTTTAGGTACCAGCATGGTGTCTTCATTACATATGTATACATAGAAATACTGCTCAGTGATGCTTCACATGACATTGTGAAATAACAAGGCATCCTGTATGTATGTGGTTGCTTGTGACAGCAAAGAGCTAATAATACTTTCCTGTTGCATATCCTGATATCTTGGAAATTTCTACCCACTCCTTAAAATGATGCTGCATAATCTCTTGAAAGATGAAGTATTTGATATCCTTTGAAGTACTGATGGGTTAAAAAAAAAAATCGTAGCATGCAATTGGTAAGATACATAGACATCAGTGATAGCAGGAGGCTATGGTTTATTACAATGATGCATTCTCAAATCATGTACTTGAGAAAGATTTAGCAACATATTCAGCTGAAAAATGTGTTATAAGAACAGTTGTTTCATTTAGAAGGAGCAATACAGCAGGGAGTTAAGAGCTCAAACTTTGGAGCTGGACAATAAAAGTTCAGATCTTGATTTTGTTACTTGGTAGTTATAAGACTTTGGGCACTAAATTTCAGTACTCACATCCCCCAAAATGGGCATGATAATGTCAACCTTAAAGGTTTTTGTGAGGATAAAATGAGTTACTGCTCATGAAGCCCTGAGAATAAAATATCTGGCAAAGAGTAAGCCCTTAATATTAGCTAATTCTATGATTGAAGCAAGATATACAGTAGTAGAGTACCATAACATTACCCTTATACATTTAACAGAAGGCTGTAATTGTAATTATTAAAACTTAATTTGGAGAAATACTTCCCAAGGAAATAATTTTTTTAACCCCAAATGACTGCTATCATCAGATGTCAATTCTCAGACACCTGAGCAGATAGTTTGCATTGTTTAAAATTTTCCAATCCCATTATGCTAAGTATTTTTTTCAAAAACCGCATGCCTCTGCTTTGATATGGATATGCTAAAGATTTTACAGTATGGTACAGAACTACTTGAAACGCATTCCTCTGAATTCTAACCTTTCCCTTATTACTTCTTTTTATTTTCTCATTTTCTTTTTAATCTAATGTTTCAGTGAGGAAGATGTAGAAGAAAACACATTCAGCATAATTACCTATTACTCAAATGAGTGCTGTTTCAGGGAGGCGGGATTTAACAATTACATTTCCTTTCCACAGTAGCCATAATTCAAGGAGGTCTTTTAATCACAAAAGACTGAAAAAAATACTAGTGAGTGGCTTCAACGTTTTTGAACATTTGCCCAATTTAAAAACTAATTCACAAATTTACTTTTCCATATTTAGTTTATGGACATTTCTTTCCACTAGACTGGGGGATGTGTTTTTCTCTTCCCTCTTGGAGATGTATTTTCAATATTAGCAAGAATCATTTGTTAGCTTTCGCTTTTTCTGTATAACTTGACGTCCTTGTTTTCCTTTAATTTTATAGCCCATTTCACTAGATATTTGAGAACTTCAGAACAGAGGGACAGTGTCCTTTTTTCTTTAAGCTAACCACCTTCCTTTCTTACCATATGTAATCTACCTTTAAATAGACAGATTGCGTTAGTATTCACACAGAACAATCCTTCTGGATATATTTTGTCATTGACTTTATGTTTTTATGTTTGGCGTTAATTGAATATTCTTATTCAATGCTGTCAAACTCTTACCTAGTGTATTTTGAATTGTGAGATTATTAGTACTTTTACTTTATTAGTTTTATCTATATTTAAAAAATTTTTTCAATAACTATATATTACTTTTGGAACAACAAAACCAAAAAAGTAAATTTTTAAAAGTCTATATTTTTCAACTTTCCTGAAATTCTTTGGAAATGAATATTCCTCTTTTCAATTTCTAGAAAAAGTTTCAGATGCAAATTCATTTTTGAATTTCTCATAACTTAGTAGTTCTCAGAATATATGATCATGATGAAAAGTATGAATCTAGAATTAGGATTGATGGCTGTATATTATCCCAAAACTTCAAATTACCTTTAAGATAGATATCCTCCAGCTATCCCTTCAACCTCTCCACCTTCCTATATGATTTCCTACTTTTGAAATTAGACATCTTACCTGTCTCCATTTTTACTGCATTGCTTTACAATCTTTTTTCCAAACCTCTTGATACTTAAAAAGAAATATTCTCAATTTAAATAGCATTATTTATACCACTAAAATTAGAGTGCATAATCTACCTCTATTCTTTGTATCCTATCCATTCCTTCAAATTCCAGAACAAATCCTAACCCACATGTGCTACTTAAAGTGTTTTTATGATACATTGTATGACATATTTATATATAACATATATTATACATATATATTATTGGAATATAATTTTATTGGGAGAAAGCATTATTCATTAATATATAATCTGAATAGATACATGTGCTTCTTAATATGAAGCACATACTGAATAACTAAGTTTTACCAAGAAACATGTTGCAAAATTTTTTTGTATTATTTTAAAGCTTCTGTGCTGGAGACAAGAAATAAGTCATTATGATGATTGCAACGTTGACAATTATGTGCAAAGGTTATATAATTACCTGGATCTATATTTCTTATTAATAAAGGTACACTTGATACTATAGCTAATAATTCATTATGAAATATGAAATAAAAAGAAATGTATAAACAACACATAATGAGAGAGTTTTGTTTTAAATTTGGTTTTCAATAGGCCAAGGTTAATTCATGGTCAATAGATATTACTAAAAAATTTCTTCAAGTCTCCTATTTCTACAAATTCACAGGGAATGATATTGTTATGTACTACATTTAGCTCTTGATTATCCATTATACAAAGGAATAACTTGAAAGTTATATAAAAAATTCATTCAGTTAAATGAATTTGTATTATTGATTTCTGCATTAAGAATCCTTATCAAAAGCACCCAATAAATCAACATAACACAAAGCATTCTGGTAAAAAGTTTTGGTTAAGAAAACAAAAGGGGGAGGGTGGAGCCAAGATGGCGGCATGCGTAGAGCAGCAGAAATCTCCTCCCAAAACCACATATATCTATGAAAATATAACAAAGACAACCCTTCCTAGAATAAAGACCAGAGGACGCAGGACAACATCCAGACCACATCCGCACCTGAGAGAACCCAGCGCCTCGCAAAGGGGGTAAGATACAAGCCCCGGCCCCGCGGGAGCCGAGCGCCCCTCCCCCCAGCTCCCGGCGGGAGAAGAGCAGGCAGAGCGGGAGGGAAACGGAGCCCAGGACTGCCGAACACCCAGCCCCCGCCATCCGGGCCAGAGCGCAGAAACAGTACGTGCCCAGGGGGCCCTGGATACTGGGGGAACAAGGCAGTAAGAACGGTGAGAGGGTGCCGGAGGCCTGGCGCTGGAGGACATAAGAAAAGCGAGCGGCCATTTTTTTTTTGCTGTTTTGTTTTGGCGAGCGCTTTTTGGAAGTCTTAAAGGGATAGGGACCCCAATACTAGGGAAACAGGGCAGCAAGACCGGTGAGCAGATGCCTGAAGCTGGCACAGGAGAATAAAGAAAAACGAGTGGCCATTTCTTATTTATTTATTTATTTATTTATTTATTTTTAAATTTTTTTTTTCTTTTTTTTTTTGTGGTCATTCTTTTGTTTTGGCAGGTGCTTTTTGGAAGTCTTAAAGGGGCAGGGCAGGACACTTAATCCAGAGGTAGGGAATCTGGGGATCTCTGGGCACCCTAATCCCCTGGGCTGCAGGGAGCAGGGAGGCCACTTACAGAGATAAATAGCCTCCCAGCAGCTCCTGCTCCAACGCGACTCCACCACTTTGGAGCAGCTGCCCGAGCCAGGCCACGCCCACAGCAACAGCGGAGATTAACTCCATAGCAGCCGGGCAGGAAGCAGAAACCCTGTCTGCGCGCAGCTGCGCAGCACAAGCCACTAGAGGTCGCTGTTCTCCCAGGAGAGGAGGGCCACAAACCAACAAGAAGGGAAGTCCTCCCAGCCGTCACTCGTCCCAGCTCTGCAAACTATTCCTATCACCATGAAAAGGCAAAGCTACAGGCAGACAAAGATCACAGAGACAACACCAGAGAAGGAGACAGACCTAACCAGTCTTCCTGACAAAAAATTCAAGAGAAAAATCATAAACATGCTGACAGAGATGCAGAGAAATACGCAAGAGAAATGGGATGAAGTCCGGAGGGAGATCACAGATGCCAGAAAGGAGATTACAGAAATGAAACAAACTCTGGAAGGGTTTATAAGCAGAATGGATAGAATGCAAGAGGCCATTGATGGAATTGAAACCAGAGAACAGGAACGCATAGAAGCGGACATAGAGAGAGATAAAAGGATCTACAGGAATGAAACAATATTAAGATAACTGTGTGACCAATCCAAAAGGAACAATATCCGTATTATAGGGGTTCCAGAAGAAGAAGAGAGAGGAAAAGAGATGGAAAGTATCTTAGAAGAAATAATTGCTGAAAACTTCCCCACACTGGGGGAGGAAGTAAGCAAACAGACCACGGAAATACACAGAACCCCCAACAGAAAGGATCCAAGAAGGACAACACCAAGACACATAATAATTAAAATGGCAAAGATCAAGGACAAGGAAAGAGTGTTAAAGGCAGCTAGAGAGAAAAAGGTCACCTATAAAGGGAAAGCCATCAGGCTAACATCAGACTTCTCAACAGAAACCCTACAGACCAGAAGAGAATGGCATGATATATTTAACGCAATGAAACAGAAGGGCCTTGAACCAAGGATACTGTATCCAGCACGACTATCATTCAAATATGATGGTGGGATTAAACAATTCCCAGACAAACAAAAGCTGAGGGAAACTGCTTCCCACAAACCACCTCTACAGGACATCTTACAGGGACTGCTCTAGATGGGAGCACTCCTAGAAAGAGCAGAGAACAAAATAGCCAACATATGAAGAATCGAGGAGGAGGAATAAGAAGGGAGAGAAGAAAAGAATCTCCAGACAGTGTATATAACAGCTCAATAAGTGAGCTAAGTTAGGCAGTAAGATAATAAAGAGGCTAACCTTGAACCTTTGGTAACCACGAATCTAAAGCCTGCAATGGCAATCAGTACATATCTCTCAATAGTCACCTTAAATGTAAATGGACTTAATGCACCAGTCAAAAGACACAGAGTAATAGAATGGATAAAAAAGCAAGACCCATCTATACGCTGCTTACAAGAAACTCACCTCAAACCCAAAGACATGCACAGACTAAAAGTCAAGGGATGGAAAAACATATTTCAAGCAAACAACAGCGAGAAGAAAGCAGGGGTTGCAGTACTAATATCAGACAAAATAGTCTTCAAAACAAAGAAAGTAACAAGAGATAAAGAAGGACACTACATAATGAATAAAGGGCTCAGTCCAACAAGAGGATATAACCATTCTAAATATATATGCACCCAACACAGGGGCACCAGCATATGTGAAACAAATACTAACAGAACTAAAGAGGGAAATAGACTGCAATGCATTCATTCTAGGAGACTTCAACACACCACTCACCCCAAAGGATAGATCCACTGGGCAGAAAATAAGTAAGGACACAGAAGCACTGAACAACACAGTAGAGCAGATGGACCTAATAGACATCTATAGAACTCTACATCCAAAAGCAACAGGATATACATTCTTCTCAAGCGCACATGGAACATTCTCCAGAATAGACCACATACTAGGCCACAAAAAGAGCCTCAGAAAATTCCAAAAGATTGAAATCCTACCAACCAACTTTTCAGACCACAAAGGCATAAAACTAGAAATAAATTGTACAAAGAAAGCAAAAAGGCTCACAAACACATGGAGGCTTAATAACACCCCCCTAAATAATCAATGGATCAAAGACCAAATCAAAATGGAGATCCAGCAATATATAGAAACAAATGACAACAACAACACTAAGCCCCAACTTCTGTGGGACACAGCAAAAGCAGTGTTAAGAGGAAAGTATATAGCAATCCAAACATATTTAAAAAAGGAAGAACAAAAACAGACTTACCATTTGACCCAGGAATTGCACTCCTAGGAATTTACCCTAAGAATGCAGCAATCAAGTATGAGAAAGATCAGTGCACCCCTATGTTTCTCGCAGCACTATTTACAATAGCCAAGAATTGGAAGCAACCTAAATGTCCATCGATAGATGAATGGATAAAGAAGATGTGGTACATATACACAATGGAATACTACTCAGCCATAAGAAAAGGGCAAATCCAACCATTTGCAGCAACATGGATGGAGCTGGAGGGTATTTTGCTCAGTGAAACAAGCCAAGCAGAGAAAGAGAAATACCAAATGATTTCACTCACCTGTGGAATATAAGAACAAAGGAAAAACTGAAGGAACAAAACAGCAGCAGAATCACAGAACTCAAGAATGGACTAACAGGTACCAAAGGGAAAGGGACTGGGGAGGATGGGTGGGTAGGGAGGGATAAGGGGGGGAGAAGTAGGGGGGTATTAAGATTAGCATCCATAGCGGGGGGGGAGAAAGGGGAGGGCTGTACAACACAGAGAAGACAAGTAGTGATTCTACAACAGGTTGCTACGCTGATGGACAGTGACTGTAAAGGGGTATATAGGGGGGACCTGGTATAGGGGAGAGCCTAGTAAACAAAGTATTCGTCATGTAAGTGTAGATTAATGATTAAAAAAAAAAATGCAGTTCCTATGTGGTGACCTCTAATGAGTTCTACACAATGATATAAAGGACATATAAAAGTGTAGGCAAAGGGTCTGTTTGTGTTTATACAGAGGATCAAAGCCTAATTGGGCTACCCCGAAAATGAACTAAGATACGATATGAAAGAGAACTTCCAACATCAGCATTCTCGGGAAGACTCATGCCAGAAGATGATCATCAAAAAACCCCAACAAAGATCCACGCACTGCTACAGCTGTAGATGCACTCATCCCACCAGCTCCTGGACTTGCCATGGGAATGAAGGAGATATCTAAGCTGGCCTGTGCATACAGTAAAACAACAAATTTGACTGGATCTATACTGTTGGAACTCAACCAAGAATTAGGAGAAGTGCAAATTGTAGCGCTCCAAAATCTTACAACTACAGACTATTTACTGTTAAAAGAACATATGGCATGTGAACAGTGCCCAGGAATGGGTTGTTTTAATTTGTCTGATTTTTCTCAAACTATTCAAATTCAGTTAGATAATAACCATCATATCATTGATAAGTTTTCACAAATGCCTAGGGTGCCTAACTGGTTTACTTGGTTTCACTGGAGATGGCTGGTAATTACAGGTATGCTTTGGTTATGTAACTATACTCCTATTATGTTAATGTGTGTGCGCAATTTAAGTAGTAGCTTAAAACCTATACATGCTGAAGTTACTCTACAAGAAGATATGTCAAAGAAGTAATCAATCTTCCCATGTTTTCTCCCGCCTGCTACTTCTATAGCTTTTCTTCTTCCTTCCTAATTACAACCCTTAAATAGAATTCGTGCCTCATATCAAATTTACCGAGTATCATAACTCCTCCAAGTGGTAAAGATACCTCAAGACAAATGCTGGGCATAGAAGTCACAGGGCATAAATATGCAAAGAAATAAAAAGCTAACCATTTCAAACAATAAGGCTTGTCTCTCACTTATCAACTTAACATTTCCCTGTATGGCCCCGGAAGATGACTGGTTAGCCAGAGACGGGTAAGATTCCTCAAGGGAGGAACAACCTAAGACAGGCACAGTCGCAGGGGGGTCATCAGGTGAGAAATTGGGGATCAACAGAGGTGAGGCTTAGAACCTTACCCTCCCTGTTCTGAGAGAAATCTTCTGCATATGTGGATGTTTTATTGCCCTTGTCTAGCTTGGATTAACACATAGTCTACAGGCACACACCTGATCATCTACATTTGCTCTCTTACAACACTAAACTATGTTTTCTACCTTTATGTTGTATCTACCTACCACTTCAGCATTTTATTAAAAATAATAAAGAGAGAAATGTGGTATCCACATATAAATCAAGTATAAAAATCAAATGTGTATTCATATTTGAACTGACTGTTTATAGTTCATAATGCATGAGCAAAACCGAAAGTTTCTGTGATGACTGCCCTTGTACTGTTCACCATGTAACTTATTCACTATGTAAGAACTTGTTCGTTATGCTTCAGAAGTTTGGAGACTGACGAATATTAGGCTTGGGGTGGATTAATGATTGTGCATTGAGCACTGACTCCCCTATACAGAATTTTATTGTTGTTAACAACCATTTGATCAATAAATATGAGAGGTGCCCTAACAACAACAACCAGAAAAATGTACACACTTCCAATTGTAAAATAAATAAGTAACCGGGATGTAATGTATAGCATAAGGAATATAGTCAAAATATTGTAACAACTTGGTATGGTGATAGCTGGTACCTAGAATTATCATGTATATAAATGTTGAATCACTGTGTTGTACACCTGAAACTAATGTAATGTAATACTGTGTGTCAACTACCCTTCAATAAAAAATAATTATCTAAAAAAAAAAAAAAAAAAAAAAAAAGGAAGAACAATCCCAAATGAATGGTCTAATGTCACAGTTATCGAAACTGGAAAAAGAAGAACAAATGAGGCCTAAGGTCAGCAGAAGGAGGGACATAATAAAGATCAGAGAAGAAATAAATAAAATTGAGAAGAATAAAACAATAGCAAAAATCAATGAAACCAAGAGCTGGTTCTTTGAGAAAGTAAACAAAATAGATAAGCCTCTAGCCAGACTTATTAAGAGGAAAAGAGAGTCAACATAAATCACAGTATCAGAAACGAGAAAGGAAAAATCATGACGGACCCCAAAGAATACAAAGAATTATTAGAGAATACTATGGAAACCTATATGCTAACAAGCTGGGAAACCTAGGAGAAATGGACAACTTCCTAGAAAAATACAACCTTCCAAGACTGACCCAGAAAGAAACAGAAAATCTAAGCAGACCAATTACCAGCAACAAAATTGAAGCGGTAATCAAAAAACTACCAAAGAACAAAACCCCCGGGCCAGATGGATTTACCTCGGAATTTTATCAGACATACAGGGAAGACATAATACTCATTCTTCTTAGAGTTTTCCAAAAAATAGAGGAGGTGGGGATACTCCCAAACTCATTCTATGAAGCTAACATCACCCTAATACCAAAACCAGGCAAAGACCCCACCAAAAAAGAAAACTACAGACCAATATCCCTGATGAACGTAGATGCAAAAATACTCAACAAAACATTAGCAAACCGATTTCAAAAATACATCAAAAGGATCATACACCATGACCAAGTGGGATTCATCCCAGGGATGCTAGGATGTTACAACATTCTAAAATCCATCAACATCATCCACCACATCAATGTAAATTAGTTCAACCATTGTGGAAAACAGTATGGAGGTACATCAAAATGCTCAAAACAGACTTACCATTTGACACAGGAATTGCACTCCTGGGAATTTACTCTAAGAATGCAGCAATCAAGTTTGAGAAAGACCAATGCACCCCTATGTTTATCGCAGCACTATTTACAATAGCCAAGAATTGGAAGCAACCTAAATGTCCATCGATAGACAGATGAATGGATAAAGAAGATGTGGTACATATACACAATGGAATACTACTCAGCCATAAGAAAAGGGCAAATCCTACCATTTGCAGCAAAATGGATGGAGCTGGAGAGTATTATGCTCAGTGAAACAAGCCAAGCAGAGAAAGATAAATACCAAATGATTTCACTCATCTGTGGAATATAAGAACAAAGGAAAAACTGAAGGAACAAAACAGTAGCAAATCACAGAACTCAAGAATGGACTAACAGGTACCAAAGGGAAAGGGACTGGGGAGGATGGTTGGGTAGGAAGAGATAAGGGTTGGGGGAAGTAGAAGGGAGATATTAAGATTAGCATGCATGGGGGGGGTGGGAGAAAGGGGAGGGCTGTACAACACAGAGAAGGCAAGTAGTGATTCTACAACATTTTGCTATGCTGATGGACAGTGACTGTAAAGGGGTTTATAGGGGGGACCTGGTACAGTGGAGAGCCTTGTAAACATAATATTCGTCATGTAAGTGTAGATTAATGATACCAAAAAAAAAAGGCAGTTCCTGTGTGGTGACCTCCAATGAGTTCTACACAAGGGTATAAAGGGCATTTAAAAGAGTAGGCAAAGGGTCTGTTTGTGTTTATACAGAAGATCAAAGCCTAATTTGGCTACCCCAAAAATGAACTAAGATACGATATGAAAATGAACTTCCAACATCAGCACTCTCTGGAAGACTCATGCCAGAAGATGATCATCAAAAAACCCCAACAAAGATCCACGCACTGCTACAGCTGTAGATGCACTCATCCCACCAGTTTCTGGACTTGCCATGGGAATGAAGAAGGAGATATCTAAGCTGGCCTGTGCAGACAGTAAAACAACAAATTTGACTGGATCTATACTGTTGGAACTCAACCAAGAATTAGGAGAAGCGCAAATTGTAGTGCTCCAAAATCTTACAACTACAGACTATTTACTGTTAAAAGAACATATGGGATGTGAACATTCCCCAGGAATGGGTTGTTTTAATTTGTCTGATTTCTCTCAGACTGTTCAAGTTCAGTTGGAAAATATCCACCATATCATAGATAAGTTTTCACAAATGCCTAAGGTGCCTAACTGGTTTTCTTGGCTTCACTGGAGATGGCTGGTAATTACAGGTATGCTTTGGTCATGTCACTATACTCCTATTATGTCAATGTGTGTGCACAATTTAAGTAGTAGCTTAAAACCTATACATGCTGAAGTTACTCTACAAGAAGATATGTCAAAGAAATAATCAATCTTCCCATGTTTTCTTCCGTCTGCTACTTCTATAGCTTTTCTTCTTCCTTCCTAATTACAACCCTTAAATAGAATTCGTGCCTCATATCAAATTTACCGAGTATCATAATTCTTCCAAGTGGTAAAGATACCTCAAGACAAATGCTGGGCATAGAAGCCACAAGGCATAAATATGCAAAGAAGTAAAAAGCTAACCTTTTCAAACAATAAGGCTTCCCTCTCACTTACCAACTTTACATTTCCCTGTATGGCCCCGGAAGATGACTGGTTAGCCAGAGACGGGTAAGATTCCTCAAGGGAGGAACAACCTAAGACAGGCACAGTCGCAGGGGGGCCATCAGATGAGAAATTGGGGATCAACAGAGGTGAGGCTTAGAATCTCACCCCCCCTGTTCTGAGAGAAATCTTTTGCATATGTGGATGTTTTATTGCCCTGGTCTAGCTTGTATTAACACATAGTCTACAGGCACACACCTGATCATCTACATTTGCTCTTTTACAACACTAAACTATGTTTTCTACCTTTATCTTGTATCTACCTACCACTTCAGCATTTTATTAAAAATAATAATAATAAAGAGAGAAATGTGGTATCCACATAGAAATCAAGTATAAAAATCAAATGGGTATTCATATTTGAACTGACTGTTTATAGTTCATAATGCATGAGAAAAACCGAAAGTTTCTGTGATGACTGCCTTTGTACTGTTCACCATGTAACTTATTCACTATGTAAGAATTTGTTCTACATGTAAGAACTTGTTTGTTATGCTTCAGAAGTTTGGAGACTGATGAATATTAGGCTTGGGGTGGATTAATGATTGTGCATTGAGCACTGACTCCCCTATACAGAATTTTATTGTTGTTAACAACCATTTGATCAATAAATATGAGAGGTGCCCTCACACACACACAAAAAAAGAAAGAAAACAAAAGGGACTGTAGTATGTCCCCTGAATATATTCAAATTTAAATTGCAGCATACTCATAACTGGCTAAGCATTTAAATATGTGAACAGGAGCCATTTAGTTTAAATCAATCCCCACATCCCATTTGATTCTCAAAGTTTACCCCTATTAAAATTACCTAAGTGAAATGACAACCTATGGAAGATACTGGTCGTTTCATCCGTGAAGTAATACATCCATATTCTCTCATTCAATGAGAGGGACAAACATCCCACTATCTTCCAGAGCCAAGTTGTTTTTCCAGAATATTCCTCAGCTCTTTTGTTATAGATTTTGTGCACTTATAAATAATTAACAAATACTTAAAATTAAGTTATCTCTGCCTCTCAAATAGTTCATTATTTTAGTTAGCACCAACTGGGCTTCCAATGTATTTCACAGTTACTATGATTCTAATCACAGAGTTATATTTAATCAAAATTATAAGTCTTTCTTTAAATAAGAATATTGGTAATTCATTAGAAGCCTATTATCAGGATAACTATGTTCCTATCATTTGTTTCTTTTGGGGAAATGCAGTATCATTACTATCAAGGAAACTAACTATGCTAGAGGACAAATATAATTTTTTATTCCTCTATACTGTACTTAAGTCCTATAATGGTATTGTGAATTACCTGTAGAATTCCTTCATTCCCAAGCACTTACATTTCTGAAACCCAAAGGTCCAGCAGCTCAGCAGCTGCATGGAACAATTCTCTGTGAATCTAATATAGTCTTGGTAACATATTGAAACACTCCATAGACTCCAAATTTTAATTTGAATAGGAAAACATAGCAGAAATGACCATCAGGGTGACTAAAAATTATCTACTTGGACTAACTACCACCTACACAAAGTTTTCTCCAAATTATCCAATGTCTGCTTGAATAGCCTTGGTTTAGCACTTCTAGTGACAAGAGATTCATAACCTTGTGATATAATCAACTATAATTTTAAGATGTGATTATTATTTGCAGCTTAGGAATTCCCTTTGTATTAAACTAATAGTCTTCTTGAGAAAATGCATATAGTTAACTTGCTTTAAAAAGTGTGTGGGATTATGGGGAAAATGTGTTCCGCAATTCTGCATGTGTGTTTAACCAACAGAAAGAGTGGAGATGGCAGAGTGGAGACAATATTTGGAAAGGAGGAGAAGTCCCTGTTTCCATGGTACCCCAAAAGAATACTTGGATGATGAAAGGATTCAGAATGGTGTCATATAAGAAACATTGAAAAAAGACCAGAGTAAGTTAAATATGTACACAACAATGGGGAAGGGGTTGGGGCAGGAGCAGTGATTTCTCCTGGGAAACACTAGATTGTCTTTTCTAATGCCAGTCCAGCACCATTGAGTGCACCTAGAGGAGAAGACTATTAGCTCATTATGGAATCATTCCCAAAGACAATGACTGGCTCCCTTCTAATTTGGACTGCTGCCTATAACTGATAATGTCCAAGTTCAGGCAGGATGAAGGATGAAAAAGAGACGATTTTCTAAAATCTGTTTCAATTTTAAGAAATACAATGTCCTTGAATAATTATTGAGGCTACCAAGCAAAGACTTGGTAATGAAATCTTGAGGGTATCTGGCTACCAGAAAGCATATTATGAATAATGAGAAATTGTGTTATGAGTTCCAAAGGAAGAGATATAGGGGAGGCAGCAAAAAGATCAAGTTTCGCTGGTATTTTCATTAGTTGTATTTTAAATAGGCCAAAAGGACTCAACCATATGTGCATATTTGACAAATTACCCAGATTTTTTCTCAGTCAACAAGCAAAAATCCAGATGAACAGTGTATTATAGTTGAGGAAACTTTCATGCTGCTGCTTTAAAATTAATCTGCCATGTTCACTTTGGAGTGGGTTATTAGGTTCACATTAAAAGAGCTATCTTTTAAAACAATTTGTTTTAAATAAAGTTATTATGGTAAAAATGACATTCATACTGAACTATGTTGGTGAAAAAATCATACTGACAGCATAGACAGAATATTCTGTTTACCCAACTGAAGAAGGCATTCCAAAAGAGAGGAAAGTGTGAAATTCAGGAGCTTGCCCCATAGAAGAACAATGACACATTTTAAGGACATCTCTACATGGCCAAATTCATTCTCTTTCCTTTCAAACTTGTTTGAATTATCAAATCATACATCTTTCTTTTTCAAAATTCAGCCAGGAACTCTTGGCACTTTATTCAACTAATATTTCTTGAGCACCTACTAAGTAATAGTTGATGTGCCAGGTACTAGGTGCTAAGTACTAGGGATTGAATACCTATTTCTTATTTTAGGACAATATGATATACACCACCTATACAATTACAGAGTTTGTATTCTAGTTTAAGTTCTCAAAATATCTTGCTTCTATTATTTAAACACTTCTCTACAAAACCCACCTCCATTCTTGTGAGTGCTTCCAAGTCCAGTCTATTCTCTACAAAACTGGAAGAAATGGTTCTAAAAAATAAGTGAATAAATAAAAAGATCATGTCACTAACCTGTGTGAAATGGCTAGTGTTTCCTGAGGATAAAACTCAGACTGTTCATTGCAATGTTTAAGATTATTTATAACCTGACCTCAAAGTTTCAAGTCTTATTGCTTCCTAAAATAAACTCTATAATCACAGAGCTCATTTTCATGACAGTGATATATCTTTTTTTATTATTTCTCTATTTTCTTTCTGCTGGTAACACACCCATTGCCTTCTTAGTCTGGTTAAACTCTACTTGCCCTGTGAGGTGCAGCACATGTCACACCATTTGAACTCTTCACCAGTACCCCGTGGGAAGTGGTTATTGTCTTCTCTGGGTTTCCACAGAGAACAACACTGGCATCCATGCTTGAGCTCTGAGAGTAATCTTGAGTGATTTTTCTTCTGGATAGACTTTCTTTACCTCTGAAGTTGAGGTGACCATTCTAATATATCTTGCACCTGGCTATATTATACACTTACTAAACTGCATTATATTTACACTTTTCTCTCTTTACTGTAATCCATGGACCTGCTTGAAGGCTGGATCCACAGGTCATTTTGTTTGTACTCACAGGGCCTAAGACAGTGCCTGGTATAGAGTAAGCACTCAATATCTTTATATTGTAAGGAAACAAATCCATCTCTCTCATTGGAACTGAAACCATATTTCATTCATCTTACAATATTCCTTTCTCCAGTACCCAGTTTTGTCTACATTTAGCAGGGTGTTTAATATTTGTTGTGTAGCAGAACTCATGAATAAAACTGATTAAAATTAATTTATTCACAAGAGTTTCAAGTACTGATATGCATAATTATCCAAGATATGTTTAGTGTGGTAAGAAAATTGTAGATCCCGTTTGTATAAAGAATTGCATCAATAATATATATGTGCTTGCATAGAACACTTCTGGAAGGAATAAGAAACTGTTAACAGTGGTTCTCTTGAATAATGGAATAGAGGATTGGGCACTAAGCTTTTACTATTATTTTATAGCATTCATATAAAAAAGGTATTTAGATTAAGACAAATGGTGTGGATAACAGCAGCGACATGGCAAGTTAAGGGAATTTCAAAAATGCCTTAATTTTATGTATTTTAAATTTCTCTAGAAGATAATAGTTTCCTATAACCTATCACGTCTCTAAGCAGCAAACATATATTCTTACAAACACATAATTGGATTTATTTCAGTTTTAAAAAAATGATTTTTTATTAAAAAATAACCTTTTATCCCTCCACAATTAGTAGTCTAGGGTAGTGGGAACCTGATGTGGTCCACAGGACTGTAGCACCTGTGTGCTTGTTAGAGCTGCTAATTCTTCGGCTACACCCAAAACTACTGCCTCAGCATCTTTAGGAGGTAGGAGCCAGTGTCAATTAAGCCTTCAGGTAATCCCAATGCCTACTTGAGTAAAACTGCTCTCCAGAGCTTTGTTCTTGACAACGCTACAACCTAAGAGCACCCTCTGTTGGCAGTGACTGCCCCAGAGCCAAACATAAAGTCCCGGCGGGGAAGATGCCCACACAGTCAATATCTATCAGTTTTCATGCACCGTATTAAAGATTGAGAATACACAGAACGCCTGATGAAAAAATACCTACACATACATATGTACACAACATTCTCTCTGAAAAGTTTACAGCTTATTAGAAGAGATGCAGGTAAACAAATAAAACATCATTACTTTTTTTTTTTGCAAAGTATAAATAAGGAGCTGCCAGGGCACAGAAACTATAGCAACCTGATGGATCAGAGTAAGTCAGAAAATACTCTGAAGTAGTGAAGACATTTAAATCAAGTACTGTCAAAAATTTAGCTACTATTATGTGTAAAAGTGAATTTAAAAACTGAAACAAATTTAAGAACTGAAGCCAATCCTTCACTGAACACTTATTATGTACCAAGAACTGCTGCTTGTGCAATGCTGTCCTTGGTCCTGAAGATACAAAACAATCAGTCCAGGCCAAAGGAAAATAGCAGGCCCAGCCTAGGCATTCAATAAAGGTCTGGTTCAATAAATGAATAAACATGAAAATACCTTATATCCGACTAACTTCTTCATAAAAAGAAAGACTTTGAAAGTGTTATCCTGCCTAGAATTTCTACAATCAAAAGACACAAGTTGCCATTATCTGAATTACTTGTATATCTTGAAAAACTGCCTTCATGTTTTATAAAACTTTGAATAACTGTTAAAATCTCTTATTAAACTTTCTACACAGTTTTCTAGTAAACAACATTTATGAAATTTTTGCTGGGCATATTGTATTTTATATACATTCCATTTATATACATATAAACTGTATACATCTATAGACTAATAGTCTGGAAAAGACAGTTCAGCATTCCATATCAAAGGCACTTCCAGAAACACTTTCTAACCAAGATACTAAAGTGAGTTAAAGTATAGGTAGACCAGTTTTTAATTTTATTTCCGCAGGGTTTTTGTTAAGGGAGGCCATTCCATTCTCTGTTTCTACCGTGCACATTCTAGAGTTTTATGACTTACCCTACATATTTATCTAAACTAATGTTTATCATAATAATCATTATTGTTAATGACCAGTGGGGCAGCCTAATCTCAATGTTTTCATGTTATCCATTAATATTAATTCTTGTGGTTCACTTGGGACTATCTCAAATAGGTTTATGTGTCTGCTGCCAGGATCACATTAGGTAAAATGAAGACAATTATCTGTACTTCCTTGTAAGAACATACAGATATGAAAACACCAACACTGAGCTACTTGCCAGAAGCTGCCCAAGATGAAACAAAGAGCAAATTCATAATAATGCCAGTTTGGCAAGTATCTTTTGGGAAATAACTCATTTTCCAGGCAGAATTTAGAAACTGGGCACCAACTGTTAGTGAAATTAAACCCACTGTAAATGTGCTGATCATCATGGTTTGAAAAATAGGATCTCTCCAAAAGAGGAATGTTCTGCATGAGGAATGAATCTTCAGAAAGATTAGGTTACATCTTCACAAAATCATATTCTGAATGACTTGATTGTAGGTTTTTATTAACAGCAATGCAAAAATCTATTAGAAACTCCTTTAATTAGATAAGAATAGACCCTTATATATTTCAAAAAACAAACAAACAAACAAACCGAATTCCAGGAAAAACTTTAAAGGTCAGTATTGGTTAAGAACATGAAATTTAGTATCAGACAAAGGTAGGTTCAATTTTCAGTTCTGTATTTTACTTGACTCTGAAAGGGAGGTTGTGAATATTTGATGAGCACAAGTAAGCACTTAATAGTATCTCCATTTTATAGATGAGGAACCTAAGTCTGAGAAGTTCGATAATTTGCTCCAGCTCCATTAGTAAGTAAGCAGAAGTTCTAGGCTACAAACCTAATAATCTAGCTGACTGCTAAATGCATGCTCTATCTCCTACTCCCACATGCTGTGCTGAAAGCCCTTATCTGAAAAAGAGGGACAAAACCTGTTAAAAATAGGAGGAACAAATATTTAATAAGCAAGGGAAAAAAAATGCAGCCATGACAGTCTGGGGAAAAGATGGCATAAAAGCCATTTGGAATCTGTGTCTTCTTTCTGCCATATTTCAGAAACCAGGCTACTTGCTATTCACTTACCTCTTTTTAATTACTGATATTTCGAAAATAATGAACATTGGGCATGCTCATTGAAAACATCCAAGTAACCTACAAGTGTAAAATAAAATGTCTACCTTCACTCTTTTCATTCACCTGTGGCTCAGTTGGGGTGCACTTTAACTTTTTCCATTAATAGATGGAAAAGTGCATCATGCGTAACAGGTGGGTTAAAATCTATTATTTAAATGGATACCATTCTGCACACACCATTTTCTTTCTTTCCTTCCTTTTCTTCCATTCCTTTTTTCCAGAGGATCAAATGTAAACAATATGTTTATTTCTCATCTGCTCTATGCTGATGTTACTCAACAATATCAGCAACAAAAACACAGTTTCAATAGAAAATACCTATGGTAGAAGGGAACCATTTGGAGAAAGTTTCATTGGTTCATCGATTTTTGTGCAGTAGAGAGGATTTATTCTCTTCCCAACAAAATGTTTGAGCTGGATGAAACACAGAACAAACAAAACACACTCTTACAATGCCACTCAGAGAAAAAAAAAACAAAACAGAATGAACAAGAACATACACAGAAAGAAAAGTAATTCTTGAGTTACAGTCTCTATTTTATGGAGATAATGCACTAAAGAATATATACTAACATTTGCATGGATTGCTATTGAACACATGGGAAAACCTTGGATGATAGAAATGCAAGAATTTTCTTATAAAGTAGTTATGAATAATTAAACAGAGGTACAACACTTTACAGAATCCTTGGCAGCTAGATAGACAGGTCAACATGATCAACTTTTCATGAATGGAAAGTGAATAAATGTGATGTATACAACTTTCAGATAATTTCTGTAAAAGAAAATCCATATCCTTCACTTCCTCCTCTATATACCCATGGGCTGGAATGCAGATGAGCTGCACAGCTGATCCAGGGATCCTCAGAAATGATAAGCCACAAAAGGGACCTGGGTCATCTTATATAACAAACCTGTCTCCTCTAGAGAGCCCATCTATCTCAGAGCTATTGTATGAGAGGGAAATAAACTTTTATTTTTTTGACCTATTTAAGTTTTTGGACCTTTTCATCACAGTAGCTTTACTTATACCATAATAAATATGTTAACAGGTACCTACAAATGCGGAATTCCCATAACCAAAATCAAGTAGTTGGGCTGTGGGCAGTGAGGGAACAGTAGATCCTTATTGAGCCATGGACTCACACATGACAACACAGTTGTATCTGACTGGAATGGTGAAGTGTGTTGGTTTCCTCTTGCTGTTACTTAGGAAGACTATAAAACACAGACAAAATCAGGCAAGAATTAAGAATTCAATTGTTTACAAGCAGATGAGGGAACAAATACAGCTGCTCTGTATTCTCTGCCCATGGCCTGCTAACCTAAATTAACTAGGAATCTGGAAATTTGAGGATTTGCAGGTTGGCAAAAGCAAACATGAACTCACAGATTATGACGTGCTGTTCATCAAAACTCCTTACTTCCCTGAGTCCATTGCTTTCTTTAATTCAAGTGGTTCTTTTTCTATTCAGCCTTTAGAATGCTTTTAAAGGGGAGCCATTGATGGGAACTAGTAGGCTTCCAAGGTTCAATAGATATGAACTAGTAGGAGATACCTAAACTCAGGATGGTAATTTATTTCTCCAGAAACCTATGCTGGATGAAGCCATCTTCAGAGAGTAAGTTAATATATTCTCAACACCATTCAACAGGCCTTATCAGGAACATGACACAGATAATTTTTTTCCTTAGCAAGCTAAGATAGGTTAGCCACAAAGTGTCAAAATAATTCTTGCTTGAAGTACAATCACACTAGAAAAGTGAATCACATTCAGTTCACTCCTATTCACAGATGAAATTACTGCCTACCTCTTCAATAACTACCACCTGTGAACCTGTGAATTCAAACTTCACTGTGAATTTGGGCACCAAGTCTTGAATAACTCTATACAAGTATATTAATTTGCAGTTTAAATTTACCTTGAATTTTTAAATTTACAACACTTTGTTCTATTATATTATGTCTACCACAGCCAAAATGAAAGCAATGATATAATAGCTGTGTGAGTAAGAAGTAACTCAGCTAAGGTCAATCCTAACTTTAGGTCAAGTTCAGCACTAATGGACTCTAGCAATCTCTACTCAGTATCTTCAGGAACTAAGTAGGTCAACAGCATGAAAATAGGAAATCATCTTCATCGAAAGATCAAAATATCAAAAACCAATATGATGTTCAGTTCTTAAATTTTTATCACAGTCCTATGAATCAATTAAAGGCCACAGGGGATAATATATTAAAAATTGGTAAACAGAGCTAACTCGTTTTCTTTATTATTATTATTATTTTTTTATTTTGGTATCATTAATATATATTCACATGAGCAACATTGTGGTTACTAGATTCCCCCCATTATCAAGTCCCCACCACATACCCCATTACAGTCACTGTCCATCAGTGTAGTAAGATGCTATAGAGTCAGCACTTGTCTTCTCTGTGCTATACTGCCTTCCCCTTGCCCCCCCATCCCCTACGGTATGGCTAACTAATTTTCTCTCAAGCCTAAATGCCTGAATATTTGTTTGTTAATATTGCTAATTTGAGCCCTAAATTCTTCATGTTATGTATTATTGATCTTTAGAAACTTGAGAGGAAAAGTGATTACTAATTTTTTAATAAAAATTTTGAATTGTTTTGATAAATTATTTTCATACATATTAATAAGGTATCAATATTTGAAATTTGGCCAATAATTTTTAATGGTAATTTAAATTGAACATGAACTATCATGTTCATTTCTTCAATTTAAGGTTTTTTTTTTACTTTTTTCAAGAGCAGTCATTTTTTTTTTTTCTAGAAAGTTGTTAAATGACTGTTCTCAAAAAAAACTGTCATCTCAACTGTCTGTGACTGATTTCCATTCAGCAGTATATCAGACAACATCATTGTTATTTAGCTTGTTGGTGAATAAGAACCTGAAAACACTGACCATATGCCCATTATCAAAACTGAGAGACTATACCTAAGCCAAATGAAAGTGACATTGATAAAATGAGTTGTCACTCTGTGTCAGATGAGATTGTGCCTCTACTGATTACTAGATCCCACTAGAAGTAATATCACTTTGTCCAATTAGATATATCATTTTAAAAATACTCTTTAAGGTCAAAAGTCAACATTAATTTGGACAGTAGATACCTGATGTAATTTTAAGAAGGACTGCCTTGGTATCACAAAGTAAACTTGTTCCAAATAGGAAATAGTATCATCATTGTCAGCATAATGCACTGAACATTGTTAGATGCATAATAAATGATGATTTTTAAAGACCATAAGTATAATAAAATAATTAGAACTTGAGGCACAATTGTTCACATCTGCCTTCTAAAAACTCACCACAAATTTGAAAAATAAATTTTTTTACTTACCTATGTAATAGTTCACAATATTAATGACTGTTTTGTTGTTGAATTTAGAAATTTAAAAAGACATAGAAAGTTCATGGTGGAAATAAGATAATTTCATCCAACTTCCTTATTTTACCATTAAGAAAAAAAGCCCAGAAAAACTTAAATGAAATTCCCAAAGTCAAAACTTGGGACCACAATCACTAATCACTATTCAGGCTAAGTTCTTCATGCTAACTGTCTTGCCTTCACTGTTTTGACTCAGTGTTTACTTTTTTGACATCTGAAACATGCAAAAGGAAAAAGGATGGTCAAGAAAAATACTATGTCAGTCATCTATAACCATTCCTGACATACTAAATTAGCTCCTAACTACTCCATCCACTTTAAAATAATGTATCCAGTATGATGGTACACTGATGTCAAAGGAATATTAACTTCAGTCTCCTTTCCCCAAGGCAACCTGAATGGGGCATAAAAAAAGTGTGCTTGGGAAGAGGGTATTATACTTTTTAAAAGCAATCTTATCTTTGCATTAGTACTTAACTAGCTAAGCCTCCGGATTGCTTTTCCAAGTTACTAGTCTTGTGGGTTTTCTACGACACATGCAGAGTATACATCCTGTAGACACTGCATTTTACTCAACTCTTCTAAAGGGAATTTATATAATAAGTCAACTGATCCATTCTCTAGCTCACTTAGCTAGCTTGCGTCAGTGGCTTACAAGGAATTTAGGCCTAAATCTAGATGTGTGTTTATGTTTTAGCATATTGATGATGGATTATTCTTTAGGGGAGGATGTAGAGAAGATTTTGCAGAAGATTTCATGCAATCACCATGATTTGATAAACTGTTGACATTAAATAGGCTATGTATTCTTTAAAAAATAAAGTTTTGGTTAAGAGTTTTTATAGAAAACTCATTGACTTGTTTAAAGTAAAAAGATTGAGTAATTAAGTATAATCCGTATATTTGAATATGAATCAGGAAATAATATCAGGAAATATCAGCTATACTTTCTTCATAATCATTGACTGTTGAGTTATAGGGAACTTATAGTTTTTTTGAAATAGGCAAATGCCTATTTTTTTTTCTTCCACTTATTGATAAGTTTGCTACTACTAAACCTTCCAGGAAAAGGTTGGCATTTGTAATTCAAACTGATTAACCAAACTGTCAATTAACTGGTCTGGTTTCTGGGCTATAATCAGAGAAGAACTTGGTCAATCACTGCAAGCTTTTGGAAATTAGAATGTTTTCTTTTTAAATATTTCTAGTACCTTAAAGCATAGCAGACAATAAATGTTAAATACCAAGCTTGTTGTATGATATCCAGAGCACTATCTGCTGTACCATGCATTTGGATGTCATTATACTCCTGAAATGGAACACCTAACATCCACTAACACTGAAATTACATATGCCAGAACTAGAACCAGCTTCCATAAATCCCAAACACTTTCTCAAATACATTAGCATTGACAGAGAAAGGTCTGGGCCTATTTTATCCCAAAATGTTGGTTTATCTGTGTTCAAAATTAATTTAAAAGTTTATATAGCAAACTAGGACAACTTATGCCCTAGGGCAGGAAGGCAGCAAAGATCTGAATCGACAATTTGAACATCTTGTCTCGTGAATATCCCCATTTATTACTCTGCTGCATTATCAATTTCACCTTTTCATAATGATTTGGCCATTTTCACTCCCAAGAATAAGTATACTAAATCCTTTCAGAAAAATTAAATGTCCTAGTTTAAACATTTCATAGTTGAGTCTGAGATCAAAATCATGGATTGTCAATTTTCTTCACCTTTCACAAATCATCTTCTCTCCTTCTAATCTGTAACTGAAGTGATAACGTCTGCATTTTATAATACAATGAATCCCAGCCCCCATCTGAATGCATTGGTCTTATTCCTAAATTTAGGCAAAAGTCTAAGCGGATTCTTGAAAATGTACCCACTGTTTTAACTTTACAAAAATTGTTCTTTTACTATTTATTATTGTTATTTTCAACATAGATCATCAAGAGAATGTAATTCTCTTTATTCTTTTATTTGTAAATTCACTTAATAAATGTTTATTAGTGCCTGTCTACTTTGTAATAAGGATTATACAGAGATAGGGATACAAATGTAAATAAAACAAAGCTTCTAATCTATAGGAATTTATAATGTAATCAAAGAAATCTATAATAAACACAGATACTTTTAACATTGGGTCAATAGTGATGGGTTATATAAAACAGGGAGAAAAATGATGTATTATGGAGGGTGAGAAACCTCTAAGCTGATTGAGAGGTTTCAGGGAAAGATTTGTGAACACAATGTCTCCTGAACCATGTCACAGGCTGAGAGGCATCTCTCTTTTGAGAAATAATATTCATATAGTTTGGGGAAAGGTTTTGGAATTGATCCAAACGGGGATTTCTTTTCCATCTCTAATAGCTGTCTGCTCTTAAAGTAACAAACTCAGAGAGGCTAATGGACTCTGCTTTTTTTATTCTCTCAATATGAGTCCAACTACCTCCCTGTTACTTCCTACTGCTCACCTTCTGTTGCATGTTCAAGATTAAGTTTTAGCAGATTATGAGACTGCTTTTGCATACTTGACACTATGTCTGGAATCTCTACATAGCTCCATACTATGGGCAAGGGGAGATAGACCTTAAAGGGGGAATGGATCTTCATGAGCACCCACAAAAGCATTCCATGAAGAAAGTTGCACAATCACAACTGGTCCCACACAATAAAATAATAAGCATTTTAAAGAAGGTCGTGGGGATTCTGCCAGTCGCTGAATATATCTATACTAATTATATTTTCTAGAATTGGGGAAATAACCACGGGATGGGTTTGGGGACCCACTAGGTCCATTTGAAGTGGATATGAGGTAAAACTCCATTGGTCCCCTGATGTCCATAAGCACCTGCTCTGACTGGTGTGCCACCGTGACTTTTCAGATCTAGAATTAGCGTCAGTTCAAAGCCAGTGTTTTGAGTCCCCAAGTATTCTGATTATTTCCTTTTCCTCAACGCACTAGGCTGAGAGAAAGAGTAACTGTATGAATTTTCAGTAGTACACTGGGGTCCTTCCTCAAGGGACCTGACCTTTCTTTTGTTCAAAGGGTTTTGGGGCTATAAACTAGGCTACATGTATGAAAGCTCCAAGAATTTAGGCCTTAAGGAAACTGACCTTCAACATTCTAGTACCTTGAATTCAGGACAAGGAGATAAGGTTCCCTTTCTGTAGACAACTGGGGATCACTGCACATTTCAGAGTAAGAAAATTCATCATAAGGAATATAAGAATTTTTTTTTCAAAAAGCACCCTGAAACATTAGACTAATAGCTAACATAAACAATAAGGCCAATTAAGGAGCTATGGCAATACCATAATACGAAGTGATAAGGATTGTGGTAGAAGAAATGGAAATTGGGCTTGAGAAGGCTATGTGAAAGACTCTGAAATTTTGGCCAAGCATAACTTGGCATATGAGGTGGAGGGAAGTTGAAGAGGGCTTTAAATAAACCAGGATATTAGATGATTATTAGAACATTTAATCAAACCGATACCTGCAATAGAACAAAAATGGCAGCTAGAGCAGTTCAGAAGTTTAGGCATTAGCTCAGCTAAGAATCTAGACATCCTGGTGGAGATGTCCAACCTTCAGTTAGAAATGTTGATAAAGATTTGGAGGAAGAAGTAAGCACTTGGGCTTTTAAAATGGGAATTACTTACACAGCAGTGGGATTGGGAAACGAAAAAAATTGCCAAAGGCAAGGATGTAGAGAGAAAATAGAAATTAGGCAAAACCCAGAGGACATCTAACTTCAGGAAGGCAGGATGAAAGAAACAAATCCATGAAGGGCACAGAAGTATTAATCAAGGAAACAAGAACAGAGACATGTCAATGAGTGAAGGATAAAAGGGGACTGGTAGCAGTCTCTTTTGAGGGATTTAAGGAATAAGAAGCATGAGAAAAGTTAATAACTTTTGTAACTTCTATAGAATAGGATGGAAAAGGCTTAGATTTAAAGAGTTAAGTACATGTGATAAACGGATGATGAATAAAATGAAGGATAAAATGTATGCTCTCATTTGCAGAATTCAGGAGGTAAAATTATAGCTCTAAACAGAACACTGAATGAAGATTTGGTTTGATACAAGAGGGTCTTGAGTGTGTTTATATTTTCTGAAGAAGGACCTAGTAAATAATCAAAACCTGAATATGATGAGTGTAAAGGGAATAAAAAGGAACATGTTTCCTAAGGCAATAATAGGAAAAGCTTGGAACAAAGAATGTGGGTTAATGGGTTAAATTTGGGAAATGGAACCAATGTCTCTTTCTTTGAAGCAGAAGGAAAAATAAAATAATGACTCAGTTTAAGATCAACTGTTCATTGGAGAATAGGCAGTTTGAAGAATTTTATTTAGGATAGCCTTAATTCCCAAGAAATAACAAGGGAGATTATTAGCTCGAATGAGTGTAAAGGGATCAAAGTTGGATTGGGACATAAATAGAGTAGAAATCGTTGTGATTTGAATCAAGGTGATGTGACCCCTCTGGTAGACCTTTAAGCCTATTTAGACATAATTTTAATCATGTGAATTCCCCTCTCATGGTCCTGTGGTTTTGGGATATGTCAAAGGAATATTCACAACACATTTGAAATAAAGATGGGACATCAGAACTGGAAGCTGTTAATGCTGTATGTCAGGAAAAGGACATGAGTGGCAGCAGGAACTGAAGGGAAAAACAGAGTTTATTATCAAATGGTATTCTTGTAAGTTTAATCAAGCAGAGACCAAAGTGAAAGCAGTACACTAATAATTTATACTGTGGCAAGAGGTCAAAAATGAAGTGTGAGCTCATTTTAGTAAATAAGAACAGTGCCTGGTGCATTGTAATAATACATGTATTTTTAAAATTAAAACCTACCAATAAGGATGTGATAATAGTAATACAAACATCTTAATGACTAATAAAGAATATGAATAAGATAACAAAGCATTTCAAATTAGCAATTCATTTACATTCAATAAAGTAATGGTTAAGCAGTCTGAAAAAGAATTTTTGTAACAAGCAAAGCTTGTCATCCTCAATCTTCTATTATTGGCTTTTTTGCCAAGTCCACTGGTAGAGATACCCAAGTAATTGCTATTTACATCTGTAATTTAGAATCCATTGAAGCCCAGAGTTCTAGGCAGAGTACATTTAATGCTAGATACTGTGAGTTTAAGCAATAGCATAGCAAGAATGAATAAGGACATTTTTGATGGCATAGTGTCTCTGGATTGCTTCTATCTATAGTGTATTCTACGGGGCTTAGTTTATTTACTCCACTCCAGGAGACACAATTCAAATGAAATTAGAATACATTTTTTCATTACATTTTTATTTTCTGTCCTTTCATCTGATGCCTAAGGAACATGACTTTATAAGTGGAAAGGGGCAAAAAGATAATCAGTCAAGGCTTTTAAGTGCTACAGAGAAAGAATTTGTAATACCTTTTTACTTTATATCCAACACAAGCAAAATACAGCAAGTAATGATGTGGGATGCAGTAAAGATTTTATTATCATTTTATTGGGATGAACAGCCTATCTTACTCATATTTCTACCTATATAGTTCATTTATCCTAAACTTTTAGTAATAAAGTTAATGGCATTCCGCACTGCTTAACACTCCTTCACTATTTTATGCTTTATGCATATATGTACATGAAATGACAAAATACATCAATCCAAGGATAAATGGACCCAAGATTACACTTTTACATAATGATAAATTAATAGGTACTCAGTATATTATACTTAATCAGTAAATGGAATCTTAATTCACTGTTGACTTTCATCACATTTGTTTCCTGCTCTGTTTCTACAAATACCAGTTCCTTAAGATGAACCATAATTGAAAATAAAACTTTGCACTCTGCCTGGAACTTTGTTTTTATTTTCCCTAATTCTCACAAAACTTTTCCAAGTCATAAGTTGCTTTTCTTACTTGACAGAGAAGTTATAACTTATAAAAGCCTAAGAAGTGACCTTATAGGAATTCAAATTTAGATCTTCCTGATTACAAGTATCTTTTTCACTAATAACATTCTTGGCAGAAAAGAGTGCTGAAATACCTTAAAATTTAGTGTTCTTTCCCATTCCACTGGGTAATATTTCAACAGAAAAGAAACTAGCCAAAATAAACCTGCCATCATCTGCTTGGATTCTGAAGAAACCACAAAAAAGGGACAGATTAGAATTAGAGTGCTACAAACCTAATTAGGTCACAAAGGAGGAATAATTTTAAAAACAACATAACTGATATTTATAGAAAAGTTTAATTATATAAAATAAGACATGGCAAGACATTGAAATATTGTTTGCACACTAAAACAGAATTATGAGCATTCCCACTAAATTTAAAAATTAAGAATTGCTTAACTTAAAATTACAGGCCAATATCCCTGATGTGAATAAGTGCAAAGTCCCCATCAAAATATTAACAAACCAAATTCAACAACACATTAAAAGGATTATATACTACAATCAAGTAGGATTTATTTCAGTGGGGCATGGATGGTTCAACATTTGTAAATCAATGTGATAACAGCACATTAATAAAATGAAAGATAAAAATCATATGATCATCTCAATAGATGCAGAAAAAGCATCTGACAAAATTTAACATTCATTTATGATAAAAACTCTCAACAAAACAGTATAAAAGGAATGTACCTCAACATAAGAAAGACTATATATGACTAACCTACTGCTAATATTAAACCCAACAGTAAAAACCTGAAAACTTTTATTTAAGATCAATAACAAGAAAACGATGCCCATTCTTGATACTTTTATTCAACATAGGACTGAAAGTCCTAGCCAGAGCAATTAAGCAAGAAAAAGAAATAAAAATCATTCAGATTGGAAGGAACAAAGTAAAACTATCACTATTTGAAAATGACATGATATTACACATATAGAAAGCCCCAAAGACTCCATCAAAAAAACTGTTAGAACTAACAAATGAATTCAGCAGTTGCATGATACAAAATCAATACATCAAAATCTGTTGTGCTTCTATAGGCTAATAATGAACTATGAGATAAATTAAGAAAACAACCTATTTACAATTGAATCATAAAGAATAAAATACTACCTAGGAATAAAATTATTTAATCAAGTAGGTGAAAAACCTATATATTGAAACTACTAGACACTGATGAAACAAAGACACAAATAAATAGAAAGAGATTCTGTGTTCATGGATTGGAAAGGTCATTATTGTTAGAAATACCCATACTACCCAAAGCAACATACAGATTCAATGCAATACCTATCAAAATTCCAATGGCATTTTTTCACAGAAATAGAACAAACAATCCAAAAATGTGTATGGAACCATAAAAGACCTCAAATAGCCAAACCTATCTTGAAAAGGAAAAACCTAGAGGCATCACGCTCCCTGATTTTTAAAGTACATTACAAAGCTGATAGAAATGAAAACAATATGATACTGGGACATAAAAACAGACACATCGATCAATGGAACAGAATAGAAAGCCCAGAAATAAACCCATGCATATATGATCAATTAATTTTTGAAAAAGGAGCCAAGGATACACAATAGTGAAAGGACAGGTTTTTGCAATAAATGGTGTTGGGAAAATTGAACAGCCACATGCAAAAGGAAGAAACTCAACCACTATTTTACATCATATGCAAAAATTAACTCAAAATGGATTGAAACCTTAAACATAAGACCTGAAACCATAAAATTCCTAGAATACATAAGTGATAAGGTAAGCTTATTGACAATTCTTGGCAATGATATGTATATATTTTTTAATCTGACACCATAAGCAAAAGCAAAATCAAACAAGTTGGATTACATCAAATTAAAAATCTTCAACTTAGTACAGCAAAGGACACCATCGACAAAATCAAAAGGCAGCCTACCAAATAAACCTACTGAATGGGAGAGAATATTTGCAAATCAAATATCTGTTAAGAAGCTAATACCCAAAATATATAAATAATTGATATAGCTCATAGCAAAAAAAAAAAAATCTGATTTAAAAATGGACAAAAGATCTGAATAGATGCTTTCCCAAAGAAGACATATAGATGGCCAAGAGGCACATGAAAAGATGCTCTACATCATTAATCATCAGTAAATGCAAATAAAAAAAAAACACAGTTAGACATCACTTCACACCTATTACTATGGCTATTACCAAGCAGACTAGAAATAGCAAGTGTTGGCAAGGATGTGAAGAAAAGGGAACACTTGTGCACTATGTGCAGGAATGTAAAGTGGTCTGGCCACTATGGAAAACAGTTTCAAGTTTCCTCAAAAAGTTAAAAAAACTACCATATGACCCAAAAATTCTATTTTGGGGTATTTATCTGAAGAAAAAGAAAATACTAACATGAAAAGATATCTGCATTCCCATGTTCACTGCAGCATTATTTACGAAAGCCAAGATATGAAAGCAATCTAAGTATCCACTAATGGATGAATGAATGCATAAAGAAATAATTGTGATACATATGAAACACACACAATGGTATATTATTCAGAAATAAAAAATAATGAAATCTTTCTATTTTTGACAACATGGATAGACCTTAGTTACACTATGCTAAGTGAAATAAATCACACACAAAAGGAAAAATACTGTATGATCTCACTTATATGTGGAATTTAAAAACACATAAACAAACAACAGAAAAAGCTCATAGATACAGAAAACAGATTGGTAGTTGCCAGAGGTGAGTGTTGGAGGAAGGGAAAAATGAGTGAGAAGTTTTGTTTTTGCTCTGTTTTTTAGTTTAAATAAATTTAATTTTATAATTAAGAAAAATAAGTTCATTCTGATGTTTTAAAAATTGTATATTTGAATGCGGAAGACTTAATAACGAGGAGCTATATATCTTCTACCAGCTTAGCTGTCATGCAAATACATCCACTATTCTTTATCAATATTTGTCTTAAATTATGTATAGTCCTCCAGTATGAATATCTTCACATTAAAAAGTGACTATATTATAAAGTCTCCAATTTTCCTACATTTCAGTTTTCTTATCTAGGTAACAAAAACACCAACCCCCCTTTCTCAAATATCTCATTGATTAAACATAAATTTAGACATATAAATTCACTTTGAAAGAAATTTTCTTAACATTAAGGTCACAGTATCATTATTAATATAACTCAGAAAGTTTGTTTTAATTTCCACCTGTCTAGTAATACCTATCATTTGTAGGTAAAAAACAGGATCATGAAACACTCTGAAAATTAGGGAAAGAGTAAATAATTTTAGCTTAATTCAATCTTAAATTCATTTAGTGTGTTATTATAAATGAAATTTTTTAAAGGAGCATATTTGATTTAAAAAACCTCTGTGATCCCTTGACTATATCCATTACTAGGAGAGGCCAAAGCAAAGGCAATTTATAAGACCATGTTTCTATCCCTTTAATGCTTCACAAACTGATACACATATATTTCTATTTTGAAGATTATATTATAGAGGAATCTCAAATATGTGTGCAAAATTAAGGAAGAAATATTTGCCTAAAAATAACCATTTTATTCAAGGATTAACATTTTTGTTTTCAAACAATGAAGACAATATATATGAAAAGTACTTGCTAACAAATATCTTCAAGATATCTAGTTATATTTCTGCTGTTTATGTTTCTAATTCTTTTAGGTTTCCATAATAGCTTCTTCAAGCATTTGAAGCTATAATATTGTTAATTTTCAGATTCAAATAAGTGTTCTGTAATGAAGTCTGTTTTTCCTTACTTTTACATGGTAACAGAAAAAGAGGAGAAAACTTGTACTTATTATCATGTGATACAAGAGACGGTATCTAGACTCTGCTTTGAGAATATATTAGGTATGTGTAGAACATGCATTTGAGCTGTTTCAGACTTTTATCATTTCTACCTGGGAAACTAAAAAGATATTGACCTGGACTATTAAAAGTTCACCTTAGTTAAAACCTCATAAGGGTTAAATTTGGAAGGGCCACTAGGAAATCAAGTTCCCATTACAAACTTGGCCTGGATTTATAATGGAAGCAGTGAAGAAGGTGAAATTCTCTCTGCCAGTCTCTTACCTTCTGTTGCAGCTTTTGCCAAAGTGAATAGTAGGGAACCAGTGATGACCGTATAGAGCTGTACATGGTAATGTTGGTCAGTCATTTATCCTCAAAATCCCCTGTGTATTTATTTATTTGCAGACATTCAACAATCATTTATTGAAAGTATACCAGCTCTCCAGAACCACACCTGATGTTACAGACACAAAGGCAAATATTTAACACATGTTTCCTAAGGACTTTCCACTTAATTGTATGTAGAAACAAAAATGTAACTAAATAAAGAGAAAAATGTTGATGTAAGTGTGGGGCAAAGTTGGGATATTAAGGAAGGATGGGCTAATAAGAACATCATCATTTTAGGGCTCTTGAGAGTTTCATAATAATTTTATATATATTTTCTCAGAAGAATTAAAGACAGTTTTCAAAGATAAAAGACCACTATACATACATTTGATTACTTAAAAATGGTTAGATACCATTGTAAGAGATTTAGAATATGTTTATTTTTACTGGAATGTCTCAAAAGTTAAAGGTAAAATGAATTCAATTATTTGGGGAATATAAGAAATAGGTTGAATGTCAGAAAAGGCTCTTTACTATGAAGACTATTAACAACCAGAAAAACGAAATGAGTCATAGTATATCTATCAGGGTCTGGAATTAGGTAAGTTAGAAAACCATGGATTAGACTTTGCCAACACAACAAATTTTTAAGTAACACATTTACATATCTTTATACATTACCGATGACATGGAATAGGGTGAAAAGTAAATAAATATATGAAAAATACACATACATTAAGGAAAATATAACTAGAGTATTATCTTCACATGAAATTTATTAGATCAGTGGTTCAATCAGCCATTAAAAATTTATTTGGCAGCAAACATATGTAAGGCACTGTGCTATGTACTTAGAGGAAGGAAAAGTAAATTAGATACAGATTCTGATGACAAGTCCCCTAGGTAATTAGAAAATGATTTAGGAAATGATAAAAACCATGTAAAAGGTGGAGATCAATTGCTACATTATCTCAAAAAGGGGCAGTTTATTTTGACTTTATGTTGGGAGAGGGAGGTTAGGGAAGACCTCACTGCAGAGGGAAGAAGGTGTTGAGCAGGTTCTGGACAGACAAGGAAAATCCATATTCAGAAAGGAAGAGGATGTTATCCCAGCAAGGAAAGCAAAATGTAGATTCCAGGTAATACACTTGAAAAACAAATTATTATTTCATGAAGGCTCAAAACATCTGTATCAGGTAAGGATTATTTGGGTGTGTGGAGGGATAATTACAGAAAAATAGACCAAAATTTTAGCTTCTGTAATATCCTAATTATATTATTTGATGTTAAGAATGTCCTATTGCTTAAAATAGGTGTCTATATAATGGACACCTATTTTAAGCAATATTAAAATATTATACAAGAACAAGCTGGACTCAGACTTCCTGTGAAGTCTCATTGACGATATCACTGTTGAAGATATTGAGACTGACTGATAATTCAAAGTACCTTTTAAGTTGGCTGGCTGGAAAATGCCAAAGTAACAAGTGTTAACTAGTCTGGACTTTATTTCCTTTCATTTGACGTTATCATCTTTTCTTGTATTTTAATCAGGGGCTACTTTGAAGGGCATGGAAAATCAAGGTTCACCTAAGAATTAAGTGAGAGAAATTAAGAACTCAATTTTTACAATTTAATTTTCCACATATGCCCTTACAGATGGTATTTTAGAATATTTTTAATATATATAAAGTTGCAGTCTGGCAGTTTGACCCTGCAACATACATTAACCCCCAATCATTTAAAGAAGGTTGTTTCAAATGCAAATTGGGGTTTTCTTCTGATACTGTACACTCCTCCCCTCTGCCCTCCCAGCACACACACACTTTTTCTCAAGTGTCTTACATGAGATAAAATGACTGGAGTTTTACAAGCAATTAAAATATATGCAGGGCATTTATATTTTATACAACATATAACTTGCAAAATCATATAATACCAAATGGAAAGAGCCAGAGACAATGAAAAACACTGAATCATTGGACGTTTGTGAAGGAAAACAATTAGAAAGCATCTCATGTGATGTTTTACAAATTGTGATAAAATAGAAATTTGAAAGTGTTTAATAGTCTTATATTAACTATATTATAAAAATATAAATAGTACCTTAATCTTTTAATGTGATAAATGTGGATGTATGCTATTATTTTTAAATCAATTGGTTTTAACTATTTTTATATTTATTAAAATATTTAGAAATGTATTATATTACAATTTGGCAATATGCAATTTGCAAATTTACAATTTGCAATTTGCAAATATACAATTTGCAAATATGGCAAAAATAGTAATGGGATATATGAAAGAAGTTTAGAAAACATTTATTGTTCATATAGGGATACTGGAACCCAAATAAATGAGACCTGCTCATACTCAGATAGTAATAACCGTATGTTCAATTAGATGATCGGGCAAAACATTTTCTAATACTATAGAATCTAATCACCCCGCTATTTACAGTATTACTCTAATTCACCATGTAAGATTTGGATGGTAAACTTAAGTTATAGTATCTCCTTGAAATCCTAATTATA
This sequence comes from Manis pentadactyla, assembly GCF_030020395.1. Classification (NCBI taxonomy): domain Eukaryota; kingdom Metazoa; phylum Chordata; class Mammalia; order Pholidota; family Manidae; genus Manis; species Manis pentadactyla. The sequence goes on along the minus strand of NC_080026.1, from coordinate 28,721,761 downwards.
CTTGTAACTGGAATATTGATATGTGGTTGCTATTGAAAGTTTGGGTTTTTAAAATAGATTGTTCTCAACTTTAAAAGTAGCAGTACAACCCAGATTTCACAGGATGCTTAAAGAAATTTTTGGTTATTTCAGATTCCTTTGAGATAAGGAACATCATTAAAATATTTTAATGATAACATTCAAGAAAGAATAAGAGGACTTTTTTTTTTTTAATGTATAGCTAGGGGAACTATCAGGAGGTTAGGTGTGACCTGTACTAGCAGACCAAATATTTCTCAAAGTCAAGAATTTAACTTGCATTGTTAAATTTGTATTGTTCACTACTCTTCATGCAGTCCAGTTCCTAGAATATGGTCAGTGTTTATTAAATGTCTAATAGATAGGTAGGAAATGGAATATGTCAGAAAAATTATTTCAACAATTAGAGCACTCTAAAAGAGGACTGAACTGCTCTGGGGAGCACTGAGCCGCGGGCTGGAAGGATGTCTCATGACTGGATGCACTGAAGAGGATAAGAGCACCTCATAGATATTTGTATAGATTCTCTCTACTCCCTTTCAGCCATGACATTCTTTTATTTTTCCTATGAAAACCTGGGACATATTAAAGTACATTAATTACCTCTTTTAAGTCATGAGGTCACCATTTAATAATTTACAACATCTGTGAATTGCATTATAGTTATGTAACTTTGGGGAATTAAGTGCTCCTAAAACAGGATTAATGTGTTTTCCTGGCAGTACATATGTAGTTCCTTAGTAAATCTTCACAAATCATCATGGTATTGTTATACCTATTTTATGGGTAGTGAAACCAAAGCCGGCAGGACCTGCAAACCCTCTTACTTCCTAGCTTTAGTCATAATGATTTCAGGTATCTCAGTTTCTCCCCCAAAGTCCGGATGTCATAAATGAAGTTTCTGCCTGCATTATTTAGTATAGAAAATCACAATTTCCTTACAGCTAATAGCATGCACTAAGAGAAAGAGAAACATGCAAAAGGAAAACAAAACATTCAAATGTTGTTTAGCTGAATGGAGAGGACTTGAAAGAAATTGGTCACTGCCTACCATCTTTGCTAGAAAAAAATCTCCTAGAGCACAGGAATGGCTACATCAGAAGTGACTATATATTTCATTACCTCTTGTGTATGGAAGTACCCAAAGGCATAGTCATCAGTAACCATTACTAAGTTCATAAATAAAATATTTGAAATGCTCCCTACTTAAACATACTCAAAAGCTATGATAGAAAAATGAAAAATTCAAAACCTAAAAAATTTCATTTTGGAACTCAAATTCATTTACTTCAATGCCCTATTGACTAACATAACTTTAGATTATAACAGGAAGAACAAAGTGCATCCTGCCTAAAGAAGTAATAAGTAAGGACCATTTTGAAATGGAAGCCCTAGAGACAGAAAGGAACTTAGCTAAAGGTTTCTGTGTATGTACCAAAGTACCCTTAAGTAAAATGAACCAGTGTGTTGAAATGCAATTCTATAATTCCCAGGGCAACATCTTGGGGAACTAAGTGTGTAAGCAATACAGTTGTGATACATATTGGTGGGAGTTTCCAGAAAATTTAGATCAATCCCAAGAGATCCTTTTTATGGTGTAGTCATGAAATAATGTAGGTTATTAATTATGGTGCTATACTTTTTCTTTAATCAGTGGCTTTCTGAATATTCACCAGAAACAAACAAAACCATTTTGGAACCATCTAAAGATAGGTTGATTTCTTCCCTTCTATGCATGTCATTTTATTTACTCTTCCTATTTCTAAATAAGCTGTAAACAACCTCTGCACCAACTATCCCAGCACAAGCAGAACAGATTCGGAGAATAATAACTCACTGAAATTGAGGCAGTTACAGTCACATTTGCTCTCCCCGAAGCTGGCAGTTTCATTCTCTAGAGACAGGTGCATTTATCACATTCACAACCATAGTAAAATGAAATCATCTACTAAAGGGACTCTGGCTCACTTATTTTCCTCCAGGAAAACCAATGAACATTTCAAATATTTAAGAAGAGGACCTCCAGTCTCTATCTGTTTGAGAGAAAACAGAAAGCCCAGAGAAGTTGATGGGCAGTGTCAAGATATTCCATGGTACATTCACAGCTAAGAATATTAGAAATCCTTAAAGACTGCATTGATATGGCACATGAACTGATAAATTAGAATCTGGGGGGTGAGCAAGTAGACAGGCATAAAATAAACCTTTGGGAAAGCTGTTCAGTTTCAATGATGGTCTCAGTGCATACCCCTTGCCAAGTTTTGGTCTCTATGCATGTTTTCTTTCCTACCAATACAAAAGTAAAAGATAACTTTTTTGTTGTTGTTTAAACACACTTCTAAACTCAAGATTTTTTACTGCATGTTTTGTTCTTGTTTTCACATACAATGGTACACATTATGCTCATCATGTCTTCCATATAAACCTTAAATTGTTTGACTTTGTTGGACAAGTAACTAGAATTTGCAACAGTATTGAATTTAGTGAATTTTCTCCCTCTACAACTTGTTCTTGTTGTTTGCTTAAGTGTATTCTTGGTGGGAAAAGAAAATCAGGTCATACAGTAAGTTTTGCTTCTTTCTCTTTATTGTTTCCATTTCAGGAATAGGAAACATTTGACTTTCTCACCAAATTCTTTGGCTTTGAAAAACAGTGTTTAAGTTACTTTGCCTAGGAATCCTCAATTACTTTCCACAACTTCAACAATTAGCAATGTTAAAGCTTAAAAATGTATTATTTCTAGGCATCAGTTTAGACTGATTGTTTACATAATATATACATAGACTGTTCTTAATAGTTAAAATAAATTATATCCCATGCATATATTAAGGGAAGACTTGACCCCTTCTGCATTAGATGATGAACATTCCAAACTACGTCATTGATGAAGTACAAAGGCAACTTCTTGAATGTAACTAAACCACCACTTTGCAGAGCGCTATGACCTACATACCACAGAAAAATAAAAATACATGCTCTCTACATAATGTTATCTACTTAATATGTATATTATATTTGCACCCACATTTTAGGGAATTGGGGTACAAACTGAAAAAGTCAATGTTTTGAAATTAATTTGATGTGTATGAATGATGCCCCAAATATGTCAGGACAAACCTGGGTTTCCTCAAACGAACAGTCTTCCCACTTTCTAGTGGTACCCAGATGATGCTAACGAATGCTTAAACCCTTTGAAAGACTATATACAAATAGAAAGGAACATCAAGAGCAGCAAGCACACTACTTGAGCAAACAAAAGTCACTTCTTCCATTATGTATTTTCTAAACATAAAATCAGCCTTAAATACAACAGACTGCATAAAGCACAAAACTTCACTGCCAGAAAAAACTTTTGAGTTTGAAAACAAGACATTTGTTGTTTATACTAAAGTCACTGAGGTTTCACAGATAAAAAGGAAGAATTGCTTTCGAGATCTCAATGATGCTTATCAAAATGGAAGAAGGCAGTGATTACACACTGAAATGTGAAAAGATTAGTATTTGGGCTCCCAGAACACAGATAAACTCATCAAGAATTACTGTTTATTGGTTATTGGAATGTTTCTCCTTAAATGCTAACACATCTCTTCTAAAATGTACCAGGTATACTAATAAATGTTACATGTCACATGAAACTGAGAACTGATAATGGCCAAGGAATGTATGATAGTGCCTCAAACAAGCATCTTATGCAAATAAGGCTTTTTATTTTCCAGGCTGTGAACTTCCAGAAACCGGTATTTTTTTCCTCTCCACTAAAGCCTCAGTTATCTCCTTAATAATGCTCCTGAGAGTAGAAAAGAGTTCCACTAATTAGGATAATCTCCTATCTCTAGCTCATCTATTTCCCTGGGAGAATTGTTTGAAAACAATTTCACCCTATCTAATATACCTTCAGGGCCTCACATAACTTTTCCCATATCATTTCTTGGCTTGTAGTTTTATTTTTCTGATACATGCAGATATTGATTACCTAATTTTTTTTTACATCAAAACACCTGTATGGGTTGCATACGTGGTTTACCCTTGAAAATAATGACCAAGTAAAATATATTCAAGGGAGAGAGAAAGCAAATAACTGTATTTTCCAGTTAAACCAACAAATAGCCAACAGTTTTAAAATAGCTTCCTTTAATACATGCTGTATTTTTTTTTAAATAATATGTTCACAAAAACACTGGGTCCAAAAAATAGTCTTCTTTAATGCTAGGTTATGGTTAATTACAATGCTTCAAACCTCCAAGGAGTCTCAAGACTTTAATTCATATGCTTGGCGAATCATGTCTTTATAATGACATTCAGAGACACTAGGTTCAGCAGTTTTTCCTTTTCCTTTGTCATTCATTATATTCCAAACATTTGTGTCCTACAATCTATGTAGGGCAACTGGCTTTATAACTATTCTTAGCTCCATAAAGCCAAATATGACAATTCTATAGCTATTCCTGCTTTGTCTTTTAAATATTTTATCACTTGATTGATTGGCTAGCTCAAGTTTTATGAAAAGGATGGCTCAAAAATAAGGAAATGGCATGGAAAATATGTTTTCGAGTCCTTGTAAGTTTCTGATTCAAAAGAGAATCATCAGACGAATGAACTACATTTTTTTCCTCAAAGAGAAACCTAAGAGTTAAAATACATATTGGCATGCAAGTTGAGATACTCTCCGAGATTCATCTCAGAAGTTATCATGGTAGGCTTTTTAAAATGAACTTTATCGAAGAAGTAAGGCTTAGTCTATTTCATTTCATGCTTCAGGTTATTGACCCCAAACTGTTTAGGCAATGACAGGGTCTCTGTAGTCAAGAATTAAAATAACCTGAAGGAAAGCAAAGGCATTGATATGACCCACAGGTGTTGTCGCTGAGGGTGGTACTGTGCAGCTGCTATGATGGTGGTGTGTTATGGTTTTGTGTTGTGGGGGTGCTTATGTGATGTGGTTTGGCCACATTCTTTCTCATATGAGTAGGTAGCATGTAGAGGTTGATAGTGGACATCAGCAGAGAGATGCACTAGCTTTACTGGAAAGAAAGTTAGAAATAAGTAATTCTCAACATGAAATCAGGTATATTAGGCAAAAAAAACTTCTCATAACGAACACGGTATTTGAAGAATGTGTTTTTTTCTGTGAGTTTTATTCTGGGACGCTTCAAAGATAAATATATCACATGTGTTAGAGAATTATGAAAATCAATGAAATAAAATCCAGTTGCTCAGCAAAGGAATAAGCCATGTAGCACAAATTCAATGAAGCACATAAAAAAATTAGTTTGGAGATTCTGACCAAAAACAATACCTGAAATCCTGATAATTATCTATTAGCAATAAATAATCATTTTCATACATTCAAGTCAAGTGAATTTCTAATATCAGACATGGAGAACAGATGACTTATTTTAACTTAAAAATGATATGAAGATATGTAATAGAGAGTAAGCTGAATACAAATGAACTTGGCAAATGATAAAAGGCTGGTAAATATTACAAAAACCTATGAGACAGGAAAGTCATAATGACATAGACCCAGGGGTGATTAGCAGAAATACTGAAAACAGAATGGAATGACACTTGGGAAGATACAAGGGGTTTTGCTCATGGCAAAATAGATGTAATGCCAATATTCATGTGGTAGGAGAAACAAATGAGGAAATAAAAAGAGATCTAAGAGAACAGGTATAAGAAAATCAGTAGGGAATTTAAAGGATGTAAGAGAAATCAAACTATTGTTACCAATGTAGGTGACTCTGATAAATCCTTACCTAAATATATTGTTTTAATTTTTACATCAGATCAATATAGACAAACAGATCAGTAAAAGAGGTTTCAAATTAAATCTAAGAATATTGTGAGGTTAGGTTTATTGAACAGGGCAAGTCATTATAGATCATTTTTGTGCCTACAGATTAGGAAAGAACTGGGATAGAATAGCCAAGTGATCAGGTGAAAGAAAAGTGAGAGTATCTTTCCTTAATGTTTCTTATAGAACAGAAAGAGGCCAGAATTGGTAAGGAGAGATGCCTGTTAAGCAAAGGACCAAAAACGCTGAGCATGGACAGTACTAACTTACATAAAGAGGACACAGTCTATTTCTACTGTATACATAAGGACTGTTTCAGAATTCAGAGGGGGAGAGTCTGTCAAATGTTTACAAAATTTTATGATTATGATACATGTATATTTTTATTAATGGAAAGTTTTATATGTCAAATTACCAAAAGCTTAATGTACAGAACACATACACACCTACAAATACACACAACTGCTATGGAATGTTTCACAAGAGTTAAGTTGATGACTTAGGTACAGGTCATGTTAAAATTTGGCAAAATTCTGCAAAATGGATTCCTTGAGGACATTATGCGAAGTGAAATGAGCCAATCACAAAAAGACAAATACCATATGATTCTACTTATATGAAATACCTAAAGTATCAAATTCACAGAAACAAAGTGGAATGGTGGTTCCCATGGGCTGGGGGAAAAGGTTCAGGGAAAGTTGTTGAATTGGTTTAGTCTTAGTTCTGCAACATGACAGTTCTTGAGACCTATTTTTCAACAATATGAATATACATACCACTAAAGTATAGTACAACATGGTGAAGATGGTAAATTAAGATGTGTTTTTTTTTACCAGTTTAAAAAAAAATCTAAAATTAGACAAAATTGTGAAATTAGAAAATCTTAACTGTGTCTTCTCTCTTTCTCACCCACAGCCCCTGTTGTTCCCTGTAATATGGACACTAGATTCCCGATCCCCCAGTTCATCCTTTTGCCCATTGTTTTTCTGGTTCCATTCAAGCCTCCTGCCTCTCTGGAGAATCCCCTGGGATAATCTCTCTCCAATTTCCCACTGAAAGTCTTCTCCCCCTTGAGTGAAGTTGTCTTGTAAGCTGATAACCCACTGATTTTCCCTAAAGTATTTCTCCCAAGACATTTACTCTATACTACTTATGCTATAATAAATTTTAAATATGTTGGCCTTTAATTGATTATGCCTGTCACAAAGGATTATTGTAGAAGAAACCCTTACCCATGTATGTGGTGGAATGTGGTGGGGGAAAACGAGGAGATCCATTTATTTGAAAGAGAAAGGGCTTTAAATCAGACAACCTATTTCCCTAGGGTTTAGGAGTTGATAGAATGCTAGTCATGTATGAATTTACCTTCTCAAGGTGCATGCATGCATGTATGCACACACGTGTGCATATGTGTGTATATACAAAGAGAGAGGTACCTCTCTGGATGGTGACAGAGAAGCTGCTCTTAACCACTAATTCTGAAGTTAGGATAAATTAATTTTACTATGATGTCAGGACATCCTTTCAAATTAAGCAGAAAACTATTGAGAGATTTTAAAAGAAATGTTGTCCATTCTATTACTCAGAGCAAATGACTTTAAAATGAACTTTGGCACAGCAAACATAAAAGGCATCTGTGGAAGTAATCATATCCTGGAAAAAGAATAGTCCTGATTAAATTATTAAATCTTTTCAATCCATAGTGTCCTCTTTTATTCTTTTTTTAAATGAGATGTTGGTTGTAAATACTAATATATTGCAAAATCTTTTTAATTTGCCAAGATCCCTTTATTTTTATATTGTGAACATATCTAAACTATGCAGAATAAAAGACTAAAAGCTTTCAAAACCAATATTGCTAACCACTTTTGGATAGATTCTTAACATCAACTATGGTCTTAGTGAAATAGCCATTTTTTTTTCACCTCACAGTACTACTTAGCTTTTTATTTTGTAGAAATATGGAGGGATTATGAAAATAAAATGAAAGGCTAGATGCCATTAGACTGGAGATAGATTTTGGTCCAGTACAAACTGTGCCTTGAAATAAATCTAAAGCATTTATGTTTAAACCAGCAAGAGAGCAGTTTAATTTTCCATTAAATCACAGTTTAGTGCACTCCAGAAACACATGAAGTGACTGGAAATTTTAGCTATATGATGATACTTATATTTGTACTCCACAAACACACATGCTCAAATGCCATTTACAAATTCCAAGTATATATTAAACAGAAAAAGGAAGAAGAAACAGTCATGTAGGGTAGACTGTATGTAAAAACTCATCCATTTGCAAAAAATAGCCTGCAAATAAATTTATTCTGGAACACACACCGACAAATATCTGGACATAGGAAAGAAATAAGGAGCAATGTATAATTAGCAACAAATATGCGAAGAACTTTGATTATAAAGCAAATACCTGATTATTTTCAGCAAAAAGTGTACGTGTGTCATCTAACCCCTTTCCCTGTATCTAGCAGACTGAGAGATACTGAATAATTTAAATTATGCTAGTCAATAGTCTACCACATAGGACAATTAACATTTAATGCCAGGAGACTACACCATATAGCTGAAAAAGCACTAGCTTTGGGAACAGACACAGCCTTATATCCTAAGTGTGCTACTTTCTATAAATAGAGCTTCTGAGTCTGTTTTTTTTCTTTTTAAGTGGGATAATCTGTATCTCAAAGAACTGTTATCATGAAAACATTAAACAGCATCTATAAACCAAATAGAGAGTGCCTAGCACATATTAGCTTCTCAATAGATATTAATATCCCTTCCTTCTCCAATTAGGTTATCTTATTATGAATGATATGTAAAATTCAACTCCCTTTAAACACAACATACCAAAATACACACTAAAATGTCTATACAGTCTTCTTCTCCTTCCTAGGTAATTCATTTCTGGAAACCCAGGGGCAATTATTGGAATTTAAAAACAGAATTGCTATTGAGATTAATGGTACATATTTACTTCATAATTACAATAGCTAAAACACATGTGAGATGCTTAATACTCATGTAATTGAAATGGGTAACAAAACAAAAACAGTGAAAAGAAGTTAATGAAAACACTGCAAGTGATTCCCTAAGTCATCACTATTATAAACTAGCTATTCAATAGTATTTGATAAGAAAATCTAAACCATAGTGCATTAACTATGCATCAGGATTTATTTCACTTCTCTTTGCTCAGTCATTTATAAGATGTGGGAAATTCTAATTAGTCCCCTGAATGCTAATGCCTTGTTAAATGAAAATACATGTATTAAACTGTGCATTAAGTTGGGTTTATCTTGGAATTTGATTATATTAGTATCTTATAAACCTCTCCTTTCTAAAGCTTTTGTCTGTGGAGAATCAAAAATATAATTTCTCCCACGATGTACATTCTTGTCCAAACACTTAAATGTGTCCACAATATCCCAAGGAACAAAGTTGTCAAAAGTACATTCATCAACCCACTCCAGAAGACTCACAGCTCCCCCCATCTTCCCAAGAAGAGTGGAGATACAGAAGGCAGGAATAAGAGTGTGTTATATATAAAAGACAGCTATTTATTTGATTCTAACTCAATTCAGTGTTTCAGAAACAATCTGGGTATTATGAAACAATTGTTAAATATATAATTATGTTCGATGTTTATAAGGTAAGAATCTACTGGCTTCTAGATAGAGTTAGTTGAAGGCTTCTCTTCATTTTTTCAAAAAGAGAATATTAAGGCTTAGAAAACATCAGACTGGTCCAAGACCACTAACCTACAGATAGAACGAACTATGATTCTGTCCTTTTCCCAAGTTTATTCCAATGTCTCAGCTACCAAATGAATTGCCCTGGGAACAGAGTATTGTGCTGAAACACACACAAGCTAACATGTATCATAACATTAACAACTAGCACACATTTGCAGGGATTGTTCTAACTCCTCCCTAGCAATGGGTTAAAGGAATTGAGAACATCCTGTTTTTGATGCAAGCACCCTCTGTAGGCTTCTATTTCTTCAACTGAAAATCGGTTTATTGCAAGATAATGGCAGTGGGACACTAGAACTGTGCTTGTCTGCAACAAATAGGTACATAATGTGGGCTACTTCTATTGTGGATATGAAAAACTTGGTGAATGAATAGGTTTTTATTTCATATGCTATTTTAAAATGTGTACATAATATGTTATTTTTCCTGAAACAGAGATGAATTTAATTTTTGTGCCATTTTGGGGAGAATAAGTGGAGGCCAAGACCCAAGATAAAGACAGCAGGCTCATACGGGAATTGAACCTGCAACTTTAGTTATGCCAGAAAATTTCTGTAATGTATTTAGCTACCTAGACACAAGAAACCATGTTAAAGGATTCATAGACTATTTTAAATGATGGTTTTCAATGAACTTGGGCAGTCTCATAACCCAGAAAACACATATGTATGCTAATTGCTTAAATTTTTTGTGGCATTCGCAATATGGGAAGAGTTAGCAAAATGGACAACAAAAAGACATGACAGCTAAAGGTTTAGCCCTCCAAACCATTTTTTTTAAAGATGCCTATTCTAAATGAAAATCTTCCTCAAATGAATTACATACTTTTTTGTTTTTAAAAAACTGATCAAACTACTGAACCTGAATTAACATTTCGTTGGCGACCTAGGGTCATCATTAGGAACACCGATTATCATATGGTGGTGCTCTTGGGGATTAGAAAAGTTGGCGGGTCTGCTAAACTCTTATTAAATAGGTCAGTTTCTGTGCTTTTTGAGTTTCTGTGCAGGCTTTTTATAGATTTTCTGTCAACTCTTTTGTTGTCACTTTCAGTACTATCATCGTGCTGGGCCCGAGAGTCCTGTTCCCTGTTCTCATTCGCTGTTTACTCATAGGCAGTGGGTTTCACACCAGATAACCAAGCTTGTTAAAACCATTAATAAACTAAGATTTTGTGGGTTCTTAGGGAACACTTGAGAGAGAACAATGCCTTTGTTCTGTTGCGTGACTTTGTGGTTGCATTGTTTTATTGTGCATATTTTACTGTTGGAACCTTGCTTCCTCTTAGCTCTGTTGAGAAAAGTAGGTTGGCAGAAAGCTGAATCCTGAGAGGTGGGATGTTAACTGTTCATTAAATTAAGTAGACAGACTGCCACTGCAGTATCCGGTGCAATAGGCAGACAGGTCATGTCTGGAAAAGTTGGGGTGCACAGCTGGAGAAAGGCAATAAAGCTATTTGAAGTTAGAGTCTGAAAATAAACAGGACTCTTTCAAATTTGATTTGAAAAGTCACTAAATTGCACAAGTTGTTGAACCTGAAAAATATTGCCATATTCCATGTTATTCTTACTTCATCAAAACGTGTCCTTTGGAATGGAATGGCTTATACTGGCAGCTTATTTGCTGCAACCTATCCTGTTTGCAAATGTAGGAAAAACATGGCTATTTTTAGTTGATTCCATCCAGGCAGGAAAGTACCCCACCACTTCACAGCCTAAAACAAGCAATTAGTGGTGATGCTCTCATTATAAATTGCTTTCTGTGGGCATAATGAGTTTTCTTTTCCTTTTCCTTTTAAAGGAACTTAGATACATGGGACATATGAACTAAACTGTGTTTGCCTGACATAAACAGAATTTAAAGCTCTTGCTGAGATTACCGCCCTTTTAGTACCTTCCTCTATTCCTTCATGACACAAAGGCTGAATTTTAAAAACTTTTGTACAGCAAAAGCAATTTATACATATAAAAATACTTGGAGTGCCCTCGGGTTGTTCATGTTGCAGAGAGACGGAAAACGAGTTTGATTTTAAGTTTAAGCTTCAAACATTTATGGCCTAAATGGGGATGTCATTCTGAATTAAGCCTCAAATGTTTTTTTTTTTTATAGTCAAGCAAGGGTATCATTTCTAAGATGAGCTATAAAAGAGTGAAGCAAGGCCCCAGTTACTGGAACTCATCAGAGAAGTTTTTCTCCCTAAAGAGAATGGATTTCAACAGACGATGCCTGTCTCCTTCCAATCCGGGCACGGAGGCACCTCTTCCATGAATACCTTAGCAGTTTCAATCAGAGGAGATATTTTATTTTTCCCTCCTGCTGCTACCAGATATGTCAGGGCTGCTGATGTAAAATCACTGCCTCCTGACAGTGACTGCTCAGGGCTGTGCTTCCCCACCTCACCAGCCAAGGACACCAACTCAGTGTCACCCATGTCCTTTGCAGTGTGTCCAGGCCCTTCATCTCTCTCTTCACACCCTGTGTCCTTACACAAACATATCCTTTGACACTTTCTCTCCTGTACCTACTTTTTATGGCTACTAATGTCTCCTACATTAAAATTAGGCAATGATTCCACAAAGCCAGGAAGATAGAGGACTAACCCCAGGCAGCTTCAAGAAGTAGTTCCTTAATAGGCCCTGATGTCCTTTGCTCATTTTTGCTCCCCTTATCATGCTTCCTGATTGCTCCAGATCTTCATACACTTCCAGCTTTCCCCAGGCCCCTAGATTTGGTTGCAGTTCTCATTCCTTCTGGTCTGTTACATAGTGATCAGGAAATAAAAAGCATCAACTAAAAATGTTACATTCAGAGAGAAAATACATTTTTGTGTCACCACTCACAGGAAGTGCATGTGTGCTATTGTGGTGGCTGTCTAGCAACATAATGTTTTAACTGAGGTTTTGATCAGGGAGGAAAGTTTAAGGTCATTGGTAAGCCACTGCAGAGTGGTGTGTACGTGTGTGTGCATGTATGTGTGTGTGTGTGTACATGTGTGTCCCCATGTGTGTTTGTGTGTGAGGTAGTTGATATGAGACAGTTTAGGCAGACAGACCTAAATATCATTCTCAATCCATACTTCATCCATACATATAGGCTTTATTTTTAAATATAGATCACGGTTTTATGTGAATGACTGAGCTTATAAAAATATTTACTACATAGTTTAGATTATCCTTTTTATATTTTTCTCTAAGATTATTTGGGATTTAATAGCCATCTGCTATTTTTGCTAACTCTATACCAGTACCAGAATTGATAGCAAAGATGTTTGAAAAAATATATATATGTATTCCAGAATCTTCTAGTGACTCAACTTTTCAGGGCCTATGAAGACTTACAAAAATTCTCACTTGCAAATTGCATGACCTAGAATCCCACCTCTAAATAACTCAGTACAACTTCTCTCAGAAGGACTTTTCTGATGCCCCACTACCCACTTCAACTTCATATCCTACCCTCACTCCATCAACATCGAGTGTGGTTCTTCATTCTCCCAGCCACTTACTCCTTTTGTTTCATACTCACTAGTTTATGTAGATTTCTTACAACTGACTTACAAGCTTCCTAAGAACAGAGGTTCTTTTAATTTATTTTATAGCATTGCCAGATAGATATGGTATATTTTGTGTGTGTAGCACTGTGCTTTAGGAGTTCTATGGGTATAAATTGTGGAGGAAAGACTCATTAATAATGAAGTAAGAAACAACATACTTTTAAAGTTGGTTTATGCAATTCCTTTATTCCTCGCATGAAGGTCCATTTTTGAAATCCCTTATTAGGTCTTACTCACAGAATTAGAAACTGATTTTATAAATAGGAAGGATGCTTGGTGCTATGGAGTATGTTATTGTGTTCAAGAAAAATCTATTTAAATCAGGCAACTTGTCTGATGGACCAGGTCATTTTATTTTCAAAATGTATAATAGGAAAACCCTTTAAAATCCTCATAATAGTTTCCTTTATTCCTATAATTGGAGTGTTACTAGCATGTAGAAATGTTACAAAGTCAGTTCAGGACAAGCCTTCCAGAGTTAACTTCTGTCAAAGTATGTGAAACAAGAAAATGTGGCTGTTGTACAAACAAACCTTAAGAGAACAGTCAAGACCAGATAACAATATTTCTGCAAAAGGATACTATTTGGGATGTCAGAGGGTGAAGGAAATTTTATATTCAAGGGAATCCATGAAGCCTGTAAGCACCTTCACAAAGGAAAAATCTACAGTAGAAACCTAGGTTGGTGAACAACAAACTTCTCTGTGTTTTCCTGCCAGGGGAACATTTCATTGTTCAGATATAATTTTTAAATTCACAAACACACACACACACACACACACACACACAATATATATATATATATATATAATTTTTCCTGATAACAAATATGTTTATTCTTCCCATTTTTTTTCAAATCTCTGTCCCAAATGAGGTAGTCTGAATATTCTTTAAGAATCATGTGTAATTTTCTCAAACATAGAAAGAGAAGAAAATGGTCACTTGGGAGATAGTAAATGAGACAAGGGTAAACCTTGGTCATTCTACAGAGAGAGTAACCTGGCTGGTGAATCAAAAACACTGAGCAAAACACTGAGAATATGCACATTTGTATATAGAATTGATGCTTCCAGGATTCCTCAAGGTTTCCAAAGGTTCCTCAAGTCTAATACTGACTCAAAACTTTAAAGTGCTAATCAGAAAATGAATTGTACTTTTTTTCCATGTGTCTAACCAAAATAAAGACTTATGATCACACTACTCTGAGTTATAGATGACCAATTTTAAAGATGCAATTGCAAAGTGCTATTTTGGAAAGAGGAGTGGTTTTCATCAAAATCATCATGTGGTTGACTGCAGTGATCAGACAGCCAGTCAACTAAATTGCTTGCTTTAGATAAAAGTTACCAATTTCTACATTGTTCATCATGTTGATATCATATAGGCAATACACAATCTTAAACAGAAATAAAAAGAAATGTATATCATTCTATTGTCAAGAATACCTATAACTTTGAACCTCCTGTTATGGAATTCCCAGAGTTTTCATGAATTACAGAAGTCTATGAGATGAAAGAGATATTTTTACCTAACAATAATGAACTACAAATAAAATAATTAATATATTATATCCCCTTTTAATATACATTATTCTTAAAATCCTAATACATCAAGATACAAAACAAATTATTTAAACAAAATATGGAAAGCTGAGAAACATATTTAACCATTAATTTGATTATATTACATACAGAGTATAGGATTAGAAATATGAATCTTAAAAAATAAAATTGGAAGACAAAATATCAGAATGCATTGGTAAGATTAATCGTTGTTTTATAAAACTTCTCTTTTAGTTAATGGTATCTATTGAAAATACATATGTGTATTGACTGGGTCATAATGTGAAATGTATTTCTTACTGAAGGTCACAGTCAAAGGTTAAGAGTCAGTTTAAGTATGTCACAGTGTAGCATACTTTCAAGATGCTGGTTTCTGGATTTGTTTACATGAAATTCTATAATGAGATGGAAAAATAACCAAATCTGCTTTATATATTAGCCATTTGTAAACAATGAGACAACACCCTGAAAGGTTGTCTCACTTTTTAATTTAAGTGTTAACAGCCTTTGGCAGAAAAGAAATTATACTAAGCAAAAACATATGACAGACTTTTGAAATGTAGAATTTATTTTGCTCCACATAAACTATCATTCTTTTATGTAATATTTTGACAAACTGGGGAAGAAATAGGAAGATTGTGCAGATAATATGACTCACACTTTACATCAGTTTCACTAAGCATCTGCTACTTAAAGGCCATATGGGTAAACAGAAGTCATAGGTTCCCGTTGCTACCAGAGCATTGGTAAAGCATCAGATTCATGAAAATATGTTATCTAAGTGTCCTACATATATTTTAAACCTTAGCTCATGTCAGAAAAACATCCAGTGTAGCATGGGAGCAGAGAGGAAGTTAAAGATTAAACTGCTCCCTGAAAGTTATCAAATTTTATCTGCACCCATGTAGAAGATATTATCAATTAGAGGGATAAATGGCAAATTATAATTCAGACACTGCTTGAATCCAACTGTAAACAATCTATATTTATTGGGATAGTGATCAGAAAAAGAAAATCATACTATATATAATGTACATAATGGTATGTACCATTATATATATATATATATATATATATTACATATAATTATATAATAATTTATGGAGTTAGTTATTTATATGAATAGTGGTACTTCAATATGCCTAAATGGGTATCTATTAAGAGGTCTATACAGAATGAGAGGCATTGTTTTCATATAAAGAAGGACTGCATTGACATGACTTTCCAAATCACAGAGAATGGAAGGTTAAATAATGTGCTATGACAAAACTTCAATCTAAGTTTAGTTACTATTATTGGCTACTCCAGGGTATTTGCTTTTCACTTAACTTTACCTAAGAGAAAATAATGCAAAAGTTGATTTTATCCAATGAGCGACCATATTTTAAAGTTCATTACACATTATTAAGAATGAAAAAAAAAATGTCTGGAGTTGAAGTGAGACTTAAACAGGATCCTGAATTGAATTTCTAAAAAATGTTACTTCATAAAAATGTCAGAACTTGTATTCTTCATCAGTAATGGGAAAAGACTGCTCCTTATAGATTTAGTGTAGTTTTTTGTTCTAAAACTCCTGAATGCAACTGATTTGATCAAAAGTGAAAAGATGAGATAAATTTGCACAGATGGATGGATAGAAGCACACATTCATAATGATTTTTCTCTATCAGGTAATACACAGAATTGATGATAATAAAGGCAGAACAATTACTAAAGCACATTCAACACAACTACAGATAAACTATTGATCCAAAGTAATTGTGATGAACTTAATTACATTCTAGATTTGAAAGGTTTTCTAACAAATATCATTACTTAAAAAGGACCTATGTCCCTCTGTAAGAATGTAACTTCTTTCACTGACAAGAGTGCAGTGTAAACTACATAAAATTAAATGTGTAACTTAGATTTAGTGCACAGGCAGAAGAGGCAGAGGTACATATGAGGTACTTAGGATATGGCGAAAGGAATGTACCATATGCCACTTAAGGAATAAGCATTTGGAACATTACTTAATCCAGGTTTTAAGTGAATCCTAGGTAAAGGGAAAAATTTTATGAAGCAGGGTTATTTTATGAATACTATCAGGTTTACTAATTGCTATCTGTGCATATGTACATACTAATCTATCCAAAAAATTGACAGTCTATCATTCCTCTAGAAACTTTAGTTAACCCAAAGTGATTCAGACCTAGTTTTTTTCCTAGTGTGTCAATCCTATCAGTAGGAGGCAAAAATTCAAACAACAATATTTCTTGGGTCTTTATTGTTTTCAATACACTCTCCCAGTTCCAATTTTCCTGATCTCCACCATAATCTAGCACCAATTTTCTTCTTTCTTAAGTCATTCTCTTCTCTAGTCCTATATGAGAAAGAACTCAGCTGACTGGTACTCCCAACTATACCCCATCTAAGGCATTCTCCTCCAATGCCCTTTACTGAACAGTGGTATTTCCAGGTAAGTGCAACTTTCTCTCCTTTATAACCATCCAACCCACCTTTCTGGACACCATCACCTCCTAATACCCAGCTCATACTCTAAACTTTTGACAGAAATGACTGCTTACCATTAATTTAAACATATTTTACATTGTTTCACAGGTTGAGTGCTTTGCCCAGACTGCATGTGCTTGTACTGGAAAGTCCTTAGTCTGTCAAAACAAAACCTGTTCTTAAAATCTCAAATTCAATTTCCTTTATGACATTTCTTTCTGAATCTTTTTCTATGGTATGACTTTTTCTCCTTTAAACCCCACAGCCCTTTGTACGTCTAAAGTACTTGTCATGCTATTTTAATACAGTGGTGATATATCATGCAGCATTTAAACTATGAACATGCAGCTAAACACATCAGGCCTAACGACAGGAACAGCATTTTTTAAAAATTAGTAACCGCTTATGTGTTTTGCTTTATTTTGTTGTTTGACCTGATAAGCAACCCAACAACCTTATCTGGAGCCCAACCAAACAACAGTCTGGAAAGAAGACAATGAACCAAACTGGACTTGTTGAGAGACAGTGTAACACACACAAAGCCATGTACACAGAAATTTATAGGTGAATTATGAAAGTTCATAAGATAATCTTTATTATACATGATTTTTACATTAATCATTGACTCTGGGATTCAACTTTTGGTTGAATCTACTTATTTACAGTTATGCAAATTTTGTCTCATTACTTTAATGGACAGTATAATCAGGAAGGTAGACTATTCATATTTGAATGCTCAGTGTCCTTAGTAGTACCTTACACATACTTACCGCTTAACATGTATTTTTGTTACTTTGATAGAAAAGTAGTTTGGCTGTCTAAGCAGCCATAAAAGTCTCAAAAAGAAAACAGTCATGGAAATCAAAGAATTTATTTAAATTCTAAGTCTCAAAAATCGTACAAACAGACTATTTTAGGACTTGTTTACAGAGCTTATATTTTTTAAAAGCTTATGTAGTTTAAAGATATCTTCACCACTTACTTCACTTTCTAAATTGAAAGCTCCTAAGGACAGTAATGATCTTAGTATCTGCTAAATTGTTGTAGTTTGTCTTACATTGATCTTGCAAAGGATAACTTAGCTCTCTGATATGCTTCCAGAAAAATCTCATAATCGAGACAAGGCAAATACTAGAAAAGAAATTGCAGAAATAATTGGCTAATTTATTGCACTTTTTTAAAAACAGAGCCTAGTATAGTGGCTGGTGAAATGAGACAGTGTGCTTACAGGGGTGTACACAGGTCAGAGAAAATCCGATACAATTTCTTCAAAGCAGCTATGCACCATTCAGTCCAGAAGGCTGAAGAGCAGTAGCAAATCTAGAAGCAGAAGCTCAACTGAAAGCTTATCAGACGACATCAGATGTGATAGCCACACTGGTAATAGCCCTTCTGGCTGTGGCACTCTCAAATAGAAAGGGAAACCAAGTCCATAAAAAACTGACTTGCTTTTATTTTGCTCAATTTTACCCTCTTTCTCTCTAACTCTCCCGTCAAATGCTCTAATTTTGGAAAGTCACTATTTCAGATCAACTCCACAGAGGACTGCATTTTGTCACTTTGCAATCAGTGACTCAAGCAGTCATATCACTTTTGTTCATAGCTACTGTGTTCCTTCCAAATTGGTCTGGGATATTGAAAAACAACATTGGAGGTAATGCTCCTGAAAAAAAAAGCATCCTATTTCTCCCTTTGGCTTTTTTCATTTCCCTCTTCAGCATTTTGATTACCTATTTCATTTCAGATCTACACTTGTTTTGTCTCAGAAAAAGGATTTCCCTATTGGTTATGTTGATAAGCCAGATTTGAGGAGGTCCAGATCCAAAAACTCCCTTAGGAGTAATAAAATCTAATACTGGCCACTGCAGGAAGTTTTAAACCTGAACATTAACTTTTATTTCAATTGAATTCTCATTTAAACCTTTAGTTTACAGTAACTATGGCTAGAGCTCACAACTATTGCAATCATAGTGCTTGGAGAGCTGGAAGGTTTTTTAAAACATTTAAGTTGAACCTTTTATTTTAGGCTATATACAGTCTGACCCAGAGATAAATGTTGGAAAAACATAGGCTATGTAAAGGTGAACTAACTACATTATGGCTCCATGTCGAGTCTGTGTCACATTGAAAAAAACAGACTAGCAATTTAATTTTTTGTTGTGGTTTCTCAAAGAACATGATAGGGAAAGTCTATCCATAAAGTAAAGTAAATGCTCTTGAATCTGACTTTCTTATCTCTTTGCAACCCACCTGCCTGGAGACATCCTCAAATTCTCTTTCCTCTGCCTAAAATTCCCCTAACTTGCTAGCTTGGGCCACTAGGGTGATGGTATTTTCTACCTTTCCCACCCCTGCACCCCAACCCACCTTTTAGTCTATCCATTATTGCTTCTCCATGAAAGTTTTCTCTTTCTAGTGTAAATTAAATCTCCTCTTTCTAATATTTCTGATTTCCTACATTCCCTATTATTCTGATCAACATCACAAAAATGCAAAATCCACTTAAGTAGAAGGTAGGAGAATCACTTTTTAAAAACACCATGTGGGAGCCCCAGACCTCTCTTTGGTGGAGCCCAGACAATTTAAAAAATCCTTCTCAAGTCTTTCTAATCTAAACCAAAATGAAGAAACACTGATTTGGAGATTTGTGGTGTTACACTAAGGAAAGCACCATATTTTTTTTCTTAGGGATTTGGCCACAGAGGAATAGTGGTGGTGATAATGGGAAGAGGTGACTGTCATGGGTGGGTATCTGTTAGCATCAGGATTCAAGGTGCAAGAGTAAACTAGAAGAATTTGTAATCTGAGTCCCCTGCATGATTTAGCTACCATTAGACTCAGGTTTGGTCCCTATGTCTCTGACTGTCACACCCTGAGCAGGAAAAGCATCAGTTAAAAATGCTACATACTAATACCACCTAATTCAGGATCTCTACAAAAAATAAGAAAGATTTGTTATTCACTGGATTCTTTTCCTCATGCATCAAGGTTGGAACTAGGTGCTCCTCTACCTGCACACTTCCTTGGGCCCACACCAGAGCAAGACAGAGAGGGCCAGGCAGTTACAGCAGTCCCTCTTCTGCCTACGTCTGTAACAAGGAAAGCAGCTTAGCTGGCGTGGCCTTCACACAAGACCTTGGATTAGCTGCTGGAGTCTCCTGGTTATAAGGTTGAGGTGTTCATGTATCTGAACTAATCAGGATCTGTTTTGTCAGTAATCCACTATCAAGAGATGGAAACACATCTGTATCAGTGCAGGTACATTGACTCTATCCTCCTGTCTTAAACAGGAGCTCTGTAGTTGGTCTTAGGTTTATTTCCAAAGTACTTCATTTCTTTCCCCATTTTCTTACTCAAACTTGATTAGCTTCATGATGATGTGGATTCAGCTAGCCTCTAGTTTTAAGATAGATCCTTTTTTATCTATATATCATGTATTTACTATCTACCTAGAGTGCTAGCTAGTGGCTATGTGTAAAACAGCTCTAGCCATATCAAATGTTTCTAGAAACTGTAATACACTTTCCCCTCACAGACTGTTGTTGAAATCACTCTATTCTTTACATAAAGGTACCATATATAAATATCATATCTTGTTGATATGCATACGTATTCAACATATGAATGTAGGCAAATCATCCTGCCATCAAGTTTCTAGGCCAGTGAAGCAGGTTGCAATACAAACAGAAGTTGGGTGACTTCAGACCAAAAATATTCCCTAATGTTGAACTGTAACCTTCACCTAGTTATATTTTTCTGCTTTTAATGCCACGTCCAGGCTATTTTAGTAGCATGCTCTAACAAAGACCCTGAGTACTATTTTTCTTGCTTCTATAGAAACTCCACCCAAATTTCTAATAGCAAATAGCTAGTGTCAGCAGTTCTAATGCAAGACCCAGAGTAGCAGCCAATTTCTCAGGGAATTTTCTATCACTGGAGCTGTGCAAATGCCTTGAACTAGCCTAAATGTAACTACCTAGACCTCTATCATCCACAAAGGGCTCTTATTTAAGAAAGTCTATGCCCATGGAAGTTGAGTTTTATAGTTTTATAAGGAAGCCTGTTAGAGCTCTGATTGGTCTCCAATGCTTCTCTCTGCAGTAATAGTCTAAGAAACACAGTCTTTGTAGGACAAATCTTTACCCTTTTCACCATAAGCCTAATG
Source organism: Manis pentadactyla (assembly GCF_030020395.1). NCBI lineage: Eukaryota > Metazoa > Chordata > Mammalia > Pholidota > Manidae > Manis > Manis pentadactyla. Next base: position 28,700,412 of record NC_080026.1, on the reverse strand, counting down.
AGATTATAACCACCATGAACATATCCTTTGGGGTATGAAACTTCGGTACAGCTGAGTACTGAACCATAAAACCTGGCTCCCAAATATATAATCCACATAAGTTAATTCAAGGGTCCTCACAGTTCAGTGGTGGTTTAAATCAACAAGTGAAGATATTTTAGAAGTAATCTAAACATTGTATGATCCCCTCAGAATATTACAAAGGGGATCCTATTCATAAGGGGTTGCTAAATTCCTGAAATGCTTCAATTTTTATAGTAGCTCTTGCCAAAACACTTCTCCCTCACTTTAACTCCCTAAAACTCTTCAAAAAACTCATCTGGGCTCTCTACTTTTCCAGTTTCCTTCCACCTTTCTGGATTTGTTGTTTTCTCCTGGTGCAGCAAAATTTGAAGAGATAAGGAGAAAGGCCAACGAGCTATAAATATTCCCACATGAACTGTTTTTACTTTCCAAAGGAAATCCTTGCATCCAGTCTATAAATGATAAAAACTAAACAAGTACAGTTTAAAGGTTTGACAATCCTGAAACTAATTGGTTAATATGGATATAGTACTTATTTTAGCATAGATTAAAATGTCAGTAATATTTGTTGGGAAACTTCAATGTACAAAGTACTGAATATAAATTATTTCATTGATTTTAATATGTTTTGAAATGCACTGTGAAACTGAGAAACTTAAATGTGTGACACAAATTCCAGAAAAGTAGTATTCCTTTTCCTGATAAAGGAGAATAATCTCGACTGAATGCTATGGTTTGTGATTGGACTGCATTAGAGTTAAAGCATAGCTGGGTTACTTTCAGATATCTGGAGGCAAGACTAGTACCTGACTCAAGCAAGTAAATTAAGAGCATACAATCCAGGGATATTATTCTGGAATTTTCCATTCAAAGGTAAGAGATAAACAATTAGTCTGCAACAAGGTACCTATCATTTAATAGAAATGCTGTGTTCCTGAACTTTTAAAGAAATGATAGTTCCCATAAGCTTAGTTGAATGTGTGTATGTGTGTATGTGTGTGTGTGTGTGTGTGTGTAAAAGGTTAAAATAGTTCATATGGAGCAGTTCTTATTCCCATAATTCCATTTGACCATGTCTTACATCAGACAATAAACATAATAGGGAATTTTCCTGGTTCAAAAAACTGTGATGGACTCATTCATAATTTAGTAGAGTTACATTTTCTACTAGTCAGCATACTTAGTAGCTAATATATTCATGTTAGACTGTCATAACTGACCAGTAAGTAATGCATTCTACTCAAAAGTTCATGACATTTGATGCTTTTATGTAAAATATGATGAGTCAACATTTTACTTTATCTTTGAGTCTCTAATTGTGTATACTATATTCATTTTAAATATAGGTCTTTCTATAGTTCCAGGTCAATTTCTTATCCTTACAAAACTCATCTAAGAAAGCAATCATAGAACATGTTTTGAAGAAAACTCCTTGAGAATAATTCTCTGATTAAAAATATGTCCTTAGTATGAGGCCTAAAGTTGAGGTTCTGATCAGCAATTGTCACTATAGATTCTAAGTTCCCATTTTGAAAAGAGATTTTCTTATGACTTTGGCTAGATTCCAGTGAGGTAATTGCATTGCACCTTCTTAATTTTTCATAGAAATTTCAAATGAGTGTAGTTTGTTCCCTTGGACTCCAAGTGGGAAAATGCTACCAAAACTAAGCTAATAAAAACTTACATGTGTAAATATATGTATACAGGTAGATGATAGATGACTGGAAGTTGTTGGAAAGGAAATTGAAACTCATGTTAAAAGAAGAGGGTTTACACTAGGGAAGAATGTGACATGGAAAAAAACATTGTTTCAGACCAGACCAGGTGTTATTTTTCATCACCATGAACTTTCCTGTACCCAGTATCCTCAAGGTGACTGAAGATGATTAACTCTTAAATATAAATCATTGATGTTAGCTTTCTATGAAAATGCCATTTTTTAAACAGGCATTAAGACTTTTTATTAAAGCAGCAAAGTTGTATGTGATGAAATTAAATCATGTTATCAGTTTTATAAATTATAGAAAATGGTTGATCATATAAGACAGATGATCCAATGAACAGAAGAGTAGATAAGACAGATGAAGGAACACATTTCAGACTTTTAGAAGTTATTTATTTTTCATGCCTTAACATCTGAATGCACAATCTACCATTACAGAAGAACTGGTGGTCTACAGTGCATTAAATCTATGTGCAATGCACAGTTGAGTATCAAAATCTTTCTACACTGTAGTTTTCCCAAACTGTTAACAACATCAAACACTAAGCACTGATGACACCATTTTTTTTCTGCTACCACATTAGGAACATCAATAGACATTCAATTTCACTTACAGCATCCATCCAATTCTAGAATGGAATCAATTTTTCTACGAAGTATTTTTCCAAAATTCTTAACTATTATGACAGAAGACTCACTAATTTGGTCTCCTTGTGAGGCAACCTCTACATACAGAGAATAAAGTCTAGCAAAACTAAAGTAAACATGATATATTTTTTTGAAGTACTACTGTAGAGCTCATTCAAATTTGCCATATCCATCTTTGCAACTTGGAGGAACAAAGAAAACTATAGCCCACAGACTAAACCCATCCCATGGCCTACTTTGTATGACCCTTGAAATAAGAATGGTTTTACCTGTTCAAAGAGTGTAAAAACAAAAAAGAGGAAAGAAGGAATGAAGAATATTGAACCCACAGATATGTCATTTATAAAGCCTAAAAAACTTACTATCTAGCCTTTTCAGAAAAAAATTACAGATACCAGATTTAAACTTAAGGAAAGGGTCCTAGTTGAATGATCTGAATGGTATCTTCATGGTTAATTTGGGGCAAAATTAGGTAAGTCCTATTTGAATCTCTGTATTCTCAGGTTTACAGAAGACTTAAAGGCCTGACACTTCTTAACTAAATCAAGACCAAGGGGAGCTCTAGGCTGTGGGCTTGGTCACAGTAAGAAGAGCCTAGAGAAGCAGAATTAGGTCTGGTAGCCAAACACTGAGCCCATTACGTGATCCACTGAGCTCTGCCACCATAAACACACAGGTGATGGCCGAGCACAGTTACAGCAGCTGTTACTGCTAAATAGAAAAATACGCTTTCCATATGCTGAGCAGGACTTTGGAAAGGTTGCCTCAACCACAAGCAAAAAGGGGTATTTTTTTTTTTATTGAGCATCAAACAGACAGGACATACATCCTATTCTTGCTGTACTTATGTGCCATGTCAGAAGATAGTCTGTTTTTCTCTCCCTTTTTTTAAAAGCTGTTACATCATTCAGCTGCTTTCATTTTTATAATAATATAAAGTCCAATTTCAGTGTAGTGAAATGTAAAAGCAAAAAAAAACTGAGCCCAAATAAATAACCTTCAGACTGATATTATTTCATCTAAAGCCCCTGAATGCCTCTTTGTACATGTTTGGAGCAATTTCTTTCACATACTTCCATGTTAGAGGATGCTTTCCACATTTCAGCTCTACTGAGCACATCATGATGCTCTTTCATGGGAAATAAAATTGACCACATTATTTCTAAATCCAAGGACATCTCACCAGCACAAGAAACTTAAAGAATATGAAGTTTCAACAAACCCTGAAGTACACTGTACTATTATTTATAAACATCAACATTGAAAACAACTTACATAATCAAATGGAGGAATTGGTTAACTACACAAGTAATAGTATTTAAGTTGTTAATGTTTGCAAAGCTTTCACTGGTATGGTAAAACACTTAAAATAAAAATCTTAACATAACACGAAGTTTAAAAATCATGTCAACTATGCAATGAAAAAAACCACAAAACTAAACTAGAAGTAGTATTATAGGTTGAACCGTATACCCCCTCACCCCATTCATATGTTAAAGTCCTCACTCACAGCAATGCAGAATCAACAACACAGAATATGATTGTTATTTTGGAGACAGTCTTCAAAGAGATGATTAAGTTAAAATGAGACCATTCTGGTGACCCTAATCCAGTCAGATTGGTGTCACTAGAAGAGGAAATTTGGGCACATGGAGACCCCAGGGGCTCTCAACCAGAGGAAGAACCAGTGAGGACACAAGATACTGACATATACAAGCCAAGGAGAGGCCTCAGGAGAACCCGAACCTGCCAGCACCTTGATCCGGAATGTCTAGCACCCCAGACTGCAAGAAAATACATTTCTGCTTCTGTTTAAACTACCCAGTCCATGTTATTTTGTTATGGCAGACCTATCAGACTAACACAAGGAATATGATGAAATATTGTTAATACATTTTGTTGGTGATGTTATGGCTGAGTCTTACGCCTTTTACTCTAACCCATTACTTTCCCTTATCCTCTGCCTCCCTATTTCCTTTCCCCCATTCCTTGCTTTCTTTCTTGTTTTTCTTCCAAAAACTCTTTGTTTTGCACCTATTCTGTGGCCAGCTTTGTGAATACCTAGGCATGGGTATTCAGAGCAAGATCTGATTCCTATCTTTACCATATTTAATCTGGCAGATTTTAACTATGTATTACTTTGAAAAACAAAAAGAATGGTAAAATCCAGCTCAACATTTTCCAACACACACACACACACACCCCTATATTAGGAGATACATAGAAACATGTTGCTAATTCTTTCTACAGTAACAAAAGAACAGGCTTGGTTTGATAAAAACAACTTATATCAAAGTCTGTAACCTGACTGTGAACCGAAGCAAATCAACTCAGGTTGCTTTGTGACACAAATTCTTCAGCTTCCAGTACATTTAAGTGATAATTAAAGAGAAGTTATGATTAGTAAATAGCAGCCATACACTATTTCTAGGGATGGATTCCTATTTTTTTTAGAGCTCACTCCCTACCTCTCTCCTATCTTGCTTTCCCTGTAAATTAGACCTCACATCTAAAACATTTTGTCTAACTTAAACATATTGCCCCAAAGTTTTGATAAGGAAGAGGCAAATGGCCAATCAGAAATAATATGTTTCACAAAACCAGTTGCTATAGTCTGAATGGTGTTTGGCATATTTTCCCTAGAGAGGCATTTCAAACATTAAGTAATGTACAGATGTTTCAAATGGTACAAATTAAAGAAATGGATGGTAGTAATGGAAACAATAGTACACAACTCCACGTTAAATGATTCCTCTTCCTGAGCCCATCACATATACAACATTTCTTCCTAGTCTTCAGCATCTGCTTCGGTGGGCAGAGTAGACTACAGTGACATTAAGTTAAAACATTAAATATGTAAGTATGCTCTGAGGAATGATGTGTACAAGAGCCCATGGGCAAAGGCCAGACATAGGCAAAATTGTGAAGCAGATAATTTTGGGGGACTGTCACCCAGTGATGACAGTAAATGTTTAACAAAAAACTTTATGAAGAAATAATATGAAAAAATAATTCTTATGAAAGAATAACATATTCCTTATGAAAAAATAAGCATATAGTTTATTATAAATATTACTGATATAAAGGTTGTATAACACTCAAAAGACAATAATAAAACACACAATATTCCAGAATTCTTCATAATCAGTTGATTCACAAAAAATGCTTCAGTTAATCTTGCTAAACTTTTGTATTTATAGCCAACATATGGAAACAACTGATGAAGAATGATAGTTACAAAGTAAATGTTGGTTGACAGTTTTGTGTGTGTTGATTTCACTTGTTTGTCAACGACAGGAGAGAACTTCTTTGCCGAGTTGGATAGTTTTTGAATGCTGGAAGAAAACTTCCTCAATTTACTGTGCTATTCACAATGTAGTAGCTCCAGCCATGATACACTTTTAAGTTCAATCTACATTTTTAACATTTTTTTTTCATCTCCTACTTTCAGTCTACAGCAATCAACAAAACAATGAATCAAGCCCTGATTCTTTTTGTGTGCCAGTTTTCATGGTATAAATACTCCCATCATGGCCAATTTCAAGCTAGCAATATGATGTCACTGAACAAGGATTTGGTAAAAGATGCACAGGAGAACATTATTATACAGTATTTCTACCATGCAATTACAGTGAGCTTAAATAACTCCAAGAGCAAGGATAATAATCAAATGTAATAAAGCAATTAGAAAGTAATGAGTTTCGAATATTACCTTTGTTTTTAATGTAATTTCTTTAACTGTAAATTCATGTTATTTGTTTTTTAATGATGATGGAGTTTAACATTCTGCTCTCTTAATTTATGAAAATTAAAACAATTCACTCTCATGGGTGGTACAAACCAGCTTCAACACTCCACTCTTGTGTCAGCCAAGCCTGTTCCTTTCAAACCCTCTTTCTCTCTATTATAATGATTTTCTTCCAGATGCCCACACAATTCTGCCTTTCCCTTGAGCAATTCTTCTAACATTTTTTCTACCTAAATATTCCACTGTGTTTTTTTCAATCTTTCCATGATCTGATCTTAATGTTATATCATTAGAAAGAATATGATAAAGTAATTTACAATAACATAGCATGTGTCAAAAATTGCTATAATTTTTCAATAACTGTAATACTTAGACTCCAAGTCAATGAACCCCTACTGGTGGAATTTTAATTTTTTATGGTATACCATGGAACAAAGATAATTTTCAGAAGATCCTTCTAATTACATGGTATAGTTGAAACAAATAGTTTTGTAATTAGCATGTTCTGGGCTTTTAAGTATAACTATTTGCAGCTCTCTCATAACCTTGGTATTAACAAGCCTACTAAGTAATTAACTTTCTTTTTATTGATACAGTCTAAAGCACCTTTTCCACCATGAGCCCACTTTGCTCTCTATGGTCCAGCCATTGTGAACTACATTTCCCAAAGAATGCTATACTCCCTGTAGCCTCCAGCTGGTTGCCCACATTGTTCAAGCACCCTCCCCACTCGCTTAGCTTCATACCTCCCAGTGTCAGGTGAGCCAACACTTTCCCTGAGAAATCTCACCTCCTCTTTCTGAATTGGTAAGCCCCTCACAAGTACCCTATGGCATCCTGTGCTTATCCTTGTCTCACTTCACTGTAAATATCCAGTCACATTTCGACACCGTCTGGCTGGGATTCCACCAACTGGGGGAGCCTGTCTGCCTTGTTCATTGGTGTTTTCCAGCACCCAGAATGATGCCTGGCACTTTGTTGGCACTGAGCAAATGCTGATGGACTGGAGGGAAAACCAGAGCCCTGAAACTATGAACATGCTGCCTGTTTGCTTCTCCCTCAGGTTATAATGTTGCATAACTGTACAATGTTGAAGTTTTCTTAGAGAAGACACATTGTACTTGCCAGAATTTGACTGGATGAGCAACTGGTTGACAATCAATTACAGTGGCTGCACCAGTTCATTGGAACAGCACCTTCTACATTCCAGACAGTCCCCCAGGGACCCAGAAAGCTGTTAAAAAGCCATGTCTAACTATGCAAGCAAGCAAAGAAGGGACTCTAGTCACCAAAATACAATCACACATTTGCCTGTCTTATTCCATCAGCTTGGAGAACTTCAAACATTCCACCTAAAATAATGACAGACATCTTCTAACCATGGTTTGCCAGGAATAGAAGAGCTACATTTTCTCCATCGTGTGAATCAAATGTGAAAATAAAGGAAATCTCGACAAAACTTCCTGACTTACTTATCTTGTAGATAAGGAAAAGTTATGACACATTGTGTCATTTGTCAGACACACTGCTTAAATTTGAGTCTCAATTCCAGTAATCACAACCAGAAAAGAGAAAAATGATGCTTTTGATCAAGCAAGTCAAAAAAGGTTGTGTCCCCCTCCTCACATTCTCATTGGAAGACAATCCTACTCAAATTTGAAACTGAAGCCTCTTCCCTGCCTTTCAGTACTGACACCTAAGAACAGCACGGCATTAAACACTATTACTCTGCTACTAGTATAAAAGGACAGGGGTTTACATGAGAACATGTGCAAACAGTTGAGCTTCAGGCAAGGAAAGACCATTATTTATAATAAGCTGATCTACTTCTATCTGATTAACGGAAGAACAGTGAATTGATGTTGTTCTCTTAATATTGTTTAAACGGCCTCTACATGTGGTGTGAAGCCAAGCCAGGCAGAGTGGTTGACATAAAATAAATGTCAGTCCAAGGTAGGTTTCTGAGAAACATTTTCACCCAGAGTAAATTTGCTTAATTAATGGCCTCAAAATGATAAACTCTGATAAGCCTCTGCTGTATGATCTTATTTTATTTGAGGAAACAGGACACAGCCCGATTTAATGGGATTTTCTTCAGAGATGGTAAAACTGGTAAGCTTCTTTCTGGATAATCATCAGCCATTTTAATGATTTCTTCTTTTCCAAATGTAGTTCATGTCCTAGGTTATTTGGGGAGATGGATGGGAGAGTATGAAACTAGAATGGTAGTGTTTTATTACCTGTAGTACTAACTGTCTGCTCAAATGCTAAGTTGGAATCTTAAGACACAAACAACCACCTTTTCTATTTCCATGGAAATAAGGCTTCATTAAATGGCTGTTTTAGAATCAGTCACCCCTAATAGGTAAAATTCTGTGTTAAAGCAGGTTTAGATGGGAATATGATACTAATTGTCCTGAGAGTAGAAGTGCCTTTATAAAGTGGAGGAGCCCACATTTCAGGCATCTTGTTGCTGTCCTCAAAGCAAGCCACAGGCATGAGCGACCCCAGTCAGTGATACCCCTGGACATTTTTGTATCTGTTAAAAATTAAACTACACAGGATGAAGTTGTGGGCATAGGGCAAGCTGAAGGCAGACTTATGTGCAAAATAAGTATTTAAAGTATTTATCATTTATAATACTTGAGATTTAAACTCAGAAGTATAATATTCCAAATTAGTTATCAGCAATTGGGACACCTGTGATACCAGGGACATCTGGAATGGAAAGAGAGCAGCGATTTCACATTAAAATGGGATAAGAGAGAGAAAGGGTTTTCCATTTTCTGGAAGATTCTTTACATTAAAGCAGTAGGTAACCATTGGAGATCAGATCAGCAGACACCATAGGTACAGCCCACCAAGGTCTCCTTTGCTTTACTCAGCTATTTTCAGGCAGTAATGGGAAGGTCAGAAAGTATCCCCACCCAATATTAGGTTTCTTTTTTGCTTTTTCAGGAAAGCCAACTGCCTTCCTACCTTTTCATCCCCTTTGGTAATGATCATCTGCTAAATTCCTCAGCTTCTTTGTATCCCCCCTGCCTGCTTGTTTTCTCTTCTAAGTAATCCTTACAATATAGGAGAACACTATGGTTTTCTTAGGTCCCACATTCCTTGATACTATAGTCAGTAATATGTGACCTCTGAAAAGTAACCATGAGTGACCTGCAAATTGCTACAATTTTTAAGCAAAAAATCCTGTAATAACCCTGGACTTCCTTCTAATGAGTGTATATTTTCACCCTACCACATGCACTTTTATATTTTCATTGCTTATTACATCCTTAATTATTAATCTGAATGATTTGAGATACAGATTTTGGTAATTCTGGACTCAAACTCTTGTAGCTCTACAGCAAAGCATATCTATATTCTTATTGACTACTAATTATTAATAGTAAATCAATTTAGAAAATCTACATTGGCATCCACTCTGCTTTCCAATTTGGTTAACCTTCTTAAATATGCCCAAAATGCTGCAGAGGAAAAAAAATACTTTACGTGCAATAAAAATGCTTTTATTGCAGTGTTTCCACCACATATTTTCCAAGTAATTAATGGACTTGTTTCAAGGAAAGTGTTAAGACTGAAAGGGTCCTGTGGCCAAACTCATTTGGAAAATCGTAAATATATTTTCTTTACTATAGGAATTCTAAGAATCTTTAATAGGTTAATGGACACTATGAAGCACAAAGAGAGTATACAGAATCCTAAATAAAACAAATTTATTTGGCTATGGAATCTTTTTCTTGTGCAGTATCTTGTCAGAACAGTTTCTCACAGAACTCATTTTGGAAACATCCACTTCATTGCAAGTTTTTGGGTAAAAATGAAGGTGACCTGGTTGTATTGAGGAGGTGGAAAGGAAGCATGTGTATAGGCATAAACTTCTACACAGTTCACTAATGTATCATGGGTGATGGGTAAAATTGTGTCCTCCGAAAAGATATGCTGAAGTCCTCAACTTGGTACTTCTGAATGTGACCTCTCCTGGATATAGGGTCCTTATAGATGGAAACAAGTGGAGGTAATTAGGGTGGGTCTTAATAATCCAATATGACTGCAGTCCTTACAAGAAAAACTTTGATATAGAAACAGACACACACAGAGGAAGACATCAGAGAGACATGCAGGTAGTATTGATAGGGAAATATTTACAAGGTCAGCAATCTAGTCCAGGTGGCTCCCTTCCACTTCTCTTCTTTAGCAAAGACAGCAGAAACTCCTGTTTCCACCCCCCGCCCTGTTCACTTCTGCTGCAAGGCACTCACTCCCTAAACTCACTCTCCCTTGCTTGCTGTGCATGTACAAATGTCGCAGATACGGAAGCAGAAAGATATATATTGTTCCCTTGCCTTTGTTCAGGGCTCAGACCTTGGGAGATTACTCCCCTCTGAGCCTGCTGGTGTAAAAATAAACCTCAGCACTCCAAGACCTCTGAGTGCTGCTTGGTTCTTTCATCAGTGATCCAGTCCAGGTTTTTCAGGTTTTTCCATAACATTATGCTATGTGCAGCTGGACGCAGATATTGGAGTGATGTATCTGCAGACCAAGAAATGCTAAGGATTGCTGGCTTTCACTAAAAGTTAGGCGAGATCCAGGAACAGATTTTCTGGCAGAGGCACTCAAAACTGCTGACACCCTGATTTAGGACTTCTCGCATCTAGGACTGAGAGAATCAGCCTTGGTTATTTTAAGCCACCAGTTTGTGGCACTTTGTTATGGCAGTCCTAAGGAACTAACACAGATTTTGCTCTACAGATGTAGGATGCTTCTATAACAAATATCCAAAAATGTGGAAGTGGTTTTGGAATTAGAAGCTGAAATAGTTTGAGGCACTTAATAAAAAGCACCTAATTGCTTGAAGAGACTGATGGTAGAAATAAGGATTGTTAAAGGTGGTTTTGCTGAGGACTCTCAGAGAAATGAGGAACATATTATTGGAAAGTAGAGGAAAGGTGATCCTTGTTATAGTGGCAGAGAACTTGGCTGAATTACTTCTACTGCTGGAAGACAAGTAGAGCTTGTCAGTGATGAACTCAGATATTTATCTGAAGAGATTTCCAAGCAAGTGTAGAAGGCACAACCTAGTTATTGCTTATAGTAAATGCAAGAGGAAAGAGATAAAATGAAGAAGGAATTCTGCTTCAAGACTGCCTCATGGTCTATTATACCAGATTTATCACTTATTTCATCTCTTTCCCTCCACCAGAGGGAGGTATCCCAGCTCAGGTATCCTAGTCTGTTCTGTTCACTAATGTTCCCAATAGCCCATATGCTCACAGATGCTCAGTTAAGTACTCAATAATGAATAAAACCAAAGCATGGACCTGCAATTCTCAAATTAGGCCCACTGGTTTCTATGCGTAAACTTTCCAACAGACTTATAAAAGATTCCTACTTCTCACAGTTTTCGTAATTAGAAAAATGTAATTCAGCTTTGAATATGAAAACAATTTACACATCTATAGGTACATTGGGTTTTCAACAGAGATATTGATATAAAATAAGGAATTAAAATTGACCTAATAATGGGACTCAGAAACGGGGACTGACTTCTTTGAAGGAAAACAATTAAGGAGTTTCAGAAAAAAAGAACAATTTATTTTATAGAGGTGCAAATGCAAGGTGACATATGAAATTGGTTCTCAAGTAAGGTCTTCATATTTTATTTGTAGGAGGAGGTTTGGTAACAGCTGGGTAGACTGTAATAGCATAAATCCTATAAACAGTAATAGCAAACAAAGATCAAAGCCTCCATAGAACACATTAAAGCCATAAAAAGGATGGCTGTCTTTATTTTTAAGTTAATCAAACTGCCACCTTAAATCCCTGTTGTTTTTAAAATGCTGCATAAAATGATACAGGCTTTATATGAACAATCCAATATGTTAGGCAACGAAAGCAATAACCAAATTGACTTTGCCCAACCCCATTTTCTTCTCAGCAGCTTTCATAGATGGACATACCTGTTCTTTTGAGAGCTGATACTATGCTATCAGTTAATTAAATTGTCTTCATCATCGCTATATCTGCATATACCCCGTTTTCCTGCATTAGAGATCTTTAAGTATATGATTTAGAAAGCTATTTTGTAGATGGAAAAGGTTGTTATAATTTGAATTCACATAAAACATGTATGTCTAGGAACTATTTCTTTACATTCCTCAGATTTACAATATTTTTATTTTTGCAAATGTCATGTACCAAGTTAATGTTTACTGAACATGCATGCTCTCACTTGTCCATCTGTTGCTTCCAATTTTACATGTTACTATGACTTTTTCAAATTAATCTCTTTACATATCTCTTGTATACATCCATTCTTTGTGATCCTGTTCTTGCCGCCTTACTCATTACTGTATGCATGAACAATTTTGTTCAGACCCTTCTAAGTTGGCACTCTAATCCTCCTGCCTTCTTTCCCCCACTCCTCATCACCTCCAAGCTGTGGTTTGAGGGCTGTCCTCTCCCCAGTGTTCCTCTTGGGCAATGAGGCTCATTCCTCATATTCCTGCACAAACATTCCGACATGTGCCAGGCCTTCCCCAACTGCTACAGGTAGAGTTATTCAGTCCCTCGCTTTATTCTATTTGAATTTTAGCATTTGGGGCATAGCCCTGTGAAATAGCTTATTGTATTGTAATTACATTCAGGAACCTGCCTGCTCCGTGAGACTGTGTTCTTCAAAGCAGGAACTGTGTCTTTTTTTTACACTTCCATCTCCAGTGCTTTGATCAGTACCTGATACAGCTTAGAGCTTCAGCAAATATTTATTGAATCAACTAATCAACAAGAGGAGTTCAAGAAGAAAAATCAAGTCAATAGTTATTGGTGCTATTGCCATAATAAGTCAAGGTATTATGGTAAATAAGTAGACTGACTTACATAGCCATTTTTATTTCTCCTGGTGCAATTTTAGGAGTCTAATTCAATATGGTGAGGTATTACTTGGCTGGACTGCAGAACAGAATTGTACATGTTAGCCTTTAAACAGTTTTCAGAGATCACTGTGGCTATTTTTATTTCTATAAACATTTCCCTGGATTTCTAACATTTATCAATGCTTTCTTTACTTAGCCAGCTTCTTCTTAGTCTTCTCTTATGAAATTAAAGTAAGAGAATATGTTTTTTCTCTGTAGATAATACAAACAGGGTTATCTGGTAAAAAGGGCTCAGAACAAACCCTCCTACTATACTGATAGATTAGCAAGATAGGGAAAGCAAATTTAAAATTTTAAAATTTTTGAACTTTAAAATTGAATTAGTTGCCACATTTATGTTTAGTCATTTTCTTATTTTACTTTCTAATGTAAAATTTTAGATAGTAAAAAATGTAGAGTGACAAAAAACTCCTATTACCCACCAATTAGATGCAGCTATTATTAGTGTTTTAGTGTCCTTATGTTTTAAAATAAAGCTTAAACAACAACAAAACGAGAACTAAAAGGTAATTCTAGGCAATTTTTTCAAGCGAGAGAGTGAAGACATGCTGGGGACCTACTGCCATGAGAATCAGAAAAGCAGGCAGCTTACAAAAGGCCCAGAGAAAAGTCACTAGCCTGCGGGTGTGAGTGAGTCCGCCAGCACCCACAGGCAGGCAGTTATTTTGATGTTTACAGGGTGAACAACAGGGCTTGCCCTTAAATAGGAAACGATCATCGTCTCTCTGGTGCCTCCCCTGGTCAGGAGTTGTCACTGCATCACAGCCTTTAACAAACTAGTCCTGTCATAATAATTGCAGGAAGAAGCAATGGAGGGCCCAGTGGCCCCCTCATTCCTCTAAAAGGGGGCTATCCCCTCTGCCTTGGATTTGTTCATGAATGAAGGTTGTGTTTACTTCTATGGAAAAAATGTTCAGTGATTTTTATATGAAAGACAAGCTAAATCATCTTCATTCTCTTGCTATTCACTCCTTCATTTACTTAGCTCCTGCATCTTCTCCTGGGACTGTACAGACTTACAAGTGAACGATGCTAACACATAACTAGAAACTGAGTTTCGTGAGAACATTTGTAGAAATGAATGGATTATGCAGGTGCTATTTCTTTGATGTCTGTCTAGATCTAGAGAGGAAGTCAATTAGGATGCCGCAATAATAGTCTAAAAATAAGAATGAGACTATGAGAAGCACACTGGAGGTGGAAAGGGTATTGCACTTAATACACTTTGGGCTGCCGAGCCGACCTGACCTTGCCCATCACCTCTGCTGAAGGCATAGACCTCAGTGGCCAATGCCACTCTTCGGCATCCTATATGGTAGGAATAAAGTGGGCAGCTTAATTAAAAGTGTCCATCCAGAGGCTAAGCTATGACATTCTTCCCTCTAGAATTTTAACTAAGAGGAAATACATAGATAGCATGACAGAAATAAACTTGTAGACTTCAAGCAAGTTTCGTTAAAGTAAAACATTATAGGGAAGATTCAAGGATTTCATCTGCTGTGGTCCCACAAGGTTGTTTTGAATCCAGAATTACTCTATTAGAGCCCTACTGATTTCATACTAGTCAGTGGTTCCTATCCTGGTTGACTTCCATAGAGTTAAAATCTTTACCCTACTCCTCACTGCAGCTTGCTTTCCTTGATCTTTTTAAGGGAATTTCTGATCATTTTAATCAAAAAGCTTGGGCTTGAATAGATAATACTTGCTCAACTAATTATCTGCCTCTAGCATGCTCATATTTGCTTCTCAGTGTAACCTGTGAACTCTAATAACCAGAGGGGTTAAAATTTAGTATTTTATTCTCACATCTAGTTTATAGATTGGGACATTACAGAGCCTACTAAATTTTAGTTAAGATAATAAATAATGCATATGAGAGACACTAGGGAAACAGAATAAGATTTGATTGGATGAAGAGAAAAAAAAAAGCCAAAAATGATTTCACAATTCAATTAATTTGCATTATAATCTGTCTGATTGGTTTCATTTAAATATGTGCTAGGGAATTTCCTGCTTTTTAAAAAGTATAATAATCAACCACATATTGAAAATATGAGTTATTAAGAACCTAAGAGGGTTTGTGAATTAATGAATTTAAATGATCTGGAGCTTAGTTCAACAAGAGTGGCAAAACAGCAATTTCTTTTCACAAATACAAGACAAGATTAGAGGATGGATGTTTGGATTCCTTTGGGATGTGAGATTAAATTGGCAGAACACAGAAGTACAGCTTTTATTTATCCCTTAGGGAATCAAACCTTCTGGTAGTGCCCTAAATTGAAACCAAGTGACCACCCAGTCAGAAACCATCCTATTAGCAGATCGAAGGGCTAATATTGATGATTGCCCAACATAATTATTTTATGCTACTTAAAACTGACTATTTTTTAAAGTCAATATACTTTGTGTAAGCATGAAAGGACTGCAATAAAGAGCAGCAAAGGAATAATTTGTGACAAATACCTGCCCTTCCCAGGGGCAGCCTTTTAAATAGCTGTTACATAACATTGATTATTCTAACAACCTAGTTAATAAAGGCTTGACTGGCTGCTACTCTTAAAGACAATAATTTTAATTCCCCTAAACCATGAAAAAAACACGTGGGAGAAGCAATGAAGATTCTCATTTCTTTCTTGAAATTCATTCCAAACACATTAGATATTAGAAGCATATGATAAAATACACAAATACTCTAGTTTTCTATGATGATTATAGTGAGTTAAATATTATAGTAAGTTAAAAATAATTTCCTTTTCATGAATTACATCCAATGTGTTAATATTTTGTGGAATTATTTTCTATTGGAATCATCTATGATACAATAACATTGTTATAAAATTCAAATATGATTAACCCTTCAATATGTAAAAACTTAGAATTTTTACGGTGCTAATATTGTAATCTCTCCCTTTCTTCTACCTCATTTTTACAACTTTTTTTTTTCTTTTGACACATTTAAATAAAGACACCTTTTGAGAATCCATTCAGTTGAAGTCTCAGAGATAGTATTGATTTTTAAAGTGGCTTGTATCATTCAGGTTAGTTGGACACACTGGGAAGGTTTCTAGACCTTGGCAAAAACCCAAACTGAACTTTTCTCCAAAAAGTCAGGAAGAATTTCATTAACCTTTTAGTAAAAAAAAGGTGTACTTCTCATTTGTTCGACTCTAAGGCCATGTATTCCCAGGAGAACAAAACAGGCAGGCCAGACCATCGTACGATCTTTATTTACATCAGGGTTTATATTTGAAAAAAGTAAAATGCTAGGATTGCCTCTATAGTCTGTAAGCAGTTATCTCCATCCTCAGACTTTCACATACATGGGAAAGTATATGTTTATAATATTCTGCAATGATTTGATCAGTGGTGCTCATAATAATGTGACTGAGTCAATGCAATATTTTGAGGTTCTTTCTCACATGGCAAATGAAGATTAAGTGAAAGGGGGAAACTAATACATGTGAGCTTAAAATAATTTCATTTGATTATAAAATGAATATAAATAATGGTTAATTCTTACCCTTTCCTAATATATTGATGCTAAATGACTGGACAAGGCAGAAAATACCAGAACAACTAAGTTAGAATTAAATAAGCAGGTGAATTCAGGCAAAACTTTTACCACTGGTGTTCTGTAAGGGTTCATTTCATGAAGTGAATTTCCCAGATGTTGATCTCATGACATATTTTCTCAGGCTACAAGTAGAATGAAACTAATCACAGAACTGCTTCATTTATGTCAAAATTAAAGGTTGTTTGGACAATTATTAATAAATCTCAATATTTTCCTAGATGCAAAACTTGACTAAACTGAAGATTCAGGTTGAGGCAGAATTTTATGCTGGGGGAGGAAAGGAAATGGGAGAGTTCTCTGACAATTTTATGTGAGGTATTCCTCTCACAATTTTGAGTTTGCAAGTTTTGATGTGAAAATAATGAAGAAAATATTTAGAAGAGAGAAGGAAGAAAAGATGGGAGAGGTGTAAGAGATCCAACACAATAGCTGAAGTATTATTCATCTCTCTCATTTCATACCAAGGCATTTAATTAATGTATAATTTCCAGTATTTGTTTCTGTTGAAGAGAAAAAAAACTGTGAGTTCAAGCATTATACATTATAAGTTCCAATTGATCTTCTTTGAACATCACAGCAAAGTATCCAATTTTTAAGTTTCTTTATAGACCCTAGAATGTACATTTTAAAAAAAAGTTGAATGAAGATGAAATGGACTCTTTTTGATTTCTGTGACTTTCATGTCAATTACTGTACTTAACTTCCTTGTTAGACTTTGCACATCAGCAGGTAGTAGGGGTTCTGCTACATAGCTTTCAATATATTCACTTAGAAACTGCCCTTTGAACTTAAACTTCTTGCTCTTGCATCAGTAAAGTGATTGACATCACAAACGTCTGCATTAACTATTCCTGGACCATGTAAGAATCCATGTTTATTGATACAGCTATGTATCCATTCAGACTCTTTGGAAAATAGAGTTCATTGTCTCTGCAAATAACATTAGCCCCAAATGAAAAGGATTACTAGTAGCTCTCCTATTTTGTGTGTCTGTGGTTGATGCAGTGGTGACATTGTGAACCTCTAACATTCTTTACGTAGCTGTCTGCGGCTCATTCCAAATTTGTCAGGTTATTTGGCATTTGGTCTGACCTTAATCTCCAGTATGAACTGCTGAGCTATGAAGTGTTCTGATTTTTCGATGCTTTGCCAAATTCTTCCCCCCATCCCTCCCAACTTTAAAATAACAAGGTCAATCACACAAAAGAAAGATGGCAAAATTTCAGGTCCAATGATGCCGAGTATCAGCGTAACACGTACAATTCAGCATGACATCAACTTGTCCTTGAAGACTATGGCAAATCCAGCTGGAATTCGCTAAGATTGCTCAGAAAAGCAATTGCAAATGAAAGTGGCCATTTTTCTAAATATATTTTACCAAAGAACATATTTTAATAATCTATTTTCAAAGCAATGGTCACTTAATTAAACAAAGAATCACTTCTCAGGAAAATATTGTTAACTTGCATCAGCCATGTCCAAATAAATAAATTCTGAAGTAGTGAAGTAAGCACATGCTTCTAAACAGACTTCATAAGGTTCATGGCTGATAGGAAGAAGCTGTGAGGGTGGTAAAAATAAGACACTATTGATGGAAAATGGTATAATAGATACCCCAAACCATAAGGAATCTTTTCTTCTTATTTGGATCAAGGATAATTCCAGAAAAGCCCTCCAAAAGGAGTAATTTACAGTCAATTTCATTTTCCTCTCATTGCTTAAACACTGCCTATGTTTTATCTTCCCTAATGTAATGGTAGCAATCCCCTCTCTTCTTACAGTACAGCCTTTTGTAATATGGTCTTATGTATACCCCCATTTTTCATGAAAATACTAGTTTTACCTTAGACCTCCTCAATCCAGTATACAAAGCAAAATGGCATCAAAGTTATAACTCACTCTTCAAAGGGCTATACAGAGACATGTTATGATGTCTAATGCATAAGGACACAAGATTACTACATAATAGCACAGACTGCAAGGATTAAAATTAGTATATAATATACACGTATACAGTCTACAGGTAGCTATCCACACAGTATATCTTCATTTGCAAATCCTTAAAGGCAATTAGTAGGGTATACGTTGTTTTTTAGTCGTTCAAACAAAATTTTTATTGAAGACCAGTCATGTGCATAATGCTATACTGAGTAGGTATTATATCATAGAACTTTAAAGTAGGAGAAATATCACCAATGAGCTAACATTTTATACGTGAGTAAAAAATGCTGAGAGAGGGTAAGTAGTCCGTCTAAAAGGATCAACAGCTAGTTTAATAAAAGAGAACTAGCACACTGATGTTCTGTTCTTTCCACAAAATCATAGCTGGTCTTCATCTGAATAGCTAATGTATGCTTTTTACATCTATCTAGAAGATTCTTGCCTTTGGAATGAAACAATATTAAAAATACTATTGGCAAACATCTTTATATATAAATATATATATATATGCCTTGTATATATATTATGTGCTTGACAATATTACCGTATTTGTCATTTAAATATAATTACCATTTCAAATCCAGACTTTCATATTATTCATTCTCCTTATCTCATTTTTAAAGACATAACTGATCAAAGGAGCAAAACAATAAAACGTCTTCCCGTCCTAGCAGCAGCTTCTTCTCATTCTTTTTATAGTACTTCTAATTAAAATGTTTGTTGATCTCTCCCTTCTCCCTTTTTAATTCACAGAGTTCATTCCTCTGATTAAGTCTTCAAAAAGGCACCCATACAATGTCAATATGATGCAGCAAGAAGGTACGTAATTATTCAGACCTGGAATGGTACCTGGAGTGATGTAATTAATGTTATACTCAATGATAAAATATTTCAATTGCCTGAGTTAATGGATTTCAAAAAAGTATGTTGAAACATATATCCATCCTAATTAGGATAAAGGAAAAGTCAGAAGAAAGTCAAATGAATAGCATACTAAGGATATAATAAAAATATTATCTCCTCTGTGAAATCTACCTTAATGTTTCCAAACATTCTTTCTTTTGTGCTTCTGTTTTTCCCACTTATTTTAACCTTTTGCCCATCACTATAATTTACCTTTTTCCCCAGGCATAATACCTAATGTACTCAGAGCTCAATACATGTTTGCTAAGTAAATGAATAAGTATGCTGAATAAATGTAGTATGCATTTACATGCAACATTAGATATCTTGTACTTTGTAATTCATTTTCACATATATCAGGGTTATCTAACTGTAGCTGAGCATAAGAATCTCCTGGGATTTTTATTAAGAATACAGATTCCCAGAACCCTCCCTTGCAGAGCTTTGGGTTTTGGCTGAGAAGCTTTAAGAATAAAAGTGCCCCAGGAAAGTTATATGATCATGTAGTTGGAATGACTAGAGGATTCTATATTTATGTTACATATTTGAATAGCATTAAGAAAATGCATTTAACTTTATATTGCTTATATTTTCTATGGCGTAATTATGATTTATTCTAATTTTATGGGGAGGGTCACATCATAGATATTGATGCAATTTCTATATTTGGGTTGTAGGGAAATGGAGGTTTAGTGCATGGCAAAGACCATTATAAAACTCACAACACATGAGGGAAACTAACATCCAAAAATAAATTATGAAATCCAGAAATAGATCCATGTGAATATAGTTAACTGAGCTTTGACAAAGAAGAGAGGCAATAAATACAATAGAGCAAAGATAGTATTTTCCCAAAACTGATCATCCACATACAAAAATATGAATCCAGATCTACACTTTATACTCATCACAAAAGTAAAATAAAAAATTAATCATAGACCTAAATGTAAAGTGCAAAATTAGAAAACTCCTAGAAGACAACACAGGGTTAAATCTAGATGATCTTGGTTAGGACAGTGACATTTTAGATACAAAATTGAAAGTATGAGCTATGCAAGAAACAACTGGTAAACTGGAATTCATTAAAATTTAAAAATTCTTCCCTATGAAAGGTAGTATAAAGAGAAAGAAGATAAACCACAGTCTGGGAGATAACATTCTCTAAAGACATATCTGATAAAGGACTGTTATCTAAAATATATGAAGAATTCTCAAAATTCAACAACGTAACTGACAACATGCCTAAGAAATGGACAAAAGGCATTAAGAGACACCTCATCAAAGAAGATACACATATACCAAATAAGCATATGACTACAGGGATGCCACTACACAGCTATTAAAAATGACCAAAACCCAAAACATGGAAAACAGCAAATGCTGGTAAGGATGTGGAAGAATCTACAGGAATTCTCATTTATTGCTGGAGGGAATGCAAAATGGTACAGCACCTTTGGAAGACAGTTTGCCAGTTTCTTACAAGATGAAACATCCTCTTAACATACGATCCAGCAATCACTCTCCTTAGTACTAACCCAAACAAACTGAAAACATATGTCCACACAACCACCTGCACATGGATGCTTCTACAGCTTTATTCATAACCGCTGAAACCTGGAAGCAACCAAAATGCCTTACAGTACGTGAATGGATAAATCTATGGTATATCTAGACAATAGAATCATATTCAGCCTAAGAAATGAACTATCAAGCCATGAACAGATATGGAGAAAACTTAAATGCATATTACTAAGTGAAAAGACCAATCTGAAAAGGCTACATATTGTGATTCCAACTAAGAGCCATGGAAATGGTAAAAAGATTAGTGATTTCCAGGGAAAGTGGTGAGGAAGGAATGAGTAGGTAGAGTACAGAGGATTTTTAGGACAGTGAAACTATTCTATATGATAATACAATGGTGGATACTTGTCATTTTACATTGTTGAAACCCATACAATGTTAATTTTAAAAAATACAATGTATAAGAACAAGAATGAACTCTGAGATAAAATATAGACCTTTAGTAATGATAATGTGTTAAAAGTAGATTCATTCTTTGTAACAAACGTGCCACTTTGGTGGGGAATCTTGATAATGGGGGAGGCCATACATGCATGGGAAGAGGGAGTTTATGGACATCTGTAGTACCTTCCCTTAATTTTGCGGTGAACCTAAAACTTCAGTAAAAATAAAGTCTATTTAAACAAATTATGGAATTTATTTCACATAGAATAGATATGGAAAAATTTTGACATATTTTGAAAGTTTAGAGTTAGCCCACAGTAGGTGGCTGGGAAAAACAAAAGGGTTCTGATCAGGGACTAGGATTCTAGGACCCTCTAAGTTGCTAAGAATCCTCAGGTAGAATCCTTTAGATTTCTGAGTCAGGGCAATACAACCAAATGCCATTTTTCTAACATTTTCTGCGATGTTGGTAAGAAAAGATGGTGAAAATCAAATTGTAAACACAACTCCCTTTTCTCCTTGATTTGATGGATCAATAGAGATAAAGATGATAAACACTGGATTCAGAGAAGAGGTAGGTCTCAGGAGAGTCATTAGCACTCTTCTTGAGCTCAATATTTATCTCTATCTCCTTACTGGTAACCACGAAAGTAAACTGCATTCATTTCCTTAATATTACATGTGGAATGATTAGGATCTAGCAAAACAAATATGTTGATGGAAGAGCTGATGCTTGTAACAGAATGTTCCTGCTAGGTGGCCCAACAGAATTTAAAAACCTGGCTTGTAAGACACTAAATGTGTGAACAGAGTAAGAGAGTACTTCCCACAGGCTCAAAGCAATGTTGCATGCGATTGGAGAAGGCAGGCAGAAGATATAATGATCTGTGAACATGAATTTTATGAGGACATTACACAACCTCATATATGTGCCAAGTAATCCATAAGATAAGTATTACTGCCATTCACAGAAGAAAAATATAATGTCCAAAGGTCAGGTATTCCATAGGAGACTAACAAAGCTAGATCTAGAGGGGATACCTAAATTTTTCAAACTTACTATGACCAGTGACTTTTAAAGGTCTTTGGAAAAGCAAGACCACAGCTTGCTAATATATTACATGCCTAATGGCATGTTTACCCTCCATACATTAAAGTCATTTCTAGTGGGGAATAAAAGGAGGGGAGAGTATGAAAGAAATGTTGAGAAACCGCCCAAACTAAATGCAGGCAGCTGCTGGAAATTCTCCTACAATTTCCACTTCTTCCAGTTTAACCCTCATTTCTCACAGGGAGCTTTCTCTGACTCCCCAGACTAGGTCAGGCTGCCGGCAGGTTATTACAACACTTTCAATCAGCTGTTTGGTAGCCTTATCTTCTCACTAGTAAACTCTTGAGGTAAGGGATCATGTCTGCTCCATGAACACACAAATCCACCACCATAGCT
Source organism: Manis pentadactyla (assembly GCF_030020395.1). NCBI lineage: Eukaryota > Metazoa > Chordata > Mammalia > Pholidota > Manidae > Manis > Manis pentadactyla. Next base: position 28,677,495 of record NC_080026.1, on the reverse strand, counting down.
TTATTCCCAGTGCTGAAACACTTTGTAAAGATGCAATGAATACACGAAATGTGATTTGAAATCATGAAAGTAGTGTTGCTTCTACTCCAAATATCTGTTTTAAGCAAGATTCTTGCCCTAAAAAAAGGTTCCAAGGATCCTGCCTCCATCCTCTCTACCTTCTGCAAACCTTATGAAGTTGATATATTTTTCAGATTTAACTCTAAATCTAAGTTGGGTTTTGTTTAACCAACTGTTTTGGTAATTGGACTTCCAACTGTGAGAATTGAATCTAAGGTTAATGTATCAAACCAAGGCTATGGCCAAATCCTTTCTTCTACGACAATCCAAATCCTTCACATGACCTTTGCAGAGAATGGATTCCCAGCCAGCTATTTGATTAAATCCTCTGTTCCCACCAAGAGGGAAGTCACTAACAAGCAAAGGAAAGAAAGGCACTAGAGAAGAGCAATCCCACCCCATGTCAAGGCAGTCATAATTTGGATCAATACAATCATCAAAAGCAGCTACAAAAACAAAAATAACATTCTAACCTCATCCAAGGTCTCCTGCATCCTACTGTTAACAAAAGGCAGTATTCTACCACCCACAGCAGCAGCTTAATGTTCCCTGCCACTGTGGAAATATTATATTGCACAAACGGACCACACTGTGACTACTGGATTAAGAAGCATCTACAAAATCTCAGACCATCACATACAGGAAACTACAGGTGTTGAGCACAGAACAGAGAAAGGCAACTATATTGATTTCCACAGTGCTCAAGGCAAAGGTTTAAAAAAAAAAAAAGAAAGAAACTGTTGGAAAAAACATACTAAGTCACTAGCATAAAGGAACAGAATATCTCCTAAACAAACCTGCAGGGATAGAACCAAATGCTCAGACGAAAATCCTCATAGTAGATTCTTGAACTGACTTTAACAGTGGCACTTTCTTACATTGAAATACCAGTTTCTATTTGAATTCCAACTTAGTCTTTCACTAAGTTGTTTTTTCAGTTATTTTAATTTGGTAAAGATTTTCCCCAACCCTCTACCCCCAATTAATCTAATGGAATATAATCTAGAAGTTATTGAAAATCATACTACCATGCTAAAAGTAGAACAACATTAGTACCTATGATGACAAAACATGTGCAAACAATGTTGAAACAAATGTCATGTTTTTAATTACCCATCCTTTCCCTTACCATGTAGTTTACCATCAAACACGCACACTGAATTACCTTTCACAATGCACTTCAATCTCTTCTAACTTTTTCCTAAGTATGCCTTACCTTTCCCTATATTCACAGTTCCTTTTTTCTTCTTTAAGATTCATATTGCAGTATTCTATTTTCCAAAGATGGTCACTAATATACTGTGATCATCTCCTATCTTATGATATTTGCTCATATTACCTATAAAGGTTACAAATGACAGATTTTATGTAAATCATAAAAATATTTAAGAAATTTTATTAGAGAAAAAACCCTATAATAATTACCTAGAATTTTAAGTGAATAAAAAATCATAGCCCTTAAAATAATGAATGATTTATAAATGAATATTTCCAATTCTCCACCACTCAGTTCAGATATTTGCCTTGTGTCATTATTTTTAGTTGCTGTTACTCTGTCTGCCATCTGTGTATTTCTTCTGGAAGATTGTCCCAGTATGGGCTACCTCATTTTAATCTGTCAGTGAAGGTTTACCTGACTAAGTCTAGTCCATTATATTATTTCCATATCCTGAACACTTCCTGAGGAAATTTTGACTGATGGGTATTGTCACATAAAATACATATTTGAAATTATTCCCTGAGTGTGGCTTAAAACACAAATTTTCAAATTACAAATAAGCTTCTTGAGAGTAGGGGGAGTCTTTTAATATTAAAAAAAATTTCTTTTTTATTGGATTTAATACAGAAGAGAGTCAGGTATTTAAATGCTGGATGAAGACTAAATGAAACTTGACAGACAATGGTCAACCATGACATAAAAACTGATCTATGTTGATCAAAATTGGTCAAGCTCGGTGCCAATTCATCTCAATAATGTTTAGAGGCAGTATACTGTAAGAATGTATTGTATTAAATGCTTTAGGAGTTCAACAAAAGAGTAAATAAAGTATTTTTCTTGGATAGGACCATCCTTTTCCATGCCATTGTAAAGGGGGATGATAGCCTAAACTGTTAGCTTCTGAATATGTTCTAGATTAAAGGAGGATCAAATCTATTCATGATTTTGACATTTTTGCCAATACCAAATTGACTTTCATCTTCAAATTTAGTATTTTCCATCTGAACAATAGTTTGGATATTTTTATTCCAATTCAGTTATATATTGCTTTTGTCACCTCTGAGAATAAGGTGATAATTAACCTCATGCACACACAGGAAAACTGCAAAATATATAAATAACTTAAAGGACAAACCATTGCAAATGTGTGGGAATGCCAGTACTCTCTATGTGTTGGTCTGTTCTTGCTCCAGAGACTATAATTGTGTATTCCATTCACAGCCATACCATCAAAATGAAAGAGGTGAATATTCTGGTTCTAAGAGAAGAACTATAAACATGTATATGGATATGGAATTAATAGACCCACAGAGGTCATCACACCCTTGAGACAGAGATACTACTTTCAAATCCTTATTAAGGCAGACTTGCCTGGGGATAGTTAGGTATCTAGAACTCAGCATAGGAAAAGTTAGCCTCAAATATTAAATGTGAAGTATTTTCTGATTCTCTCCCAGGAAAGGGCTTTCTTTGGAATTCACCAACATAACTCCAGGAATAATTATTGTAATGGTCTTGCCATACTTATTTTATTATTGTAGTAAAATATACTAACATAAAATTCACCATTTTAACCACTTTTAAATGTTACAATTCAATAGCATTATGTACATTCATAATGTTGTGCAATTACCACTATTCATTTCCCGAAACTTTAATCATCCCAGACAGTGTGTGCCCACTGAAGACATACTTATTTTATGAATATTCACATGCACACTCAAGCTACATGAAAGGACTGCTGAAACTCTGAAGGAAACACCATAAAAATTAAGCAACCTAAAGTAAAATTAGCCCCATGTGCTGAAGTTAGCATACCAAAGAGTAATATATGATTCACGTTATATACTGTTTCATTAAATGTTTGTGGCAAAAGGAAGGAAAAGAGTACCAAGAATTTAAGGCCCTTGATCTTGATCCCAAAGAGATTAACTTAAGAGCTTTGGTTAAAATCATTAAACATGAGTAATTATTTCCCAACAAAGCAATACACATTTTTTTTCACATAGTCTCAAGACAAAGAGCATTCAAAAAACAAGCCCATTGAGAGAATTAGCTCTGAGAGAAACTGAAATACAGTGGCAGTCCCCATTTCTGATATAATGTGTTCATATAAATTCTATCAAAAAAGGCGCATCTTAAAACATATTGTTCTCTTTCCAAAGAATCAGCATAATAATTGGGGAGCTGTGTTTCTCAGCAAGAGTTTGCTTTAAATAAGTCACAGATATGACCAACATGATGTCATGAAAGTAAAGCTATAAAAACTATAAACCTTTATAATAATTTAAGATAGTAAAATCACACTCCTTTATAGAATTGAACAGCCAGAAGGGATTCTAGAATATTGTTTAGGTGAAGCCCCTTACAATATGCATGAAAAAAACCCATGTATGGAAAAGATGATTTTTTTTTTTTAATTTACAAAAGTCTATTTGTAGCAATAGGTTCTAAAACTGAAGATCCCTTAATCTCAATCTGTTGTTCTTTCCACATATTTCAGTGCTTCTCTTCAATATTTCATCAATTATGGCTGTGAATAAGGTATTATACATTTATTACAAAAATAAAATGGAGTGTATATGTGATATATAAAAATGCAGCTCTAATAGAGCATATATAAAAGTATACTACTAACATTTTTGCTTTATTTATATTAAGTTCATAAATTGTTTATCTTTTTAAAATTTTGAGACCTTTGGTGGTTTGACTGGAGAGGCACATTACAATTAAGAGTGACCCAGGGAAGTTTGGTTGGAGCATTGATTTTTTTCCTGATGATAAAATTTCCCATTGCAAGTAGAGACATTCTGAAATATATGTTTATTATTTATTTACTTATTAATATTATTGTAAAATGACTATTTGAGTATTTTGATAATTCAGGCTACCTTTAAAATACTTTAATTAAGAGTAATCAACTCAAACTGATTGCATAACATATATCAAGCTATCTGTAGCCAAAACCACAAACACACACCATCAAGGTCAGCATTGAGAGAAAAATTTATTTCCGTCCATTTACCTGCCTTTTTCTTCTCAAAAAGGAAAATAAATTAAAAATTGCTGCTTTAGGAATGTATGTCCAGGATAGGTGAGAAAGACAATTTTCCTTGCAACCTGCATGATAATACTAATTAAAATTAGGTCAAGGTCTTTAAAAAACATCACAGAGAAAACCACATCCTTTCAAATCATAGCCATGCCTCCTTGACTATGGATGGGGCACATAGGGTGTTACTAAGTGAATAAAGGTTTTTAGAAGTGAAGTGTATATGCTAATCGGGAGTGACAGAAACGGTGAAATATGAAAAAGAGTTACTATATTTTGCTTGCATCTTGAATATATTCTTCCTGAGAAAACTAGTACTCTGTTCACTTAAAAATGTTTACATTCATGTGCAAAATCTGCATAATTTCATGTGCTCATAAATATGTACATAGAAGAGGTCTTATTAAGTAAAAGCTGAATTAAAAATAAAAAGCTATGCAAGATGAGTGATTTGACAAACAGAATCTGTCCAAATGTTTCAGCTGGCTTTTCCAAAAAGCCTTCTGAAATAACATTTAGTGCATGATTTCCTGACAGAAACTTCTGAAAATGTTTGGGTTTAATCCACCTTTCTATGTGGATTATTGTGGCAATCGCTAAACAAATGAGTGAAGAAAAACATATCATTCAATGAGTAAATGTATAAAATAATGAACTAATAAGTGAATAACTGAACAGACCAAAATGAGTGGCCATATTTCCGGGTGTACAGGCCTTGTTCGTCCTCTCGGCTGTACCTTCAGCACTGATCACTCACTTGATAAACCACAGCTGACCATGTCATTCCTGGCTTGAGCCAGCAGCACATTTCTGCTGATTCTTGTCTTAATTTTTCCATTGCAGTCTCCATTATCAATTGGCAATCAATATTAAGTGACTATTTATTGTGTCTGCATTGAGTATTGAGTGTGATAGAAAAGACATAAAACAAGGACCTGAAAAGTCTAATATCTACTTATATAAAGAAGAAATAAAAAGATGAACAATAAATATATACTGCTTAACATTGGGAGTCACCACTACATTAGTGCTATATACAAATTATTATTATCTTGGATATGTAAACTATTTTATTAAATGAATAAAACAACTCAATAGGAAAAAAAAAAAATGGACCTAAGGTATTATCAGGGAATTCACAGCATAATGAATTAAATGTACAAAAACAAATGAGGTCAATCTTGGTAATAATAAGGAAAATGCAAATTAAAATAAAATATAAGTTTTCATTCATAAGGCCAGCAAAAGCATAGATTAATTAATTAAATAGAGCTGTAATATCAAATGTTGAGACCTGTGGTTCATATGTAAATCGGTAAAGTCTGTTAGGAAGGCAATCGGCAGTGTCTATCAAAATTATAATTGTAGAATACTTCTTTGACTCAGCAATTCCATTTAGGGATTTAATCTTGAGAAATCATCACATATAATGACAATAGGTGCCAATAAGAATGTTCATGCTTTAACATTTGAGTGGTAAAAAGGCGAACCTTACTGAAGGTCCAATAGGAAAGTTGTTTAAAAAAATGCATTTGTATTCTGTTATGGAATATTTTGAAGTTGTTAAAAAGACTGAGGTAGAAATTTATATATTATCATATAATCACCAATCAGGCATATGGTTAAATGAAAGAAGTATATCACAGAACAATACGTATGTTTATGTAAATTAGCATAGCTGTGTCTATTCCATATCACACACATATGTATATATGTAAATGCACAGAATGATGCCTGGAAAAACAAATTCCAAACTGTTGAAAATAGTTCTGGGAAGGGAAGTGAGAACTGGGGAGGGAATGAAGGGAGACTAGAATGTTTTGAGTAATTCTGTACTGTTCAGAATTTTTGCCTTGAGAATGCATTCATAAAAACTTGTATTTTTCTTTTTTTTTTTTTAGGCAAAGATATGCTCAGTGATGGAAAATGCATGGGGCTGATAAAACAGCAGCATCCCAGTATTTGGACAAGGAGGATAGACAGATAATGGACTGTTCAATAGGAGGAAAACAAAAAGCTTACCAAAGTAATTAGAAATATGTATATAACAGAAGTTTTTGAGAATGAAGCTAAAGCCACAAAAGAGTATCAAGAAATGCACACTTTCCTTGAATAAAACTATGTGAACCACTATTGATACTGGTTCTTTGGTAGATAATTAAAACGAGCTGTTTGGAACATACATCCTATTATAGGGGAAGGAACCAGGGTGGATGAAAAAGGATGACATCAGTGCACCAGCAAAGTGGCTTTAGTGCAAAGGATATTTACCTGCATCTGAGAGTCTCTCTTTTTTTGAAAATTAAGGACATAAACAAATGACTGACGGAGTTGGTGACTATATCCTCACATCATTCTTGGTGGTATCTGCTATGGTTTGCACTGCCCTGTGTCATGGTGCACAAAGGCAGAGCATAGCACACAAATCGAGAAAGAGCCCTCTGCTCATCTGAGTGCTAAGCGCCAGCAAGCAATTTGAAGGCTTATGTGATAGAGTTAGTAATAAACGAACATACTTAGAGCAAACTTTAGGTAAGAGTGGGATAGTACTATCACTGGGCACAGGACAGCATCGGAAAGCAGGAATCCAGCCTTACTCAAAACTGAAACTCAGTGGCAGGCAGCCATATTTAAAACATGCTTTTCCACGGGTATCTGATGCCAGAATCCTATGGAACAGTCTCTAAAATCTTCGGCAGCTATATTTGCTTGTTAAAGCTTGTAAATGAATATATTGCTCTTAATTAATTTTGTGGGTTGTCTTTCTCAAATAACCTTTTTGTTTTCTTCATTAAATCGCCAAGAAAAGGAGCAATTCAAGATTACTATAGAAAAGCATCCTCTTACTGCCCATTGTAGTAAAGATCCCAACAAATAAATAATGAAATACTTAATAGGCAACATTTTTTTGACACGGGGTACTTTACAAAGTACCTTCCCTTCAATCACTCTTTGTTTGTCCCTCTATGCCCTTTTTGTTATATAATACATGGCTACAACCTCATATTTTAAGTCTTTCTGTGAGCTCACAGGGCCGATGTGTGCAATGAGGAAAAGAAAATGCAAGAGGGGTGTCCAACCCTGGAAACTCACACTTAAATATTCACCTTGGAAACGATGACTCAGCAACTGCAGCTTGAACCAGAGTGAATTATAAACTAATAATTGTCACAACTGCAATAATTCTTAGAGTTCAACAGTATCAAAAACAAAACCCAGAAAACCATAGAGAAATGTATGCCCAAGTCCCCACACTGCCTCTCTGCTAAGTGATGAACAAACTTCTTAAAGGATTCATTTATCTCTCTGATGGGTTGGCTGAAGATCACATCATTATGGATACAACCATCCAAGACCAGCAAATACCTAAATTTTGTACTAAGATAATTTTGTTTCTGAGTGCACTGAACATATTTTGTTTTTATTTGACAAAAGAGTTAGTATCCTTATGGATGAAAGACAGATTTATACACACTTTAGGACACCTAAATCTAATTCTCTTTCCTTTCTTCCAGGCTTGTTCTTCCCGCCTATCCTTCAGCTCTGATCATGTGGCACTGCTCTTTTCTCCCCCAACATTCCTCAAGCCACAGCTAATACGATCAGAACGAACCCTTGAACTCCTTCAGAGTCGCCACCATATTTTTCACTATCTCATTCCTTACACGGGGCATGTTGTATCGGAATGAGAGCTTTTTAATGGAAGAGAATATAGTTTGTCTTTGTATCCTCAGGGCCTGGCACATCATAGCAAACGCCCAATAAATGCTTGTTAAATTGTTTGTTGAAAAGAGAGCTAACTTAGCTTGCTAAATACCTACTAAGGCAAACAATAGCTATAAACACATTGCATGGAGGTATATTTTCCATTATTCATTAACTTTCAACTATCTTTTCTTCCTCTTTATTGAGAAAATTAGAGTCCTCTGTAATAATTTAAATTCCATTTATTTAAAGTGCCAGCAATAATAATTGTATCATTAAATGTATTTTACTGAGATCTAACGCATCTGATTTTTTAAAATTTGGATTCAGATATCATGCTTTGGTGTTTATGATATGACCTTCCAGTTGTCCCGACACTAATATACATAGCTTGATAATAAAGAGTTATAAAAAAGAAGTGAATATGCAGTAATTTAAAAAAATTAAATACTACACTGAATATTTATTATATTTTCACTATAGGGTATGTAGTTCGTATTTTAGATTAGTGAACTGTAGAATCTCTTTTAAAACATAATAAAGCTGGCTTTGAATTAGGAATGCTCCCAAAACACTTTAAAACTCACTTTCAACTCTTAAAAGCAATGCTATAATTCTAATAACCAACAGCAGTTAACTATCTCACCAGGAAGCTACCCCATAAAATGGCATTATGAAGGCTCATATTCCATAGACACTTTTTGTGTACATTCTAAAGCCTCTAATATTATCAGACAATGAAAAATAATATGCCTAGGTGAGAAATGGCAAAATAGAAAACCAGGCAAGTGTCTTGAGTCCTGGATGCCTCTGCAGGGACTTGGAATAAGGATTAGTTACACTGTTCAATGATCTTATATTTTAATTGTCCATATTATTGTTGAAAGTCGCTTTAGATTGAAATAAGGAGTTCTTTTACTTTGATACATAGTGAGATTCCAGAAACGTCTGTTTGCAAGTCAACCTGGCAAATCATTTTAGCCAGTGTAATCTGTTGATGTAGTATGCCCGCCCCCCAAAAAAAAGCAGAGGCAGATTTGAAGTCACAACAGTATTTGCACTCAGCCATTTACTTACTATAGGAGCCCAGATTATTCACTTAACTGAGACTGTTTCCTCATCTATAAAATGAGGGAAGCAGCATATCCTTGCCAACCTGAAAGTGTCATTATTGGGATTACGTATGTTAAACTGAGTGTTTTCCAAACTGCAAGGGCCCTGCAAATTTCCAATCGTCTGAGCTTGAGTATGTAAGCTTATAGGAAAAAGTAAAACACAAAGCAAAGGGGGAGTACTTTTCTGATTATCTTCATAACAATTTTCCCCATAAGAAAATTACTCCAATCTTAATAGAAGTGTCATGGGTAGAATACACAGACTTTCTTAAATCACTTGGCGATGGATATTTTCTTGGGTAGCACAATCCCAGGCAAGCTATTTATTTTAGAAAGGAGAAATCAGGGAGGATGTGAAAAAGAAGAGGGATGGCATGAGAAAAGCTTGAAGGAAAAATAAAGAATGTGAGTCAGACAGAGCATCATAGCTCACACCTCATACGGGAGGGATAAGCAAAGCCCCTTGGAACACAAAATAAGGTTTAGTGGCACTAACCACAAAATGAAATAGCAGATAATAAAACTGTTCTTAGAGAGATTAAAATGACAAGGTCCATTTTGCAGCAAGTCTTTTTTTACCTAAACTGAGTCAACTCTGGTTCAGGCAAATAAAAGCTAAATAAATCATGCAGTAAAAGCACTGATGGCCAATACAATTAAAGAGGAGGGTGAGAACAATGTTAACCTCACAGAAGACAAACAGGAGGGTGAATTTAGTGAAAAAGAAATGAGAAATGGGATGAAAGAATATTGCTAAGGGGAAAAAATGCTGATCTGAAATGTATGGGAAATTAAAAAGTGGACATCTGAGAATTATTACTTTACTGAGCAAAAGCAGCTGTCCCTAATGCCTGCCACTTGATGTGTGCTGCCCTCGCAGTGCTGTTCAGTGTGTCTTGCAGTGGCATGACTGGGAGGCTGGCCTTCTTTAAAGTAGTTTGATTTACAGACAATATGATAAGCAAGGCAACAGAAGTCCCTTCCTCAGCCGACACACTTCAGAATACTGTATTTCACCAGGAAGCATCTGATGGGTTGGCTAAGGGAAAGGAGTTGAGCAGTAAAGTATACTCCATCTGAGTCTATAAACTGGGGAGCACAGATATTTGAGATCATGCTATAGCACCCTGTACTTCTTTTTTTTAAGTTAGAGTGAGATGAATATGGGAATTTAATTAGAAAACATTTCCAGAAATGTAGGTTTGTGGGGAAAGTTGCCGCAGTATCATAACTTGTTCATTCTTTCATCTCAGTCTCCAGCTTTCTCTATATGCATTTGGGCAAAGCTGCTGGAAATTATTGCAAATTGGGGAGGAGAAGTTTCCAGTATTTTGTCCCACAAAATAACTGAGGTAGAAAAATGAAGTTATAAAGGATCAAAGAGGAGTGCATTAGATGTCCAATCCACACTTCTTATTTTACAGGTATTATCAGGAGATTGTTTTTGGTGTGGTGGAATGAGTACCAGATTGGGGATGCTGCCACACCCCTGACTGCCACACATACTAGTTATACAAAGTTGGAAAAATATACCTAAGTTTTCTAATACTTAGGTTCGTTATGTGCAAACAGGAATAACAACAGCTACCTCTTAGGGCTGTTGCAAGGACTAGAATAGGCACAGAAGATTAAATATATTTTCAGGAAAATTCATGGCACATTCCAGATGACAAAGGTTCAAAAAATGCTTGTTTAGGGGAGTATCTCCATGATGTGTGTGTCTGTGTATTGCCAGACGTACAGCCTAGTTCTTTCATGCCTAAAAACATTGCTTTTTCTCCCACACAATCATTCTTTTCCTCTGTATTAGAAATAATTTCTTTTTCTTACTGTTATAACTAGTTAAAATTGTTGGGGAAAATGTCACATACAGTATTTTCATATATTATTGTGTGGTGTTTTGTAATCATAAAAAATGTGATGTCCACATGGGCCATTTTACTTGTCATAGAAAAGATATTTCATCCTTGACCAGACTCTGTGTAAACCTGGGCAGTTGTCTGAGAAATCGTCGTGGGTCACAAACAGAAGCAGTACAGCCTTCCCTACCCCTGGAGAAAAATACTCTTGACACTCATTTCCTCTGGATCGATCCATTCGAATCAGCATTAAACTCAGCCTCCTCACTCAAAACGATCATTTAGAAACAGTACTAATTAGAAAAGAAAGTGCTGTACGTTGCCTGGTGTTAAGCGGGGAAAAACAAATTTAGGGAGACATGGTCTGTGAGGGGAAAGTTAAAAGAAGGAAGTATGTTCAGTCTGGAGAAACAAAAATGTTTAAGCTGATGATGTAATGACAACCTTTCAGATAACTGTAGTGGTTATTTGAAAGCCGAACACCATGGGTTTATATGGGTTGGAGGAGTCAGGGTAGGAGCTATAAGAAAGTGAGGACTGTGCAGAGTTGCAGGATGTTGCCCAGAAAAGGAATCTCCTTTTCTGGGAAGACTTTAGGTTAGGATAGACTCCTTCCTGACTTTCATGAGAATTTACTCTTTGGATAGAGGGCTGAGAGCAGTGAACTGTACTGCCTTCAAAGCCTGTATAACTCTTCAGTTGGACTCCAAGTCACCTCTCATGGGAGGAAATCTATTCCAATGGCATTGGAAGCCCTAGATCTCAGCCTCAAGGTTACTGACTGTGGGCAAAATTGCAATATTTCCAGAATCTCCCGCCTGGCCTTAGTGCATCTCCATATCAATGTGTTTCCAGGGAGTGCAGAGAAGTAGCCATCTCCATATCAATGGGTAATTAAGACGGGGAGCGAGGGCTCATCTGGACCAGAAAGGTTGTGTGGGGTCCCTTTTTGCAGCCGAGTCATGGGAGATACAGGCGAGCAAGAGTGGACAACTGCTTATAAGCAATAAATGCTTTATTTCTTCCTTTGGCTGATTTCAGTTTCAGAGGTAATTTACCCCAGACTGGGAGACATATTTTCCCCTCCCAGAGTTACACCGACCATGAATGCAGATAGTCAACAGCGTAAGGAGACAATAGCGAAATATGAGGCCATTGGGATTCTCCTGAAAAGACAGGCTTTTTTTATGGTTTTGACACATCTTGCTAATGGGTTTCAGCCCAGGCAAGTTTGCTATGGATTCAGTGTGACCAAAGAAATTGACCACAAAACACTCTTTGGGGTGAAAGGGTCTTACAAAACTGCCGTCTGGCCCACCTCTCTCTCCTGCTCCAGCGGCAACCACACCGGCCCTCCCCCTCACCTCTCAGGTACTGATAAGCCCTTGGTTGCCCAGGTAATTACCCACTGATATGGAGATGAAAGATGCAAATGCACCAAAGGCTACTTCTTTACACTTCTGAACGCCTGTTGACATGCAGATGTACCAAAGCCAGGCAAGATATTCTGGAAATATTACAATTTTACCCACAGACATTATTTTATTATGATTACTCCATTTTTCCACAAGTTGGTTGTGGCTTACTGGTTTAAGAATCAAATTTGAAACAATTAAGCTTTCAAGAACCAACCATTTAATCCTGGGAAAGTCAGTATCAACATTTTGTTTTCCAAGTCTCATTAGAAAAGTTATTTGATCAACTGAGTCTATTACGTATGGGTTTTATAGATAAGGCCTTAGATACTAAGGCTTAAATGTCCCCACTATATGGACTCTAGGACATTCTCCAAAGAGTTATTTCCCACACAACCTCAGGAATAAATAAATTAGGAAGAGACTACACAAATGTATATCAATAAATGACAGAAAGTCAGCTTTATATTTGGTAAGATTTTGTGCATTTTGTTAAAATTTTAAAGAAATTTAAGAATTATAGGCTTGTATTCATTTTTATAAAAGATGTAACTCCTGGGATTTATACACGAAAACTTTCTGCCAGCATTCTATGTACTTTATACAATGCACTCTGATTTAAATTTTGTTTGTGCTGATATTTTGTAAAATTCTCTAAACACTGTCAACTAAAATGCCCCATATTTCTTCTCCTTGCTCCTGTTTGCATATAATTAGAATGGGAAATCAGGGTAAAGTTTCCAAGGAGTTGCATCTTAGCTTTTGTATTCCTTTTACCAAATTGTAGAAGATAATTCCATGTTTGCATTGAAAATCTGTGTTTATGTATTCTACAACCAAACATGTACAATGAAGATAGATACAATTCATTATAAGTAAACTCAATTTATAGAACAAACATTACTGTTACAAAACGTGTTTAAGAGCCAACCTACATAGCCCCTTCCATGGGCATTGTTTCATCATGAAGCATTTGAAAGGAGAATCAGTCAATCTGCAAATGCTCATTGAGGACTTGTTATATACACAATGCTAAATGATATTCAGATAATAATTTGTGTGAAACAATGAATTAAGCAATTCATTTAATTAATGCTTAGTGAGCACCTCCTATTTGCCAAGTACTTTGAATTACTTTGATAGGCACTGGGCATACAGTGATAAGTAAGACAGGGTACAGCTCACCAAGATGTTTATAATTCAGTTGTGAAAAGATCTCATGGAAACATGGGGAATAATCTAAACAGTAATTAAGCAGGTAAAAGGTTCATGTAATCAATTATAGGAAACATAGTTCCTTGTCGGCGCTAAAATTCAGGGGAGGCTTCATAGGACAGGGACATTTGAACAAGGCTTTAAGAACAGGTTGATTTGTTCATGGAGTGAAAGAATAACCATCTCCGTAAGAAGATTAAAAGTCATTAGGTAATAGTTATGTGGAAACTATAAAAACAAAACAGAAATAGACTCATAAACACAGAGAACAGACTGGTGGTTACCACAGGAGAGGGGGGATGGGTGAAGGAGATATAGAGATGTAAATTTCAAATTATAAATTACTCATAAGGATGGAAGTACAGCATAGGGAATATAGCCAATAATACTGTAATATTTTTGTACAGTGACAGATGGTAACTGCACTTATCATGGTATTTTAGTAATGTATATAATTGTCAAATCATTATGTTGTACATCCAAAACCAATACAATATTGTATATCAATTATATTTCAAGAGAACCAATTTTAAAGCCATTAGGTACTAGTTAGTGAATGATCATGCAGCAAAAGTGAGGCAGGCTGAGGAGGTGACAGAGCATTACCTTAGGGCAGTAGTGGGGGATCAGGAGAAAAAGCAATGAAGATTCTGATTTTAATATAGATGTTTCTCCTCCTCCTTTTCCTCCCTCCCCTTTTCCCCCTTTCACCACCTCCACTTCCCCTTCTTGTTTCTTCTCTTTAATATTGCTGATAAATCTTCAAAGAGGTTATGACAGTCAGGTAACAGTGAAGACAAGTTATGGGGAAGAAAGTCGCAGGTGTAGGGAGGGGTGAGAATAAGAAGAGTATTGGTTTTATGACATTGTCACATTAAGGCTTTAGTTGGTGGAATGCTCTGTATTCACCATTTTCTCTTTCCAAGTTCCTTTGATGCTAGGTTGGAACCCAAAGATTGCATTCTAGTCAATCCAGTGGGCAGAAGTGTTGCATAGCATGTCCTAGGGCATCACAAGAACTATTTTGACTTACAAACTGTGCGATTATAAACTGATCAGTGAGTGGCTCACCCTGAGATATACTAGCATGAAAACAGCCAGGAAAAGCAATCACTGTCATACCTCCAAAGTCCCAGACATCCAAAAACTTCCTCTGTAAACCCCGTATCACTCCCCTTCCACTGGGCCTGACTTCTCTTTTCCCTTGCTTCTCTTGTACACAGCTATCTCTAAAACTCTGCCTTCTTTAAGTTCAGTGTTCATTTCTATAACACTAAAACTCAAGAACCTGGTCTGGGGTTTCAGGAACAGCACAAGGATGCTTCTTTAATAAACTTGTTTACAAACTTTAGATGAGTTTTACAAAGCTTGATTAGAAAGGTTGAGAACAGATAGGTTTGGTCATTTATGCTAAAACAGCATATATGCTAAGACTCTCAACTTCTGTATTCTAAGCTCTTCCTTTGTATTACTTTTTTTTATTGTTTTGTTTACAATAACCTACAAATTCATGATAACTACATGACTCTGAAAAGTTCAGAGAGTTTTAGAACAGAGAATCACTTCCTCCTATCTAGTTATATCAGTGGTAATCTTTAATGAACATTGGTTTTAATAAGCTAAAATTTTTTGCCCAGGGAAAAAGTTTGAATCTTTCCAACCAAAATTTTAATGTAAATACTAAGAGAATCTCAGGTTATTATTTGAAACATGCAAAGAGCTCAAGGAATAAATATAGACAGGTTTAAGTAACAAAAATAAGGAAAACATTGTCTTCTTTCCTGCTATATAAAACAAATTTTGTATAAATTAGATAAATAAGTGCCTAAATATGAAGATGTGTGGAATTCTGGCAGACTATCCTGAGAGACCTCTTATCTCATCTTTCACTTGGAAGATTTTACAGTGAGACTAATCATGCAATTCAGGAAAAAAAAAAAACTGTGCAGCCAGCAAGTTCTAAATTAAACAAGATCATCTAGAGTTTTGTGCTGAGAGGAAACATCCAACTTGGGATGGTATAAAGAGACCAGACCTACAATGAGGATGGCTGAATTCCTGACTGAACTCTGCCACTAATTAAGCTCCTGACATTGGTTGAGTCCAATACTATCACAGAATCTCAAAGCTTTTCATTTTGCCCACCTATTAAACGAAAAGGAATATAAAATTCTTACCTTGTTTCATTTCTAGTGTTGTCTACAGCAACCCCTCGCCCCACCTTCTACTCTCTCTCAAGATAGCGTGCAAGTATTCTCTCTCCATGAATCCTTTTCTGACCCTCACCCCCTTCCAAGAAAAACGGATTGCTGTCTCCTTTGCATTTCTATACTACCCTGTTCAGAGACCTAGCACAGCATGCAAAGGCATCTTATTTCCTTATGTATTTGTTTTCCATTCCATTCTGTGAGTATCCCGAAGTCAGGGATCATGCCTCAGTATTGTTGTTGCACAAGTCCCTCCTGTATCTGCAGCACGTAGAATTTGTTTAATACATTTTTGTCAGGTAAAAGTAAGCAGGAATTAATGTGCTAATTCAGATGTTAGGATGAACAGATAGATGTGACAGAGATTGATTTGGAACTGGGAGCTGAGTGGAGGGGAACCTTTCTGATACAGCTGAAATTGCTGAAGCCTCCGGTACTCTCTCTCTCTGGATGTGTTCTGTCTCTTTGGATCTATTCTGGTCACGCCTGAACTGAGTCAGGGACTGGATTCTTGTCATTGTTTTCTGCTCTATCTTATTCTGCTAGCAGCTTTTAATCAGTCTTTCCATGATTTTTTTGGGTCCTTGACAAAGAAAATCAAATCACCTGGGAATCAGGAACAACAAAGGAACTTAGTTGTAGGTAGATGAGACTCCAGATGTGATTAATTAACACGAAGCTAGGGGAGACAAAAATTCTAATTCATACCTGCAGGAGGGATTGTGTTCAGCTGGGACATACACATTCCTACGTCACTTCATGACACAAATGCAAGTCACTTACAGCCTTCCAAACTGAATTCAGAACTAAATTTGCATAGTTACCTTAAAGACAAGTGGGAGCCTTGTGTAGAAGGAAGGACTGTGAGGGAGGGGGAGAGCAACCTAGGGGGCGGGGTTGATGGTAAGGTAGCAGAGGGCTTTATTTTGCTTTGTTTGCCCTGTATTGCATAAGTGTCTGGTTGAAAAATCAATTGATGAAGGAGAAGGTTGAAAATATTGAAAACATAATGAGATACATTTATGTCTGTTCCAGTGATCTGGCTATGAATATAGAAAGGAGTAAGGGTCTTACAATACAGTTTCAGATAAAGAGGCATTAATACTACTAAAGATACCTAAGCATTTCTCTGACTGGAGTTTAGGCCTCTTAAGGAAAGAAAATAGGGCTGGGTGACTGGGTTAGCTTTATGAGAAGGAAAGAATTTGCCATTTCACACTCTACTTCTTGTATTTGAACTTGCCTACAGAAATAGCATTCTCAAAGTCTGGTCTCATACCATCAGCAATAGTGTCACCCTAAAACTTGTGAGACATGCAAATCCTCAGGCCCTAATCCAGAGCTATGAAATTAGAAACTCTGGGGATGGGTCCAGACAATCTGTGTTTTAAGAACCTGTTCATTTATTTTTGATGTATGGTCAAGTTCGAGAACCACTTGCTTAACAAGACTGAAAGCTGGTTTTAGAAAAGAATAGTGGTGAAGAAGATTCCATATTCTTTAAGGTAGCATTTGCCAAATAGTTAACCAGATAATCTGAGTTACAGAAATATCTATGATCAAGAATATCAAAGTAAGTAGTAAGACAATTAGGTAATAACTAATACAAAGTTTTAAAAAATGAGAATGAAGGATTGTAGTAAAATGCATTCAAGTCTAAAGAAGGTTAATTCACGAGATGTACTATCAGCATAAGAAGCATTTTCATGCATATTCCTAGCTAAATCCCTGGCCCATTACATGTGGCCATAACCCTGATTGCTCAAATCACTACAATTTGAGATTCCAGGATAAAAATATGTAGAGGGAATCAATGCAGTACAACCTGCTTCCTGGTGAGTTCAGCATCCCTAGAGTTGTCTAGTAGGAGTAGAATGTAATGAGGAGTAAGAAAAGTGCTGGCAATGGGTCTGGAGAGGCAAGAAGAGCCAGTTGATTAAAACCATGATACACCTTTGGATTTTATTTTAAGGACAAAGGAAAGCTCTGAAGGACTTTTCAGTAATATACTGAGAAGGTCATATTTGGGTATTTCAAATGTTACTGTGGCTTCCATGAATAAAATGATCAGGCTGGGGAAATGCAAAAGTGAAAACAAGGAAAACAGATTTTTCTTGTAATAGTCCTCCAATTCATCTGACTTAGAAATTAATAAAAACATAATACTCAAAGAACATTTGATGTCAGAATATATTCAAAGAATCCAATGAAGTCATGGGAAGCTTGTTGAGATAAAAACATCTAGTGAGTCAGTTTGCAAAAGAGACCATTCCAAAACCACATTCATATGACTTAATACCCAATGTCTTTTAGATTTGTTCCATCTTTCCACTAATCTCTAATTTCTCTAAATATCTACCATTACATTCAATTTTGAGTGTAAGAGAATATTTCTTGATAGGAATATTGATGGTTTGTTCAAATTCTAATTGTGTAGATGCCTAACCCAGTCATCTTTGGTCTGAACATTCTTTAAGAGCTAGGCACTTTCAAGAGACATTAAATGTACATTTAAATGACATTAATTGTTCAAATATTATCCAGAAGAGTTAGTGAAAGAGAAGAGTAGTGAAATTGGAAGCCCAGCCTTGTAAAACATTTCTAAAAAGTTCTTTTCTCAAAAATAAAGTATCCTTGTTTAATTTCCTGTTTCATTCAAAGTATTCGTTTTCAATAGCATGTTTCCTGTAGTTACAGTGTCAAGGCTAATGCATAACTTTTTTTATATATAAAAATCTGTAAATACAAAATGAAAAAGATAAGCATCTCAAAACATATAACAAGGGTTGCCAGATATAATGCAGGACACCAACTTAAATTTGAATCCCAGACAAACAATGAATCAATTTTAATATATGACTATAAAAAATATTGCACAAAAAAGGCTGATACTAAAATCATTGTTTATCTGAAGTTCAAATTTAACTGGGTATCCTAGGTTTTTATTTTCTAAATATGATAACCCTAATATAACAAGAGCATTTAATGGAGGATTCCCTTATA
The DNA here is from genome assembly GCF_030020395.1 of Manis pentadactyla. NCBI lineage: Eukaryota > Metazoa > Chordata > Mammalia > Pholidota > Manidae > Manis > Manis pentadactyla. Next base: position 28,658,645 of record NC_080026.1, on the reverse strand, counting down.
TTACAGTCTACATAATTTTTTCACAGTAGATGCCATTGAAAAGTGGTACAACAAAATGTTATTTTTAATCAAATGGCATTTTAAATATTTTTGAGCATCTAAAGTGTATAACTCCATTGAAAAAATTTTACATGTTTGAAAATCAAGCTCATAGTTGAACCTTTTTTCTACTATGTAATATGTAATATGAATACACTAGTTTAAAGTAACAGACAGTATTAAAAGGGTTTCTGCTCCCATTCATGTTTTAGTCCAGGTTTTATTTTCATTATATATTGAATATATGTAGGTCAGAGCATAACACACAACTTCCTTCAGTTTTACCAGATATGATTCCCAAGGAGACATCTCTCCACCTATTCAATTTAAGATTTAAGTCCTATTTAGCATGATAATGACATAATAAGCTCTTGACTACCACCTCCTTGTGGAGTTTTCTTTTATGCTTTCCCATTGAGAATAATCTCATCCATTTCTTAAGAGAAATATTAAAAAGAGGAATTTTGTTCCAAAAAAATACTAAATTTGGAAGCTATTTTTGGAGGAACTATATACATCAATAAAACCAGGTAATTTTATGAAGGAGATGCAAACAGAGAAAGTAGTTATTTACTCTAGGCTTTGTTTTTGGTAATATGATTTATTGGATTAGTGTTTTATGTGCTGGATAAATGGAATTCAACACAGAATATAGATAAGCATAGTGACACATTTGTTTCCTTGATGTCTTATTAGAGGCATCCACAGACATGCACTATTGAGAGTCTGTCAAACTGATGAGCAGGCTTCAGATTAAGGATATGAAAGTGTTGGGAGAGAGTATCAATAGTAAGAAAGTTGTAAACTTTTCTCTATCCAAAGAATATCAGAATAAAAGGAACCTTAAAAATCATCAAGTCCAATTACTTTCTTTTAAATCCAGACAGCAAGTTTAAATTTAGAGAAGTATTTTTTTGAGGCCACATAAATGGCAGATAGAATCTAAAGCCTCCATCCCTAAATCTGCCACTTGGCCCCTACTTCATAACACCTTACAGCTTTCTCTTAATTCTGTAACCAAATACAATTCAGGAGAAGAATGGCTGCCTTTTGCCATATGTAAAGGTTCCTTGACAGTTGGATTCCTATAGTTCCTTCATATGCTAAGGGACACTATATACAAAATGGAATAATTATTAGGGTTGTGAGAACTGGTGTCACTTCTTTAATTTTTAAAAACATATTTATGTAGTAAACCTCACACAGCTGTAATCAGAATTGTACAATATTATAACATGATCCCTCAATATCTCTGCCTCAGGCATTTGATGAAGAACACATTTGATGAATCTGTAAGGTTATTAGAAGTTCAAGCCAAAGCAGCACTATTAGTTATTGTTCTGAAACGTCAGTTCCACCAATTGGAACCACAGCGTGGTGAGGACATAGCTGCTATTTCAGAGCTGTGTGATTTTTCTCAGTGCTGTAATTTAGAGGATTTATTAACAAGCATGTTGCAAGATCATCGTGTGTAGACTCATGATGAAGCCCTCCAATGGGAACTAGAGACTGAACCAAATTGACAATTTATAAAGGAGCAAGAAAAAGCCCAGCCCAGAGAGATCGCATCAGTATGTGTCATAGAAATGAAAGCAGCAACTTCTAATATGAATTCTGCTCATAACACGGGCAGAGTGCTCTTGGCATCAGAACACTGTAAATGCATGTCCTGCCTGTAATATCTACAGATCCAGTCAGACATATTAATTTTTAGTTAAGTTCTGGAAGCTCTGCTTACATATTCTAGTACACAGGCTTTGCAAACAAATGGATCACTGAGATTACACTGTGAATCTGAATGACATGCCAGGCACTTTTCTTGCAATAAGCGATCTTGATTTTGTGGCAGTGAATCAGACTCAGGTGGTAGAGGCTAAGTAATTTCAGGACACGAATGCACTTGGTGGAGAGTTAGGTCAATCAATCACTAAATGAAGACTGAGAATCCGGTGAGTACTAGGAAAAGAGAACCAGCTGGAAGTTTACAGAGGTTGTGGTTTATAATGCTTCTTAAAGCTACGTTCTGCAAAATTTTCTCACAAGAATCTTTACAACAGTTGTTAAGGTATTAGGTATTCATGGCGTTTACAATTACAGAATTATTTCTGGATGCTGAATACTCATTGTGACTGCTTCACAGAGATATTCTAAACATGATGGAAAGGAAGTAAGTCAAAATTCTCTTGGGAAGAAATTGAAACACTAACAAGAATCAGAAGCATTCAACTCCAGGAATTTGCATTCAGAATCCTGTTGATTATTTAGGCAGGACAAGAGGATCCAGTAAGTTGGAAAGAGAACTTAAATTCCAAGGGAGAAAAGGTAGATAAGCCTAAATATCTTATTACATGAAGTTTTCCAAACTGGTCATGAAATTTGTAATAGAAAATGTAAATGAGATCCTCTGTAAATAGTTTTACAAGAAGCTGAAACTTTTGGGAGTTGAGTCACTATAATTTCAAAGGAGTAGCATTTTGACAAATATGCCCTAAATTAGGGCTCCTTTGGTTGAAAGGTAACCGAAGTCTTATTTGAGCTGTCCTGAGCTTCAGTAGAAATTTATTGGAAAGATGCGGTGAACATGTGTGCTTCTGGCCCTTCAGAGCAGATTCAGAGGCTGGAAGGGGCCCAGTGATCCTGAGAAACTGCATCTGTCACAAATCTTTCCCTGCTCACCTGCCTGCACCTTCCGTCTCGCCCACACTTTTCCTCAGGCATACAGTAGAGAAAAATCTCCATTTGCATCTAGCCCTCTCAATTCAGCAGGTCTGGGAGAGATATTGTTAGTCTAGCCCTGGACCAACGTGAACCCAAGTTTAAAGTACCCCTGAGAATCATCAGATGTCATACTCTAAGATACACATTTATCATTTCTTTACAATCTCTTAAAAGGATAGAAGCACTACCTTAAATCTATCTCCCTATATGGGGGGCTAGTAAAAGATGTTAATCAAGCTTCTTTTTCAATCTGCAAGTTATATTTATGATATATTGTCTTGGTGTTATATTAGCAAGGATGGAAACAAGTTGGTTCTATGTTAGGGATGCGTTCAATGCCAATACTGTTACTGTTTTATAGTTTTTGTAATTTATTAGTAAATTAGTAGATTGGATATAACCTAGCATAGCTTTAGAGAAATAAAAGACTGCTTTGTGGAACTGTCTATTCCTGCTTTACTAATAACCCACTCTAATAATCCAAGCCCCAATTCTTGTGTACCAATAAACTAGAGGGGAAAAGGGTTTGATTTATAGTACGTTGAGTAAAATTGGCATATTTCTAACCTTGAACACATTACCTGAATTTGATATTGGTCACTAGTGATATCAAGTTTTCATTACAAATAAAATGAAATAAAACCATATTTTTCAAGATCTAATGTCTTATATCCCATTAAGTATACATGCTCGTGAAATAAAAAGGAAGAGACTTGTATCTATAGCTAAGACAAATATATATTTGAGTTTTAAAGAGCCCCTCTGATGCTATCAGACTAAGCTGAAAGCTTCCAATTTGCATAAAACTGCAATGACTATTCAAATCAATACATTGTTGGGCCAAGTTTTATACCTAATTATTCCATGTGATATGGTGTCCCTTATCCATGGAAATTGCAATATAGGGAAATAAAGATACATGTGTGCATTAATTTCTTTTAATAGTTTTGATCATTTATTATTTATCAAGGACTATAATGAATTATTTGTTTTAATTTTCATTGATCTATTGTTAATGTAAAATATTCTGCATGAATGTAGCCTAATGAATCTATAAAATAATAGTTTCTTTGAAGGCAGAGATTCTTCAGAAATTTTGTAGACAGACTTTGTCGTTCCATAGCTGGAGAAAATAGATTCAGGACTATTAGATGACTTGCCCGAGGTCACACAGTCATTTGCCATTGGACTACAATTATTATTTCTCCTACTTTGCCTAGCAGGAAATCTCTTTCTAAATTAATGTGTATATAAAAATATATAGCTCTAAGGATAACAGTGGGTTTTATTTAAATTAACTTAGAATCACAAAAGACTTATTTTGATGAAACACTTACATGAAGCTTATGAGGGGCCAGTGCTGTTCTAAGCATTTTACATATAGTAACTCACTTTTTTATTATGAAAAACTCATGAAGTAAGCATAATTTTTATACCTATTTTGCAAATGTAGAAACTGAGGCAGAAAGTGGTTATGTGACTTGTTGGAGTTGCACAGTTAGTACAAAGCTGAGCCAGGAATTGAGGTCAGGCATTCTGGCTTCAGAAGCCATTCTTGTCAACACAATGTAATATTCCCTCCCTTAAAATTAAATAGGATGTTTAGCTATAAAATGTGATACCATTAAAATGATGCTAATTGGATACAACCACTTTTCCTATCATAGGTTCTTCAAGTTGGAAAACAATGATGCATCACTTAGTTTAATTTCCTATCACATGATGGGATCCCTCATAGGACATGAGAGATAAATGTTGCTATCTCTGATCAACCATCTAAAATTATTGTAATCATCACTAGAATTATTCTTGGACTGTATTTAAGCATGTGTTTCTCATTGAAATTTGAACATCAGGTTATTACAATATTAGAAATAAGCAAATAATAAATTTCAAAGTAAAGAGCATTTGTCTTTCCAAATCTAGTATTGACTTACATGTTGCTAATTAAAGGATAGTTTTATCCTCTTAATAATTACCAAATTGCATTGTGTACAAAGCAATGCAATTGTTTAATGTCCAAAGTTTAAATATTAATGTTTGCTTTTTTATGATATTTTAAAATTGTTCATATTTCATTGACAACCTACATGATTAAATTGTATATGTGCTAGAACTTCACAAAATCTACATGTATGTATATAAAGTATGTATTACATAGTCACTAAATTTGATAATCTTTTGAGCATCTACTATGTGTACAGCTCTATACTCGATATTCATATAGCTCCAATATTAGATACATAATTTAAACACATACAGGGTGTGGTAATGGAAGAGGACTAGAAGCATATATAATTCAGCACAAAGATGATGTACTGCAGTGTAAGAGAAACACAGTTTATATAAATATTACTGTGGGGAAGTTGGGGTTCCTATGGCCAGGATCCTCACTGAACTTAAACCACCTGATGATGTAACTGGCCTGTTGCTAGGGTACCACTTCCACACCTTTAGGCAATAAGCTATTATTACACTATATAGAGAGCTCGTCCCAGTGCTCTGGGCAGAGGCAGAGACGCTAGTGCTCGACCTACTGTCGGGAGAACAAGTCGGTTAATAAGCCCTTTCACCCCAAAGAACGTTTTGCTGTCAATTTCTTTGGTCACATTGAATCCATAGAGAACTTGTCCAGGGCTGAAAGCCATTGGTAAGATAATTACAAATCTTAATGCCAAAATAGTCAGGATTTCTAAGCCATTTTGGGACAACAAACTAAAGCCTAATGCCCTTTTTGTAAAACCACTTTTTTAAAGAGACTTTATAAAGCAATTTTTTTTAGAGTTCCACTGTTTTAGGAGGAATTTCTTTAAGGGCCCAAATAATTATGATTCATTTACTTAACTAAAGGGAAGCATACATTATATTTAATTAACAATAAAAAATGTTTGCATCTAAGGTTCTAGAAATTACAGAATGTAGTAAATGACCAAAAGAAATATAAAGTTACACATCAGATAATAAATTCAATCTGGAAAGACTATTCATAATTCATTTTCTAATGTAGATTTCTCAAGACTGAACATTTAATTCTTGATGAAGTCTGTCTTATGGATCAAATAAATTTTATTCTTGGCTATGAATGCAGTTTAACTCAAATATCCAATTTTCATAAAGAGTTCCTATTATGAATAGCAATTGCCATCAAATGAATTATATTCTATAGGTATGATGACCAATTAGAATTCAAATTAACCAAATTTCAAGCGCCTCTGTTAAGTTATTCACACTTTTGTTAGTAAAAGCCTGTCATCTTGCTTTAATTATACATCTGTCTTTTTAGTAATTTATAGCTAATTTGAGCTGAAACAAGGGCCAAATTTTAAAGGTACATATGAGCCTAACTTCACTGGAGGCTGTACAAAAGTAGTGTTTTTTTTGGTGAATTTAGGAATTATCCATGTGTTATATGCCTATGTTATTCTTGGCAATTTATCAACCTGTAGCTTTAAAATCATTATAATTTTCCATGTAATAATGTATTGTCTGAAATTATCTTTGGTAACGAAAACATCCTTCTTTATTCAAATCAATATTCTACAAGTTAACTCCTCACCTGCCCAAAATCCTTCCATTAACTGAAGAAAGCTGAAATGCTGTTCTAGAATGCCCCATCATCCACAAATCTGCCTAGCAACTGCCTTAAACAGAGTACAACAAATGAATGTATGTTATTGTCAAAATGCTAATTTACTTCCTTTGGTGTGATTCTACTTTTACTTCAGACCGAAGTAGCTGGTCAAAGGAATTATTTTATTTCATTAGAAGAACAATGTAAGAAGTATCATTTAAAAGAAAAAATCCTCAAGGAGATCAACAAGCAGCTTGTTAGCTAGAAGTTCTGATAACCTGGACACATAACACTGGAGACAATAATGGTTAAGTGGTAAAGGAACTTATCTGAGAATGTTTCAAGATTGGTGAATATGTTAATGTTAATTATCTTCACATGAATTGGTTTGTTTTCAAAACAGAATAAAATTTAAACATTTCAAGGCTTGGTAATTCCAGCACTCTAAAGAGCTAAGTAGCTTACATAAAGTGGGGCAGGTGAAATGCACTAGAGTATACAGCAGAGGAAGGAGTTAGGTAGGGCGTGCCCAGCTTAAAAGGACAGTTTATCTCAGCTCAAGCCAGTCATTGGCATAAAGGAATGTAGGTCCCATGTTGCTAAAATAGTTTATACCTTACAATAACTTGGAAGGCTAAATTTTTACTAGAAATCTCCTAGTTTTTAAATGTTAACAATTAATCCAACAAAAAAATGTATCCAGACATGCCTTACGACTATAGTCTACCTGAAGGATGATTGTATATGACATCTGATTTAAAGTTATTACTTAGCCAAAATTTTGTGATTTGTGCAATTTTATAACAATTTTCCCCTCTTAAAGGAAGATGTTTAGAATTTTACCATGAAATAATCTTAGCTGAAATGTCTCTCTTCCTCTGTTCTCAGAACTTTCTGCTCTTTTGTGGCAGTAATGGATCATCTCCTGTTTTGTATCATATTTATATGTATGTATTTTTTTTTCTCCCTGATAAACTTGCTTCTTAAGGATCAAGAGACACCTTTAGATTTGTATGTGTATGTCTGTGTGAGCGTATATATAAATACACTTTCATTTTTTCTAAGGCACTGTCTCATTGCTACACATTCAACAGAAAGTGCTTTTGGAATTGAAACTATGTGCTGATATTTAATATAGAAAAATAACAAACTACTTAGGTTTAAAAAAAATGCTTTCTCAATGTCCATGTTGCTTAACAAGAAATTATTTTTCAACACTAAGGCATTATCACAGATAAAAATCTTTTTCTCTGCTTGAATAAGCTCATAATCCCATTCTATTTTATGTGCAAATGCTTTTGGCCTCATCTCTGTTTTCCTGCAATTTGAAATAAATCTCAGAATTTTACCCTCTGTCACCACTATGCATTATACACTCTTAAACAAAGAAAAGCCACATAATTAGAAACTACTCTGCAAGAGAAATTGGAATTTTTCTTATATTTTCTTTAGGACATTAAATGACTCACAGTGCCAGGACTCCACTGTACTTCCTGGGCCTGGTGACTGAGGGAGTTCAAGATGTCTTAAAATAGATGATGTCATTTTAGGTTTTAAACATACAGAATTTTGATTGAGACACATGTACTGAAGTTTTTTCACAAGGTATCAGGAGACAGTTGTGCAGAAGTTTGCTACACTGGAATGACTGTCTTGCTAGCTATAAGTGGCTACATGCTGGGAGAAGCACAAGATCAAGTCTGCCAAGAGAGTCAGAATAGGACTAAGAGAGGAGTGGAAATTTTAAGTTATGTCTTGAAGAATTCTTAGCATTGGCAGGCATGATAGGTCAGAGAGAAGGAAAGAATTTCAAAGAAGAATGAGTAAAGGCATAAATGTAAGAAAATGCATGACATATTCAGGGACCTTATTCAAATAAGAGCCTGTAACTGAATTGAAAAACTGTAACCTGAAGCCAGATTAGGAATGGCCTAGGAGGTATGCTAACTAGGTATGCCAGACTGACATTGACTGGCTTTCAGTGGATAATGCTTCCTGGGAATGTTACTCTTGTATAGAGCCTCCTTTGATTCTGGGCTTGGCCATGTGACTTGCTTTACCTGTTGGACCACTGGTGAGTGTAATAAATGAATGTGCACCAGGGCTTGCCTCGTAGAATCCAGCCTTAATATAAGAAGCCCTGTCTGTCTCCTTGCAAGGATGACACAGAAAGAGTGAGTCAGCCTTCCCAGCATTTTAGTGCTCATCTTACCCATCAGGTGTGTGCAGCCACACAAGCCCCACCATGTAAAAACAGCACAAGAACTGCCCAGTCAATCCACAAAGTCACCAAGTTTTAGAGCAGTTTGTTATGCAGTAGTATATATAAAAAAAAAAAAGAAGAAGAAGAAGTTAATCTGTAAGTTATCAGGGGAATGGGCAGTCATCACAGTTTTACCATTATTTGTTTCTAGAAGGGGCTATAACACAGCAAAGATTCAGTTTGTAAATACAAAGGGTGGTAGATGTGGGAGACAGATTAGGGCTTGCATGAATGGATACTGCAAGACAGCAAGGACATCATTGCATTGGTGCAGAAAGAGTGTTTCTCCTCAAACAAGATTCAGAACACTTTTTCTGCCAAGAGCTAGACAGTAAACATTTCAGCCTTTTCTAGCCACAAGGTCTGTGTTGCAACTACTCAACTCTGCCATTGTATCATGAAAGCAACCATAGAACATATGTAAATGAAAGAATGTAGCTATATTCCAGTAAAACTTATTTTCAAGACAATCATTGGATTGGGTTTGTACTAAAGTAAAGGGTATAAAAATAGAAGATAGATGACATCTGGTAGTTGGAATCAGTGTGCTGTAGCCAATGAGAAAGAAGGAAGATTCAATGATGACTTCGTTAGGTGAACAAGCAGATGACGCTTCTGGTTTCTGAGACAGGAAATACAAGGGCAAGGAAGGTTATGAGCAGGTCAGGTTTGGGACATGTTGAGTTTGAAGTGGACCACTCAGGAGAAGGGTACACTACTCCCTTATAAATGTTAGTTATACAGGGAGGATATTTTTGTGCTAGTCTAGATCTAGGAACATACATTTGAGATAAAAATAAAAAAATAAAAAAAACCAAGTAGCATAGGTAGAATTCGAAATTAGGTGTAGAAAGGATCAAGCTGCTTTTGTAAGTTTCTTTTCATTATTACAATATCTGGTATCTAGGAAGTAGTCAATAATAACAACAACAAATTATACAAGTCAGCCATGATTCTGATTTTAATTGTATTATCAGTAAAGAAGAGTGCTGAATGAGAAAATTTGAAGATTGTAACAGGGCCTTTGAGGAAATTATTATTTAAGAGGTAAAGGGTTGGAAGAAAAACTAGCAGAAGCTATCCAAAAGGGTTACGAGGGAGAGAAAACCCAGTGAGAATAAGATCCTGGAGTAAAAATGAGTACATTTCAAAAAAGAGGGGCATTTGTTGATGTCTGATGCTGTAGAGATTCCAGTAGGCTGAAGCCTGGGACAAGCTCTTTGTAGGCAACAACGTTGTCTTGAATGACTTGGGAAGACAAGTGTGAGAAGGTTGAGGGTTAGATTATAACACAACAATCCCATGGAATTGAAGCTTTATCTCGTGGAGCAAACCCCATGGTTTCCCAACTTCTCCATTCTCGGTTAATTTACTTAATTGACTTCTCTGAGTGATTTTTTTCTTTTATTCTGCCCGTATACCTACATGATCTTCTACTAATGCCTTTCAACTTGTCTGTGCTATGGGTGATCCAGGCTGAGACACATCAATCCCTGGTCTCAGGGAATGGTCTGTACAGGGGTGTGTGACCCAAGAAGAAGCTTTCCTAGAGATGTTTTTCTGAAACCAGTGGGAGCCACTCTATTGCCTCTTTTGCTTAATTTACTTGAATCTCTGTCTCTCAAACTGATCTAGTCCTGATTAAATATCTCCAGAAAGATAAACTGTCCAAGAAAGACGTTAATGTGCCATATGATCCGATTACGGGTAAACACTTAAACCACTTAACCCAGGTAGTTTCCTTCACTAGATACAATGCTATTCCATGATGGCTTTCTTATCTTTTGATGTCGTTTGAAATCTCACACTGCTGCCCTCAGCTAATTTGCCTTATTTCCAGAATTTTTACTGAGAGTGTTTCCTAGCTGGATTCATGACTATGGATAAGGTTCAAACTATTAGAGAAGCAAAGCTCCTGAGGGAAAGAGACCGCTTCTCATTGTTCTTCATTATTTACATATTCCCTTGAATGTTTCCAAAGCACTTAACATAATTTACATTTTAATGAACTACCAAACTGTACGTACCAAATGCTTAGTGGGTCAATACTAAGGTCCCATTTTAGAAATCAGAAACAAGCAATAATAGGATGAGAACAAATCAGAGCATCTGCGCAACTGGCACAGCCAGAAAATTTTTGTATTTCAGTTAGGACTTCCATCACATCCACATGTATTCTTGTATTGTTATCTATTTGTTATTAAAAAAATCAGAATAGCATTTTTGTTTAAATGTATGCATTTTTAAAGAAAGCACTTCCATAAATGGAAAACAATACCACTTGGCAAAAACAGAAGGTAACTTTGATGTAGGGCAGGCACCTGGGACAAGCATCATAGTTAACATTTCCTGCCAATGATGAAAAAAGCTGAGATGTAATAGTAAGAACAGGAAAGATTCCATCTTTAGGCTAAGATTCCATTTTAAAAACCAGGAAGTTAGGAGGTAAGATTCTTAACATATTCTTCAGCAAACAGACAATAAATAATCCAGCCCACCTTGGGGGCAGGGCAGGTGGATTGATAGGTTTCCAGAGGGTAGCTGCTATCTTGGAGAGGAACTGATCAATTTCTTAAGTTAATTTTGCAGAATTAGCTGGAGGACTGAAAGAGAAGAGACAATATCTCTTACAGAGATAAGGATTTTGAGACCACTTTATAAGTTTACACCCTCTGGCCCTTTGAAAAATCCTTAGAAGAGAGAACCCCCAACCTTTTAGTGCACCTCCTCTCTGAGCACGCCTGCACTTTTTCTCTAAGTGCATAACTTTAAACAAAGCTTTCTTACTGCTCAACTTAATTGTGTTTTGTTTCTGTGCTTTTCCAGTGGTAAATATCTGTTTCTTTGCTATTTCATTCTATTTGTAAGTCTTCACTTAGTCTCTGCTTTACTCCTGATAAGCAGCGGGGAGGAGCTGCTGAGAGCTCAGATTGAGACCTGAAAGTTCCCATTGCCTGGGTGACCCGGAGGGACTGTAGCTGCAGGAGTCTGCGTAAAAATCTCCCTTCTTTGGGAAATTCTCAGAACATAATAGCACTACATCCCATGTTCCTTTGCTCCCACAAGTTCTGAACTGGTAGCGTCTAGCCCCCATGCTGTGCAGTTTCAAAGAGGCATGTGACACCAGGTGACTCTGGCTTCAGGAGCTGGTGAGGGGTGTTCAATCTCAGTTTCCCTTCTTTCTGGACTTTTCTTCTATTTTTATCTATAGACATCTATGGGTAAAATTGTAATATTTCCAGAATATCTTGTCTGGGTTTAGTACATCTTCAGGGGTTGAGAGAAGTATGGCTTTAGTGCATTTACATATCAATATCAATAGGCATTCCTCAGGGATAGAGAGCTTCATCTTCGTATCAATGGGTTATTACCTGGGCAACCAAGGGCTTATCTGAACCTGAGAGGTTAGGGGGAAGGATGATTTGCTTCTGCCGGAGCAGGAAACAGAGATGGCCCTGGACTTCAGTTTGTAAGCAATAAATGGGTTTTAAACTTTACTTCTCCCTTTGACTGATTTTGGTTTTAGAGGTATTTTGCCCTGGGATTTCCTCCCTTACAACATCTATACTTCCTCTTTATCACACTCATCACATTTTAGTGAATTACTTGTTTAATATCAGTTTTTGCTCTAGAATCTAGCTCTGGGATGACAGGGAATATATTTGTATTTTAGCATTTTGGGCATGTAGTACCTACACAAGACATCCAGTAATATTTTGTGGGATGAATGGATGGATGGATGAATCAATGAATGAATGGGATAAATGAATGAAAGAACTAATCTCTCTATGTTTTTATTACCTTATCTACAATAAGAATAAAACAAAATATACCTTGAAGTATTACAGTATTTTATATATATACACACAGACACACAACATAGTTCAAACTGTTAAATAAAATACACACATAGTATTATATATATAAATATATATATATATACACACCAAACTGTTTTATATATATATATGTTAATATATAAAACCATATATATATAATACCATAACCATATATGTGTGTGTGTGTGTGTCTGTGTGTGTATACATACATATGAAGCACCTAGGAAAGAATATAGTTGAAATGGTAGCTATACAGTATGACACCCATTTCCAATAAAACATCAGACTCAAAGTCTCATGCCATTTATGGAATGGGTCACTTAGCCACATTTCTAGGCTCTACCAACATTCAATGTCCCACTATCTGTGGATACATACACCCTTTTATTTCCCATTTGTACAGCCTATAGCACCTGTTAGAACATCCTTGCCCCATCTTTTTACCTAGTATGACTTTACATGCACATTCTGCAAGTCCCAGATGAAGACCCTCCCCTGGGAAGCCAGACCACAGGCAGAGAGTATACTCCCATCTTTTGGTCTACAGTGCACTCTATACCTGCCATAATTGTGAGACCTACTGCATTTCATTATAATTACCCATTTGCACAGTGATAATCAGGCTGAACTTCACAATAAGACCTGAAATATAATCATCAGTTGAAAGAGGAGAAATTGTTTTAAGAGTGCTACTGTTAGAGTAGGAAGTTAGACATGAGCTGGGAGAGAAAAGAGGATGCAGACCACCCAGTCTCCACCCAGAGACGGCCCTGTCTCGCTTAGACCAACCCCTTTTGCAGTTTAGCACAGACTGAGAAGCAGAAGATAGGGGCCAAAAGGAATTTCCCAATTTTGGAAGATACACACTTAAGGAAAACCTTGTCTACTAGCAACCCCGAGGCCATTATACTATCATTAATACTGTGGCTTTGCCCTTCTCCTGCCCATGGTTTCCACTTGGGCCTCACGGAAGGTGACAGACACAAACACGCACAAAAAGGTTGGAGGCGAGGATCCAGTCTCATCCAAAGGCTGATGTGATAATGACAAAATGGGAGAAAAGAAACCAAATAAAACCCATAAAGAAACACAATGAAAAACTCTGCAGGGTGCTACCCACCCTCAAGGTCAGCCAGATCCCATCTCTGGAGTGTGCTTGTACTTTCCCTTTGCCAAATAAAAAAGGACCTTGCTGTAAGCTTTAACTCTCTATCAGGTTTCTCAACTGAATTTTTTTCCCTCAAGAAGATAATAACTGAGGAATTACACAATCCACTGTCTGGTAACACTACATCTATAATATATCTCATATACTTTTATCTGGTAGCTATAAAACACTGCCATGTTTTCACTGTCATTCTTTTGTTGAGTAATATTAATAAGCTAAGTTTAAAAAAACTCAATATATCTATTTTCAATGGATAAATAACTAATTTGTGGTCTGCCTACATTTTAATTTTGCCAGATGTAGCCTTTGTGTGTTTTATACACATCAGCCTCTTTATTAAATCTTGAGGTCCTTGAGAATAGATACTGCGTAATTCATCACTTTAGCTCACCATCTAGCACAGACCAAGGAACCCAAGAGGTCCTTCCAAGATACACGTTGTTGAATCTACAAATAAATGAGCAAATGATTTCTAGATTTCACATATTGTATATGAGAAAACAGAACACTTAATCAAGTGTGTGCAGATCCTGTATAATTTAAAGAATTAGGTAGGAAGATTACAGGAAGGATTTTCTAAAACCTCGTGAGGAAGGTTTCAGGTCATTCTCACTTGACCTAGGCGGGGTGACAGGGGTAAGTGGAGGTTACTGGAGAAGGGCCAGACGTGAAGGACGGATTGGAAGCAACCCTTTTAGTATTTTAGTATCTGGTCTAACAGTGTGAGAGGCTAGTGTGCCTTTTACATTTTGGATGAAGAGAAGGACACCTCTGATAAAACCAAAGCCTTTTGCAGGAACATTTAAACAATTAATATTTTCTAATTAACAGCTCAGGTTACCTGTGCAGTGGAAGGAAAATAAATCTCTTACGTTGAAACCTTTGGCATTTAGTTCCCAAATGAATTGAGGTGTGAAGTTTCCCAATCCAGTACCCTAGTGGGCCATTTCTTACAGTCACAGATTCATAAACTTGTCAGACTCTGCTTAAAACTGTGGCTGGGAATATCTGGAGTATTACAATCTCATACATCTTTAGAATTATTACTGTCCAAATCTATTCAAAACTGGACTCTTAAAAAGTATCTCAATTAGACTAGAACTAATAAATAATATTATCATGTGCCTGGCTAGTTTAGCTTTTGCCCCCAGTAAAATTTGAGACCTTCTCATTTGAGAGACTATGACTCTTGACAAATTATTTTGTACTAATTTTGCAGTCTCGTGTTGTATAGAATATTTGGAATTTAAAAGAATATAAAACAAGTAGTAGGTAAGAATTTTGAAGTACCATGTAGTTCTTGAATTAAAATAACCCTTGAGGGATACTGATTTTATTCATAGTTGCTACTGAGAACAAGTGAGTTTAAGATAATCATCAAGATGTTGCAAATAGGAGGAGGAAAAGTTAGTCTAAGGTTTGGTTCACTAGGAACAGATGAGGAAATGAGAATTCCTGTGCAAGCATTTGATTGATGTCTTCCCTTGGGACACTGGTGAGGGAATGGGCATGGGGAAGTCAGGAAGGGGTGGAGGTTAAGCAAGCATGACTCTCAGGCCACGTCTTGCGGGGGAAAGCCAAAATGTAAATTAAGACCTATGTGATCCTTTTCTAAAGCAAGATGGCTGGAGTTTACCTAATGTCTCTTAGTGGCTAAAGGGATGGATAGGGGGTTGGAAGTGTGGTGGGTGCTGACAGGGCTGTAAGGCACTTCTGGGTGTTACATAACTATAACTACTTCACCTTAATACACCATTATGTTCTTCTAGGATTCTTTCTTATACCATAAGTCTGAATAAGACTTACTTAGTTTTGCATACTTAGCATCTAGCACAGCTCCTGGCATGCAATAGGTAATCAAGTATATTTGTATTAAATAAATGCTATCAGTAAAGAAACAAGTCCTTTCTTAGCCATCCAACAACTTTTTTTTAGAAAATGATATTTATTCATTAACAATTGATAATTACCATGAAGACCTGCTCTTGCAGAACTAAAGTCTCCTTTTGGGTATCATTAACTGGCGTTCACCTACCCTACATACAATCTTACACATCACCGTGAGTTAAATTGCTTTTTTTACAAAATGCTATTTATTCATTAATAATTAATAATCATTGAGTATCTCCTCTATCTCTTGTATCCCAAGCATTAGAATACATCTTGGAATTACAGCACTGAATCAGACAGTGTCTGCCTCCATGGAATATTTATTCTATGCAGGGAGGTAAATATAAAAAATTATATTGATATACACAGCTAATGAAATCCAGTTGTGATTAAGTGCTAAAAAATTTCAAATATAGGGTGAGAGCATATAATGAATATGGCTCTAACCTTGTCTGAAAAGTGACAGAAAGGGGCTCAGAAAATATTAAGAATATATAATCAACTCCCAATATTCAAAACTCCAACTGTTTCAGGGTCTGAGGCAACTTCTACTATACACAACTAGAAAACAATAAAGTTTCATGAGGAAAAAAAAGAGACCAACTTCAGTTAAAAAAGAATTCTACTCCTCATCACAATAACTACTCAATAACATTTACAATACAGTGGGCAAGCTTGGGGATATAGGGCTCTGCGGGGGTGGAACAGACACATAGAAAGGCAGGGAAGTCATAAGATGGATGGAGGTGCTTAGGGCTCAAATTTAGCCTATTGTATAATGTTATTTCTAGTCTTCTGTGTTCCTTCCTAAAACGGGTTACAAAATCTAACAGGAAAAAATCCTTTGTGGGTAAAGGACTGAAATAATAGTGCCTGGATCTCACAAAAAGTTTTCTGTACCCAGAGTCACATAATGTGGTTTGTAAAAACATTTTGAGTTAGGTACATCAACTCTAATTTTTCTGACTCTCAGAGGCCAGCAAGGTGTGCTGTAGAGGAAGCTAAACAAGTAGATCTATAAGGGAAAATGTGTGAAAAGACAATATACAATGATTGAAATGAGAGTGGTTGCAACACAAATAAATTTTTCTCCCTTTGATTCTGTGATATTACCATTTAAGAACGATGGAATAAACAGGGCATACATGATAGGAGATGAATAGAACTTTTAAAAAGTATAGTGGGAGATACAACAATGGAAACTGTGTTCCTGAAGGATTCTTGTCCCTGGAATTTCCTTTCTTACCTGTGTTAAGAAGGGTCCTCATGGGCTACTTTACCATGAAGACCTGATCTTGCAGAATAAAAGTCTCCTTTTGGGTATCATTAACTGACGTTCACCTACCCTACAAACAATCTTACACATTACAGTGAGTTAAATTTCCTTAAGACACAGGTGAGTGGTAGAATACTGACCTAGGAGTTTTCTGCCTTCAAGATATCATTCTTTTCAATTTATCATGTTTTTTTTAAATATAAAAAAGGACTATTAGAAAAAATTTAACATTTTGCTATAAACAAATCTTCTTCCACATCCCTGAAGGCAGTTTTCCTACTGTCCACTTAAGTACTTTCAGCTATAAGGATTTTAATACTAAACGCTTACTACAATGTTCAACATCTCTAATTATGAGAAGATCTATTCTCATAGATCTTTTAAACTATGCTTTACTTTTAAACTTTGTATTTACTCCCTATTCTGCAAGGAAAACCTTCAGGTATGAAGAACAAACCTGTCATGCTTGCTCTCAATTTCCTTTTAACTAGGAAAAATATTCCTAGTCCTTCAGTTCCTAAATCTATAATATATTTTATATGCCTTCTGGACATACTTCCATATGTCAGTTTCTCTTAAAATGTGGTGTCCAAAATGGAATGCAATAATCTGAATATGCTGAAAAGAATGGTAATCTAGTAAAATAACATGAGAGTATTTTTTAACTGATACATCACAATTGGGATGATATTTTTTGTGTAATAGTTTGGCACATGAACTTCTGTAATTGTGCAATTGATATTTTAAACATTAAGCAACTTACATTTCTCTTTGTTATATAGTATCTTGTTGATTCTAACATGACTTAAATTCCTTAGATCATTTCAAATCTTGATTACATCATCTGTGTAATTCAACTTACACAGTTTTGTGAGATCTGCAAATTTGGGGATCATACCTCTAATAACTCTCCTCTTTGGTAAAATGTTAAGCAGAACATATTCATTGGCAGAACCTTTGGTCAGTCCACTGGGCACATCTTAGTCAGGCTGACATTCAAAGTAATTGCCACATGTCTAAATTCCATCCTCTCTGTTGTTAGTAAGACATCTAAGTCTCCCACAGCACACCATTGCCCAATCATATTTCACTGTCTTATCCACCGATAGGAGAAATGTCATGTTTTTCTAAAATATAAGTATGTTTTCAAATGTCAATCCAACACCTCTTTCATGTAGAAAGGAGATGACATTTTTAAATAAATTTGTTTATCTTTAGTTTTTACAACATTCTTTTAAAGAATTGAAGGTATCTACTTAAAAACATGTTAAGGATTTCCCATTGCCTATTATTAAAACTGTGAATCTGCATCCATTTCACATAGTACTTTATTCACATTGACCAGCATTTCCTGATCTCCTATCTTTTGAGAACCAATTTATTCTCCACAATTTTATAAAGATAACTGTAGTGATTTCAAGACTGAATTAATTACTATTAATAAAAATTATTACTTTTATAATATGGTAAACATTTTCATAAAGCTATCCTTCACACTTGAGATGTATCTATAGTATAATTAATAACAATCATAATATTTAACAATTATCAACTCCTAAAACATGTTAATTGCTTTACATGCATCATTTCATTTAATCTACAGAACAACCCTGTGAAACAATTTTGCTATTGTTATCTTGTCTGCAAATAAATAATTTGAGGCTTGTGAAAGTGAGGAATTTCTTCAGTGGAGCACATATAATGATAGTATAGCAAGAAACAGAATCCAGGTTTCTCTGAAACCAAAGTCCTTAATCACTACACTGTCCTAAGTAGATTTCTAGAAAAAAATGTGCTTTATCAAGGGAAATGCACATTAAACAACTTGATAGATATTGTAAATTGCCCTCTGAAAGCATAGAGCTGCTTATAAAAACATGAGTAATGCATGTCAGTGCACTGAACAACAGTGTGTACTCTTCGGTTAACATCTTCTTTTTGTCAATGGTATTTTTGTTTTATTTGCATGCTTCACTCACTTATGAATTTCAGCATGCATTTAAAAATAGATCTCAGCACATTTTACCTTTTTTTAGTTTTCTGTGAGTTGCTGTTTCTACCTTTGCTCTACTATTGTTTTTCTTTTTGAGATTTGTATTCTTATTGATTTGTGGAAACTCTTTGTATATTAACAATATTAACAAAATATATGCACTGCAAGTAATTCTTCCCATTGTTATGTTTGTGTTTACTATGTTTCAAGCATCATTCACAATAAAACAGTTTTTTGGAAATTTTTCTGAAATCACACAGGTGCACTCTTACTTTGTGGCTTTGGTTCTTTTAGGGAGGTTTTTATCCACATCAAAGTTAGAAAAATAATTTTCATTGATTATTTCTAATTTTATACTTTCATTCATTTAGAGACTTCTAATTCAATCATTTTTTTACAGAGGCTATAGAACATAATATTAAGAAGTCATGTTCCTGATCCACAGTTCTTGAGTTCAAATCATAATGATCTGGGTTACCTTAAGTAAGCTATTTAATCTGTTAAGGGTCTCAGTTCCCTGTGTTTAAAATGGGACTAATGATATATATATTTTATAGGGATTTTTAAAGTTACATGAGTTAATACATATGGGATATTTAAAAATGCCTAATGTAGAGTAAGTACTTAAGTATTAGCTTTTAACTATTTTAAACTCACTTGGTGTATATAAATTTATTTTTAGCAGAAGTTAGAAATATACTTTTTCCAAAGTGGGGAGGCAATTATCCTTACATCTTTGATTTAATTTTGTGCCATTTCCTCACTGATTACTTTAATTGTATAGTCAGATTCCATTGTATATTGATCTGTTTTCCAACATTTGTAACATTTATGCTTCCAACCTTTCATCAATCTTTTATTTTTTACATACAAAGGAAAGGACTTGGAGAGCTGATATATAAAGCACTCAGTTAAAATGGTCTGAATTTTATGCCTGTATCTCTCCAAAATGGCTAGATTCCTAGAAGTGATCTTATTTCTTCAAAGAATATGCACACTGTGGCCTTTCCATGATATTTCCACCATACATTGCCTTTTGTTTTGAAATACTTTAGAACACAATACACGTTAAGTTATGTCTTCTTTCATAGATATTTTTGTGATGAAGTATTTTAATTATCCATTTTTGAGGCTGTCATTCCACTATTTTGAGGTACTCAGAGGCACACATCATGTCTCATTCACATTTGTTTCTATGGTGCATAGAAATACCAATGCATAACCAAAAATCAATGCATGTTTGTTGAGTTGAATTTTATTTTTTATATAATGTACAGCCATATTGCACCACTATTCAAAATCCCACAATGTTTTGTGGGATCTTAAATAAATTCCAAACCCTTGTCCTCATTTTTAGAAACCTTAGAAAATGGCTCCATGCAAATCATATGCCACTGAAGCCCAAAGCAGTCCTCTTTACTTCAGGCGGCTGGTCCATCTCACTACTTCAGAATGCATGTGTTGATTTCTACTTTTTCCCTTATAATACTGCTTTTATCATCAAAAACTTCTTTGTGAAGTTTTCCTTCACTACTTGGGAGCACATCGATTTCTCCTTTTTCTGAGCCAGCAGTTAGAATTGTTTAATATTAGAGGTAAAACCATCTTAGACTTGATCTAGGTTAAACCCTTCATTTAATAATGAGGAAACGGATGGCTAACGAGGTTATGAAACTTCCCCTCAGAGTATTCTTAATGACCATGGCTTACATTTTAGTTTTCAATTTTGTGTTTCTCTTTAATTTTGTGCCAATGGGATTAAAAGCCCCTCTGGAGCTAGAACTAGCAGTAGATTCAGCAATTCACTGAACTAATATTAATTAAGGACCAACTATGGACCAAGCAATATTCTAGAATCTAGAAATGCAAAACTATTACAGTTCTAAGGTTGGCTTTTATATAACAATAGTCTATGAATGAAGCAGACATTAACCAAACAATAATAAAAATAATTGTAAATCACTGTATAATTAAAACTGTGATAAGTGGTATGAAGGGAAACTGATATCTTGAAATAAACACTAGAATATTTAATGTAGGCTGGAAGGGCCAGGAAAAGTTTTTTAAAGAAGTGACATTTCAACTGAAATCTACAGAACAAGTACACGGGAGGCAGGCAAAGGGGAAGATTTCATGTAAATAAAAATGTGAATTCAAAAAATTGAGTCTGATAATAGTTGGAAATTTTAGAGTAAAAGTCAGAAACACAGTGTGAGTAGAACAACAGAGTGAGGAGAGACTGTGGATGGATATGTCAGGAAAGCCAGGTTAAGCACTACGTGCAATCTGTCCATGAGGTCTCCTGTTGAAGACTTAGACTTGTATTTGGGTGAAATCCTTCCGAAAGTTATTACAGGGGAGTTATACCATTATTTTTATATTAAAAAAGTTCTGCTATAGCTTTTATGTTTTTTAAAAAAGGTGGGAAAGCATAAGCAAAATGAAAATGGGACACCATGCTGTAGGCCTAGAGAGAGAAGTAGCCCAGCTCAGGTGATGACTGTAGAGATACAGAGAGAAAGGCAAATAGAAGTTTGAGTTGGAGCGTACTGAAGACTTGATGTTCAGAGGGACAGGGAGGTATCACAGTAACTTCTGGTTTCTGGTGTCAACCAACTGATATAACAGAAAGACAAGGATGATGAAAATTTCAGACTTAAACTTATTTAAGTTCAAGAGGTCTGTGAGAAATCCAGGGGAATATATTATGTAGGAGATTGATATAGTTTTGGAGAGATAAATTTGAGAATTGTTGGCATAGTACTATATGTAAATCCATAGGACTGAATAAAATCAGCAAGGAGCGAATGTCAGGAATAATATCAATGATTCAAACATTCTGAGGTAAAGTAGGGGTAGAAAAACCAGCAGAAGAGCCTTACAGATAGCAGCCATAGCAAAGGTCGAAAACTAATATGTGAGCGTCATGAAAGTTAAGATAAAAGGATGAAAACACTCATCTGTATCGAGTGCTTCCAACAAGTCAAGGAAGGTGGGGGCTGCAAAGCATCCACTGAATTTAACAATATGAAAATAAATGATGAACTTACAAGATTGGTTTTGGTAATGGGGGTAGAGGAAATGGGTGGAAAAGGATAGCTGAAGAGTGAATGGGCTCCAGCTCATATGATAACCATGACTAGTATGCAGTATATATATATCTTCATAAGAAATGAAAGTAAATAAGCATACAAATAGATAGAAAATGGGAAAAAAAACATGAACATGTAGATCACAAAACATAAATCTAAATGGCCAAAATCATGAAAAGATGTTGAAATAACCATCAAGAACTGTGCTAACACTAGAGTGAAATACTGCAATAGCAGCCTCTACTACCAGTTCAGGGATAACTGCCCTTGGTCTCCATGTCCATGCAGATTCCCCATCTCCTGCATGTGGGCTGGAACCCATGGCTTGCTACTAATTAATAAAATACAACAAAAGTAATGAGCTGTCTCTTTCTGAGATAAGACTACAAAAGGCTGTCTTCCCTCCTACTTACACTAACTCTCTTGTTTGTTTTCAGTGAAATTAATTCCACATTGCCAGCTACCCTATGGAAAGGCAATGTGCAAAGAACTAGGGGAGGTCTCTTCCCAACAGCCAGTGACGTTCACTGCATATGATCCTCAGTATAACAGCAAAGAACTGATCCTGCTGATAACCATAAGGAAGGTTACAAGCAAATCTTCCCCCCTGAAGCCCCAGCGAACACCTTAGGAAAACTTGAGGCAGAAATAACCAGCTAAGCAGGCATTCATGATGCACAGAAATTATAAGATAAATGTTTGTCATTTAAGCTGCTAAGCTTTGGGGCAATTTACTATATGGTAATAAGTAACAAATACAAGCACTTTTTAAACCTTCAAATAAATAGCAGTCTAAAGTTTGATTAGAACTGTTGCAGAAAGTTTAGGGAGTGAACCTAGAGAGTGGGTGCTTGGCAGAGCAGGGAGTGAAGGGGAGGGGGAAGTTAAGGGAGTTTCTGTTGTCTTTGCTAAGAAGAGCCGCAGAATGGAGCCACCTGGACTAGATTGCTGTCCTTGTAAGTTTTTCCCTATCAGAACAAGTATTGTTAAAGATGAGAGAAAAACGGACTGTCTACGTACTGCTGATTTAGGTATAAATTGGTTCAATCACTTTGAAAAACAATTTGGCCATCCCTAGTAAACTGAAGATGCTGTACCCTCTGGCCACCAACACCCTTTCAAAAGAAACAATTTCATGCAAATATTAACAACCGTGATTTTTGCAGGCTTGTTTACTAGACTGAAAACTAGACAACCTAAATGTTCTTCAAAATGAGGATGGATAAATTTTGATATATTCGTGCTGTGGAATATTACACTAAAGGTAACATAAATGAACTATATCTCATCTACTAACATAATGTACAAAGTATATTAATACTTGGATATAAATTATGTAGATACAAAATATATAACCAATACTACATATTTATGGATAGATATAAATATTATAAAATATAAAAATTAGAGTGGAGATGGTGTCTACCGAGGTCAAGATAATAGCCTCTGAAATGAAGGTATGGGAAGTAGATGAGGGATGAGTTAATTATATTTGTAATATAATATTTCTTTGGAAAAAAAAGTCAAAGCAAACATGGCAAAATATCAACATTAATTAAATGTGCAGGTGGGTGAGTATAGGAGTTATATTATTTTGTTTTTCAGTTTGTTTGAAGTATTTCCTAACATTTTAAACATTAAGAATTGTGAGTCAGAATCAGGTAGAGATTCTATAGCCAACACTTTTAAGAAGCTTGATTTTGAAAGAGATGGGACATTTGGGATAGCTGAAGAATTTGTGAAGTTAGGAAAGACATTGCTTTTATTTTCTTTATTATTTTTAGATGAAAGAGACTATAATATGTGTAGATGGTAATGGGAATGACTTGTTTTGAGATAAACATTGGAAGTCCAGTAAATAAAGGAGATAAAGAAGAGAGCAAGTCTCTGAGAACACAGGAAGAAATGGATATAAAATTAGTTATTCATAGGACATACTTTCCTCCTACTGTAATGCAAGATGGAAAGTCAGGATGAGTGTAGATGCAAGAAAAAGATTTCCATTTTAAGACTCTATGACACATTGAAAATATGAAGCCCATTCATAAAAATAGAGGGATCATAAGTGACAGTATGTAATTTGAGAATGGGAGAGAAGCTTTCAAATTGCATTCACAGAGAATGAGACTGAGAATTCAGTAGAGAAAAGCTACAAAAGTTCTAGGTAGTGTTATGGATCCATTTGGATCTACAGTGTTATCAACTTACCTAATTTTTCATAAAAGAAATGCTTGCAGCAGTAACTAATATTTGTTTGTTTGTTAAATATATTAAAATTGTAATGTAGTTGTTTGGGAAGACTGGGGTGTATTTTTGTTTGATGTATTTTTTATTCAAGTATTTAAATGCTGGGCTTAAGAAAATGATGCATTGCATTTTGCCCCAAACCCAAGGTCATCTAAGGCAAGAGTAAATTTTTATCATCTTAAAAATATCATTGTTTAAATTTATTGTGAATTAATTTTCTCAGTAAACTGAAAAAATTCAAAATATACAGGTCTCAGTGAATCTAATATAGTTTTGGGAACATAAATAATATAACAAAACAACTCTAGAGTTCTACAAATCATGTAGAAGAAAAATCCTAATTATAATAATTTATGATTTTTCCATTTATTATTTTCCTTAATTTTATCCTATTACTTTAATGTGTGTTTTATTAGAGCACAAAGATGGGCCAATAAACAAATAATTCTGGTATGCGTGATATTTGGATTTCCTGAATGTAGGATTTAGGAATAAAATCATCTAAGATGGAATATCAGAACAAAGTTAATTTTATTCTTAAATTGAGGACATAAAGTGCAAACAGAAAGAATACTCAATTGAGTCATTAAGTTCAAATTTCAGTCAAAAGCAGAGTATCAAATTAATTGATCTTCCAAATCCTACTATTTTTAAGCTTCCTACTTTTCAGTTCAATAGACTGTGGGAAAGTAGAGTTGTAATAAACTCAGATATTTCTAATTTTCTACTATACAATGAGAAATATCCTCCATGTGGCCAGGCTGTGTAGAGGATTAACACCCTCTCTTTGACATCACTATCTTTGTACCCAGTGCTTGCTCTATTTTAACCTGTTTGATTCCTTTCAGGTTTAGAGGCAGAGAGAATTCAGAAGAAAAAGTGGGCAGAAGTAAAAATCAGAGTAAAGAAAGGGGATAAAAAGTATGTGTGTGTTCGATTTGGCACCTTGAAAACACTGGGTGCTCCTTCAAGTCTGGGGATATAATTTCTTCAAAGGAAGTGGAGATGGCAGTGACCCAGAATGGCAAGAGATTAGTTTGATCACCTTAGCCCAAGTTTTTATCAACTAGCATTGCTTATAAGCACTGTTTAATGTGTTACAATAACAGTTTTAGAAAAATCAGAGAAGAGGATGTTGGGAAAATCAAAAGTAGATGACGTAAAAAGATTTCTAGGAAAGCACTAAGCAGTTGGCCTTCTAATTACCCTAATGATATCAAATAGTAATAAATGACTTGACATTCAGAAATTAAATGAAGTATAAAAAAACACCTTAATATTCCATGAATACAGTAGTTCTATTTTGGTTCAGCTCTAAAAAATTCCCTTTTATAAAATATACCTCTGTGGCACACATGCAAAACTTCCCCTCAAACTTCACATAACCCAGGTTGACACCAAGGTTGGAAAAAGACTAAATGATTAAGAAACTTTTCAAGCACATGTATCCTTTCAAAATGGCAAGTGTAATTGAATACAACTTGCCTTGGGATTTTTGTGACAGGAGCATTTTCTTACTTAGTTGACCGGATAATATATTGAGTGCAACATGTAACAGAAGAACTGCTTATATGTGCCTTAGGACAATGACAATGTTATTTTAAATATGTAGTCACATGAGATTTTTTTAAATCTGGAAATATCCTCATATAAGAGATATTATGAGAATAACAATAAACTTGATTTTATAGTGGCTTCTCTTCTTTTTAAATTTTTGTAGCCAACTTTAGTGTTTGGTTTATATTGTAAAATTATTTCTTGGATAAATGTGAATAGGAAACATCACTGTCTG
Organism: Manis pentadactyla; assembly: GCF_030020395.1. NCBI lineage: Eukaryota > Metazoa > Chordata > Mammalia > Pholidota > Manidae > Manis > Manis pentadactyla. Next base: position 28,632,757 of record NC_080026.1, on the reverse strand, counting down.
GGCAATCTGCACGCATGCTGTGACACCAACCCAAGACCACTGGCAGTCCCCAGAAGCTGCAGAAGACAAGAGTGTCCAGAAGGAATTAGTCCTGCTGACACCTTGAGTTTAGCTCCCAGCAACAGGAAACGAATACAAATTTTTGTACCTGAAAGTGGGGTACTGCTGTAATAAATAAATAAAAATCTAAAAATGGCCTTAGAATTGGGTAATGGGAAGAAGCTGGAAGAATTTTGAGGAACATGATAGAAAAAGCTCAACTTCCTTGAACAGACTGTTAGTAGAAACATGGATGTCAACAGAACTGCTGGTGAGGGTTCTGATGGAAGTGAGCACAGTAGAGAAAATCTTAAAGAATATCTAAATTGTCGAAAGCAAACCATTGGTAGGAATATAGATACAAAGTTGTGCTTCTGGTGAGGCTCAGAAGGAAATGAAGATCATGTCATTGAGAGTAGAAGAAAGAAGATCCTTGCTACATAGGAACAAGGAAGCCTGGCTGTATTGTGCCCTACAGTTGCATGGAAACAGAGCTGATAACCAGTGAACTTGCTTATTTAGCTGAGGAGATTTTGAAGCAAAGTATTGAAGGTGTGTCTGTTTCTTCTTGCTGCTTATAGTAAAATGCAAAAGGAAAGAGATATATTGGGGAAAGAACTGTTCAGCAGAATGGAACCAGTTCTTGATGATTTAGAAAACATCAGTTTATCTTGATTTCAAAAGAAGCTAAAATTAGGAGAGTTATTGTCAAGAAAATATACCCTAAAATAGAAAGTCAAGAGTATGGCTCAACAACCTTTTGTTAGTGCCTTGAGAGGATCAAACTTGCAGTGTTGAATCACACAGAAGACTCTTTGAAGAGATGAGGTATGTGGATCAGCCATCTCAGCAGAACCAAGGAGGGGAGCTGGGATTAGGAAAGATCTGTGAATGAGCCTCTTGACTAATGGAGTGAATACCTGGGAGACCCACATGGTTTTTGAGGACGTTATATCAGCAGGAACACTGCCAACCTGAACTAAAAGGGACAGAGACAGGATGAAATGAAAGGCTTCCAAAATTATAAAGGCAGGAGAAGAGCTAACAGAAGTACTCAGCTACAAATATTCCTTCACGAAAAGGGGAGAATGACTCAGAGGGCAGGCAGAGCTATGGGCCCAGATGGTAGATCCAACAGCCACAGAGGATTATTCCCTGGTTTTGAAACCTCATGGAGTTTATTGACTTGGATTTCTAAATTTTCTTGGGACCAGTGACTACTTTGTTCCTTTCATTTATTTCCTTTTGGACAGAAGTGTTTTTATTTCATATCTTATTTCTGCCACACCATTGCATTTTGGGAGCAGATAACTTGTTTTCTAGTTGCATAGGTCCACAGATAGAGAGTAATTTTGCTTCAGGATGGCTCGTACAAAGTCTCGACTATACCTGAGTGAGACAATTTAGATGGTGAGGTTTAGGTCTTTGAAGTGATGATATTCTAAAATGTGAGTTGATGGTCTAAATGGGTTGAGACTTTTGGGAATATTGAGACCTATTGAATATATTTTGTATGTGGATGGATGTAAATCTTTGGGGGCCAGAGGGTGGAGCTGCCAGTCTGAATAACAGCTACCTCCCAAAGATGCCCATATCTAATCTTTGGACAGTGGATGTCATCTTAACTGAAAAAGGGATTTTGCAGATCGGTCTAAATTAAGGATTTTATGATAGATTTTCCTGGATTATACAGGAGGGCCCATTGTAATCACAAGGATCCTAATCCCAAGAATGTAGGAAAGTCAGAAGAGAAAGACAATGTAATGACAGAAACAGAGATTAGAATGAAGCAGACATAAACCAAGGAATGCTGGCAGCCTCCAGAGCCAGGGAACACAAGGAACAGATTCTTTCTGGGAGTTTCCAGAAGAAACTAGCATGCTGACACCTTGGATTTAACTCCCAGCAAGAGGAAACTAATGTAATGTGTTTTCCATTAACCCATGAATTCCTAAAAGATTATCATGTTCATGTGAAATATGATATATAACACACTCTACTTAGAATAGCATTATAAAACATTTAAGTACACACATTTATCCAAACAAGTACTCAGGTAAGCATAAAATGTTTCCACATGGAAAAATAAATACAGAATGATTCAGTTATATTTAGAATCAAGAATCACTAGTATATATAAAAAATATGTTAAAATTATGACTCTGAGCTGTCCTCTGAGAAGTTTTTCATGGTGATTGACATATATTTTAAATAATCTCTTATAGAAGTAAATGTCCTACATCTGATTTTCAAAACCCAAAATATTTTAACTGTTATTTCAAAATAAGACACATAATATAAATATACTCCATACAGCATGTTGTAATATGAATAAAAATAAGGAGAAATAAAAAATGTAAATGTATGGGCCAGTCCCATTTTAATAATAATGATATTTCTGTATGATGAAGGCTACCCCCTTATCCAAGAAATTTTTGTGTTGTATATATATTTTACTGCTAGTTCTACCAATGGCCTACAGCATGAATATTATCATAAGTGTTTCACAGGGAATTTTAGGAATCTTATGGCCTTACAGGTGTCCATGGTAGTTGTCAGAGTTGTCAGCAAGGGGCCACTACAACCAAAACTCTATTGTGACATACTTTTTTTCTCTGAATCTGGAAAGAGCTTCTGCCATCATCTCAAAGAATTCATATTTTTTCAATATAGATAAGGAGAGTAATTTTAAGAAAAAAAAATAAAACACAACACTCTACCTGTGATTAAAAGAGTAATAACTCTTTTGTCCCAGTGTTCATTTTGTTCTAATACATTATGGGCGAATGGGAGAAAAGACTCAACAAAACTTAGTCCTGAATTTTATTGCTATTTTTTCATAATCAAGGAAGTCATAGCTGGGACAATTGACTCCCCAAAATTTAAGATTCTCTAGGTAAAATTAACAGGTTACCCACTTCTGAAGAAAATGTGGTTAATTACCCTATTAAATTTCATAAAAAATTTGGAAAACTAATGTGCAACATCTTAGTTTTAAAGATGAATGAATGGTTCCAAAATTTATAAGGAAATAATTCTACAAAATTCTTATTTATTACACAGCTATGCATTTATCTTATAATTTTAACAGAAAAGTCAAATTATTTCTCACTTTTACAATATCTTGATATTTCATAGCTGTTGGTCCTTGTCCACGTGAAGTTGAATAAAAGTCTTATTTTTTCAGATACAGGAATAATGTGTCAACCAATTGATAGCACACCTCTCCTGTCATTTGTCTCCATTTAATCTTTTAAAATATACTTTCATTTCTACTATTGAAATACAGACCAAGAATTATTTCCCACCCCACCCCAGGTAAAACATTTCACCAATTCTGCATGCTAGAAGAGATTCTGAAATGATCAGTTCTACCAATTAAACTTCAATACTAAGACCTCTGGTTTAGAACTGACCTGGCATATTTACAGCTTAAAGTTCAGAGATTTAAAGCATTGTTAGTAAATGATTCAGGAATTTAGACATTTTTAAATAAAGGCTCTTGACTGCTCTATTGAGCAAGTTTTCTATAAAAAGCACTATAATGTATAGGATGACTTAGAAATTTCAATTTTTATCCCCGACACAAATATTTTAGTTATGTTTTGTATGTACACACACACATATATATATATACACATATCTAGATAAACATACACATATACTACACAAACCATAGGGTATGTGTTTATATTAATAATAGTAGCTATTGAGCATGAAATATGTCTCAAACACGGGTCTAGGAACTACATATTGACTTATACATTTAATCTTTAAAAAATAGGTATGTTCTATTAACATCTATTGTCTATTTAAAAAAACTAATACTAAAAAAAGATACTAAGTAACTTTTCAAAAATCAAAAAGTAAAGAGCACTATAGGAATTTTTTTTAAGCAAAGCAACCTGAGGACAGAAGTCGCCATTTAATCTTCACAATAATCATGAAAGGGAAAGCACAAGCACCAGTTTATAATTAAAGAAACAGAGGCACAGAGAATTTAGATAATTTATAGAGAGTCAAACAACTGAGAAGCAGCACTGTGAGAATTTCAACTCATGTCATCTGATTCTAGAAACTGCCTGTTTGATAAACTGCCACCTTGTTAGACACTTGCCTTTCTAGAACCACTGATTACACAAAGCCATTATGTCTGTGAACCAAAAAATGTTTCAATCAGAAGGCCAGGGGAAGAAACATGGCTATCAAATATCTCTTCTTCCTCTAACGAATGGGTGGGTAATGAAAAAAATACTGATCTACTAAATGATAAATAAATTATTAATCTACCACGTTCCTCAACCAAACCATTACCCAGTAGGCATATAGTTTGTTAAAGATTGCATCTGGCCAACAATAAAATTATAGAATCTACTACAGATGCTATAAATTAAAGCTCTATCTCACCCTCTCTGCAACCTAATTCTTCCCTAAGGAATTTCCTGGCCTAACCACATGTGTGAAAACTCACTTAGGTTATCATTAAGTCTTTGAATCCATACTTAGTATACAGACACAGTGCATTGTATGTGCTAAGCACTGTTGTAGGCACTTCGCAACTGTCATTGCCATTTCTTGCCATACAATTCATCCAAGGAAGTATTCCCTTTTACACATGAGGAAAATTCAAAAGAAAAGTCATTTATCAAAGATAGACTAACTAGAAAGTGGCAGATCCAAGATTCAAATTCAAGTCAGTTTTCCTTAAAAGACTATCCTGTGTCCTCTTAATCACATAGCTACACAAACACACACACACATTCCATTCTGTGATTGCAGATAAGGCTGAAAACAATTTATACCCATCAATCACAAACATACAAGATGGGTATCATTTGGTGTATAACTGCTCTTTTTGGTATGCATCTCTATTGCTTATTCGTGCTACATGAGTATAGGGGAATTTGTGTGGAGAAACAAAACTCACCAAGTGTTAAACAGCTCAAGATCTTTAAAAACCAGATTTAAAGGTTTTTAGATATAATAGGTTATTTTCTTCCATTTTATTTTGTGAATGACTCCAATTAATGCTGGAAATGTAAGGTTATTTACATAAAAACCTAGAAACTTTCCTTTGATGCATTTAATTTAGTATACCTTTAAATTTTAAATCAGCAGAGCTTTTCCACCTCATAAATGTCCATTTTAATAATGGAATAAACATGTCAGCTGACGTATTTGTAAACCAGCTATGAAAATTTATTATGAAAATATGGTCCCAGTCTCTAGCATAAGAGACTGATTGAAATGTAAATTTCTATCAGATTTCTCATAGCTACAATAAATAGAAAATATGGAGGTATTAACAGCATTATCCACTCTTGTAAACACTCGGAAGACTTTAATTTTAAAAAGGCTTCAAGTCTTTCACTAGGTGAACATACTAATGCAATAGGAAAAATAGAATTTCTGCCATTATCATTTAGTTACATTATTTTTACTCATTTGATTTATGCTTTTACAATAATCGCTTTATCAATGAATTTTAACACATTGCTTGAAGGCAAAAGTTTGAATGCCAAAGGTTTCTTCAGTCATCTTCTTTCAAATATTTAGAACATAAATTAGGCTAAAATGATTATCTTGATTTTACTGTGCTTGTAGAAACATGCGTTTTTTGGTATTCCAATTAATTATGTGCCTTTGAAATTCTGAGTGCATGCTGTGGTACATGTGTCCCATATGTTTAAGTTAATTGTAATTTTATGAGGAAAAATATAGTAAAACCAGAGAAAGGATTACATCTATGAATTTATATATATAGTTGAAAGCTCTTGCTCAACACAAGCCTTTGCATAAACTGACCCCTCTCTTTATAACTCTTCTCCTTTTCTCACTTCTGCTTAACTAAATTGGTTATAGAGACTCTACTATTTTCCAACATTAGTATTTATTTCAATTTTACAATCTGGTTTTAATGGAAGAGGATCAGGTAAAACTGGAGTTAATTGCAAAATTAAGAAATACTATGCTAGGTAACAGGGATATAAGATTGGGTAGCTGACATCAATAACTAGGGACTTTACTCTTTGCAAATCTTGTAATAATTTTTGAGTCTAAAAACAGAAGAACTCTAATTCTAATACTAAATTCTGGCATTTTATTTCTGCCAAATTATGGCATAAAATATTAAATTCTAGAGACAAGTTGTAGCCATCGAACAAAAATAAACATTTTTCCTAGCAGCTTGATACAGAGTTAATTTGCATTCAGCTGGCTTCCATCATACAGAATGAAAGGATGTAGTCTTTATTTCCTCCTCTTCGAGGGTACTTCCCTTTCTATTACAGTGAGTTTTTCTATGAGGCACAAGAGCAGAACAGCATGAGAGAAATAGGGGAGAAAAATACATACTCTAAGAATGAACATAATTCAAGTTTGGACTTCAAGGGAAAGCTCGCAACAGTTTTTTGATGCTCTAGCATTTCTGAGAATACTAGGAACACTTAAGGAACTGATTTCTGAAATTAAAAATGAGAAAATGGATGTAAATAACTGCCCTAAGGTCTCAGTTACTGTGGACTTCATCTAATAGATTGCCTGGCAGGTGTTCATTAATCTGGTCCATTTGTACTCATTTTACATGGCAGCTGAACAATACCAGATAGATAGGAAGGAACCCTGTATTTGGGGGAAATTCAGCTCTGTAACGAATATCCAGTAGGCGAGCACAAGGGGACTTGAGGTATTTTCTAGTTTCCCTCTAGTTTAAGCCCAGAATCTATGGCTCTGTGCCTCAGTGTTTGTAGGCTGAATTGTTCCAGTGACCAGGTGGAAACTATCACTTTCCTGCTCAAGTTAGAGGAAAAAGAAAACCAACCAAGCAGTCAGCCAACACACACACACACACACACACACACACCACACACACACACACACACACACACACACACACACTCACACACACACACACACACACACACACCACTCCCACACACACACAGCGTTTTGCTAGATACTTCTAGGTCCAGAAGAATAAGAAAGCATATTACCAGTCCTAAGGATCCTATACTTCTAGGAAGGCAAAGCATGTGCAGGAGCCAGTTTCTGTATTGCATGATAGTGACTCGAAATGTACCAGGGCACATTTAGGTATGTGACTTACTTGATTTTTTAACAGCATCTGAAACTCAATTATTCAATTCTTTGGAGTGTTTGAATGTATGTTTTAGTGGTTTCAATTTTATTTACTTCCACCTTTTATTCTAAATTAAATACTAAACTATTGTGAATTCTCCATGCTCATGCTCAACTCGAGCCTTTGCATGAACTATGCCTTCTCTCAACAATGAATATACATGCTCCATGCTGTATTTGGGACATGCTTATACTGAGCAATATTTGTGGTTTCTCTTAAATTCAAATAAAAAAAACCCCAACTATCTCCTCTCTTTATAACTCTTTTCTCCTATTCTCACTTCTGCTAGACCAATTCTTAGTTATCATTTTAGTACAGGTTCATCCTGTTTCCTGGCAGAACTTTCTCCACCCAGAGACTGACTCACATGTCCTCCTAAGTATCCCTACGGTAGCCTGTTCATACCCTACTATCGTACTTAGTAGAGTACACAGGGGTGATTATATAATTTTCTGGGATCCATACAAAATAGAAGTGAGAGAGCCTTTTTCAAAAGATATTAAGAATTTCAAGAAGGTGTCAACAGAGCATTAAACCACATAAAGAGCTCTTCTAAGTACAGGGCATGCTGTGATGACACACACAGGTTACACATTCGTGAAATACCCTGAGAGTACATTTTATTATAATTTTCATGTCCTAATGCTCACCAAATCCTAAGCTCCTGGAAAGTAGATCAGGAACCTTGTCCTACTCCTCATCATATCTTCAGCAAACAGCATGTTTTCTTGTTTGTAATAGTTGCTCCAAAAGCATCTGTTTAAACAATCCTTCATTCTGAGAAAGGAGGTGTCAATGTGGGCATCAGTTTTCTACTAATACCTACAAACTTGGGAGGAGTACACCAGATGCTGTCACTGGACACCTCTGGGGCTACGATTAATTTTAAGTTTCTTTTAATGCATAACCACTGCCAAAGCCACTTAGGACAGCAGCAAAGGGCACAGGTTATAAAACTGGATATTTTAAATAAGAACAATTATCAATGTATAAATACATCTTTTATATATAATGCATACATTTATGTAAATATAAATGCAAATAATCATTATGATCCTTCTTATTTCAGTGGAACCTGGTTGAGCATCAGCAGTTTCAATGAGTGCAGAACATTTTTCCAGACCTTATGTGAACACTCAAGGAACACTAGGTTTGGTCTTCCATAGACAGATAAATGTTGCATAGTTTGTCCATTTGAGTTCTTTTCCTGATATTGTTTTTTAACATAAATAACTTAATCCTAAAAGATTTACATCAATGCCCCAATATCATTTACATCAATGTCCCTTCCAATGTCCCCCTGAGATTTTAGATTCACCCTGCCTTCCTTAGTTTCCTTTGCACTGCCCCAAATACCTACCTTGATTCTGAAATTTGTCCAAAAGAGAATTCTGAGAATCCTGAGTGGAGCCTAAGACCGTGAAACAAATTCCTTAGCAGCCCATGTACAGCCATTTCTCTCTCTCAGTCTGAGCCTCTCTGAGCCTTAGTTTCTTCATCAGCAGAATTACCTATGCGTATTCTAAAGCTTCCAGGGTTCTCACAAGCTCTACCATTCCAGCACCTGCTTCTCAGACTAGAAAAGGATGGGCCTCAGGGGAAAGCAGAACTCAAATACGTGGAAGGGAAGAAGGGAAGACTCCGAACAAGGCCTGGCCAAAATAAGCACCCTGCACCCAGGGTGCAAGTGTGCCTGCCTACTGACGTGGTCACACTGCCACACACGTGTCCTATGTGCTTAACGGGGCATGCTCTAAGAGCTTCTTGTATATAAATCACCTACTCATCCCAACATTCTTTCGCATCCTCATTTTATAGATATGGACAATTAAACTACATGGCTAGTCAGAGATTCAGGATTTGAAATCATTCCGTTTGACCTCATGCTTGTCCTGAGTCTATATGATTAAGAAATTCTTACAATTGCATAGGAAAGAATGTGGGCTCATTACCATTGGATTTTTTCTGGAAAAAAAAACACAGAAAAACATCATAATCTTCTCTTTTAGCCATCCTTAGGGAACAAGGGGTGCTCTTTGGAAATCAAAATGAACATAAAGACATAATTCTCACAAAATCTGAACAGAAAAGGAGATATTAAATGACAATGGATGAGAAAAGCATCTCATTACTTCTTTTCTGGACCTCATCTTCCTGCAGATGATTGCATCCCATCTCTGCCTTTTATTTTTCTTGCTGAATAATTTTTCACAGACCTGTTCTGCTCACTCATCATCTCTGATATTCCTTTTGATTGTCCTTTCTTAAAAAGAAAATCCCTTATGTCTCTTCAGAAGATGGAATAACTAAAATAATATTACTCTAAGTTCTCTGTTCCATAGCATTTCAAGAAACTATGTTTAATTATTTAATGCTGGTATTCCCACATTTCAGAATGATTGTCCACAATGAGTTATGGACTCTTGTCAGCTGGCTTTGCACCATGCAAATTGTATAGTTCATTTTTCCCCTATACAAGCTTATTGTGTTATGCTATCCCTATTGAGTATAATTCTCTACAACTCTTCTACTTACCATTTAACCTTATTTAGACTAAGATCTGTTCTTGTCATTTGAGGAGGTGCATGATGAATAAAAAGTGATTTGCCATTTTCCTGATGCCTTCTGGGGTAAGTTTACTGTATTTCTAAAGAGACATGAAAAAGACAAGCCTTATTCTGCTCTCTTGGAAACTCCCCAGTAGTCAAATGTGAAAATGTGCCTGGCCTGCCGGTGAAAGGGTCACCATAACATTGTGTGATGATGACCATAATAATAAAGTCCTCAGGTGCTGCAATAAATTCTTTGTACAGATTAACTCATTTAATCTTCACAACAAATTTATGAAGTAGGCATTTATTCCCACTTTGAAGACAAAGAAACTAAGTCATAGAGGTTACAACTTACCATTATCATGCTCTTGATAAGCTCTTGGCATTATTGTGCTCTTAGAACTGTGATTTGAATCACATCTCTCTGACTTTTCCAGATATTATAAAATAAAAGCAGCTGGCTTAAACCGTGACCACCTCCTCAACACATATATCTACTTAGTAATTGTAATGCCAGTGCAATGTTTACAAAAATACTGAAGTCTTAAATAACATATACAAAAGCCCAAGGTCTGTTGAAAACGTTGTAAAAATTGTTGATACAATGTCAATAGTGATTCAGTTATTGTCAAATTAAAGGGAAAAACCAGACATGTTCTGTATATACTCTCACCTAATTTATACTATAGAGTAACTTCCAGTTTATAAATGAAAATTCTCTCATGTATTGAAAATAAGATAGAGTGGCTAATTCTCCTTGAACTACCTGTATTTTCACCTTTGGAAAAAAATCTTATTTATAGCTAAATCTTGATCTTTATATATCTGTAATTCATAAAAGTCTTTTGGTGTATGCAAATATATATAAAATCAGAAGGTCCACTTTCATACGTGTTCTAGAAACAACTTTATGAATTTCTTCTTCCTCTCGTCTTAAATTTATAACAGACTCAGTACAACCCTGAAGAGAGACAAATTGCTACTAAAAAACAGGTTTAGAGTGAGAAGTACAATACTGTCAAAATAAACTCAGAATTGAATACAGGGTGTGTGTTTCATATTTAAAAAAATAAATGTGTAATAAAATAATTATACCAAAGAACTACATGAAATCATCAAATAGTCATGATATAAGACAGAGATTGAATGTTGCTTCTAATTATTGGAATTATTAGGTAAAATAAATAATTCTTCAGTCATAAAATGTATCTGTGTTCTTGCTTTAAACTTATTTTATACTGTCTTTTAATTAAGATTTTCATCTCTACATTATTAACTGTGGCTCAGCATTCTGGACTCTTTAAATTATTAATTAAGGGCAGTCAAGTAAAGACTCAGAAGAACACTCAGCACTAGAGGCTTCATCAAAAATATATGTATCTGTACAGAGTCACAGTTCAACCTTCCATTTTGAGATTTTAGGAGTGAGACAATTAAGATATAACACATCAATTTTCCCCCTACTATTTATCAGCAGACAAATTGGAGGAACCACTGCAATGATGAAGCAGCTGGAGAGATTCAATTATGAGGGAAAATTAAGAAACTAAATATGTACAACTTGGCTTAGAGTCAACAACTGAGAGGAGATATGGGTGACTTGTCATATTTGAATGATGTCTTCAAAGATGGAAATTATTGGCTTACTCCATGGTAACAGGCAATAGGAATGAAAGGAAATAGATAAAATCAATAATAATTTTATAATCTTTTGTGTGTTGTAGAACTAGACTTAGAAAACATAAAATGGGTTAATATAGTATTATGGCCTGGGTCAAGTTTTCCTTAATTTCAAAGACAACCATTTTTATAAATATGCATATCATATTCATTTTTTTTTCTTTTTGGTAATCAGCCATGTTTGAACATTATACATAACATTTTTCCATTTTTGTCTGTCATATTAGAATATTTTAAACATGGTGGTCTTTTAAGGTTAGAAATTTATAGTTGATTAAACTTAGCCATTTGTTTTCTAATTTATTTTAGTGATCCCAAAATAAACAGTAATCAACACAAAATTTATCACCCCTTGAACTTCAGTTTAAAAATGAATATGTAATAACTGGACTGTAAGCTAATGGTTTGGAAAGTAAGGATCATAAAACACAGCAAGTCACTGAATCAGTACAGCATCCTGTCTCATAGGTATAGGATTGCTATTAGGTTCAATCTCATTTACTCTCTCTTTTAATGTTCTGGAAAGAGTAAATGTGACATTTGTTACTTTTGACATTCATATTACATTTGGCATGTATGCAGGGATTAAGATCTATTCAAGAAAAAATATCAGGTTACCTGAAGATATACTGGAAAGTGATGGTAGAGATACACATGTGAAAATAAACAATTAAAATGTTTTCCATAAAAGATAATAGCAAAACTTTATTTCCTAGATTCTTTAAGACTATTGGTTGCATGTCTACATTATTCAGGCTGCGTCAGTTCATTCTGGCCACCTGGACATCAAACATTTTGAAAAAAATCGAGAATCAGTAGGACTACAGATCTACAGAATTCCCTCTACAGGAAATGATTGGCATAATTTATGTAAACTGGTTACAAAAGCATCCAAAACCAGTAGAGGGTTAAATGGCAAAAAACATTATCATCCACAGGAGGAAAGTTGGCACCTATTACTGTTACATACCATAATATGACTATTATGATGATGCTAATGACTAGTTTTATCTATGGTGCTTCTGCCCTTCCTAGGTTTATCCACTCTCCTATGTTCCTGGGCTGGATAGTCTCAAATATGGTGAACATAGTATTATATAGAATGACAATAATTTTACTCTTAGAAGAACAGGTGCTGCTTCTCTGCAGAAATTCATAAAGGTCAGCAGCTTCATGAAAACACCTTTACTTTGTGTCTACATCACCAAGCACATTCAGACTCTGGGTGGGAGGTGGCAGTATTTTTTAATTCACTCAAGGAGTGCCTCTGACGGGGTTTGAAAACTTCATAGTACTGGAAAAACAGTGGTGAGCAAGACAAATGAGAATGGGCTCTCACCATTTTCCCTAGCAGGGAGTTCAGACAAAGGATAACAATAAGGACCTATGCATACTGAACAGGATGCTGGGAAAACCTATGGCAGTAGGCCAAGTTACTCTGAAGGTTAGGGAAGATGTTCCTGAGAAAATGGTGATGAAGTGGAAGCCAAAAGTGCTCACTGACTCTCCCAGTGAGACCCAGGTATGAAATCTTTTAGAATACTTGAGAAAAAGGTGTTCTAATCTATTTTTGCTTTTGACAGATTTCATCAGTAGATGCATTATGAAACGCACCCATCTCTGAGCTTCCAGTAATAGCTACAAGATTTCCATACTTACAGAACCCCTTCTTTAATTTCCCTGATTATTTGACTGATCAGGGGCATATTGTAATTAGAAATTACTCAACAGCAACTGCCATATGCTTGTGCCCACACAACAGATCTTTGTGAAGTTAGGAAAAATTTAAGAAAAGAAATTACTCAAAGGAGCTTAGGGTATTAACTTGGAGCAGATGAATCTCAAATTTTAGGTGAATGAAATTCTCTAAGGTGTTAAGAAGAAAGACACAGGCTTAACATGGTGTCACTTCTGTTAGGCCAAGTCACCAAACTGGGGCTTAGTGCCTAATCTAGCTGCAGTTTCAACTTTCCCCCAGCAATGTAGTCAGTCAGGAATTTTCTGGTCAGCATTAAGAATATAACATTACATAAGCCTTCTCCATCCCCAAGGGAAGATAAGGTAATGCACCTAATGAGACCCTATCCTTTTTCCTCTCACACACACAGACAGCACCGCGTGTCTAGCATGACCGTTTAGGACCGTAACTAACTGTACCCGTGCCATGCGGCTTGATGTATTGACAAATGTTACTTCTTTTCAGCTTGTATCCCCTGCTGTAGAAAAATATTTAAGATCTCTCCCAACAAAGGGGCTTTGGAGTTTAACCAAAACTCCTACCAGGTTATTTCTCAGGCTGTAATCTTCAGTAAGACTGTGCATGAACTCTTTCTTAAACATAACAGTTGTGTTTATTTCTTTTGCAAAGGTGCTTAGTAAAAATTTGGGATTTCTACCCTTACATCACTTCTACTGAAATTCTGATTCAGTCGATGTCGGGGGCTGGGCTCAGTATTTTGCCCTTTTACCTAGGACCCAGAGTCACTTCAGTGCAGGTGTTCCAAATCTACACCTTGAGAAACACTGAATTAAAGGTGAGGCTAAATACAGAGGTAGAAGCTCCTATTGGGGACAGCAGAGAGAATTCACTCTCTTTTCTCCCCTCCTTTATTAAAGTGCTATTCAAGCCACAGGAATCTGGAAGTGGTTTCTCTGTACACACCTTAAGCCCTATTCATAGGCAAGGAGAGAGAAGGGAAGGTAGTCCCCAAGCATGGTGGCACATTAGAATCACCTGGGGAGCTGTAACAGTGTGCTCATGTTCAAGCTCTATCCCTGGAGCCTGATGGGGCTGGGTGGGTACCTGGCAGTCCTTTAGGTCACCCACGTGGTTCTAATATGTTAGGGGTGGAGGATAAACTACAGGCAAAGGCAACAGAAACTAGACAACATTCGCCATGTTACAATTTCTTTGCTAGAAGCTTTATTTTGTTTAACATTCATATTATTTATAAATATCGATAGCAGGCTTAAAGATTGATCATTCAAAAGCACAAAAGAAAGTCAGGATTACAATTTTGAGCTGCTTAATTCAATGCCTGGGTTTATTTTTAGTTTGTTTTGTTTTTATCCCCAATACAAACTGTTCTTTATTTCCTCACATTAAAGGTACATTCTGATACAACCCAGATGGTTACCCCAGTGCTGAGGAACGCCTTTGTGTGGTAGCACAGCCTCCCAGTGCTAAGTTCTATTTTAGGGGTGTCACACAATTTTCTGTTCTCAACAATGTCAGGTTTTTAAGTGACCTTTTTAGTATTTTTGCAGTCATATGGATATCTGTTGTATTTTGAACTTTGTTGCATTCTAAAAATAGAACAGAAAAATGAAAGTGTTGACACTAAACGGAAAAATTAAAGCAAAGATGGCATTATTAGGTGGGCCAAGTGAGACTCTTCTGTCTCTAGTGCACATTCCTTTCACATCTGCTAATTTATTGTATGTTGAGAAAGCTGTTAAGAGAAAAAGTAAATCAAACACTGTACATATTGTGATATTATACCACTGAAGCCTGTGTCTTAATGTGATTAAGTGTATGAAGAACTAAGAATTTTAAAGTTATTGCTTGAGACATAAAGATGTCTGCAATCTAAAGGTACACTCCTCCTGTCCATTCAACTTTGACAAGAATATAGCTTGCTAGAGAAAACATCAGAAAAATAGTAGTGTGGCTATTAGCCTCTATTGATATTAAAAAAAAAAAAAGAACTACCACTTGGTAAGATGCCATCACCTCCAACATGATTACAACGTTCTATTCAAACCCCTTGCAAAAACTGGCATTTGTCAGGCCAGTCTCCACTAGTATTCAGTAAACTCATGAGAGCAGGTATCTTGTGTGTTTATTCACTTCCATATTCACAGTGTCTAGAGCAGCACTTAGTGTAGAACATGTGCTCAACAAACATCAAAAGAATAAAGGAAAACACATGAGGAAGCCTTATCTTTGAGGTTAAATTTTTTTTTCTAAACTTGTAACCTCAAATGGCCTAAGAGAAAAATATATTGAGCTAAAAACTCTTTAGAAATATATTCTAATTTTTATACTTATGCTATTATTATATGCATACATATGGTAAAATTATACCATACCTTGAGAGAGTTTTTCTATGCCAAATCCCTTTATGCAATGTAAGTCTGTTACTAAACTTTTGGACATTTGACTTTCAAACACATTTTACGGGACTATTAGATACTCAGAAAGGGCACATTCTACAACAAGAAAGCTAGTAAAAAAAAAAACCTCTCTTGAAATAATGACAACACACTTCTTAGATTAACTAAAACATGTTATCAGTTGTATGAGAACTATTGTAAAAGTTGTATGAAAAATGTATTGTAGAAGATTATTAATACAGAGATTCCTGAGTTACCAACATATGCATATAGTATTCTGAGAACACTCCAAAAGGTTTTGACAAGAAAATGATTGACAGTGAGCCTGACTGCCATTAAGGAGAACTTACGCTTGATGCCAAAAACCACTGGATTTTTCTTGGAGTTATGAGTTCAATTTGAGTGACTGACAATAAAAGAAAAAACAAATTCTGAAAAGGTACCTGAGATGCATTTACAAAGCCTGCTCCCCATCTCATACTGCTCCAGATCTCCTTGTGACTTCCCTAGTAATGGCACCAACAACCAAGTTTGAAATTCTTATGTCACTTCAGATCCTTTTATCCCCAGGTTTCCTAGAATCTAATTCTCCTCTTTGTTTCCCGATTGGCACCTGAATTTACTCCCTGGTTCAAACCCTCAGTAAGTCTGACCTGGATTGCTGCATCCTTGTTTAAAGTTCCAGCCCCAGTACATCAGCCAGTACTTTGCAGAGGTTAATCTGATTATATCATATCATTATAAATGCTCAACATTTTTCATTATTCTGAGGAATATGTCCAAATTCTTTAAAATCCCTCATTTAATTCTGCCGCATCTGTTTTCTTTTTACACTTAGCTGCTCACTAAGGCCTGAACATAGTGTACTTTTCTATGACTTGAACCATATTGTACACACTACTCCTGGTGGGCTTCACCCTGCTACAGATGATAGAGTCCTAAGTATAATGAGAGCAAGTCTGAGTGCCTCCTCTTCCAGGAAGTCATCCTAGACTCACAAAACTGAATTATTCAATCTAGTCTTATGCTGTTTGACTCTGAATGTCTGGGTTCACATCTTGACTCTATTGCTTATAACCTAGACATCCTGTGAAAGTACTTAAACTCCCGGTTTCCCCTGGAATCTGCCGTATAGAACTATCAGTATTTTTTCAGTTAACTCAAGGGAAGTACTTAGAGCAGGGCCTGGATGGTAGATATTTAATAAATGATATAATTTTCAAAAATAATCTATAAATTCTTTCATATTATACTGCTCCATAATTTTCACCCTGTAAGAGAGCCTTTCCAGGCTAGACTATAAATATTGGGAAAAGCAGTGTTTTATTTAAATTTTTAGTATCCCCAAATGGTATCTGGCATCATTCAATTTTCAACATTTGTTGAATGCCTATTAGTTGTATGATTTGGTGTTCCACCTGGATTTGTAAGGAGATAAATTAATTATCCCAATCTTCAAGTAGCCTATTACATATTTTGGAAAACAGACCATAAACAGAACATTAGGAATTGTGCTAATTACTTTGAAGAACAAACGTCAAGTGAGTTCTACAGACCACAGACCACATGAGATGTCAAGGAAATAACAATGCTTGAGGATAGAAGGAATTGGGAAATACTCTTGAACAGGAGAAACTTGGAAGTGGTGTTAAAATGATGAAAGAAGGTATTTTAAGTGGGCAATGCTGGGTAGAATGGCCTGCGGATAGAGCTGATCGTGATAAGATCAGTTTGGTTTATGCAGAAGGATTTTGTAGGTTGACAGTGAAAAACCAGTGGTTGCAAACTAAACCTTACAAGCAGGTTAAGTCAGTAAGTGAAGTAAGCCAGGAATAAGGCAGTAATAATATAGGGGTTTGGGCAAACTAGAGGGCCTGCTTCTGCATCCAGGAGGCAGCCACCCCCAACAACTGTTGTTCCATGGGAATGGGTAACAATATTGCTAGATCATGTGCTCTTTAAAAATGAGATCTATTCTGATTTTTAAGTAGGAATAACTATTTTCAACATTTTTAAAAACACTGTTTCAATCAAATAAATTATGCTTGCCAAAGACTGCTGTCCATGACTGCCAGTTTGCAACCTCTGGAAAGTTTGAAGTGGCTAAGTGTGGGTCTAACTGCCATGGGAGACATTTATAATTCATACATTAGCAGGGAGCCATCGAAGGTTTTTGAGAAATGTTAAATGCTCAGGAATATTTTAAGCAGATTATTCCAGGAATTGTAAAATGGATTATTAGTGGGGGAGGGGAGTCAAGAAGCAAAAATGTCCTATTTTGAAATTATTTTCATCCAGGTTGAAACATCAAGGCCCAAATTAAGGTGTTAGCTGTGGGACCCTTAGGTGTTGCAAACCACTTGAACCCCTGTTTAATTTTAGCAGATTGAAATTAGTTTTTTGTCGGCCCAAATTGTGCTAATTGTTCTAATTTCTGTTATTTCTCTTCAATCAAGGGAGTTACATAAATAAGCTTGTTAAAAGAAAGCCTTGTCTTACCAAATGAACTTTGCCCTTTTGTGTGATAATTATAGCACAAAGGAAAGGTTAATCTGACTGTACGTAATAGGATAAACAGAACATTTTCAACATCTGTTCTTAGTCTCAAATGTGTCTTGTATGTCCTCAAACAAGTAAGTAAAATCACATATGATTTTCAGTAAAAGACATCTCTGTCTTGAGGCTTTTGAAAATTAGAAGAGTATAAATGAGCAGCTTTCATTTCCAACCTAAGGACAGAATATCATACTGCAACATATACAAGGTGTATGGCTAGTATTTTACATGCTGTTACAAACACCACCCACCAAAGACAAATCTGTGCTTACTGTTCAGTGATAAAGCATAATTACCTGACTTTTCCTCTCTAGGGGGTTAAGAAGCAATGGTTAATCTATGGCTCATGTTAGTCTGTTTTTATGTATTAATAACAGTGATTATGGGTAATTCTCTTTTTTATGAAATTAAAACTTTCAGAGGACTATCATTCTCCTCAGCAAGATTTGCATCACTCCCCATACAGAGAGGAAACCATTATGGATGTGTGCCAAGGCACTTTGCTTTGCTGGCTCATTCTCTGAGCTTTAGAGGGATATTATTTTTAATTTTGAAGTCTCCTCATTCAACTCCCACACACCAATCCCTGTATTGAGCCTTCTGAAATGAATCCTGCAGCCAGAAAAGTCAACTAAATTTCATCCCTAAACCTTGATTTTGCACCTCGCACAGTGGTATCGCTGAGGATTCAACGACAACAGAAACCAGGTGTGGGGGAAGGGGTTCTATTGGCCTAACATGGTGTTCCTTGGCAAATGAACTGGAATAAATTGGTTTCAGGTAGTAACTCAATTTCCCCAAAGTATTCTTTCTAAACTATCCTGATACACTCCGATATAAGAAAATCTCTCATTACAAAGCATGGTTGAAGCTGCCACTCCCATGCTACCACTTGTTAACATTTCCTCCTCCATATTTTGCTGATTTCTCCACACCTTGTGGCTCCCTGGTGATTCTCATAAGAGGTTTTACATATATCTTAACGGCAGAAACTAAGGCTCACTTAGAAATAAACCAAGTAAGGAGTCCATTTTAATGAGAAAAATGAAAAATGGTGAGCTCAAAGGATTGCTAAGTAATATAATGTTCTTGGTGAATAACTAATTTGCATTTATGCTTAGATCAGGAATATTTTTGAAAGTATTTGTAGTGCCATGATGTGTTGAGCTTTATTTCATTGCATTTCTGTTCTGTTTCATTTACTAACCTTTCTCTTATTCAACATGGTATCAGTTAAAATGCTTTATTAACCAGAACTTCAAAACTTATCATGTAAGGGTGGTTAAAAAAATCAACTTGAAACACAATACAGTATTTTGAAGCACCTTCTGAATCATCAAAGATGTGTACTTTCATTATCTAATTCATTTTCAGCATAACACATAAAACTCTCCAGGTACTTAAATTTGAAATTCAAGCTTTAAACTTTTCTTAAGGCCCTTAGAGAACCATGTAAGCTCAATTGCTTCTTTCCCCACTGCTACCCAGTTACAGCCCACCTCTTCATCCCCTAGGCATTATGTAACATGCATAGTGTATATGGAGCTTGCATTTCATCTCCCTTGTTAAAAATAAGCATAGTCATCCAAGACTAGATGCCTAAAAGCGTCTAATTGATATTTTCTTCCTGACATCATTATTGTCCAGGCAGTAGTCACTTCTCACTACACTTTCTCTTTAAGTCATCATATCTTGCCAAGTCATTAACCAGTATCTAGTACAATGAGCTATCTCTCTAATTCAGGCTGCTCATATGAGCTACAAATTCATATTTTCAGTTGTCTATTGGACATGATCATTTAGCATCCATGTGATTACTCAAACTCAAACTCCTAAAAATGGAGCCCCCTCATGCCCTCTTATCTTTAAGCTGTTATCTTGTAGAGCACTGGTTATGTAAAAGGGTAGTACAAGTTCAACCATAATATCTGCTCTTTTGGTAGTACCATATGCCAAGTACTCCCTTAAACTCCTTGCATACACTATTTCATTTAATTCTTACAACAACATAGGAGAAAATACATCAATAAACACATTTTACAGGGAAAACTGAGGCACAGATGTTAAATAACATTCCTAAAGCCATACACCTGCTAGATGGTTGTGCCAATATTTAAACCCAGGTAGTTTGACTCTAGAACCACTGTAAACACTAACTGTCTCTCTATAACCAGGAAAACCTAGGCTCGATCACCAATTTTTGCAGTTTATTAGTTGGTGACCTTGAGCAAGTAATCTTATCTCCTTGAATTTAATTTTTTTCATTTGTGGAATGGATAATATTTCTTCACAGGGTTTATGTGAGGAAAGCACTTAATATGGGGTGATCAACCCTTCCCAGTTTACATGAGACTTTCTCAGGTTCAGCCTCACAAGTGTCATATCCGAAAACCTTGCTAAGTCCTGGAAAAATCTGGAAGTTAGGGCACACTTATATATAGATAGTGCTAATGAATTGTTTTTCCTATTCAAAGTCATTTGCTAAAACATTGTATTAGTGCTACTTCTGTAACATTCTTTCACTAATTCCCTTCATTTCTGCAATTACTCCACCAGGAAGAACTCAGAAATATAATGGCCAATAAGTCAGTGTTTGCTGTGAGCTAGGCACTGTTCATTAACTCAGATGCTCCCTATTTCACAGAATGAAATACGAAGTTTTGAGGAACTGAACTATCTCTTCCAAAGCTACACATCTAGTAACTGGTGAAGCATGGACGCAAACAGAAGTCTATTTGACTCCCAACAGATTCTGTATTTTTAAACTTGCCTCCATATTTACCACGGTTTTCTTGAGCTAATCATGGCATGCCTGATGTTAAAATATTTACTGGCTGCTTAAACAATAACCTAACCTACATCTCCAGCTTCATTTTTATTGGAATTTAGTACCAACAGATTCAACGTCACCATTTGATACAATTCTGTTTTTGTTGAAATAGAACATGACAAAGTATTTATCAGAAAACAAACATTCATGTTGAAATTTAGGTATCCTTGAATGAATAAAGTCCAAAACTTTTGGAATGCCTCTCCAGACCATTCATACTATCACTCTTAACTACAATGCAATCATTTCACATGTACACTATCTCTCATTAACAGTGGAATACTTTTCTTACCTCAACTTGAGGAATAAATTAGGACTATTTAAGTCTTTGTGATTTTGCCCATGCTGTACCATCTGATTGGATCGTGCTTTCCGCCACTTGAAAAAGCTCACATTATTCAAGAAGCCAGATGACAAGACACAGGAGAGACTATCTTGTTCATCTTTATGATTTCAGTGCCTAGTACTAGGCAAGGTGTGTAGTAAACCCTCAGTAAAATATTTCTTGAGTTCAGTTAAATGAATTGTTTATAGTCAATAATCAGTGACAGCACCTAAATCCCATGACTTTTAAATCCTAGACTTTGTAGTAGCTAAATTATATACTGAATAGATTTAATTTCAATTTCTTCTTCTTTTCCTCTACCTTTATCAACAGACACTCAAATTACCAAAATATAGGCAACAAAAGAAATATAGGGACTGACCAAATATGGATAAGCCATAAATTATAAATCTCTGATTATATATCATTAGGAAAATCAGTGCAACTTAAATGTATTCCCCTTAATGAAGGTAATATATGTGTAGACTTCTAAAATTGGTGGCAGTTTTACTTATTGCTAGATGTCATCCAAGTTAAATCCTACAGTGACAGTGAGAAAGGCAAGGGCCAAGACTGACCATAGATCCGCCTGTCTGCTGCTCATCCTGAGTGCCTACTCACTCTTTGCCTAGGCACAGTCTTCCCATTTCCATTCTCAGCATCCCCCAACTGAGCCATCAAAATTCATTCCTAGAAAGGATCCCATACCAATCATCCATAATATATAGTGAATTTATATTACATTGTTATCATTCCTGGGAATATTTGGTCCTTGGAACCAACCTCCAGTGTTAGAAATATGCTGCTTGAGGGATCTGAGATATCAAATAAAAGTCGTGTCAAGTTTCTGGAGGCAGTCCTGCAATTGTTGCCTCACAGAGCCATAGGACGCTAGTTGTGTCAGCACTGTTGTTGAAAATATACATTCTTTAAGTCTGTTGCAAGAAATGTATATATTCAGTGTCTCCCACGTTTTAAGCACTTTGTGATATCCTGTGGGTATAGACATGAACCAAGGGTGTAGTCCAGTTAGAGTGAGAACACAAGAACATGTTCTTTGTGCAATGTAATGAATGCTACAACAGAGATGCGTGCAAAATCCCTGGAAGCACTGGAGACAGCCTGACTCACTCAGCAGTGTTCAGTGTTGAGATCCAGCAAAGTGATAGGCATTGTTCTAGGTGCTAAATTTGCACACTAAAAATATTTTCAAGTTTGAAAATTAAAATCTTCCAACATTTGTCAGAGATTTTTTTTTTCACATTTACAGCATTCTTTGTGTTGCTACCATCAGCACTTTTGAAATACTGAAGAAAAGTGCTATCTACTTGGCATGTTAGTTTAGGAGACTTTCAGAACTCAGCTGAAATGGGGAGGTAAAAGAGGAAAAAGGCTCATCTGATTATTTTTTCATGTTTCTGCTGTTATTTCCCAGAATAAGCAACCATCCCTACTTTATGTAAAATAAAAAGTGTATTAGCTTCTAGTTTCTGTAATGCCTCGTTTCATTGATGACATTAGAGGAGCAACAGTACGACATAGATCTCTTGACGATGCCGGAAAGACCCCTTTCTCATGGGCTACTTTTAACAAGAGTCAAATAACCAGTAGCAGGAGCAATTTTTCCACTCAACTGCATCATCTGTTGTTTTTGGTCAAAGGTTCTGCCTTTCAGAATAGCAGACCCTGGAGGCAGGGCAGTTGATGGACCTACTGATAATGGATATAAGGGCATACACACACATTTTTAAAAACTGTTAAAAAAATTAATGCAAGTAATAAAAGGTGCAACTTATGGACTACCATTCAGACATTTCAAACAGTTCTCCCACTGACAGTTAAAATTTTCTATGCTGCTTCTGTTAACGCCTTCTCACTATAGTCTTAACGACTATCGGTTATAGCTTGTATCGTGTCACCTCAAAATTCAGGTGTTGAAGCCCTGAGTCCCAGTACCTCTGAATGTGGCTGCAATAAGAGAGTCTCTAAAGAGACGATTGAGTTAAAAATGAAGTTTAAAGATGGGTCCTAATTCCATCTCACTGGTGTCCTCATAAGAGGAGGACGTTTGGACGTACACAGAGCTGTGAGGGGTGCAGTGCACAGAGGGAAGACCATGTGGGAGCACGGGGGAGGCAGCTGCCTACAGGCCAATAGGAGAGCCTGCTGACTCCTTGACTGTGGACTTTCAGCCTCCAGACTTGTGAGAAAATAAATTTCTGTTCTTTAAACCACCCAGTCTGTGGTATTTTGTTATGTCAGCATTAGCAAGCTAATATAGAATCCTATCAACACATAACCTTTAAGAACTGTTAAAAAGTAACTCCTTTGGTGAGTGTTCTCTGGGTCAGACTGTTCTCATCCCAGCTAAGGTTCTGATTAAAAGCTGGTAGAACTGCATTTTGTGGAGATACCAGGAAAGTACTAATGACTCCTTGAAGTACCTACTGGATCCCGAGAGTGGAGTTTCTTTTTTTGGTTTAGGGCTTTGCTGCTTGGATGGAAAAAATGTATTGAGATTGCTTAGTAAGACATGAATGGGCACATCAGGTTATCACACTCGCTTCTCAGAGTGGATTAATGGAGCAAGGACTGAAGGGAAGATGTGAAAAGCAATGTAGCCATCATGGGATGCAGACTTAAGAGGCCCAGCAGGACAGGAGAAAGGTGGGGGCTGAAGGCTAGAAGGCACCTTTGGCACCTTGAGAGTTTCCAATAAGATCAGCATTGCTTTTGCACAAATAACAACTCCCAAAGTCAAACTGAATGCTTTTCTTACACTACTATCACAATCCTCTTTGACCAACTAGGTATCTTCCTATTCTTTACTCCTCTCAAAATAAGTCAGTTTTTTTCTAAATGCCCCTTCTACATTGTCATTAAATATAATTAGGGGGATGGATGCTGATTATTGATTGGGAAAAACTAGAAGGGACAAGTCAGTCAGAAAACTCTAAACATCTTTATCTCTTTTAACAAAGCACCTTCAATGATTAAAACACAGTGAGCAGCTACCCCATGTTCATCAGAGTAAATTATAGAATTATAGGTTGCTTCTGAGCATGGAGGTGTGAAATATTACAGAATCAGTGTTCGTTCCCCTCAATAGCATCATCTGTTGTTTTAGCTTTAAGGGTTAAACTAATTTAGCTCTGAAACAGCCAGACCAAGAGCCATTATGAACACTGCAAAAAGATCTGTATCATAGAGTAAGTACTTATGCTTTCTAGAATAAAGCCTAACTGGGAATTATTTAAAATCACAGATTCAGATATAAAAGGAACAATAAAATACAGTGAAAAGGTTTCCTGCTCAGGATTATGACCACAAATATAGTTTACAGAGGCTGTAGTATTTATCTGAAAGTCACCTTTGAATAAGACTACAAACATGACATCTTGAAATTCATTAATTTGAGAGCTTAGCAAAGGTAAGACTGACTTGATCTAATGATTGCTTTCATTTATTCTGTATCAATAATCAGCAAAGTTGGGAAAAATCATTTTATCCATTATATCGATTTTTATGTTATTAAGTTTCCTGTTGCATAAGTTCCAGGAATAACCTGGGAAAATAGAGTTTACACCACATTTATGTCTAGCTGACTGTCGGCCAGGATGATTGGGAAATTATCCTTAACCTTTCATCCCTCCTCTTCAGGACAACTACATTGTTAATTACTCAAATTTTATCATCTCTTATGTATTCTGTGATTTAATTTCAACATTAAGCCTAATGACAAAATGTACTTGAAACCTTTCTGTACCCCAATGTCCAAGGGAGGTCCCTGGTACCACCTCTGTATGGTGCACCAACTCCGCTATAGCTGATGTGACAAGTGGCATACATCTGATCCTAGCAAACCAGCCCCATTCTAAGGAACACAGGAATCAGAATCAGGAGAGGTTAAGTAGCTTAACCAAACCAATACTGAATTGTGCTACTTAGTTTAACAAATGTACAGAAACAAAAAATAATAGCAGCCTGCAGAGTAAGATGGATGAAGCAGAATTATGGAGAAAAGCAGAGGAGATAGCAGGTAGACAGAGAGCGAGTGAGAGAGAGCAGGAAAGAGAGAGCAGGACCCAGAGAGAGAAGGTAGCTCCTAGGCTCCTGTTCCAGGTTTTGGGCTTTCTACAAACATATCTGTTCTTCCTTGAGTTTCCTGCAATGCCCCTAAAGCTTTTTCCCATCCAGATACCCAGGGACATACTGTTCAGTTCACCTTTCCTCCATTTAAAACATGCTCCATTTACAACTACAGATGGCCTAATGTGACTTCAAGCCAACTTTCCTGTCTCAAGGACCTTTACATTCTAAATGTAGATATCTTTCTCTCTCACTCACTTACACACACATACACACTACACACATGTTTGGAACTATGGGAAAAATGGTCTCTAATTAGCTCCTTTTGAATTCATATAACATAAAGTTGCTTATTCTACCCACATAAAAAGTTAGGACTGCCAAATTTGAAAGCCAAATGTTATTTATTTTCAATTTATTATAATTAATGTGAAAAGCAACTTTTTCTATTTGGGAACATTAATTTTCAATTTGATACCAAACAGAACTCAGAAAACTTGCGAACAGGAAATTTAAGATTCTTGGGAATCATGTAGGTCAGTTACTATCCTAAATAGCAGTATTTTCATTTAATAAAATGTTATTTTAAAAAGGCCATCAACCCAGTTGCTACTAACATAATGTATAATTGTACCAAATATAGATGTTATCTTCAGCACAAAGAACTGGCTATATTATCCCGAGCAAGCCCCCATTAGCCTCCCTTATAGCTCATTCTTCTCATTTATAAAATGGGAATAATGTGATGTAATAAAGATTAAAAGAGATAATGTATATAAATCATGGAACAGGGTTCTTTGCTTACAGTAGTCAGTAATTATTACACATCCTTAAATTATTACAGCAAGTACATTAGATATTACCCTAATTCCATTTGCACATACAGAAATAAGTCTTCCTTTTAACATTCTTTAAAAATATGTTTTAATATTTTTAAAGTCTTTCTAAGCATCAAATAAGAGAAGTGATGACTTCTAAAAAGAGGTTGACTTGAATCCAGCTTTTGATTCTCAATCTTCTTGAGGTCCAAAGCCAGTTTGCAAAATAGCCAAACTGTTCTTAAGTTTGTGTATATTTTAAAATATAGTTTTAACTCAGTGGCAAAACTATTAATGAAATAAACATACATTTTATTCAATGAACACTTCCTTAAATACTTTTCCAAAGTGCATTTGAGGAAATGGTAGAGCTAATGTGCAGGCAATGAGCATAATATAGCATAATAAATGCTGTATCTGTTAAACAGCAATGTTAATGCCAGACCAGGTTCAAATTCAATAAAACTCCACTCTAATGTAGAAAGCCTTTTGTGAGCAGTTATTAGTTAGAATGAATTCTTTTATTACCCTAGCAAATTGCCAAATTGCTGGAATAAAACCACCCAAATAACATTTAAATTGAATAGAATGAGATGTCACAATATAAAAACAGAATAAAAAAGAATGTATTTCAAGCACACATTCATATTCTTATGACTCATTGGCTGAAAGTACTTTTAGTGATTAATTACAAATGGTAAATATTATTTTATTCCATGTTTGAAGGTCAAGCAGTTATCAATAATTGATCCTTCTCAGTCATATGCCATCTTTTCCCAGCTTAGCTTCATAAGCTATAGAGACCTGATACGCAGAAAAGCATGGTGCCGAGACCTTATTCAATAATGGTGATTTCCTATCTGACTTGCTGTCTTTAGCACTGCGCAGTGAGATTTGTCAATGGAGCGCTAGAGCCTACCTATTTCCAGTCATTCCCTTAAGCTTATGCCAGTGTCTTTCCTTCCTTCTTGGTTTGCAAGCATCAACGAAAAGTTTATGGAATTACCAAAGATTAAAGTTAGAAGAAAGGGAGGTAAAATTTAGATGAAAAGTGTGGTTTGAGAATGTGAATAATTACAGTAGGTATGTGATCTTTGTTTTATGGATCTAAATTTAGCTCATTATATGAGGAAGCACTAAATAAAATAACATGTGAGAAATTGTTCTTAATAGGCTCTTTTGGATGAAAAGAGGAAAGGATGGATTAATGAATGTTATTGCTGATGACCACTACTACTCAACAGGCAATGTTTAATAAGTGATGCCACAGTGACAAATGTGGGTGTTTTGATTTTTTTTGTTTGTTTTAATTAAGCTTCCGAGAGAGAAGCTACATCAAGATTATTCATTTTGAGTATTTTTTTAGGTTTTAAAAGTTCAGATTAAAAAGTAAAATGGCTTTTCATTTGCTAATCTCTCCTCTTTTCTGATCTGAATGTATTTACTTGTTGGTACTTTATTCGAACAAACTTCCAAGTTTCACCTTCAGGCTTCATGCAAGCTGCTGCTGTAGGTAGAGCCTTCTAGAAGCCATTAAGCAGGAATCAGAGATGGAGCAGGGGACAGAGAGAAATACTTTTGGACAAGTAAACTGGGTCAGGTCCCAAAGCACCCAGAATATTAGCAAAGGGTGAAATGAACATTTGCCTTTCCAGATTAGAGTTTAATACTGGAAATCTGTAGAATAAATGTGATGGGTTCAGATGTATAAGGAGAGGCTTAGTAAGGGTTTCATTTGTTTTGGCTTTGTTTTGACTTAGAGGAGCAGCTAGAAACCTCAAGAAGCTTGAAAAAGAACTAATTCAAACTAACCAGAACATTTTGATAATGACTTTTGTTTTACACTGATTTTTTTTTTTTTTTTTTTTTTGTCAGGCGTTCTCTAATTCTTCAGTGAGATCAATGGCACTGGGTTAGCGTGACCCGTGTTTGTTTCTGGAATCGCACTCTCTTTGTAACTGTGACCCAAGTGGGTAAGTAGATCATTTCAGAGATATTCTTGTTTGATTCACAATGAACACCAAAGTTAGCCATCGCTATGCTTTTTTTATTTATAAGAAAACAGCCTACCTGGGAGTAGTACAACAAAGAACTAGGTTTTGTTTCAAAGAGTGTAGTGGCTAAAATAGTTTACCAAAAATGTGGAAAGTTTACTCTGTGTGCAGGGCTGCAGAGCTAGCTGGGGACTGTTTGATAATCAGAGTTAAGGAACTTGAATTCAAGTAGATCTCAGCAGCTCGCCTCTGGGGATGGGGATCTGGGTTAGAATGATACCGGATCCCTCAACCACACTTCTTTGAGGTAGGACCAGAATAGTAAAAGAAATTCACAAGGTTCTCTATTACCTTGCAAAAACGAACTAACAATTTTTAACACTTCTAAGATCATTCTTTCACCTGAGAACAGTGTTTCTGCATTCAGCACAGAGCTATAAAGGGGCTTAGAAGCACTCCTTAAAATGTTCCACAGCCTCAACAGCAAAATTGTAGTGTTTCAGTCCTGTAATTTGGAGAACAGGTATTTTTTAATGCCTTAGCAAGTTTTATATTTTATTTCACTTTTGAGAGTCATGGATGCTAGTGTTTTAATGAAAATTTCTTTTGCAAAAGCAACAATATGTATGCCTTTTTTTTTTCCCAGGAAAATGACTCTTGTTTTAGTGCTAGAACTCCAATATGAATGTGATGCTTAGTGAGAAATACATCATTTAAAGTAATGAAGGAGAATTTCAGGACAGATCAGGAGGAAAATAACTATTTCAGCAACAAACATTTAAGTTGCAATTTAAGGTGATCAGCTAACAGGAACTTGCTTGAAAGGGAAGCTACTGTTCTGCATATGTTTTTGTTATTTGCAAAAGCTAAAAAATCACCTCAAACAGAGCAGTTTTGGTGGCTCACAATCTTTCTATAGCATGCTGTGCCTCCGTTTTGTTCAGTGACTAAAAGCAATAACGTTTCGATTCCAGACTAATATGTCTAACTCCGCAATTGATTGTAAGCCACTTTATGAGACAGTCTGAAATCCTTCCTGTGTCAACTAGTCTTGATGAGCTCCTTAGCAAAATAAATTAGCAATTTTTAAGCTTTTTTTTCTTCCTACTTTCCTACTGCCAACACTTTCTACATAAATCCTTTGTATTTTCTCCCCCAGCAGGATTCACAAGTGGGGTTGCAATTCAGAGTTGCTTGTGTTTAATTTGGGTTTTGATGGTTAGGTGCTCATGCAGTTCTCAGCAATATCTTCCCATTTGTACTTGCTTGACCTGATTTGATTTCATTTTTATTTTCTTAAAGCTCAGAGGTATGATATAAATGTCCATAAAAGTTCCAGCCAGCACTAACCTCAAAAGACCTTCTCTATCTTAATAGCCCAGAAAACAATTTTCTCTCAGCAACTAATTTGTAATTATTAACTACATATTAATATTATTATTCTGGACTGAGACAGTACTTTTATAATCTGAGTTGTTGAAAAAGTCAAATGCTATGGGATGGGTAATTTTAGTGTACTTGAGTGATCACTGTTATGTCAAATACTGCTCTTTATGGCTGAAATACATTTTTCCTCTAGAGCATTTCAAGTTGATCACTGGTACTGAATTGACTGATCTGGTGGCAGAGCTCATGTGTTTGAGAAAATATCAGGTGCTATACCAGTGGCAGCGTGATCTCATGCCACCTTGGTTTGCCAATATAACTCGATGTATCTTAAATGGAAACAGCAGGTAAAGCTGATTCAATCTAGGGCTGCTCTTCTGAGACTGCTGATAAAGGAGTAGGTAGGTGCTAAATGTCACCTTGGTTTATAAAAGACTGAGGACAGCTGCTTCCTCTAAAAGAGATGCAGATCAACACATTTGTCCCAGGTCATGGGACAGATATTAAGTTCAATTAACTTTTAGCATATTTGTAATTTGTACACTATTAATTCTGAGCAAAGAATTAGAGTCTCTTGCTAATATTGAAAATGATGATTTAAATTTTAAAACAAGGTTGTAAGGAAAGGATACAATCATAACTTAGGCAAAAAAAAGAGTGACACAATTGATCTTGCTCTTTCTATTGGACATAGGGGGTCAAGCAATTTTTACCCTCTTTGGACAGCCATTCAAGTGTAGCTGAGAGTAAAGAGATGGGGAAAAAAAAGAAAGTAGAAGAGTATATGCTGATATTGTTACCCCTGTCAGGGCTATGCATAGAAAATGGACACTGTGGCCAAGGCTTAAATATTGAAAAGGAGTTAGTCTAATGAGCAGAGATTGTGAGTCACAAGTCCAGTTATGCATTTTTGGGGGAGGGGCAGATGGTCAGAAGGAAAAGGGACACTGCACACCACTGGAGCTTTTCAGGGTGAAGGGAGAAGCTAAGCACCACTAAGTAAATTTGCAAATTGTGAAGAGCCAGTTTTCTTTCCTCTTCCTCCCTGGACTTCAGGCTGATTAGCATACTTTTTGTGCCTTATCTAACTGTTCTTTCTACTTGCCTGATTACCTTTGGTGATAGCTTAACTAATGTTTCTCAGGCGCAGGACCATTATCCAGTGTGTGGTATTAAGTATACATTCAGAAGAAGAAAGCTTTCCTCACTAAGTCAAACTCCTCTTATAAAGTCCCCTTGGCCTGAGTCTCAGATTCCTCTAGGAATGCTCCTGCACACCTCTAACACTTCTAACATTTGTGAAGATTTTATTTGTGCCTGTAGGAAGTCAATGACATTTATTGAAACATTTTCTTCAACCTCATGGTATGGGGTGAGACTTAGAATCAAAAACACAGAGTTATGGGTAAAGAATGCTCAAAATGTCATGACCTGTGTTATATCTATTGTTATATGGTGTGACAGGGCCAAAAATAAGAAGAAAGAGTTCCTTAGATATTCAAAACATTAGTCTGGGTACAACTTACTTTTTAGCAGAGCAGAGGAACAGAAGAGTGGACAACAAGAATTGGAATACTTCACATCCTATTTCTGGAAAAAGGAAAATCAACAATTTGCCTACCTTCTTTAGAAAGAATCTGGGTGGGGGGTTACAGCTCCAAGAGGTCAATATTGTCAATGACTAAAGAATAAATATTTCTATTATATTAAAAATTCTAAAAATAAGTACTGGGTATTTGCCTGGGGTTCTATGGAAATTAAAGCAAAGCTAGTGGAAAGGAAGTTCAAAATTGAGTTTAATAAAAAATATGAACTTTCCTTTTTCTAAGATTTTCTAAATAAACCTTACTGAACTTTATCTCAGACAGACTTTACAATTATCTTTAATATTAAGCCTAGTGATACAGGGGTATACAAACACAATTGGAAGAGTTTACAAGTTTTAAAGTGGGTTTAAGAGCAGTACTTTCAACAGTTGAGTAAAATTAACCCAAACTCATTGTTTTCACTGTTTCTTGGCATATTATTCAATAACGCTTCAATTTTAGTTTTAGTTTTATTTTCTTGAAAGTTCATCTAGCCTTACCAGTTATTCTTCATGTCAAAAGAGAGACAGAATTGCAATGCAATAGGAAATGAGGTGGGTCAGTAAACATGTAATAGGGGTCCAGCTCAGCAACTAGATAATTTTAAGGTCTTAGTCACTGTTTCTGTGGCCTCACTGCATTCATTCATTAAAGGTGAGATAGGGACAGTATCAATGTTTCAAGCATTTGTCAACATATGCTTAATGGCATAAGACTCAGTGAATTTGAAAGGGAAGAGAAAGGAAAGTACAATGCCAAAAAGATAATGAATAAATAAAAGACAAATTCTTTGATATTATCACATAAAATTTGCATTCATCCCCACAATATGTTTGTGTATAAAAATAATGTCTTGCATTGCTTCTATAAAAAAGAGATACAATGTGACTCTCATGATTTTTTCAATGCTGAACAGATAAATTTTAGAAAATTGTGCTGGATGAAAAACAGATATTACCAAAGATTAGGGGCAATGTTTAGATAAATTCTCTACTCTGCTTTACATTACAGTTTTCCTAGAACCTCTGTTTACATAAATATATGGATACATGTAGCAACAGTGCATTTTAAAAAATTGCTTTGTAGCCTAAGTCATTGAGGGGGGATGACTTGAATACAGGAAAGAAATGTATGGTATAGCATTTTCAAAACTACTGCTGCTGGCAATTTTAGGAAGTAGTTTCTTAGTGAACAGTAAGGCTGTATTTGTTATATAGTGGACATGAAATATCTCTAATTGACCATCTTGTATCCTTCACTACTGCTTTTATTGAGTATTTCATCCAAAGATGCTTTTTCAATATGGAGAGATGGCTAATTACATTCTTATTTTAACATCATTACTAATCCTAATGATATAAATGCCTCATTTCATATGACTTATAATATCCATGACCTCTTCACCCAGCTCTCAAGCTTCATTTCCACTGCTGTCTTTTCATTGTCACAATTTTGGCTTCAAGTTGTTGATTTAGTTGTGGTTGGCTTGACAAAATATTTACTAAATGAGCCAGTTTTTATCAGGAGCTATAAATTTGTTGATTCAGGTTACAAATACATATATTCCTCCCTTCTCCCATACGGAAAGTAATAAATCAATCCAGAGTTGGAAGACTATTTCCCAGTACATTTCTCTTGCTTGGTAATGCATATCTGTGAACTTACAATTTTAATTATCACATTAAGATCCCTGAAAGATCAAGTAGATGCTCCTTTGGCACATTCTCTCTATGATGTGCTGGTTTAAGCATTCAAGGTATAAGCTGGCTACCATGCCCAGAATTTTCCTTCTGATAGAATTGTACCTCTTTATAAGCAAGGTTACACTATTTTCCTTTAGTTCACACCATGGGTCACAACAAACAAATGAACCCACTTGCTTTTTTTATTCAACTCATCTTGAGTTAAATCATTAACTTCTACACATCATCATTCCAAGAGAAAAATGAGATTTACCTCTGACCTCATTTGATCATTCGGGTAGAACTTTGAAGTGCATTAACATGAATTTTTTGATTGTGTTGTTTGAAAAGAACTTGTTGTTTTTTCAGTTTTGCTAAACCTTTTGTTTTTTTTTTTTTTTTCATTCCAAACCTATCATTTGTGTATACGGCATCGGGCTGCACCCAATATTTACCTCTTCTACTTCACAAACGAAGACCTTGCTGAAATGGACTATAAATGAATCTTAAAGTAATATGTTCCCAATGATGTTTATTTACCAAAAATAATTTTCCTTGGGCTTTTATTACAAAATTTTCATGATTGATTTTTAAAACATGCCAAAATAATCATTTAATGTCATTCATTATTGCTCTTATGTATTCTTCTTAAGTATCGAAGTACTCTTAACTTTAGACAGAATGTTGCTACTTTGTATTAATTACTAATAATGGTTGAGTTAGTGCTATTGGGTTCCTAACTGTCAGACATTTTGTAAAAAGCGCCTGGAACAAGACCAAATTAGTTATTCCTTTAAGATATTAGTTTTTCTGCACTTCAATATGCCGCATATTTTCATTGATTTCTAGCTAATTTATAAAAATTGTTTTTAATTTGGATCAATGTATGTCACTTAAAAGCATTTTCCCATTTCCATAACATAAAATTTAGAGATAGTTCCTTAAAATACAGAATACTTTAGTATTTTTCTAAGGTCATAGAACCTTGTTTTTTCAGGAAGAGTAACTAGGTAAAACCATACATTTGTTCAAAATAAATTACCTGACAAAACTATGACGAAAAGACTGAACTGATCTGAGGTTACTAACTTTTCTTGATGCAAACAAAATTGCAAAAAATTCACTGATTCATTGCAAAATACTCCACCCCTGTAATATGTGTATGGACATCTGCTGAATCAACCACATCTTCCATCCAGACCACTAAGACAATAACAATATCCTTTGTAACAGATAAAACAATGTAAAAATCTTATTAAACAAAACTTAATAACCCCCTACACACTTTCCTCTCCCTTTGATCTCAAGTTAACTTTTTGACTTTCCCCATACTCATAAAAATATATGAATATACGTTATACATACACATGTACAGAAGAATTGTCCTTTAGTGTTTTTTGGTATTATTACCCAATTTGTTTTGTATCATGGATGTATTCCTCCAGAAAATAGATGTGGATCTAATATCTTTAATAGCTCTATAATAGCCATCATGTGGATTACTATGTTTATCCAGTCTTCTATTGATAAATATTTTGATGGTTTACATGTTTTTGTCAGGATAAGCAGTATTATAATATAAACTTGGTACTTGTATTCTTGCCTACTTGCCATTATTATTTTAGTTCATAGTCTTGTGATGACTAATGAGACTGATAGCATCTTTTTAATAGGTTTATTGGCTGTTTTTAATGTGATCTATGAATTTAATTTCTTCTTTTAATTATTGGGTTATTTGTATCTTTTTAAAAATCATTCTATGGTATTTTAATAAACATTAGTTAAAAGAAAAGAAAAATCAGAGTTTTCTCAGACTCAAATGTTGCACAGATGCATATTTTCTAACTTTTTAAATATCACTGGGATATCTATAAAGATGAATAAGTAACATATTTGGCATCAGATATAAAAAGTGTCCCAACCAAATGAAGTACTTACTTATAAGCAGAGACTGAAGAGAAAAGGCAGACTAAATAGAGTTTGGGATAACTACATGTTTCTTTTTTTTATATGAAGGGTAGTCTCGACATTTTAATTTTAAAGCTCTTCTTAGTAGTAGTATTTAAATGGCTTACAGAAAGATATATTGACAAAAATTGATATTATTCTTTAATTCTTCTGTAGCAGAAACATTTTTTTCCCCTATAACTGTATTTCCTGACTTAGTGTCTCTCCTCAAATTATCACCTCCAGGCCTTTCCAGAATATGTCCTAAAATATAAATGAACACTAGAAGCAAAATATATATATATATATATATATATATATATACACACATACACACACATATTCTCACAATTCACCAAAAATGTCAACAGTAATCAGGCCAAGTCACACAGTAAGCTTATCTTATCTTACTTTACAATGCTTCCAGTTATGGTCAATCCTCATGTTTCCCAGAAGGGCAAAATGAAAGAAATAGTCAAATGATTACTGGAAAGACTCAGTATTGATAGGACCTTACCAGATAAGAAAGGAAAAAACAAATCTTTATCTTCATGACTTAATCATATTTTGGAAACTGACCTAAATATGTTTCATGAGAAGATGTTTTATGAAATTTGATAGCGCATATCTTAGTCTTTTTCCTTAAATAACTCACAAATGCAAACTAGCAGAGAACAAACTGCATATGAGTATTCACTTGCCTTAAAATCTGTGATAAGTTCACCTCTTTAATTTGAAATCTATTATGTTCTAATTAAATTACTTTTGGAAGCTTTGATTTGGTATAATTCCTCACATCATACAGTCAGGGTAAAAGTGGGCAAGCTAAAATTTATGAAATGAAGTTTTAGGTATGAAAGGGATGTGTAACTTAAGACCAAAGGTCAGAATAAAGGAAATAATTCTTTCATAATGCATTATTCCTTCAACATTTATCTAGTGCCTGCTCTGTGCCAAATAACACCAAACCCAATTATAATAATACATATAATGTCTAAAAATGACAGGTGTTTTATGTCAAGTTAATTTGAAGAAAATTTATACCTAAACCTGTAAAACTGAAAATCTAAGGCTGATATTCTTTGTTCTAGTGGCTGTGGAAAAGATTGACTATTCAGGGTTTGTTTGTTTTTTAACCCAAACCTTATATCAAATGTATTAATCTGGAGGAAATGAAAACACTGGGTGATATTTAATTCTTAAACCCATAGGAAAAATAATAAAACTAAAGAAGAAATAAATAAAAATAAGATAGGAGAGAAAGGATGAGGAGCAGTGAGGTGGAAAGAAAATTTCTGGTTGGGAAATAGTCATAGTGTTCAGGCTATTAAATGGCACCGATGTAGTTGACCTTTTCTTCTAACCATTTTTTTGTTAAGAAAGACTTTCTTCTTAAGTACCCAGAAAGTAAGGACATGAAAAGAATGGCAGGGGAAATAGGGAGATGTTAATGATTGCCATGGGCTAAATGAAAATAAGCATTAAAATTAAGCTCTCCTTTTCTTAAGGAGTTAAAAGCTGAAGTAGAAGAAAAGATGAGGGGATTTTGACATCTGGTATAGTGTCAAGGTTACAGTGTCTGAGGTAACAAAGTATCTTTCAACTTAGGTTAAGAAATTAGTGTGAGTTAGTTAGAACCTGAGGTAGGAGAATGTTTAGATACGAAACAATGGATAAAGCTTAAGAACTTAAGAGTTAATGAGAAATTTAAGGTAGACACCTATATTCAGTAAGTCTTAGTATTTGACCTATAAATATGGTTCTGTTAATGAGATTTGGTAAAACTAGGAATAGAGCAGTTGCTTTAATAAAAAGAATGTGTTTTAAAGTACATATATGTAGGCAAGAAATTATGTTAAAGTATTATTAATGGTTTCCTTAACGGGAATACCACTCTTGGTGGAAAAGTATTCACATTTTAGACAAAAGAGCAAAAATGTAGGTAGTTCAAAGAATCATAACATTGAAAAATCAAATTTATATGTTTATAATCAAAGTCATTTGGTCCAAATAGAGCATTCTTTCCTGGATTTTTGTTTCATTTAACTTATTAAATGGTGCTAGGGTGCGGAGAAGGACAATAAAAATGCTAAAAAGAAGGAAAGATTTCAGTTTAAATTATTTTGTCTTATATTCATCAGAGTAATATCCTAAATCTATAAAAAAACAGAACAAAATAAAATCTGCTTTTGTATCTTTTGTTTTAAAAAGTGCCCTTCTTTTAAATAAAAATTAAATTAAGGTATATAAACTATTAACTTTAAGCTACTTATATTTCTTGATAAGATAGGTGGATAAATCCACAACTGTAGAAACTGTCTGCAGCCTGTTTGCCTCCCCTAACCCCCGAACCTTTTATGTCTCCTGGTCGTTGGTTTTAGAAAATTTAGTTTAAGAGCAACATAATTTTGAAGGAAACTTCACACTGATATCACAAAATTCATTCCTAAGTTAAATTTATATAATTGGGAATTCTCAAACATTCTGAGTTGCCTTCTTACTTTCATTAGTACACATAGTTGAGAGTCAGCATTGCTGGTAAAAAGAATTCGAAATGTTGCAGAAACCGCGGGAACTTCTAACAAGGAGTCGGGACACGGAGACGTTTGATGAGAAGCAGTTTATCAGTGCCAGAGCTGGCTCGGTGGATTCCTATCCAAAGGCTGAGCCCCGAGCACAGCCGAGCCATGCTTCTTATACATTTACTAAAATGGTAAAGGAGAGTCAGCCCCCAGGAATGTTGCAATGGGTGATGTTAGTGTACTATAGGTTCAGCCAGAATGCTAGTTATGTTTTAACCTATTTCAGTAAAGGGTATCCGGATACTCTACTGTAAACCTATGGGCATACATGACTATGATCAACAAACTGTTCCATATCACTGTGTCCTGCTTGGGGGGTACATTATTACATTGCTTCAAACTCAAGCACCCTGGTATTCCTTTGTGTTCCTAAAGCCTTAAAGAAACATCCCTTTTCTTGGCTTTGCTTCCTACCACAAAATCACATGACATTCCACCTTACAACCTTTTGTCCATGGGGTTGAACTTTTTTTTTTACAAACTACCTATCAGTGTTTCAAAAATAACTTAGCTTCTTCAAACTTATGGAGAAATCATGTGACTTGCTATGTCACATCAATGATTATCTAAGTAGTAATTGATTCAGTATGAAATGCTGACTGATTAAAAGGTTATTAGAGATCAGAATGGTAGATATTTCAGAAGTGTCATTAATCAAGAGGAAATGTTGATTAAAATTAAAATGTGGTTACTAATTAAATTTGGAAGAAGTAATAAAGAATTTTGAATTTTATTAACCAGAACTGAGATTCTGCAATTTGGTAAAGAGGATTAAAAAAAAATTAGTCTTTGAATACAGATAAGAATATAAATAGTGTTTTTGGTTGGAATGATACAGCAAATGATTCAAAATGAGTTTTCTCTTTGAAATAGTGACGTGACTTCTGAGGGTTTAGTCTACAGACAAATTTGATGAAGCAAAAAGAATTTAGGGTTTGGCATCTGCCTACCTGGTTTTGAATGCTAATTATCTCTAGGTATTTAGCATTGATCAATTTGTAAAATAAAATCTAGTTGTTTTTAATCTGTAAAATGATTTCTCATCAATAATAAGAGGTAATAATTCCTATTTTACCAATTGAGAAGGTATGTAAATTAGGGACTATGTATGTAAAATGCCTAGCACATAATAGATATCCAATAACAATTACTACTCCTTTGAATATTGGCTATGATTTACCATTATAAAATAAATATTAGAAAATATAAACTTATCTAAAATAAGTATGGCTTTTGTACAGTAAAACATTAGTCATTTAATATCATGTAGAAAAATACTTGAATGACATGGAAATATATTCATGATATATTTAGGTGATGGTAAAAAAAATATATATTGTATGATCCCCTTATTACTTTAAAATATAAACATATAATTGGAAAGGTATGAACTAAAAATATTAATTGTGATTACCTATGGGTAAGAAATGATTTATTTAAAATTTTTCCTTATGCCAATTTTTCCAAATTATACTTTATATGTGTTACTTTTGCAACAATACATAATAGTGCTATTTCTTAAAATGTCAAGTTTCCTATAATATTCACTCTGGGGAGCATGGTTAATTTGGAAATACTGTCCATTATCTTTTGAAGTTAGAGTGAATTGGGGTAATGCGTGAGGCCAAATATCATAATCCATTTCAAACATCATTAGAAGATCAAGCCTGGAAATTACTCCTCAGTAACATCAATCCTCAGTATATTAAGTAATACATGTTATGAAAGAAAAAATCTGTAACTATCTAGAGGATATTGGAATCAAAAATAAAGTAGTACAGCTAATGGAGAATAAATCCAACCAGTCAAATTTAATAGATTTTTCCCCCAAAGTAATAACAGAATTAGTGGATCACAAACACATAGTTAAACAAAGCATGTGAAGAAGTTCGTTTATAGAACTGATTCACATTTGAAGTGAATGCAGTTCTCTGACTGAAAAATTAAAGATGGAAAATAATAATACACCAAAAACTTTTGAGGATGAGAAGTCATTTAGTAGGACTAGTGTGTACTGTAAATGGTCTGATTTTACATCTGTACTTGTGATCTAGAGTTGAGTAATAAGTAGTACATTTATGAAAAGCACATTTTATATTAATTTGAAAAGTCTTCCAACCTACATTCAGGGAAAAAGTGACCCTTGCAAAGCCATGAATATACACAGAGAATTAAATGGGCTAAAATGTGTTATTTTGATGAGGAAGAAAAGAAATCACGAGGAAAAATATAATAGTTGGCAGTAGACAAGTACCTTAATAACTACACCTGCACAGACCACCAGCTCTCAGACTGGTCCTATGAAGTGGTTTTTATTCTCTCCATTTGACAGATAAGTAACATGAGGAACAGAGTGGTTAAATAATGGGCCCACAGTCATACAGAGGCAGAGACAAAACCTGGTCTACCTACAATGTATCAAATATCTATAGCCCTATGCACTGCTCTGCAGTAATTGGATACAGGTTGCAGTATGAATCCCCAGCCAACCTGTCCACCACCTTTCTACTTTTCTAGTACAACCAACCAGCTATATAGATCGAGACAACATGCTTTAAGGACACTGACATTAATGTGGGTTCCAGTCTTGGTAATCCCATCTGCAAGATGTGTGATCTTGGTCAAACCTTAATTAAAACATAGCCTCAATTTCCATGTCCCTGACATAAAGGGAATGGAAGCATCTCCACTGTCTTCCCATGTCTAATACATGATTCTCATCTCAAAACCATTGTTTTATATATATATGTAAGCAACTTTAAAAATGTGTTATATGACTCCTAGGGAAGGATTATAAGAGATAAAGAAGGTCTGAATTTAATTTGACAAGAGACTTTGATGGGGGTCAGACAAAAGAGGTGCTGTCCATAGAGACTCATCGCCATGTACAAAATCTACCAAGTTGTCACAGGAAGAGGGCTTGAAGGGGAGGAGCACTGCACTTTTTCTTTTCCTCATGAGCCTTTTTCTGTTTTGAAACTTCTACTCTATGATTATCCCTGGAAAACAGTACTTTGAGCGCTATCATAAGGGGGAAAAGCCCATGTTCTAGAAAATAGCAGCATTTTCAAAGAGCCGTAACACAGCTTCTGAGGGTGGCGTAGCTGGGGGGGCAGAAATCTTAGGAAGAAGAACTTGCAAAGCAGACAGACAGGAAGAGCTCATAAAATAAATGTCAGCTCAGCTGCCCTACTCCTCTCTACACAGAATTATGTTCAAGTTGAGGATTCTCAGTCACTCTCAAAAGGGCTGGAACATGAGGCTTTAGCTGGGACAATTGCCTGTACCTTTCCCCTTGGTTCTGAGGAGAGCCAGTCCCCTGGGCATGATCGTACAGTCCAAATGTGAGCCTGACTGCCATCAGGAGCTTCCAGGAGCTGGTAATAAAGGATGGGAGTGCCTAGGGAATGGTCCCTTTCTGCTATTTTTTTAAAGTGAGTAGAAATCCAAGGTGCTGAGGAAGAAAGATAAAATCCAAGTTAAAGTAATTGTTCCTATTGCCCTAAAGTTAAAAAAAAAAAAAAGAAAAACTGTAGACTGAATCATCATGGGAGAAAGTTAGAGAGATCCACAAACTTATTCCTGAAATTTGACTTCTGCATTCACTTGCTACTCATAAGTTAATCTGACAGCAGAGATGCAAAATCAGTGTGAAGCAAATTCAACTGTTTGGGCATCCTATTAGCATCACTATGAAAAGGCCATTTGTGGTCATGATTTTAAATTCGCATTTGAAATATTGTGCGCAAATCATCATTTTTACTTCATTTTAGTCTGGAAAGACTCGTGGCCCCATAGGCTTTGCAAAGCAACCTTCATTATTGACTGTCTGCTCTCACATGCATTTCTTGTCTTGACATTTTTTCTTACATCTCTCCCTTTAAAGACTCAGTTGTCTTCCTGTCTCCCTTCTGTCTCAATGTGCTGGGGCGGGGGTGTGTGTGGGGGGGCACCAGGAGAGCTGTATCTGCCAACAGGTGGCCAGACACTAGATCAGTCTCTCTCCATCAGCAAGTGCCCATCTGCTAGCTGGAGTCTCCATGTGTTCGTTCTGTTTATTACAGCAGCTGAGCCTCAAATGCGGTCTTTGTGGGCTTCAGGCAGATGCTTAACAAGGTGAGCCAAAGGGAGTCTGGCCGTTAGGAGATGTATTAAGATGGCCTCAGCTGGAATCTGCTTTTTCTATATTTTTCAAGTGCTTGCCTACAGCTTCCACTGATAGCTTTCCCACAGGACTTCTTTGGAGCATCAGCCAGGCATGGGGATGATAGTTAATACTTCAAACAAAAATGTTTATGCCACGCTATTTTTTTAGGGTTTATATCTTATTTTGAGTTTTGATTATTTTTTAGCAATTATCAACATACTGGCTTAGTATTATCTTTTTGAGGGAGAG
The DNA here is from genome assembly GCF_030020395.1 of Manis pentadactyla. Taxonomy (NCBI): domain Eukaryota; kingdom Metazoa; phylum Chordata; class Mammalia; order Pholidota; family Manidae; genus Manis; species Manis pentadactyla. Next base: position 28,591,041 of record NC_080026.1, on the reverse strand, counting down.
TCACAGTCGAAAGACTTCAAAGATATTCACATCTATGAATGAAAGCCAATTTAAGTTCAGTGTGAACTATTCTATAAAGAAGTCGGTAAATAGAAGTCCTACACCATGGGGTTAAATGGTACATTAGTGGGGGTATAACCTCAGGGTGTGTTCCCCATTGGTTAGCAATAAGTCCAAGGAAGTTTGAGGACAGGGCAGCTCCAAGAAGGGAAATTCACACGTTGTAAAGGGTCTAGTTCAGATAGCTTGTGCCAAACAATAAAATAATGATCTAAATTGCTTGTTTTATTTTATCTGAGGTTTAGACATTTTCTTAAAATGAATTTATGTTTTCAAAATATTCCTCCAGCACACTTTATGCTCTTTGTTTTCTATTCCTCTCCTGTTCATGCATGGGTGAGACTGTAGGTGGAGTAAAATGAGAGGAAGAGAACCCATTTCTATAAAAAAAAATCATTAGAAATTCTTTACAAGGGATCCAATCAAGCAGGAGTGTGATAACTAGCAAAGAGCTGAGTAGGTCCAAATCATCCACTTTCCCAGAATAAGCAGAAAGGTCTGGGTGAGCATATATATTAAATGAAAGCATTTTTCTTTAATTGAAGTTTGAAGTCTATGGGGGCACCCCAAAGCAGACACAAAGGCAAAACGGTCTCAGGGAACTGTGGGCGGGCATTTGAAAAACATGTGGAAAGCAATTTCCAGCTGAGCCAATTTTTGTCAAACATCATGTAGCTTGGCCAGTTTTGGCTTTCCTAGTAGAATCTGAAGCCCGAGGAACCTAGCCTCAGTCTCAGCCCCCAAGCTGTGAGAAGACGTGGAACAGGGAGTCTGGAGTGCAGATGGGAGAGTCTTTTAATTGCCTGAGTGTGAAGCAGGGTCTGGGCACAGAATGTCAGACACATCCTCACTGGCATCATCATTACTGATTCAAACTACACGAGGGGTGCTAGGGGCTGCCAAGGAAAGAAGCTGAGCCGTCCACAGATTGAATCATATCTGAACGCCAGGGAGGAAAAAGAAAAAGTGCTTTCCTTGCTAAAGCACTAGAAAACGCTGCTTTAACTCCCTCACTGTCATAATATGTGCCTTCTTTTCCACATTTTTAAGGCTGCTCCTTTTGCATCTCTTTACCAAATTGGATATTTCCAGCATTCTTTTGTCCCTCCATCCCTGACTGCCTATTATGCCAGTTAAAAATCAGTTTTTATAGGTTTAGTTTTTGCCTGGAAATGTAAAGCCAGCCTTAAACAGTAGCACTAAATACAATGTATCTATGAGTTTGAAGAAAATGCTCTTTCATTATTCAGGGTGATATATAAGCTTACCTATTTATATATGAGTTATGTGGCTTTTAGATTTAGAAATCATCTAATGCATGGATGGTTGCCTACACTCAATGGTCTGAACTGGAGTAAACATTCCCTTACTGAACATTAAATTTGATACCCTTCACTCTCCAGAAATGGTTCTGTTTATTTCTGGGGAAGACTTGCAGGTTTTCCTTTGCAAGTGTAAATACCTCTTTAGGAAAAGGAAATTATTCTGGAGAGCCAAGCATTAAACTGTGACCTAATAGCCTATCGGAGGTTAGGAAAGTCTAACTTGAACATAAGAATCTGGTAAAGTATAGGTTCCTCCAAAGAGGATATACAGAAGAAAATAAGGAAAGAACAGGAACTCGTGGTACTGACTGAGAAAATGGGTGGTCTCCCAAAGCAAAGCCTATTTGCCTGAGGTCTTCATTTATTCTAATAAACATCTTAGTTAGTGGTTTTTGATTTCAGGGTTTTTAAACAAGAGAACACTTCAGAAATCATCCAGAGAGCTTCCCCCATATTCCAATTTCCTGGGCTTTATTTCATTATTGACTCAGAATTTCCAAGGATGGTATTTAGTTCTTTTTGAACATTTTCAAAACTTCTGGAAGGTGCAGGGACATATTCCTAGTTAGGAATAATGGTATAGCTGCTCACTTTTCTTAGGCCCTACAAGAGGGCCTGTTATACCCTCTTCAACTCCTCCTTGGTTCCTGTTCAACTTATCTCCTACTTGGACATGAAAGTTTAAGATGTCAGGTAAAAACTGTACCCATTTACAGCTCCCTTCTAGTCCTTCATGCTTTTCTATGTCAGGATATAAATTCACCTCTGTTTTCCTAAAGCCCAGAGGGAAGGTTATGAAAGCTCTCATTGTCCTTTTTCAGCAGTCAAGCTTGTTCTCTCTCTGATCTGAGACACATCATAGTATGCTGATTTCCAGTCTCTCAAGTCAAACTATCTAACTGAAAGCTAGTCACTCCTGCCCACCACCTGTATGACCTTAGACAAAATTACCAATCTGCTCTGTATCTTACTTCCATCATCTATGAAATGAAGACAAAAACCTCATTAGGTTGTTGTAAGGAATTATTATTACATGGAAAGTATTTAGATTGAAGAGTACTGTGAGAAAAGTTATTTTCAGAGACCAATCTAGATTTTTACTTTTCTGTGGTATTTAGCAACGTCATCTAATTCCTTTTTGAAAATCTCTACTCCTCCAGTTTCTGTGAAAGCACTTTATCCTGGCTCATCTCCACTTTTTCTGTTTATTCACAATGTTTTTGGGGGGGAGGGTTCTCTGCCTCTGTGTACTTACTCAATGTGGTAGTTCTCAAGATAATCTTACCAACTACCTTAATGTTAAAGACTTTTCCATATCATCTGAGTTTCTGACTCTATTATTCATATTACAGAGTATCTAAAACCATGATCTTTTCTCCAAATTCCATATATGGGTAAAAATTGTCAGCAAACAATGTTGGGGAAGTACTATCAAAATTATGATTTTTAAAACTCTATAGATCTTCTAGAATATGGAAGTCACCCAGAATCTTAAAATAACTATTTATAAAAATGGTTCTTTCCATTTTTTTTTTTTTCATTTGGGAGAGACATGGCCTCTAGTTGATTTAACATGACGATGAGTCCATTGCTTAATGTTAACATTAATGTGGATAAATTTTCATTTGATCCATCAAAATCCTGAACCTACCAACACTTTCTATTTCTGTAGGCTATAGTATTTTTGGATAAATACTGTTTAAGAGACATCCACTGAGGATGTATATTAAGTTCAAGTAGCTTAGTCCCTGTACTTCTGCTGGCTGAGTGAATCCACAGAAATATCAGCGAGAAATACACACACAAGGACTTCACGAGAACTTAGACTGGCAATATTTAAAGGGGGAAGGAGAAGGACAGCTATAAATGATTTTCTCAGACATTTTAAAATAGAGCAGCATTATGGGGAAGACAATATTATAGCTTTTGCAGCAGAAATATGTAGTCACCTTAACATACCATTTAGATTACAGATTTGGAACACCTGATTATATCCTGATTGACTATAAAGTATCTAAAGAAAAAAAAACTCAGTCATAAAGTGGATTGAGGAATGGAAACAGAGAGAAAAAGCAAAGTGACAAATCTTGGCTTCACTAACCTATATTCTATTGAAAAAAGGAGCAAACACCTTAGCTGTTAGACTATTTTATATCCCAGTTCCAATGGCAAAGCCATACATAATGTGAAGATGGATGATGGGAATTTATGGCAATGGATTAAGTACTCTGATATACTGTTGACAAGATGGTCGTATCAGGTTATGTCAGCCTGAGCCATTAAATGTCCTATTATTTTAGCTCCATTTATTCTGATTCCAGAGCAACAGTCTAATTATGATTTGACTTTTCTTCAATCTCAAACAGACAAAAAAATGGTTTGGTCATGAGAACACAATGCTCCAGTTCCCTGAATTACATTGATTATTGCAAGTTTATGTTTCACTAATGATTATCTTCCTCTAAAGGTGCTTCCACAGAGAGACTGCACTTTGTTTTGTGGACTTTCTTCACATAACAGAATAGTACGATCCACTGTATAGCCTTAATTCTTAATTCAGGGCCTTCACACCTCTCATCTAGGCTACAGTAATAGCCTTCTAGCTTCTAGTCTATGGTCTTACTCCCTCAAATCCATTAGGCACAACTTTTCTAGAATGACTTTCTTTATATGTAAATCTTGTCATTTTATCCACTTGCTAAAATTCCCTTAATGTCTCCCCACTGCCTACAGAATAAAGTTTAAGTTGCTTAACTGGGCTCAAGGTGCTTCCTGATCCATCTATTGCCTGCCTTTCAGTTATATCTCCTGAAATAATTACCACACCATCATCATTACCCTGCTTGAGAGTCTCTAGTATGTTAATGCTTGTGCACAGCTTTATGCTTTGAGCAGGCAGTTCCTGCCACTTGAAGTGGCTTTCCTCTCCACTTGCCTAAAAACAAGTCAGAGGTCTGGTCTTGGCATGATAGTAAAGATCACTATGAAATCTTTCTTTTCTCCATGCCTCTGCCGCATGTGCATCATAATAGAACCAATGATGCTTATTGCACTTACTACCTTAGAGGTCTGCCTTCATCTGTTTTATTATGACCTCTCTAAGTTCAGTAACCATGTCTTACTAATCTTTGCAGTTGCAGTACTTACCACAGTATTTTTCCTATAGTAGGCACTCAGTATTTGGTGACTAATTTAATAACCAGGCAGGTTGGCAATTAGATCTTGGAATGAAAAAAGAAAAAAAAGTTTTATTAAGTGCTTGTTGTATCCCAAAGGCAACACTAAATCCATTTTAATTAATTGATGAATTAATCTCTGTATTATCTGGGAGGAGAAGAGAGGGGAGGATATAAATACACTGAATACAAATTCTAATATAATCAACTTCAGAAATCTAGAAACAGAAACACTATCAAGTAGCAATAAATTTAATTAAATGAAAATGTTGAAGGTATATAAATCGTGCAGATTCATGATTTTATATTTAGCAGTTATATTTATCTTAACACCAGAATCTCTTTCTATACAAAAGTTATTTAAAACATTCCTTTAAAAACAGAGTGCAAAAGGGAAGGAAAAGAGATATTTAAGGAAAACAGTTAAAAGGTAATTTCTATTGTCAATATGTTTTATCCTGGCAATTATTTTTAATGAGATCATGATTTTATTTTTAAAATGGCATTGATTTTTCTTTGGTTTCAGGGTATTTGTGTTTGTGATAAGTTTCTGATCTTCTGTGTTATAAAATATTTCTTAAGGGCCCCTCTGCCTATCTCCCTGGCATTATGAAATGCTCTCGAGAGCTGTTTGGATGATAACAAGTGCTGCAAACTGCAGGTGAATGGGCCTTAGAATTGCACAAACAGCAAAAGAAAGCATTTTGTAATAACAAAGATAGAGACTGGGGAGTCCTTATGAATATGTTATTAAGCACCTGCACTCCAGTTCCTAAACTGGAACAGTTTGAAAAGAAAGGATGTTAACTCTTGGCCAGACTTAATGTCTGTAGAAAAACCATTATTTATTTATAACTAAACTAACTTAAATTGTCACAAATGAAATATGCTATTTTCTACCAATACCCATTTGGATTTGCAATGTCAGCAAATAACTAATCTGACTCTGTCCACATACTTTTATAGGTAGGTAGGGTTTGACTATAGAGAAGCATTGAAAGTCATATTCTATGCTGGCAGTTGTTTAAGAAATGAAAACGATCCATCTGAAAGACAAAGTCTAGCACAGAGATAGGTGGGTTGGGATTACTATTCAGAGGAAAGGGTGTAGCAGGGAAACATCAGACAGCATAAGAGGAATGGGTAAATAGTTGGAAGTCAAGAGTAGAGAGGCCAGGGAGACTTGCCCGATCTCGTTAAACCCATAAAAGAAGTCTGAGTAAGAGATTAGGAGATGGTTTGTGAATACTGCCCATAATCTACAGCCAGAAGATAGAGCTCTAAATAAATCAAGGTAAGGATTCAGGTAGGATCAGAGCCAAAAGAATTTTTTTTTTTTTTTAATGAAAAGAGAGTTGGAAGCTTGAGAAATGCAGTTTAGAGAAAGCATTTAGTGAGAGCACTTCATTTATCACTCAATGGAAGGTAAAAGTAAGATAGGATTCATAATATAGTAATAACGATCACATTAGAATTTAGCAAGATATTCATATAGCTGGATATTCAGTGATGTAGAATCTTTCCTTTCCTCTGCCGAGTTTGACTTATTGGGGGCTGGGCAAAGATGGATATGATATTTAGAAACCCTCCTCTCCCATCCCAAAGTCATGGAAACCTTCCAGAAGCAGCATGTCAGCTCCAGACTCAGGTGCTGGGAAGGCCAACATGGCGGTAAAAACAAGCACTGCTTGCAAAGAATGTTAACTTTCAGCCAGCATAGGAACCTATAGATAATTTTTTAAAATTAATTTAAATTACATGATGGTAGAAAGAGGTGGGAACTATGTAGGGACTCTTACTCCAAGACAAAGGCTGAAGGGGAACAGGGCATCTGGGTTTGTGATGTTGGAGGCACAGAGAGCTCTCCTCACTCAACCTTGCAAGGGGCAGGTTGTTCCTGGAATAGAAGTCAAACCAACGGATTTAAAGACCAGAATATTGGAAACCCAGACTTAATTGGGCTGAGTGTAAAAGTGCCTTCCTCCCTCTGTAATGACTCTAGATGGGGTACATAACACGCACTAGTGTCAATGGCTTTGAGTGGAGCTCTTGGACACTCTTATGGGCTGCATTTTGTCTCCCAGAAAGGTCTGAAGTACTGTCCCCAGGCACCTGGAATATGACTTTATTTTGGGAAATAGGGTCTTTATAGATGTAATCAAGTGAAGATGAAGTCATTAGGGTGAGCCCTAACCCAATACACTGGGGTCCTCATAAGAAAGGGAAAATTTGAACACACACAGAAATGAGATCGTGTAAAGACACAGACACAGGGAAGACAATCACATGAACGTGGAAGCAGAGACTGGAATTTGGCTGTTGTAAACCAAATCACATCTGGGGATACCAGAAGCTGGGAAGGGCGATGAAGGAAACTCTCCTAGAGGTCTTGGAGGAACACAGCGCTGCTCACAACTTGATTTCAGATTGTAGCCTCCAGAACTGTGAGATAAGAAATTCGTTTTTTTTTAAGCCACCTAGTTCACAGTTCAGTTGACCCATAAACAATGTGGCTGTTAGGGGCACCAATCCCCCATGGGGCTAAAAAATCCACATGTAACTTTTGATTCCCCCAAAAACATAACTACTAATAGCCTACCATGCCCAGAAACCTTACTGATAACATAAAAGGTTGATGAACACATATTTTGTATGTTATATGTATTGTATACTGTGTTCTTATAATAAAGCAGGAGAAAAATATGTTTTCTAATTGTCACAAATCTCCAAAAGTTTTTCCAATATATTCATTGAAAAAATCCATATATAAGTCAACCCCGCAGTCAAAATCCATGTTGTTCAAGGGTCAACTGTATTTTGTTACTTCAACCCTAGGAAACTAACTCAGATACCATAATCATCCTGAGACAAGCAGCAGCTCACTAGAGTCAGCAGTAGAGACCAGCCTAGGAATCTCTGAATTTCCCAGGAACCGTTTGGATTACTCTTCTCAGAGGGTTAAGAGCAGTTAAAGCATCCACCTTCTTCAAAGGGACTCATGTGAATTCCAGTAACACCAGGGTGTGTCTTCTAATTATCACAGGAGGAATGACCCCAAGGAGGAGAGACAACCTTCTTTCTAGTAAACTTACAAGATATAGAATAGTCAGCTTGGAAAGGCACCTGAGGTTTCCTGTGGGCTCTCAGAATAGCAGTCTTCAATCAAATCTTAACCAAATGGCCGGGCTAATCTCAGGTAGGGAAAAAACGGTGTTACGGTGTTAAGGTGGACAGACTTTTCTGGATGCAGAAATTGCCAACAGCTCAGCTATGGCTTACTAAGGACTTAATGCTTATTAGGATATAGAGCTTCTTAGACAAAAGCCACAGACAAATCCTCTTCAGGGGACTATGGGCGTCAGTCTTAAAATACAAAGTGTGGTTTTTAAGAGAGACAATACACATACTGGCTTAAGGGGAAAAATACATGTAATAAAAGGGCTGGTAGACCTTCAGTTAATCTAGTTTACCCAATCATGTTGTGGATAAGAAAACCAAGGGCCGTGGGATTACAAAATTTTTAGGCAACTTGAGTTGCTATCTCATGCTTTCTCACATTCACAGCAGGCTATGTCGTTTGTAAATCAAGTTAGTTAGAGCTCTTGAGGCTGGTGCCAGTGTTGCTCGAGTTATTGACAGTGGCTCATATTAAGTCACCCTAAGAAGCAAGCTTTCTTTTAGCGCTTCACTAAGTCTCCTTAGTGGGAGGCAGTGATCTTAAAATCTCATTTCTTTTTATTTCCCACAGGAGACTCACTGCTTTGGGTCATCATGACAGAGAGTTTGCTGTTCTCTTAATATATATGAGTTAGTTTCCACAATATTACTGGTCAGTTCTTTAGACTAGTTTTAAAATTCAAATAGAATAATTGTTGTAATTTCTCCTTTATTAGCAGTTGATCTTTTCTTGCAAAGACACCGTCTCTAGGAAGGAAAAATTATGCTATGAATAATATTATCCAGAAATCAATACTACTTTTAATACATTTCAGAAAATACAAAGTTACACTTTGTGCATATGGGGACATTACTGACTTTTATATTAGTCCAGGGATTGAAAATTTAAAGATGGTAAAAGTAAAAGAAAAAAAATCATATTATGCTAAGTTAAACCTAATTTTCTCACAACCAATAAATTTTTATTTCTGGCTCTCTTACTCTCCCAATAATAGAGACATCCTTTCAGCTTATACAAAAATCTAAATGCTTTAATCATCAGGTGAAATCAGAAAATTTAATCTTATTTGTATAGCATACACGTACACACACACAGCCAGCCTCTGTGTCCAGTTGAACATGTTACATACACACTGCACAACTCCAGGAAATGCTATTCTCACCACCATTCATGAAAATGGTATCACATTCTGTTGAAGATCACACAGCTGAGCTGCATACAGTGGCCTTATGAAATACATAGCTGAACAAAAAGAAAAATACAACTCAGATTACTTTTTTTTTGACATAATTTTATGACACTCTTTTTAAGTTAATAAGCTACATCATATTCTAAGGTTAAAGATTTATTAGAGAAAGTCATTCCGACCCAAGACAAGTAGACTTGACAGTTCTACTTTTCTATTTCTCAATGAGCAGTGCCCTTCATATAAAACTGCCAAATGGCTAAAGCTGCAAAAATTTAACACAAAAAATATTGACATTCTCTCCCCCCTCCGAGCTTAGATTCTATCCTTTTAAGTGGTACGTGATTAGAAAAACAATTGTAAAAAAGAAGACTAAGATCTGTAAGAAGCCAAGAGATACTTTTCATATGTTCTTTTAGTTTGGAACAAACCGCTACAACATACAATTTTTATTATACATACAGTCACACAGAAAGAGGGAAGGCAAATAAACACTGCTTCCCGCTCAGAGCTCTGAGGAGCAACAAAAAGCTAAAATACTGTTTGTGGCCTTGATTCAAAAATGGAAAAAATAAAAAACAAAAAAAAAAGAAAAAAAAACAACAAAAAGCCACCTCAGGATAAGATTAAAATAAGCCTAAAAATCTTAGATATTATATGAAGATAAAATGAAAGGATTTAAACTTTGTGTTTTTGTTCTGTTCTCTTTTCTTTCTCTAAGTGGTAATCAGATTGATAATCTCCTAGGGGGTTGGCACTAGTGCTTATCCTACTCTGCTCAATGTTTGAGTACACAAAATCCTCAGAAAAACCAAACAATACCCAAATCCAAAACAAATAAAAACCCACAAATATATGCCTACCAGATCTTTTTTTATCATCTTGTTTCAGGAGGCAAATACCTGCATAGTGTTTTGTAGCCACAAGCTTAGCACTATGGAAAGAACTTGGACTCTGGAGAGAGTTGGGAGTGGATTTCCATTCGAGTTCCAGTCTATACCACCAGAGTGGCTCCATTAAATAATTTAACTTATCAAGACTTCAGTTTCCTTCTCTGAAAAATGAAGTAAAACACTCTCTTCACTGTGAGATTGTTTAAAGAACATAATAATGAAAATTTCCTGACATTTTTGCTACAATATTTTTTGATCACTATCAAAGGAAAAGGACATGCATCAGTTACTTAAAATATACACTTAGAGCAAGAAAAAAGCGTATGATAATAACTTATTCCCCCGCATCCCTGGACTCCACTGAATCTATATTAATCCTTCCTGAAATACATTTTTCCAACTGAGCTTAGCAAACTACATGTCTTGTCCTCATCTAAGCATAGCTCAAATCTCATTTCCTTTATGAAGTCTCTCTAGAATAAACACTGTATGAATCAAACAATTATGCAACATTCCTAGAATGTATATTAAGAGATACCTTTTAAAATTCACCACAAATTTATTTTGGAAGGAGGTAAGGTATAATAAAAGGCAAAAGTGAAAAAAAATTTTGTGAATGCTTGGAAAAGGGTATTTTAGCTCTTGAAAAGCATCATTATTTCGTAAGTTGACATGAGTTCAATACAATGCCCTCTCTCTCCCTTTTAGTGACATAACTGCATTGGTAGATCTTGGAAATGATGTATTTTGCCATAGTTTTCATTTTAGTGAGTCACTCAGTAGTTTCCCATGAAATCATTATCCCAAAGTTGATGAATCTTGACTAGTGGCCAACAGCACAGAATAAGGACAATGGAGGGCCCCCCGGGAGGTGAACTTCTCAGCTTTATACTTCAATATAATCATATCAGTACACTTACTAATAATGTTGCTGGGAATATAAAAAATATGCTGATCAAGTTTGCAAATAACATAACATTATGGCAACAACCAGTGCACTAAACAAGAACATTTTTTAAAATCCTCAAAACTATAACTAAAGTCAAAATTAAGACTAAGCATAATGAAATAAATGCAAAATTTAACAGCGAAAGTATAACAAATGTGAGATTAATACCCTAGAGGTATGGCTGCAAGAACATATGTGGGTACAACTAATATTTCTACCCCCTCAGATAACAATGACCCTAACCCCATCATGGTTTGCTTAGAAGTATTGAATGTAATTTTGCTGAGCACTTTGCACATTGGAAAAATCCAGAAGCCAAAAGTTTGTGGAAGTGTAGATAAAAATCCATCCCAAGAAGGAAAATCTATTTGTCCTTGCCATGGCTGAGTCAGGCTAGAATATTGCAAAAGATTTTGTTAAACACTAAGAAACAGAAATAGATAAAATATAAAGAATACACAAACAGACCCTTAGGATAAATGACCATAAGCCAATATGGGGAACTCCATTCTAAATACAGAAACCACTTGCTGCTCAAAGCTCTTTAGCCACATCATATATTAAAACAAAATGTTAAAATGAGTCTACAAGCCCAACTCCACAAATTGAGCAAAATATGTTTTATTCAATCCAATATTTTGTAGTGGATTGTTTTCCCTGTAACTTTAAATACCATATTCTAACAAAAAATTCCTAACTTACTTGTTCCTGTTATAGGACACAGATGGAAGATATTTCAGGTAGCAATATCAGTTGTAAAATTAGTAGTAAACTGTGTATGTGAATATGATACAGGTCTACTAGGATATGCTCTTTTAAAAGACATTTTTTAAAGCATCTTAAAGAAAGTATTCCATAAGAAACTTCAAGAAGATCATGTTTGTGTTGTGGGCAAGAAATTATTTTTTTTCATTTTTATATATTTTCAAATTTCTTTACCATTAGATAATAACAATGGTAATAACATTTATTGATCACTATTGTTATGCATGTATTTATTGCTTACTTGCATTACCTCATTTATTTCATATAAGGGGATTATAAAATAGTTACTATTATCCATTTTTATAGATGAGGAAAGAGATGCATGAATCCATCTAGATAAATGATGGAACATTCAGTATAATATTATCGGGCTAGTTATAAGCCTTTGATTCAAAATCTGGCAGTTCACCTCTAAAGTACAAATTACTAATCACTCTGCAATATAAAAAGATACACAACACAATTTAGTTTACAGGTCAATATATCCTATTAAGCCATTGCTAATATATAGCCATAGGTTAAAGTATCTATGCCCTACTTTTACATACTGAGATAGACAATACATATTCCCAAAATATTCAAGCAGTGTTAGCAGTGTGAACTTGAATAGTTTATATAACATTAATGAATCTTGATTCCTCATCTGAAAATAACATTTACCAAATAGAGTTTTTGGGATAATTTAAAATAATATACAGAAAAGGCCTAGATAAATGAACATAAGCATCCATTATTACTGTTGTTGGGAGAAATTGTTTTCCCTGTAACTTTAAATATCATATTCTAACAAAAAATTCCTAACTTACTTGTTCCTGTTATAGGACACAGATGGAAGATATTTCAATAAGTGGCATTCCTTCCTCTGGATAAACACTCACTCATCAATCCTGATGTGGTACCAAATTGGAATATAGTGTCCTATATATGGTCTGTGATAGAAGGAACCCTCTGGCCCCATCTACCCCACCCCAAGGTATTGTCTTTTTGACACTATTCTGCTATTCTGGAGTTTAGCTTTTACAATTTGGTTTATGCATTACCACTGGAACAGTTTCCATGGGCCAGTGACAGTTTCATTTCTTATCACGAACATATAAGATATACTAGGTTTCCATGGTAGGAGCACCCTGGCCTTCTCTAAAGAAGGCATTCAGGTTATAGACCTCCAGACAGAAGAAAACAACCAGGGCTTCTGAAGGCCCTGTCTTCAAAATGGGAATTGTACAAACTGCTAAAATCACTTCTACCTTGATCCAAAAATTCATTATCTCCCAGAAATAGTGACTTTTATTACTGCTGAGGTCTGCTAGCAAGGAAGAGTAATTCCAACACAGACATGAATGCTCAAACCCTTATACTAAAATCATTAGCTTAATTTTATTGCCTAAATCTTTAATCAGAGAGTGAGGTGGAAATATTTTTATAAAACAAATTTAGAGAAGAACTAATTTTATTTTATATAAAAAATAATTTGGCCCTTTATAATAAGTTCTCCAAATGTTCCAAGGAAATATATATTTTTATTCCCTCAAACCAGATTTTCTTAAGTATAATAACTTATAAAGGGAATTCTATTGTTCTAGAATGTATTTAATTCATTTCACTCATATAAGCAGATTAATTTAATGATTAATTTCAGAGATGAACACCACAGAGTTTTACCCATGCGGCTAAAGCCTGTATCAACACAACAAAGACAAGACACTATTGCTGAGTATATAGTAGTGTATATAGTATGTAAATAGTTATATTTACTGTGCTGTCATATCTGAATCTAAATACAGGAGTATTTCTATCAAATCTAAACTTGAATGACAAAATTCAACCAATGAGTTGGTGAAAACAGGTCAGGATCTCAATTTGTGTGACATGTGTATATATTTCATCATTGTTTTGTTAATGGGGCAATTTTACTGAGACCAATGAGGAGCAAAGAACAGGGGTGAGAAGACACTATGGAGGATGGAGGATATGAGGAAATTGGCTAATAATACAACAGGAAGAAGTTGATTTTAAAGGAGGTTCTGATTTATAAACCTTGCATGAGGCATAGTTTGACATAAGCTACATTGGGAATTTGAGAGGACATTGATGATGATGGTGCCTGAGAAATTTGTTATTATTTAAACCAGAATGTCAGTTAGTTGACAGTTTTATCATAATGGTATGATGAAGCTACTGTATAATACTCATGATGTTGAGCTAGTAACCCAAGGGAGACTAAGTGGTGGTAAACTGAAAGACCAGTGCAGCAAGTGAGGGGATTAAAAAAAATGTCAATGCTTTTCTTTACCAGTTCTGAAGAAGAGCTAACACATGTTTAGTACATTTCTCAGTAGATATATTCACTATAATTCACCTGTTTTCAGAGTGAACTACCTATTCTTTCCATGGAATCCCCTATGTACAGTAACTGGGGGATGCCTTCACTGGCTGATTCTCTTCAATAACTCCAGTGGTCATGCACATGCCACCCAGAAGACACCCCAGCTCCACCTGTAACAATTAGCCTCATGTTTAATCAAAAGCATTTTTCTAGAAATGTTTGCAGGTGACATGATGCACCCTACATTTTAAAGCAATTTCCTGTTCTCAAGGAGTGAAGCTGATGCTGGATATTAATTCTCAGTCTAGTGTTTACATAGCTTCTTCTCTTTGAAACTAAAAAGGTAAAAAAAGTTGCTCATTTCTTGTTGCCTCTAAAGTCCACTGCTGGTCTTTTCTTCAAGTCCTTCAAGTGTCAGTTAATATTTTATTTTTGCATTCACACTTGTAAAAAAGAAAAATAAAAAGAAAACATGCCATCCCCTCTCAAAGCACAATATATGTTCTATTTTACTGTGTAATTACAGTTGGAATAAAGCAATGTATCTGAAATAAACATAAACATATTCAATACAATCATACTTATTGAAGTATAATTGATATATATTATATTGGTTTCAAGTATACAGTAATTCAACAGTTACCCACATTATTAAATCCTCACCCAAACTAGTGCAGTTACTATCTGTCCACACAGAAGGGTGTTACATAACTATTTACACTATCCTCTATGCTGTACTTTCATCCTTGTGACCAACATATGATCAAGATTTTTGTGTCTCTTTATCAGATATACCTTAAATTATGTTGTATAATAGTACCAAAATGAGAATTTGAACTCTAGGTTTCTTTTTTCATGTTTTCTTCACTGAAAATGTAAGAAAAATGAGTGTTATGCAAGATTCATTTGAAAAACAATTAGTGAAATACAATAAAAATAGTTAAAATAGTGATTAGGTGACTAGGTAACATTTTCAAAAATTTTAGATGAACTCCATGATAAAAACTGTATAATATACACTTTTTTTCAATTTTAGCATAACCGCTAACTATAAGATTAAATATTTTAGTAACTTGTTAATAAACTTAAGTAGATGTAATGTAAGACATTTTCTTTGTAATCTCCCTTTACTTTTCAAGGGAGAAATGATTTATTATTGGCATTTGTTTGTAATGGAATATATGTTAGAGAAAAGACATACTAAAACAAAATAAATTCAATATAATTGTCTTTGAGTTCCTTTCTCTAGAAATTATATTACTAGTGAGAATTGGTGACTATTTCCTATGGTTATTGTAAGAATTTGCAGCATTTAAAATATTTCAGATATATAAAGGCTGTAGGAAATATAGCAATGTTAAAATATTTAAAATATTTTTTAATGAATCTTTATATGCATTCTCTTTAACACAAATTTACCTTTTCTGAACTTTTTGAGTCAAGGGAGTCTTAGAATACATTGCATATCAAGGTAAATGCTGTGAATGAGAAGTTAACCAACTACAGGAAGTTATATAAAATATTTCAAAGGAATGAGGTTATATGAGGAACTCCTGTTAATCGGAAGGCTGCTTCATAACCAGTAAACACAGCAAGCTCGGTATCGCAGAAGTGAAATCTAACTATATCAAATGAAAGGTTCCCTATCTTTGCCCCCATTCTGCTCCAAAGTATTTTGTCAATTACTCCTGAAAAGATTATCCGCAAGAGGGAGATTTTTGAAAGTTTATTGAAATTAAAAAAAAATAGTAGGAGAAAAAGGATTTGAATACTTGCTAGCAAAAGATTTAAGCACAGTATTCAGTGCCTTAAAAATTAGTAATGCTTTAGTTGCATATTTTAACATTAAGCACTACTGACTTAAAGAGCAATTTCTTCTGTGAGATTTAAGTTGTTTCAAATTAACTTATTTAGGGACATGGTCATCTTCCAACATTTTCAAATTCCATAATAAACAGTCATCTTTGTAACTGACTGAAATGGGCTTCATAATTTTTGAAAAAGGTTAAGATTATGACTTTTCCCTAATAAACATACAGCTCAGTGAAAATCAAATGAGCTGGTATTTTATATATAATAGAGGAATATAATTTGTTTTTGCATTAGTACTAGTCTTGAACTAAGTATTTACAAATCAATACTAATTTTATATTTAATGGCATCATAAACATCTTTATGTAGGAAGCTTAATTTTTGTGCTGTACTTACAAATGCATTTTTAAGTATATGGGGAATTTTAAAAGGGCAGAAGAGAATTTAAAGGTGTTATTTACATAAATGTAAAAGCCCCTAAAATAGAGAAATCTTTTGTAAGAAACTTCAAATATTTGCTTGACTCTGGAGGCCTGATGTAGTAAGAAAGCCATTTCCCTGCTAAGATTTAGATATCTGAAGGTGGTCCTATAAGGGTTTAAGCATTTGATGATACTCTTTTGGGCCCCACTACTCAGATCCCTATTTAGGTTGCTGCCCTTCCTCCCTGTCCCTCAGCCCCATTCTGTTCTGGGTTCTGCCCTACACCAGTGTTTCTCAGAGGGAGCTGTGGATTAGAATGATCTGGGGACCTTTCAAAAACTCACTGTCCAAGACCACACTCCAAACCAAATAAACCAGAATCTTGGGCTTAATTGTGTGTTTAGTGATGGTGGTGGTAGTGGGGGAGCTGGGAGGGTTGGGCGTTAGTATTTTTTAAAATATCCCAGATACTTTCAATGTGTGGCCACAGTTCAGAACCACCCTGCTAGATAGTCTAGTTTTATTTATTTATTCATTCATGCTCTTTTGTATTTTCTCCTGTTCAAGCTGTATTTGCTACAGGCGAGGACCTGCTTCATTTTCTCATCCACAACCACATATGCCTACCAGTTTTCATCTGAATGCTCATCTTGTTCCTATCCTTAGGACACATGTGGATCAAGCCTGGTTTATTAGACCCATAAGTACAGCTGATTTCTTCTCACTTTAGCTGTGTTCTTTGGACCACTGCAATAGCCTAGTAACTTGCTTCTTTTTTTCACTCTTGTCTTACCTAACCATTCCCCCACAGCCGTCAGGGTAACATTTTTTAATATGAAAATAGCACCAAGTCATTTCCTAACTGATAACTCTCCAAATAATTTCCCTTTGAGATATAAGTTGAACAGATTCCACCCCAAAATAACACTTTTCCTGAGCCCCTGCCTAAAGTTATCCTTCAGCTGCGTTCAGTCTGTAAAAACACCCCATTTTCTTCACAGCACCTATCTCTAGACAGCTATTTCTCACTTATCTCCCTGACCCCAATCTCAACATAGGATTTCAGTACCATGAAATCAGGTAACTTATCCATCTCATTCACCTTGTAACCCCAATACTCAGGACTCTGCATGCACATGATAGGTACTTTAACTGATAATTTCCAAAAAGAAGAACAAGCCAATCTGAATTTAATCTTCTCCATGTCAGGCCACAGCTATCTAGTCGTAGCTCCTCTATGGTTGCAAGAGTTCAAAGTGTACTAGGTACCTGTAGGTCAGAGAAAACTTATACAGAATTTTTTCACTTCTCATTCTCATCCATGACTGTAAAATTAGAAATTGAATTCATAAGCCATATCCCTACAGTTTTCCTGTGAGTCTCATTCCCAGAGGACTGTCCCCAGGCTCTTCCATGTTTGACCTCTAAGATTTCTACAGCAGTGAATAAAGTCCCCAGACAGATTAGTTTCATTAGTGTGGATAATTGAGAGTTAACAAGGCACTATTGTCTTTCCAGTTGAGCAAGTTACTTCCTTTAAGCAATTTAAAAAATGCTACAGATTTGGAAACACATTGATTCTTTAAATCAGCAGAATACAAGAAATTAAAACTTTCAAGGAATGGATGGATATCTGGATGACCAGAAGATATTTATGTATCTCTCAAAATATCTACCTACTAATACATAATACCATCTTTAAGAGAAGACAGATTAGAATTTCTTCCAGACTCTCAGTGGTAACAATACACTAGAATGTGTAAGTAAGCTGGCTTCAGGATGTAACCCTCTCCACTTGTCTCTCAAACATATCCTTGTTGATATAGTTTACCAGGATTCCCCCAAAGATATGGAACTAAACCAGCAGTTCCTCTTTTTACTGGCACTAAGTAGACCTCTTTTAACCCAACAGCTATGACCAAACTAAACAAAAATGTCAGTAACTCTAGCATGCAATTGCTTGGTTTGTATAAAACATACTGAGATACCCAAGTTTCTGTATACATCCCTTGAAGGACTAATATGAAATAATCACATTGCTCCATTTTCATACAAAAGCAACTTGAAATAGATCTAGTATTAGACCATTCATGTTCTCCTAAGCTAATTTTGCCTCTTAGTTATTCAGCATTTTTAGAATTGAATTTAAGCAAATATGAAATAATATATCTTGACAGATAATATGTTAAATATGTTAGAAGTTTGGGTTTAGAAATTTGGAAATTTGGAATCTAGGAATTTGATTTTTTTTTTGCTTAAGGTTAATAGCATTTCCTCCAGGATAACTTTCAGGATGGCTCCTAGAGGAAATCTGTTTTTTTTTTAAAAATCCTATCAAACTCTGCTATCCTTTTATAATGGGAAGAAAATGGAGGAAATGTTGGGTTGGGTTAATTTTCCTTCACTTCAAAGTATGTATAACGGTTGTACTTGGATCATTTCTCACATTGGATAGTTTATGCACTGTTTCTGAAAGAGGACTTTCAGAGTAAAATAATTACAGTGGAGAAGATTCATAGAGTTTACTTTGTATACTTTAAAATACAAAGTGATAAAACACCATAGATTACTTTAAAAAGTAATAGTAAACAGGGAATACAATCAGCATAAGTGATGATGTAAGGGCAAGTTGGTTCTCTTAACATATATTGGTTTTTTTCAAACAATAATCTATATTTAAGTGTAATACCATAATTGAAAGCGATAAAAATCTTGAATACAAATAAACCATAAAACTGAGGAAAATATTTAAAAATAAATACAAACTAATACAGCCTTTTTTATTTCAAATATTATATTGGAAAAAAGAAAAAACACTACTGTAATATCACTACTCAGTCTTGGCAAGGATATAGAGAAAATCTTGTTCACTAACATTTAGGAATCACTAAGAACATTCTGGAAGGCAACAATTCAGCAATATGCATCGATAGTCTTAAAATGTTCATACTTTGAATCACAACTTTTCTTGTCAGGTTTCTAAAATATTATACAGATATTTGCAAAATTATGTTGACCAAGAATGCCCATTGTAATATTATTCATAAGAAAAATTTGAATATATAAATATCCAGAAATAAGTATTTGGTAAATTAATGCCTTTCCTAACCATTGAATAAAATCCATAGAGTGTAAATGACAGTATGAATTCCAAATGTATAGATTTATTGGCTGTTTAATATTTAATAATGTGGAGAATCATAAAGGCTAAATTAAAACAATGTAGAATATACCATATGATGAATTTTAAGATATAAAATTGTTACATACATGTAAATGTGAACAGAAAAAACAGTTAACATACAAAAGGTGATATTTAAATTTGTTTTTCCAAATTTTTGATAATCAGAAAAATAAATAGTTGTCAACATATATTACTCCCCCAGATCCCTATTAGTGATTGTCCCCCTTTTACCTTGTTGTGTAGCCCTTTTACCAGAATCTCCAAGATTATTAATGTCTCCATAAATGTGAAGTGTTTGAATCAGTATGTGGATATTTGGAAGCAAGTTTAGCTTAATTATCAAACTGTGGCTATTAAGTATGTTGCCTTTAACTAACAACCCAACCACTCAGCTCTTCCCCATACAAGGGTCCTTGACTTTAATGAGTTCAAATTAAATAATTTGACTAGCACCATGCAATTGAAAAAAATACTGATTTCAGTAGGAATTACATCCAATTTCCAAAAGAATTCAACAAGGACTTAAATTTCAAATTTAAATTAAGCATGTTGCAATGAAATGAGCAAGGTTATGGGATTAAAAATATTTCTGTTCTTAATTGAGTAAATCTCAAATTATGTACACACATTCATATGCATCCATTTGTTGATACCTCCACATACATGCACGTACATATATATATATACACACAATATATACTCATTCTTCAGTATGGACAGGAAAAAAGCTATTATTGTTATTTGAAAGCAGTTGTTCAATATTTGTCTATTTTCTAGCCTTGATTTTATAAATAAAAACCTTTAAGATACAAGTTACATTAACATTAACCCTAATTAAATGATAAAAAACAGCAACAGTTATCAGAAGTTTTAAGAAAATGTCCATTTAATTATGTTTTTAAAGTTCTTTTCAAAGCTTTTACTACTTAAAAATCACTTAAAAGTCATCAGCCATTTGATATAACACTTCACGTGACCTAGAGCCTTGCTTCTCTGAGTACAGTTACTTGATCAGTGACATCAACAGCCCCTTGTGAGAGCTACTCAATCTCTAGCCTCATCACTAACCTACTGAATCAGAATCTGCATTAAATCATGCACATTACACTTTGAAAAACTTAAAATGAGGGGAAGTAATCACAAAAGGTAATGAAAATTAACATTTTATTAATAGTTATTAAATTAATAAGTAAAAATAAATTCATGATAAGCTCTGATACATGTTTTGGTTGATGAGCAATCCATCTTTTTTTTACTAATACCCATTTAGATTTTCCCCCTCAAAATAGGTTACTGGTCATTTTTTAACTTTAGTATTTTCCAAATCTTTGCAAATATACACCAAACAGCTAAAATGTAAATGCAAAAAACTCTTAAGAGGAAAAATTTGAGAATGACAAACTTTAGGCTGGTTTTAACCTTCTTTAGAGCCAAAAAAATAGACGTAAACAGGTTAGAGCTGTATTTACAAATTATGCAAATTCAACAGCTGCAATTTATTCAAGACATGCATAAACCCCTTAAGTGTGTCATTAACCTACATATGACCCTTGGGAATATTCATACATACACAAGAGCACAAATTCTCTTTCCCTAACCTGCTTTAAAAAAGAAAAATAGTTTTGGAGGAGTATTAAATTTGTAACGACTCAATGTTTTGTATTCCTTTCAGACTAAACCAAAAAAGAAAAAAATTTGTATAATCCACCTTATTAATTCAAGCTATTTTAGCCTCAATAGTCCTTCTAATTTCAGAACCATATAAAAAATTTGAAGTCTGAATGTTCAAAATTGAACATCTAAGTGTATTTTAACCAAATCTTAAGTTCTTACAAGTCTACTCTAAACTTCAATCATTTATGTGTTAACAAATCATATATAAACACACACTGAATAACTAAAACACCTATTATGAATAATTATAAAAGGATGATAAAAAATGGAACACCAATGGGTAAAAGAAATCTTGAATTCAAGAATTCAATAGTGATTTTTAAAAGTATATAAAGTATATATTTGCTTGTCTTTTCACTTACTGCTTCTTTAAAGCCAGGTACTATACAAGCACAGGATATACAAAGATGGGAAAAAAAGGTCCTACTTTGAAGAATTTATAGCCTGGTGAGGAGATATATGAGTGTTTCACTTGATTTTTTTATATTTCTTTGTATTTACTCTTTCTGTGTGTGTGATAAATAAGTATCTCTTCTGAAACTTTTATAGGAAAGTAGATAAATGCCCACTAGACAAAGGATTTTAAATGAGAGCTGAGAAAAATTATTCTGCCTTTTAACTTTTGATCTAGAAAATAAAAGGGGACTTCATGAATCAGATGTTCAAAGAGTAGGATTTAAGTTGAACCTGTCATGGTAAGCCAAATCATGATAAATGATGAAACATCCAATGAGAAGACTTTGAAAAAGAAATACATCAGACAAGGGAAAGGGTGGAGAATGAATGAAAACCAAACAAATAAAAAAAAAATAGTCCTCTGAAAAAATGTTTGCAACCCTTAACAGAATTAAAGAACCCAGAGATTCTTGGACCTCAGTAAGTTATGATGAAAGAAGAGTTGATATGAAAGACACTATGAAAGGATGGAAAGCAATGAGTGAAGTTGGGAAGAGTACAGGGAAGTTCTAATTCCATTACAGAATTAAAATCTTGATGGAAGGGCAAAATTTGTATTGTAGAATAACAAAATAGGGATATGGAAGATAACTTTGAGATCTGTTAGAATGCAGAGATGAAAAGAAAAAGTGAAGAATAAATTAAGGAAGTAGATGATAATAATGAATGCTATGGGTAGGAGATCCAACTAGTCTATTAATATTAATGAAACAATTGGAATCATTAGACAATGGAAATTTTAAAGATACAACAGAAGAAAACTAACCAGAGTTTAACAAAATAAATCCACCAAATAAAATCACTGAAGAGAGAATCAATCTTAGACACACCATAAAGTATTAAACGATTAAGAAAAAAACAAAACAACTAAGTATCTAGATAAGAAAAACAAACAAACCAATCACCAAGGTAGGGGAAAAATATTGAATGGTATATAGAAACACAGACTCTAATCAAGGAAAATTTTTAGATTTCAGAGAGGGAGATATTATGTAATCAAAGGACTTCAGAGAAAGCCACCTTTCAATCAAAAGCAATGGAAAATATACTTTAGTATGAAAGAAATCAAACTACATATACTTTTAAAAAAGAAAATTAGGACAACCCTACAAAATTGAGTTCAAGAATTGGGTAATACTACTGGATGGTAATATGTTCTGCAAACACTTGAACACTGAATTCCAGATACATATATACAGCTGCAAACCAAAATGCTGTTAAAATTATTTATGGAGATATAAATAAAAAATAATGTTTTAATATAATCATTTTATTCTCAAATCCTAATTATGTTAGTAAACACCAGAAGTAGATTAGGAGGAAGTGAAAACAGGATGTTCTAAATTCTTGTTTCCAGTAGAAGAATCTCTAAAATTATAACTCTTGAGTCCGACATTTAGAGGAAAACATATTAGACATTATTTTTAAAAATCATAGGTAAATACCAACACTAAGTTGAATTTTAAATAACAGAACATAGACCTAACAAAAAAGATATCCTTCTCCATATTGAATTGACAATATTGATGAAGGAGGAAACTTTGATGAAGGGTCATGATACCAAATTCACCTCCAGTGGTGTGAAGGGCAACATCTATCACTCTTTGGAAAAGTCTGCTCCTGTTTGACAAGGTGATTCTAATCAGGATTGTTGTAAAACTATATCACAAATTAATGTAAAATACACATTTTTGGTGTTCATCACAGCATTAATAGTTGGACAGAAACCAAGTGTCCATATGTAAGATGTGGGTGAAATAAGTGACATCTGATTGAATACTAAGGAGACATCAAAAACTGTGTGAAAGATTATTTAAGGACAAGTGTAAATGTTCACAAGTCATTTGTCATAGAGATTTAACTTTTTTAGGAGTTATCACATTTTGTGAAAATAATGTTGCAAGACATGGACTCCTATGCTATTACTTTAGTGGGAGATCATAGGTTACCTTTATTTTCTGGATATTTTCAAAGTATTTCACAAAAATCCACATTATTACTTCATAATCACAAAAAAAACTTTTCTACAAAATATTATCTTAAAAGAGCATTGAGATTTTATATTTTACGTGGATCTATGATAATCTATTTGCCAAACAGATCATTGTGATAAAGAGTTTAGAAGAAGATATAAGGATAAAGATGTACATTTTACTAGAGCATACATTTAGCAAAATAAATTAAATATTCTTTTAAAATTAGGTTTTGAACCTGTTACTCAGTTTTCAATTTCTGAAAAATCTGAAATTATTTCATTCAGGAAACCTGTTTCACTGATTTCTTTTGGAAGCAAAAATATAGAGACACTTAAGGAAAAAAAAAAATTCAACATAGTGCATTAAGTTTGAACATTGTTTCTGAAAGGCAATGTTTAACATTATGTATAACTTATCACATGGTGCCTTTGTGGTCTTTACATATCACTTATCAAAGAAAAGAATAATTATCCAATGTTCAGAAAATGATTGCTTTCTCAACTTTTCTTGTAAGAAACATCTTTCCATCATCTGAAGAACTTCAAATTAACTGTTCTTGTAGGCAAGTTTCTGTTTTTGTGTAGTGTACCTGTTTTAATATTTTATATAAGAAGTATGTGATTGAGAAGACTAAGTGATCCCTAAATTTGTCACATGAGCACATACATTTTACAATGCCAAGTATTGCTTAGGAGCACAGATTAGAAAGCACACTTCATTAAGTGTAGAGGTATCTGTCAGTAAAAAGAGAATGCTTATATAGGGAGGGGAGGGTATCATGATTGGTGCACATGGTGTGTGTGGGGTCACAGGGAAGACAGTTTAGCTCAGAGAAGACAAAAAGGGACTCTGTGGCATCTTACTACACTGATGGACAGTGACTGCAATGGGGTATGTGGGGGTGAGGCTCGATAATAAGGGTGAATGTAATAACCACATTGTTTTTCTTGTGAAACCTTCATAAAAGTGTATATCAATGATAACTTTAAAAAAAGAATGCTTATTATTAGTTGATCCTATTTTTTTGCTGCTAAGTTAATTTTTTGAAAAAAATCTAAACAGTGTGTTTGGGAAGAAACCACCACACACTGTCCAGAGGTTCCCAAACTTTCTCTGTTTGTGTGGTCTATAATGTCTCTAGTAATTTTCCATGCTACTCCCAGGTCAAAAGAAATGTGTTGCAGTCCTGTTTATTAAGTAAAGGGCTAGACAACTTAATAAGCATTTATATCAGCAACTTAGAAGCCATTGAAAAAGCAATATATTGAAAGCACTTATTTATTCTTGCATAAACAAACTTGCTTTTTAATGAGATGTATACCTGGACATTACATTTTCTCAAACTTTGGAATCAGATTGGACAGTTACCCTTATGTCTGAGCCACAAAGATTTTCATGCAGCCTGTACTTTTTATCTTTAAAAATACCAAAACTCCAGCTTCTCAAAGACAAGACACTAAAAGAAGCAATACAGCCCAGTCTAATGTTTAAATCAGGAGCTACGTCAAACTAGTAGTTTGCACTGTGTCTGACAAATGTCTACAATCAATTTTCTTGAAAAATGTAAAACATCCCAGAGCATATCCCCAAGTTCACTCAGTGCTCCAGGGCAACTGGACACACAGATTGGGAATCATGGCCATAGACTGTTGCATTCCAGTGTCACAAATAATTCTCTGAGAAGTACATTTTCACAGCACTCTCTTCTTCATTTTTAAAGCACTTTAATCAAGGTGTTTTCCTTTATGACTGTCATCCTGTTTTTTTGTATTTAATTAAAAATAATTTTGTTACCAAATGATGGTGAGGCAGACACTAATTATTGCAGGATAAAAAAAGGAAAAAATAAATATCCTCTTCTCAGTGAGCTGTACTTTTTACAAGTTTCTCAAATCCTATAAACAGCCACTACTGTAATCTGAGTATTCCATTGACTGAAGCCCAAGTCAGGGCAGGAAAAGAAGATAGGGGATGATGCCAGAGAAATAGTCAGTGGAAAAGTCAGAAAGCTTTCAAAAAGTAGGGGGAAGGATACATGCAAGAAATTACCTTCATTTTCTAGAATATTACAAATGTTGTCCATAGTAATGATTAGCAATTTTGTAGAAGATTTTGTTAACCTGTATTAAAAATGATAGACAAAAAATTAAATATACCTATATTAAGTATAGGTATATTTTTTATACATATAATAGCCTGTCTTTATGCACAGTGTATACAATGAGGAACATGTGTAGGTAAGTCTAGAGCATAATCCTAACTTAAGAGAGGCAGGCAGGTTACCAGAGGGGAAACATATACAATGTAGAACATATAGAACCATACGGTGTAGTGGTTCCAAACAAGTCTTGATGAGAAGTCTCTCAGGTGTATCTGTTTATGGGATATGATGGGGATTGAGGATGAGAAGGGTGATTTCTAGCCTGAAAAGGATTTTAAGTACTCTAGAGTTAGTGGGACATTTATAGGGGAAAATATTTTTAGAATCAGTAGATACAGATTGCATTAAAAAGAAGCACTCAGGATAAATGCCCTTGAGAGGATACAAACTTCAAAGAAAAATCATAGAGTGAAGAAAAAATTAACAGCAAAACAGACCACAGAATACATATCTCTACCTCAGTCAAATTAATATAACCACAATGATGTTAGTTTCATAAAAATAAGGAAACAGAAAAAGCCAACTACATGACAAGGCTGAAGTATGGCAAACAATTTTATGCACTGTTGGTATGAGAAAAATTGTGTTTTCATAATTTTGGCCAAGTAATTTCACTTCTCAAAACCTGTTTAAATAATCGAAGATGTAAAAGAAGTTCATTACAGCATCATGTGTAATAGTAAACAGAATTTTAAAAAGGTAAATGTTTAATATTAAGAATAATGTATTATGGAAAAGGCATAAAATGGACTGCCTACATGTAGACAAAATGATTTCAACTGTGAAAAAGTGAAAATACTTGAAAATCCTGGAGGAACACAGAATAATGTATCAGCAATGATTATCTTTCACTGATAGTACTATAGATTAAGTTGCTTCTGCATACGGTTTCAGAATTTTTGAATTTTTCTATCACTAGCATACATACTGTTTTTCTAGTAAGAAAAAAGCTTCTTAAGTTAGTGATAGGGACTAAATTTTTGTCCCCCTAAAATTCACAGGTTGAAGCCCTAATTCCTAATGTGACTACATTTGGAGATATGGCCTTTCAGGTGGTAATTAAGGTTAAAATTCCTCCTAATGGTAGGGCCTTAACCCAATAGCACGGGTGTCCTTGTGGGAAGAAGAGTCATGGGAATTTCCCTTCCTCGTGTGCACAGGGGAAAAACACGTAAGGCCATGACAAGCCAGGAAGCAAGGTGTCACCACAAAACCCCATCCTGCTGGCCCCTTGATCATGCACTTCTAGCCTCCGAACTGTGAGAAAATATATTTCTGTTGTTTAAGCTAGTCTGTGGTATTGTGTTAAGGCAGCTTGAACAGACTAATACAGTTAGTCTAACCAAAATGTTTATAACTGTATAAACATGGAAATATATAATCAGCTTAAAAACAAAACAAAAACAACCCAGCACACATAGTAGTGTATATATTTATAACTACAACTCAACAAGTATGAGAACATAACTAGATAGCAGAAAATAGTTATTGTATCAGATCAGTGTTCTATATTTTCTGTTTTTAAATACTGGTTATGTTTTATCAGTAATATTATTTTAAGAAATTTGTGCCCAGGGGATAGCTAAATACTACTGAAGTTGGCTGCAAGCTGTCCTCATCCTGTTGTATTATAAAATGAGCTCCTTGGGAAAGCTCTTCAGGAACTAAAGATGTGAGTCCTGCCTGAGAGAATGAGGTTGAAGCCCCACCATTTTACAGCAGAAACTAGGAAAGATTTCATAGGTACAAGTGGAAACAAATAATTTAGTATTACATCTAAGAAGTGGAGATTGGAGAATCATGTCTATTAATAAAAAACCTTACTAGAACAAGAAACAGATTTAAAGCCTTTCAAATCACACAAGTTTAAAAGTACAATAGAGCTAAGCAGAAATACATCCTGAATATTTGATATTCTTTTCATTAATTAGTTACCATTATTTTAGATAAATAGGTTTTCATTTATAAATAGTGGGCTTATTTATTATTTTTAACTGCTAGGTATTGTCTCAGACTTTCTCTCTGCTTAATTCATTCAATCTTAATTGAGACCAGCTTGCTCAGTCTTGGCTTCTACAGCACCTGGAACCTGTTCGCACCAGATGGTGGCAACATAGAGAGCAGATATATATGCACACACGCAATGGACAACTACTCAGCCATAAAAAAAAAAGAGGAAATCCTGCTATTTGCTACAACCTGGATAGACCTTGAATGCCTTATGCAGAGTGAATTAAGTCCAACAGAAAGATAAATACTGTACAATCTTATTAAATGTGAAATCTTAAAAAACTAAAACCATAAAACCAACCAAACTCATAGAAAAAAAAGATCATGCTTGTGGTTACCAGATGCTGGAAGAGGGGGAGCTGGAAGAAGGTGGTCCAAGTATGCAAGCTTCCAGTTATAAGATAATTAAGTACTAGGGATGCAGGCTATCACAGGATGACTGTAACTAACAGCGCCACATGACAGACAGGAAAGTTAAGAGAGTGGGTCCTAAGAGTACTCACCACAAGGAGAAATTTTCCTTTTTCTTGCATTTATATGAGATAATGAATGTTAACTAAACATACTGTGGTAATCATTAAAAAATATATATAAATCAAGCCATCATGCTGTATCCCTTAAATTTATACAGTGATATATATCAATTATTTCTCAGTAAAACTGGAAAAGCATTTACAAACAAAAACATAGAGACCAGGTAAAATTTTATGTGACATCTGGAAAAAAAATTAGCTGAAAATCACACAAAACATACCCTTGGAACCAATTAAAAGTGAGATAATGGATAAACTCAGGTTTTTGGCAGAGTTGCCATTTGCCTAGAAAGAAACTTACACTCACGTGAACCGTCCAAGCTCTTCAATCCCAATGGAAGTAAAAGCCTTTGGTAGTAGGGCCCCTTCTTCAGGTAGAGTTTATAACTGATAGTTCTTTTCCCCCTTATTTCACAGATTCTCAGAGTGGTATCCAGACTACACCAGCAGAACCTCCTATGAACTTGTAACAAATGAAATTCTCCAAAGCTACCCGTGACTTAAAGGATCAGAAACTCTGGGGGTGGGGTCTAACTCTGTGTTTTAACAAGCTCTCCAGGAGATACTAATGCATGTTCAAACCCGAGAAACTCTTAATTGAATTTTCCCCTGAAAATTTCTATTTCTAAAGGAGCATGTAAACAAAAATAAATCACCTTGTTCCCTTTTTTCCTCTCTATTCCGACACCACTCCCTTAGTTCCTGCCATGGATAAGTACTACCTACGCTCATAAGTACAAAATTAAAGTACAGATAATCAGCTAGAACTATTTTTCACCAAAGGTAATCAAATAAAGCCACAAAGGAATGTCAAGAAATTTAAAGAAAATAGGGAAGTATAGATTTTCAGGCAGCTTAAACTTGATCAGATTACCTGGGGCAAAGATCAGAAAAATAAGAAAGCCCAAGATTATCTGCAAACTTGATTGCATATGTGTCTACCATTAGAATACCAAAGCTGCCCTCTGTATCCTGGGTTAGGTGAGAACTAGTGACCCTCTGGTCACCAAAGAAGCTTCTCGGAAATAGGCGCTTCCTTTAAATAGAAGCAGGTGCATTTTCAAGGTTAGCATTACAGCTAATGTTCTCAACACTTAAAGTCATCTGAAGTGGTAGCTCAGAAAAATCTGAGCAGAAAGCAGGAACTAGCTTTCTGGAGGACTTCATTTAAAACTCATTTCC
Organism: Manis pentadactyla; assembly: GCF_030020395.1. NCBI lineage: Eukaryota > Metazoa > Chordata > Mammalia > Pholidota > Manidae > Manis > Manis pentadactyla. Next base: position 28,561,772 of record NC_080026.1, on the reverse strand, counting down.
AAGCAAGAATGATAGCAGTCTTTCTGTTTCTCTGTAAGAGTCCTCAAGAACAGAGATGCTTCTCTCCATCGGGAAATGCAGAGAAACAAATCAAAATGAATCTTTATAAAGTGCCTTTATAAAGATCTGCTCAGATGCTTACAATGGGCTTCAATCATGACACAGAAAATCCTTGTGGCTCTGTGTGAATGTCTTTTTCATCTTCCTTTTTTTTATCCCCTCCAATATAGGAAAGTCATTATCTCTCTGTCTTACTATTTTTTAAACCACACAGCAACTACCATGACCACAGGAAGCCTTGTTGTACGTAAGCTCTCTGTTGATCCCCTTTTCCAACCAACCCCGGTTGTTTGAACCTAGAGAGTGTGAGAAAACAAACCCCTTGAATACAGTTTGATTAATTATTTACCTCTTTACACAAGTGTTACACAGAAGGAGAAAACAACGATTTTTATTGTTCTGAGTTGGACTTTACCTAAGGGAAAATAATGGCCAGAAATTCCACTAGAAGTAAGTTATAGAAATAATAAAGTTTTAAGGCAACAAGCCTTGGTGGAATAAAGATTGTCATGTCTATACTGTGGATAAAATGAGAGTTCCTATGGCCAGGATTCTCACCTGGCCCTGGTTGACTAGCTCACTGCACACCTGTGGGCAATACATGGTTGTTGACTCTATGAAAAGAGCTCCACCCAGTGATCTGGGCACCACACAGTGGCAGGGCTGCAAGGCTGCAGGAGAGCAGAGCAGAGGCTGGAGTCGTGGCAGCGTTGAGGACAGAGGCCCAGAGGATTGCCTGTGCAAGACGACTGTGCGGACAAAGGGGCTCACAGGCAGAGACCGACTTGCTGCATGCAGACTCGCTCTGAGTGAATGGGATTTTAGTGACTGACCTGCCACCTGGAAATAAAGTTGGATATAACCCTTTCACCCCAAGAAAGTTTTGCTGTAATTTTCTTTGGTCACACTGAATCCACAGAGAACTTGCCTGGGGCTGAAACCCATTGGCAAGATAACACACAAACAGCAGATATCCACCAGCATTTAGTTCAGCAGAAGAACTGACCACAAATATCATGAGCATTCATGCCTCTGTCATCTAAAATCTGGCTAGACTTTGAAGGAAAGCTAGACAAGCTAAGTTTAATGAGCTGCAGTATTAAGCAAAGTTGCATGAATCACCGTCTTTATTTTAAGACAAAGCTGGCATAAGCAATTTCATTTAAAAACCTGTGGATTTTGTCTGCAACCACTTCTGAGCCAAACAAAAGAAAACAATTGCATTTACTTGCCAAAGTTATTGGGTAGGTTCAGGTAAAATGGCCTATGTCCCTTAAACCTCCTCAAGTGATTTCATATTTTTGTCTGAAGACTTATACATTTTGCCAGATTTGATGAATGTACTGTTCATTTTTTTTCTCCCTCAAGGGTTGTTGTACTTTCTATCCTGCCCTTAATTTTGGAGCTTTATTCTATCACTCATTTGTTTCCCAAGTTACTAAATATAAAATAAATGGTTGAACTACATGATTCTCAGAGTGGTCTGTTTGGAAAAGAGTGTGAGTTCAATGAATGGACAGGCAAGTCTGACAGTAAACCCATGGCCTGTGGCAGACAGAGAACTGAAAAAACACTTCTTCATATTTCCTCTACTTCAAGTTCAATCCATAAGAGCATGAAGATTAAACAAGAATTTCACTCACTGGGTAAAAGCATGCCCCTTTTTTCTCTTCCATAGCAATTTTGATGAATCCAAAGAAGCCAATTTGTTAACATCTATGGAGCCCAAATTGGCACATTTTCAGAAATCATTTGCTTGGTTGGTTATTCTATTCACAAAATAAAAAGCAGACAAGAACCCACTGCCAGGAAACAGTAGGAGAGAAGGATTTGGGGACAATATAACTTTCTGATCTCCTTGAGATGCTTCCCTCAGTGTACTAATGAAGCTGGTTGTAAATAATCCAATAAGGGTCAAAGTAAAAATCCACAGGGTATGAGGAGCCTCAAAACAGGAATGTATTCATTGTTGCAATGGAATGTTTCAGAAGTTTCCACATATTGAAGAGTCATTAAATATTCTTTACATGCATTTTAGCTTCCAATGGCTTATCATGTAGGTCTGGTTATTGTTTTGTTTCAAAAAGTATTGCTTAGTATTTCTAGTTGGATATTGCTTAGTATTTATAGTATTTATATTTATCCCTCATCAAACTGACATATGCAACTTAGAAGTTCATTTTGTTTTCTATTTCAAAGGTGGCATTTTTCAGTATGAGCTTCAAAGGAAATGTATCTTTCTTATTTCATTAATTTGGATTAGGGCATATTTTAATTAGGTGATTTCAGAAACCAGAAGTAGTTAAATTATAGCCCATTTTTTAAAGAATAGCTGTCATTTTGCTTCTACTGAAAACTGTTCATGGTTAATCATGACTATGTTCTATCAATCGGCTTTGTCCACCAAGAGAAACAATCAAATTGAAGTCACATGCTTCATAGGAGAATGTGTCGTCCGAAATATTTGGTTTTTAAATTGAAACTTATCAAGATTTCTATTATTTTTGACTAAATTAATAACTATGCTAAAGTTACCAGGATTAGGACTTACCACTGTATCACCGTATTGTTCTAATATTATGTAACTAATTCTCCCCAAAAACCTAAGAGCTTAACTCTTAAGTATTATGCACACTTTACAGATGAGGAAAAAATAAGTATTATGCATATTTTACAGATGAGATAAACAGAAGAGATTGTATAGATGACAGTTTACAATTATCTGTAATCTATAGTCACACAACTATTCATAGGTGATGAAGAGATTCAAAACTCGGAGAGTCTGGTTCCAGAGCCCACATTATAACCACTGTTTTTGTTAGGTAATTCAAATGGCACGTGATAGGAGTTAAGCCTGGCGTGGAATATGGATAAAGGTTTTAGCCATTTAAACTTGATGGGTTGAAGGACAGCTCCGGTATCTTCCTTCCCTACTGTGCAAACCATCTCTGCACTACTCTGTTACGCAAATGGAAACTCCCACCATTAATATCAGTGCTATTTCTTGAAGCTCAGACACTGTCTTTCAAAGCCTTCTGTGCAAATGTGCATATGTTTCTCCAAGAGTAACACAGGAATGAAGTCAACAGATATTTGCCTCTGAGATTTTGTTCTTCCCAAGGATAAAGACCAGTGCCTTAAAGAAACGGCACCCAGAAGGTGTGAGTTTGTATCAGAGGAGAGGTTGAGGGCAGATGTGGAATTTGGTTGGTGAACACAGGTTAGGCCCCAGGTGGATACAGTCATAGGTATCTTTGGATGGTCAGGACAATGAGACTCTGGACTGAAGTTAGAAATGGTGCTGGGAGAACCATGAAGATCACTGTCACTTTTCACACTCAATCTGGATGACAATGACAATGCTGACTGACCTAGAGAGTTAAAGTAGATACTTTTTCATAGCCCTGAAATGGGCATCTTTTATAAATGACCTTTCAATTGGAACCACATTTTGTATTTACTGTGCCTTTCTCCCTCTCTTTTATAAGAAGACTTTATAAGAAGAGAGATGCTCCATCCCCCTGTGAGTATACAATGAAAAGATGGTTTTTATAAACTCAGAAGCATATGAAACCCTCACCAGACACTGAATCTGCCAGCACCTAGATCTTGGACTTCTCAATTCTCATTATGTATCAAAGTCAGTCCACTAAAAAGGGGAATATCAAAGCATGGAATGTTAGAGCAAGAAGGAACCTTGAAAATTATCTAGTTTTGTTCCTTTAATGGACAGAGAGGCTAATGCCAAGAAAGGATAAGTTCCAAGTCACCCAGAGACTTACTGGCAAAATGCTAAACACAAATCCAATTCCTTTCTATTGAGGAACACTTGAAGACAAAGAGTTAGCATGACATATTAAGGTATGGAATGGGAGTCAGGAGGGAAATAAGCCAGTTTAGTCCTGAAATATTAAAATGAGTCAGTTGATGACTTCTGACTCATTCTAATTTTCCCTCCCTAAAGTTTGGTTTCATTTTACATCCCAGAGAAGCTAATTAATTACCTTTCTCCCCTTCACAATGCCTGCATGCATAACGACAGTGCTCCTTTTGCATTTTGCTTCTAGGAATTCTGCTATGCACCTCTCTAATTCAATTTTATAGATTCCCTTAGGCTGACTTCAAAACCTCATGTCTCAAAATCTGTCAAGTAATTATGCATAAGCATCACTCTTTTCACTTCTTCAATGGTCAAATCAGAGAGAATTGGGCACTACAGTATGTCAAAGTTAAGACTTGAAAATATTATTTACATCTGACAAAATATGGCATGCTCCCCATGAGTATTTAATAATTGTGAACTAAGTTTGATCTATTGAAGGTCATAGCCATTCCACTAGCATCTACACTTCTGGGTACAAACTCAACATCCTAACTGACTGCCACAGCTATAAATATAGAGAAGTGTTCTCTTTTATTGCCAGAAATGCATCTTGTATTTCTCTGAACATGTTTTCTTTCAAAGTGGGTCTGAAAACTTTTAGGCTCATGCCATTATTTAAAGAACCAACCCCCTGCCCCAGCCTCTTGAAAATGAAATGCAAAGCCCAGCAGAAAGTGATGTTAGGTGCTGTCTCCCTACGATCTGTCAAAGAGTTGGAAGAGGTCAGTGAAGGAAATTGAACTTGGGACCTCTATTGGTACATATTCAAGTGTGGAAATGAGCTACCTATTAATAAGATAGACACTTTATTTTTCTTGATGCTTTTCAGTCTTCACAGATTATAATTGCAAAAATAGCCCTCAGCTTCTTCAGCCAACTGCTAGCCGCTAAGAGAAGGCTCACCTGCAGGTCACTCTTGCTTAATGATGGAGGGAATGAAATACCAAGTAATGGATTGAGCCACTGGACTGACTTCTAGTCTTGGATTATTACTCTAAAATACTTTGTCAAAATGTCAAGATATATCCCCTTAAATGCCCATATATACCGTGTTCCTTCTAATTATTTTGTTTGCCAGTTTCAGTTAAATTTTCTAAGAGTTACTGACTTGGGGAGTTAACGGTTTTTGGAGTAAATAATAAGTAACTCCCCCAGCTGGTCATTAATCTTTAAAAACCTCCAGTTTTTAAATTATTACTACTTAATTAACCAACAAACTAGCTGGACATACTACAAGGCAAATTCCTAACTTTCCCAAAGTGCCAGGGCCTGACTGTAAAACAGTCATGTTCTTAACATTTTACATGAATTTAATTGATTTTTACATGTATTAAATCCACCAAAGTCAGTTGTTTTGATAACCTATTAACAGTTTTTCCAGTGGGGATTCTAATCATGCATGAAACATTTATTTCTAAGTAAAAGAAGTCTAACCAAGTTAGAAAATGAACCAAAAAAAAAAACCTGCAACAGAAACAATTTGGAAATATAAGCACATTACTAGGACATATTTTTTTAATTAGAGTATCATTGATATACAGTCTTTTGAATATTTTACATAAACAGCATTGTGGTTTCAACATTCACCCATATTATCAAGCCCTCATCCCCTGATTGCAGTCACTGTCTATCAGCATGTTAAGATACTGTAGTTATTATTTGTTTTCTCCGTGATTTGGACATACTTTTTAAGAATAATTTTATTCCCTGTTGCTCTGAAGTGAATGCTTGTGTCTCCCCATATTCATATGTGTGGGGAAGTGGGGCCTTTGGGACGATGTAAGTCATGAGGGTGGAGGCCTGATGAATGGAATTAGTGACTTTATGAGAAGAAAGAGAGATGCTCTCTCCCCCTGTGAGTATACAATGAAAAGATGGTTTTTATAAACTCAGAAGCAGATGAAACCCTCACCAGACACTGAATCTGCTAACACCTAGATCTTGGACTTCTCAGCTACCGGGACTTTGAGAAATAAGTTTCTGCTATTTAAACCACCCAGCCTGTGGTATCTGAACTGACTAAGAAAGACATCTATTCATCTTAATTTGCTCATATTTCTCCACTAAAAGTAATATTTCTTCACATATTTGTGTCTAAGAACACATAAGTTTCTGTGTCTATGCAAGAATAAAATATATAATAAAGTTGCAGAGTTCTTTCTCACAATGTGGTCCCTAATCCATAGCAGTAGCATCACTGGGGATTTGTTGCAAATGCAAATTTTTAGGCTCTACGCCAGATGCAATAAATGAGTAGCCATAGTGTAGGATCCAGCATTGGTATTTTAGCAGAACCTGAAATTGATTATGATGCATATTAAAATTTGAGAGTCACCGTTTTAGAGGGTTTTCTTATTGTCTTTTTAATTTGACTGCATAGCACACAGCTACTCATCATAGAAATAGTGTTGGAATGTGTTCCTCAATCCAAGGTATGCATAGCCTTCCCTTGGGGTACACAGAAAAAGAGTAAGGTGTGTAGGAAAATTTTGTTGGAGTCCTTTGCCTCAAATCAGGCTTCGAGATCCTCTGAACATATTCATCCACTCTTTTTTGCCCCTAAATGTCTTTAAGTGGGAAAGGTCAAGGAGCTATCTCAGTTATGTCTACCTGGCAGTGCTGGCCTTACTAATTTGACTTAATGGAGCCCACAGTTCTCCTGCCATGTATTATACTCATTATTCCTTTCCCAAAAAAATATATTTGGTGTAAAGACCAAGCAACTTTAGAAACACAAACCTAGGTGGTGATAATATTTTAAACCAGAGTAAAACTAGGACCTACTAAGATTTTTACCTGGATGATTTTTTTTTTCATTTCAAATACTAAATACTGTCAATTGTTGTGAACTTAAACGATTTTTTTCTTCCATGTGTTGAATTGTCCTTCATGCTATGAGACTATGGGGCTAGCATAATTTAGAGTTGATTCTATTTTTCATGGTGTAGTCTGATAGAATGAAATATAGACCCTCCTTTATCTGTGTCATAGTTTCTTTCATTTATTGATTTTTAAAAAATTTAATTTGCCCATGAAACCACCATCCTCAGATACGCATCCTTAAACACATATTACCCTAGATTTACTTAGTCTACCAACTGATAGCCAATCACAGGGTCAAAAGTAAGGTCAAGTATGTTTTGCTAGAAGGAAAGTCAAGGTAATTTTAAAGCCTCAGGGTACCCCCCAAAGAGGAAGACTGTTCATTATTATAAAGTACAAAAGGATGAGAAGACAAGGTTACTCCTTGTGGACATTTGTGGAATGAGGGAGCATGGCCCTAGCAGGTGGAAACTTAAGAAGAGGCATTTTTTTTTTTCAGTCTCCTAGCTTTATACTTAGGTTCGTCTCTGCTATCTCCCTGGAACATGGTCTGCTCAGATTATCAGCCAGAGTATTTAACTGAAAGAATTTAAAGCTGTGTTTTAGACTAAAGTCCTAGAAAAAGCAACAGACCTATACCTAGAGAGGAAAACATATTTTGCAGGGTACATGAAATACAAAGGCAGGATGATGGGTTATGAGTGTGCACTCAAGGAGAAACAGAGAATATTGAGAAACAGAACAAAGTGAGTGGAAGTAGCTTAAGCTTTTCTGCTTAAAATCAAAAGAGAAAAATAAAAACCCAGGTATCGCTTATGTCCAGAATTCTAAGCCTTCTGTTATTCTCAGAAATGTATTGAAAGACACAGTAGTCAACGACTACAAAAACAGTACGATGATGATGGGCAACATTATCTCCATTTCAGCGTATGTCTCCTTGGTCCAAGAATTTCTAGCACTCCCACCACACTTTGGCTGACAAGGTAATTAAAATAATATGTTTAAAGTCTAATAAGAATCTTTACTCATGAGGATGAAAGAACTGCTCAAAAGAAAGCTGGGAGAGCAAAGCATGGATTTTTCTTCTAGAGAACTGGAAAATAGCCATCAGTTTACAAGGTGGCGCTCTAGGAAAACACTGTCCCTTCAATGCTCCCATATTAAAACATTTTGACATGAACTCATCCAACCTCTGCTACCAGGTAGTAACCCTCCGTAGATCGTATACAGAAAGTGTTCTTGATATCACAAGAAGAATCTTCCCAGGCAGATTCAGGAAAAAGATCTGACCCTCACTACTACCTGTCCTTCCCTTTTGTTGCAGACCCAGAGGCTCAGGTCCACTCAGACAATCTCACAATGGAGGGGAATCTAATCACCTCCTCCATTAGGACACATTTTCTTTTTCAATTTTCCTATCTTCCTAAAATAAACCTACTTCTCACAGAACACAAATGTTCAGGAGGGAGTCACAGTTTGTGACTAGTTTTACAACACCTAAGGGTAATCCCAATGTCTATGCTCTGTTGAAAACCGTGTGACAGGTAGGAGAAGCTTTTTTCTATCACTCTTGTTGGGAAAAAAAATATGAAATACATTGCAGTGAAGAGAGAGAGATTGCTGTTTATTCTGACTGGCACACACTTATGGGTTATCTTAACCTTTTGTTGTCTTTTATTGTCTATCTCACATACCTGGAAACTGTAGAAAATTAATAATTAATGTGAATGATTATTGTCCATATACATTAAAATTGGTTGAGTGGAATGTAACTGATTTTTGTCCTGTAGATAGACCTATTTTGTGGATATTTGTCAATTTGATTCAACATCCATTATTTGCGTATATATGTGTGGTTCTTTAAGTTTTCCCTTATCTAGTTGTAAATGTCACTGGTTCTTTCATTAACTAATGAATTCAATAAAACCTTTGACATGTGTTCATCGTTCATCAGAAGAAGAGTTATGATTATACCTTTTTAAAAAATCTTTCACACTGCTTTTTATTAAATGATAACAGAAATGATAGTCTCAAGGATTATAAAATATATGCACTCAAATGAACAGTACTCATTTTAAATACAGATAGGATGTTAGAAAAATAAGGACACTAAAACGGCTAATTGCTCTTCTTCCCAATCAGATAACTGTCCTTTTGAATATCCTAAAAATTCTTCTCTAAAAGCTACACAAATATTTTAAGTAATACAGAATCTAGATACATACTTATTAACATATTCATCAAGTTGGCCTACCTTTTGCCTCATTTGCAATCTAAGGCTTGAAAACTTAATTCCAAAATTCTTAGTTATCGTGTAATAAAAGTGTTAATGTTATTATGTCAGTGTTCTTTATTTCCAAAGTGCAGTTGACTGAAAGAACACTGGAAATGGAAAAATATAGAGATGGAAAATTTGTTTTCTTCTCCAAATTTTACAAAACTAAATCTGACATTTAAAAGCATTTTGGCAAGAGTTAGACCATATCCTTGCTAATTACAGTAGACCCTAGAGTTCATACCATGCAATTCTTGGCATCATGCAGAATTTTTGTCAGTATGCTATTATTTCATGCATGTTTATCCCATGGCCCTAAATAGGCTGTATGCTCACTATGAGCAGAGGAAATAACATTTTTTTGTAAACTATACAACACCCAACATAGTAAGTGATCAATAATACATGATTTATTGATTGGTTAGTAATATCAATGTTGGCACAGTAATGATGGCTTCATAAAAAAGAGCATGTTTTCACTTCAAGAGTCAAGCTTTGAATCTGTCTGGCGCTTACTAACTCTGAGTCAAGCAAGCCACTTAATCTCTTTAAGTAGTTCCTATTTAAGAAAAAGTGCTCGGAAGATTACATGAGACACTGTACAGGAAGTCCCTGATTAAATGAGCTGCTATATATGGAGTGTTTGAAGAAGAATAGGACCTAATAAATTATAACTAATAATAGATTAAAACAGCTTTCATTTACTGGCTGTTTATCACTCACAGCTACTATCCACATTACAGTTATTATTATGTATTATATTTTTATTATCATCATTATCATTATTTAAGGTGCTATGAAAAATCTCTGCTCTTCCTCCATGGGTTACTCTTCATAATTCATTCTTGTTACCTCCAAAACCAAGAGTAGAACTCAAAATGTTCAGAAAAGTTTGACGAAAAAGTTTCATAACAGTAATAAGTGGGGTGGAGGAGCGATTAGGACTGCTCTATGCCAGCCGACTGGAAAGGCTAAAAACTGACAAAAAGACTCTGGAGCAGCAGAGGCTAAAAAAGGCATGACTGACATCTCTTTAATCACAAATGGTGTACATACGGTGAACATGGATTTGTTCATTCAATCCTGAACTACTAGGATGAGGACCACCTTTTGACATATGGGCAAGGTAATTTTAAAATGAATGAAGAAAATTCAACTTTAAATAGTAGATACAGAAGCGATTAAATATATTATGCCAAGATATGGAGAGGCAGGAAATAAGAGTAGAACAAAATGAGTTTAGTTAAATTTATAAAAGGTGAAGCAAGAAATGACTTCTAAAAACAGATGAGGATAGGTGCAGAAAGACAACTAGGGCCTTCCATAATCTCACTGGGCTATTACTGCAATGAAATGTTGTCTAATTGGCATCCAAGATATGGAAGTTACTTTTATGACTTCACTGTTTTTCTTAAATAAATACTAAAAATTTCCAGTGAACACTATTTCAGTCTATTAACAGAGCATACATGAAAAATTAAATATATGCAAATTTATGTATTCTATTTGTATAGATATAGCAAAACACATTCAACTAAACAGTTATATGAAATGATAAGTAAGCTGTATGCAAATCACTTGTTGTAGAGTTAGAAAATGGCTCCTTTTGTGCAACTGAATAACAATGGGAGGATTGGAACTATTATATTTTAATTCTTCATTTAAGTTTGCTATTATTTTTGTTTTGTTCTTACTTTTGCATTATTAATCATCGTTCAAAACAATTCAGCTTGAGTAAGTTGCTGTCATATTTATATTCTAGTATGAATAAGAATAGGTGATTAGATTGTATGATTTGATTCACTTGCATCCATTGTCCAAAAGAGATTAAAGTTTTAGTCTTATAAAAGGACTGGAGATCTAGGCATTTTTACACAGTCCCAGAGACTCTGAGGATACTTGAAGATTCCAGTGGGTCAGGCAAGCACCTGATATGCTCATGAAATCTTTGCTGTCAATACAGTCCTATGTACAGTAGACTCTTCACCTTGTAGATACAGTGTATCTTTTATTCTCACTGCACTGCCTGCCCCTTAGAGATAGGCAGGGAGCAGCTGAGCTGATGGGAGCAGTGCTTTGCAAGCAAAAGGAAAACCAGCTGTATTTATTCAGGACTCTGGTCATTTCCTATCTCAGAACACCAAAAAGCTGACTGCATTTTCCAACACGGTGTGTATAATGTGTCTCAAAACAGATTTATGGTATGACCATGAACTACAAAATGAAATGGGGCAGAAAATGCAGACACACATTATTTTGCCTCCTACACACTTGGAATCTCTCTTTTCCTTGCTCTCACAGCCTTTGAGACTAGGAATACCCTTTTTTTCTTCATTTTTCTGTGGCATAGGAAAGCAATACATAGAGTAGACAGAACCTATATTTAGATCAACCACCACATCATAATTTATAAGAGTAATGCTTTCACTGTTTAATATTTTGGAAGCAAATTACTGGGCACAAGTCCCACAATATACAGAATCACTAAGGTTGGCTACACGTGGGCAAAATAATTTCATGGCCTTTATCTCTTACTGTACCTCAGTATCTCAGGATATCAGCACTCTGGTTGCTACTTTACCACTTGTATTATTTAATCTTAAAAATAAACATGTACTGTGGGAATTATTCTGATTTTACTAAAGAGGGAATTGAAGTTCAGAGAGGTTATGTAACATCTCATGGCCAAATAACTTAACCTGCATTTTTATTTACATGGATTAATTCCTTTACTGCCTGTATCTTCATATGTGAAATGAGTTGGCTGGATTAGCTCATTTCTCTGAATCCTTCTGATTCTAAAACTCCATGATTCCATGAAATGCTTTTCTAGTATGTGCTAGTCTCTGAACCAGAGCTAGTGTTCTTGTATTATAGCTTCATTTTAGCTATAATCAAATTATTTCCCTTCAAAAAGATTTTTAAACAAAATATATGGGTCCTCTAGCATGAAATATACAAATGTGCTGTTTTATGTATATACATATACATATACATATATACCTATAATATAAACCTCTAGAACATATAAAATACCTATTATCATACTACATGACATTACTAGGCATTCTTCACACATTATCTGATTAAATCCCAGAAACAGCCTAATCTGGCAGGCAGTTTCCATTTTACAGGTGAGCAAATGAAACCTCAGGGAGGTTAACTGACTAGGTTAAAATCACACAGCTAGAGAAGCCTAGATGGCAGTGTGAGTAGGGCAGTGGAAATCTCCCAAAACCATATATAGTTTGAAAATATAGCAAATATAACTATTCCTAAAAGAGAAACCAGAGGATATAGTACAACAGCCAGGCTACATCTACATCTGGGAGAACTCAGCGCCTCACGGAGGCAGTAAGATACAAGCTGCAGCCTGGCAGGACCCGAGCACCCCCCCAACCCCAGCTCTTCGGCGGGAGGAAAGGAGTCAGAGCAGTGAGGGAGTGGGAGCCCAGGACTGCTAAATAACCAGCCTTAGTAATCCGCACTGGGAGTGCAGACACACAGTGCATGGTGTGCTGGATATTAGAGGAGCAGAAATGTAAAATCTGTGAGCAAGTCCTCACAGCCGGCTCCCCTGGGACAAAAGAAGTGAGTGCTTTTTGAAAGTCTTAAAAGGTCACAGCTGCACAGAATCATCCCAGCACACTCAGCCCAGCAGGCTAGGGATCCTGAGAAACTTCAGGCACATCAACCCAATCAGCAACACAGCTCTGAAGCCCCTCATGGTGATAAGCAGCCTGCTATTAATTCTCCTGGCCGGTGCTGCCCCGCCACAGTGGTGGAGCAGTCAGAGAGCGGTGCCACCCACAGCAGCCACCCAGAGTCTCCTCCCAGTGTGCAGCTGCCTGGGCCAGACCCAAAGGCAGCCGCCGGTGGGCAGCTGTCTGGTGCAGACAGAGGAGGCCTGGGCAAGGTGGAAGGGGTACAGTTCTCACAGGAGAGCATAACCGGCACACCTGCCACTCCCTGCAGGGCTCTGGGCTACCCTGTGGGCTGCCCTATCTGCAGCAGCTCAGGGGATTAACCCAGAGGCTGCTCCTGGTGTGTGGGTAACTGACTCAGGCAGTGGAGAAAGGGAAGGTGACCAGCAAACAGGAAAGGACTTTGTTCTCCCAGCTGACATATGTGTCACCTGCCTATGACTACCTCTATCATCATGAAAAGGCAGAAGAATTTGGTCCAGTCAAGAACTATCCAGACAACCCCCAAGAGAGGGCCTGGGGAGATAGATATAAAAAATCTTCCTGAAAAAGAATTCAAAATAAAGGTCATAACCATGCTGATGGACCTGCAGAGAAATATGCAAGAGCTAAGGCATGAAGTCAGAAGGGAGATTACAGAAATGAAACAAATTCTGGAAGGACTTAAGAGCAGTCCAGATGAGGTGCAAGAGGCCATTAATGGAATAGAAATCAGAGAACAGGAACACAGAGAAGCTGAGGCAGAGAGAGATAAAAGGATCTCCAGGAATGAAAGAATATTAAGAGAACTGTGTGACCAATCCAAATGGAACAATATTTGAATTATAGGGGTACCAGAAGAAGATGAGAGAAAAAAGGAATAGAAAGTGTCTTTGAAGAAATAAATGCTGAAAACTTCCCCAAACTGGGGGAAGAAATACTCTCTCAGAACATGGAAGCCCACAGATCTCCCAACATATGGGATCCAAGGAGGACAACACCAAGACATATAATAATTAAAATGGCAAAGATCAAAGACAAGGACAGAGTATTAAAAGCAGCCAGAGAGAGAAAAAAGGTCACTTACAAAGGAAAATCCATCAGGCTATCATCAGACTTCTCAACATAAACCTTACAGGAAAGAAAGGAATGGCACAGTATATTTAATGCAATGAAACACGGAGGCCTTGAAACAAGAATACTGTATCCAGCACGATTATCATTTAAATATGAAGGAGGGATTAAACAATTCCCAGACAAGCAAAAGTTGAGGGAATTTGCCTCCCACAAAACACCTCTAAGGATATTTTAAAGGGATTGCTCTAGATGAAAGCACCCTAAGGCTAAATAGATGTCACCAGAGAAAATAAAATCACACCAAAGAAAGCAGACTAACCAAATACTAACTAAAGGCAAAAAATAAAATCAACTATTCACAAAAGCAGTCAAAGGAAACACAAAAGAGCACAGAATAAAACACCTAACATATAAAGAATGGAGGAGGAGGAGGAATAAGAAGGGAGAGAAATAAAGAATCGTCACACTGTGTTTACACTAGGTTAATAAGCAAGTTAAATTAGATGGTTAGATAGTAAAGAAGGTACCCTTGAACCTGTGGTAACCACGAATCTAAGGCCTGCAATGGCATTAAGTACATATCTCTCAATAATCACCCTAAATGTAAATGCTCTGAATGCACCAATCAAAAGACACAGAGTAATAGAATGGATAAAAAAGCAAGACCCATCTATGTGCTGCTTACAAGAGACTCACCACAAAACCAAAGACATACAAACACTAAAAGTGAAGAGATGGAAAAAGATATTTCATGCAAACAATAGGGAGAAAAAAGCAATTGTTGCAGTACTTGTATCATACAAAATAGACTACAAAACAAAGAAAGTAACAAGAGATAAAGAAGGACATTACATAATGATAAAGGGCTCAATCCAACAAGAGGATATAACCATTATAAATGTATATGCACCCAATACAGTAGCACCAACATATGTGAAACAAATACTAACAGAATTAAAGGAGGAAATAGAATGCAGTGCATTCATTCTAGGAGACTTCAATACACCACTCACTCCAAAGGACAGATCCACCAGACAGAAAATAGGTAAGGACACAGAGAACTGAACAACACACTAGAACAGATGGACCTAACAGACATCTACAGAACTCTACACCCAAAAGCAGCAAAATACACATTCTTCTCAAGTGCACATGGAACATTTCCCAGAATAGACCACATAATAGGCCACAAAAAGAGCCTCAGTAATTTCAAAAATATTGTAATTCTACCAAGCAACTTCTCAGACCACAAAGGTATAAAACTAGAAATAAATTGTACAAAGAAAACAAAAAGACTCACAAACATGTGGGGGCATAACAACATGCTCATAAATAATCAATAGATCAATGACCAAATTAAAATAGAGATCAAGCAATACATGGAGACAAATGACAACAACAACACAAAGCCCCAACCTCTGTGGGACGCAGCAAAAGCAGTCTTAAGAGGAAAGTATATAGCAATCCAGGCCTATTTAAAGAAGGAAGAACAATCCCAAATGAATATTCTACAGTTACAATTATTGAAACTGGAAAAAAAGAACAAAGGATGCCCAAAGTCAACAGAAGGAGGGACATAATAAAGACCAGAGAAGAAATAAATAAAACTGAGAAGAATAAAACAATAGAAAAAATCAATGAAACCAAGAGCTGATTCTTTGAGAAAATAAACAAAATAGATAAGCCCCTAGCCAGACTTATTAAGAGAAAAAGGGAATCTGCAAACATAAACTGAATCAAAAATGAGAAAGGAAAAATCATGACGGACCCCACAGAAATACAAAGAATTATTAGAGAATACTATGAAAATCTATATGCTAACAAGCTGGAAAACCTAGAAGAAATGGACAACTTCCTAGAAAAAATACAACCTTCCAAGACTGACCAAGGAAGAAACAGAAAATCTAAACAGACCAATAACCAGCAACGAAATTGAATTGGTAATCAGAAAACTACCCAAGAACAAAAGCTCTGGTCCAGATGGATTCATCGCTGAATTTTATCAGACACATAGAGAAGACATAATACCCATTCTCCTGTAAGTTTTCCAAAAATAGAGGAGGGAAGAATACTTCTAAAGTCATTCTACGAAGCAAGCATTACTCTAATACCAAAACCAGGCAAAGACCCCACAGAAAAAGAAAATTACAGACCAATATCCCTGATGAACATAGATGCAAAAATACTCAACAAAATATTAGCAAATCCAATTTAAAAATACATCAAGAGGATCATACATCATGACCAAGTGGGATTCATCCCAGGGATGCAAAGATGGTACAACATTCAAAAATCCTTCAGCATCATCTACCACATCAACAAAAAGAAGGACAAAAACCACATGATCATCTCCATAGATGCTGAAAAAGCATTCGACAAAATTCAACATCCATTCATGATAAAAACTCTCAGCAAAATGGGAATAGAGGGTAAGTACCTCAACATAATAAAGGCCATGTATGACAAACCCACAGCCAACATCATACTTAATAGTGAGAAGCTGAAAGCTTTTCCTCTAAGATAAAAGAACAAGACAGGGATGCCCACTGTTATTCAACATAGTACTGGAGGTCCTAGCCATGGCAATCAAACAAAAAAAAGAAAGTCAAGGTATCCAGATTGGTAAAGAAGAATTCAAACTGTTACTATTTGCAGATGACATGATATTGTACATAAAACCCTAAAGCCTCCACTCCAAAATTAGTAGAACTAATATCTGAATTCAGCAAAGTTGCAGGATACAAAATTAATACACAGAAATCTGTTGCTTTCCTATACACTAATGATGAACTAGCACAAAGAGAAATCAGGAAAACAATTCCATTCACAATTGCTTCAAAGAGAATAAAATACCTAGTAATAAACCTAACCAAGAAAGTGAAAGACCTATAGACTGAAAACTACAAGACACTTTTAAGAGAAATTAAAGAGGACACTAACAAATGGAAACTCATCTCATGGTCTTGACTAGGAAGAATTAATATTGTCAAAATGGCCATTCTGCCTAAAGCAATCTACACATTCAATGCAATCCCTATGAAAATACCAACAGCATTCTTCAAAGAACTGGAACAAATAGTTTTAAAATTCAAATGGAAACACAAAAGACCCTAAATAGCCAAAGCAATCCCGAGAAGGAAAAATAAAGCAGTGGGGATCTTGCTTTCCAACTTCAAACGCTACTGCAAAGACAGTCATCAAGACAATTTAGTACTGGCACAAGAACAGAGCCACACAGACCAGTGGAACAGAAGAGAGAGTCCAGACATTAACCCAGACATATATGGTCAATTAATATACGATAAAGGAGCCATGGACATACAATGGGGAAATGACAACCTCTTCAAAAACTGGTGTTGGCAAAACTGGACAGCTACATGTAAGAGTATGAAACTGGATCATTGTGTAACTCCATACACAAAAGTAAATTCAAAATGGATCAAAGACCTGAATGTAAGTCATGAAACCATAAAACTCTTAGAAAAAAACATAGGCAAAAATCTCTTGGACATAAACATGAGCAACTTCTTCATGAACATATCTCCCCGGGCAAGGGAAACAAAGGCAGAAATGAACAAGTGAGACTATATCAAGCTAAAAAGCTTCTGTACAGCAAAGGACACCAATAGAACAAAAAGGCATCCTAGAGTATTGGAGAGTATATTCATAAATGACAGATCTGATAAAGGGTTGACATCCAAAATATATAAAGAGTTCATGTACCTCAAAAAACAAAAATCAAATAACCCAATTAAAAAATGAGCACAGGATCTGAACAGACAGTTCTCCAAGGAAGAAATTCAGATGGCCAACAGACACATGAAAGGATGCTCCATATCTCTAGTCATCAGAGAAATGCAAATTAAAAACCACAATGAGATATCACCTCACACCAGTAAGGATCGCCACCATCCAAAAGACAAACAATAACAAATGTTGGTGAGATTGTGGAGAAAAGGGAACCCTCCTACACTGCTGGTGGGAATCTAAATTAGTTCAGCCATTGTGGAAAGCAGTATGGACGTTCCTCAAAAAACTCAAAATAGAAATACCATTTGTCCCAGGAATTCCACTCCTAGGAATTTACCCTAAGAATATAGCAGCCCAGTTTGAAAAAGACATATGCACCCCTATGTTTATCGCAGCACTATTTACAATAGTCAAGAAATGGAAGCAACCTAAGTGTCCATTAGTAGATGAATGGATAAGGAAGTTGTGGTAAATATACACAATGGAATATTATTCAGCCATAAGAAGAAAACATTCCTACCATTTGCAACAGCATGGATGGAGCTAGAGGGTATTATGCTCCGTGAAATAAGCCAGGCAGAAAAAGACAAGTATCAAATGATTTCACTCACCTGTGGTGTATAAATACAAAGAAAAAAACTGAAGAAACGAAACAGCAGCAGACTCACAGAACCCAAGAATGGACTAACAGTTACCAAAGGGAAAGGGACTGGGGAGGATGGGTGGGAAGGGAGGGATACAGGGGGAAAAGGGGCATTACAATTTGCAGACAAAAATGTAGGGGGTGGGGGGCATGAGGAGGGCTGTACAACACAGAGAAGACAAGTAGTGATTTCACAGCATCTTACTACACTGACGGACAGTGACTTGGTGGGGGGGACTTGGTGATGGGGGGAGTCTAGTAAACATAATGTTCCTCATGTAATTGTAGATTAATGACACCAAAAAAAAAAATAGGGCAGACAAAAAACAAACAAAAAAATTACACAGCTAGTTCATAAAGAAATTTGCATTTAAATCCAGACATTTCTGATTCCAAAGGCCCTGGCTCTTTTCATTATGCCATGCTGCCACTACTTGTTACAGTTTCTTATTAGCTGAATTGATCATTTTATATGAAGTTCCTATTAGACCCCTCATGGAATTTCCTTTCCCAAGTCACTGTCTTCAGTGTTGCTTCACAATAGCCCTGGAAAATAAAGATTATAAATCCAGAATTCCACTCTCTTTCCCAATTGTGAATTATTTTGTATACAGAGAGAACAGTGGGTTTACAAATGTGATAAAATGTGTTTAAATGTGATAAATTGCATAATATTAACAAACGTCTAGAAACGATCTAAGAAATATAAGAAGGAATTTTCTAAGCCAATTCTCCCAAAGATGTTATTTAAAGGGAACATCAAACAATAGAGCTAGGTACTCACTGTTCAGAGATATAAAAACTAGTGGTTTTTAAACATTTTCTTAGCAGTATAGTCTTTTAATTATTATTATTTTTAGATGACAGTCAAGAATGAAGAAATTGGATGTAGGGATGAGGGTGGGATGTGGAGAACATGAGTACAAAGTCCCAAAGAAGCAAATGTGGCACTGATGCTAGAAAGGGAAGGGGGTGACTTAAAAAAATGTCTACCTACTTCCCAATATTTGCTAGAACTCCAGAAAACCAGTGTCAGTTTCCTAGGGTCTTCATCCACAAGCCATCAGTTGCTAAGCCCCGTGCTCAACTAACATTATTTGTTTAAGGTTCTTTATTTTTTAGATTAGGTAAGATAACTAGATGCAAAGAGATTAAAATAACCCTGTTAATGTGGGCCAATTAGGCATTACACTATACAGCAATGTCAAAATGATTAAACGCTACTGTGCCGAACAAGTTTGAAGAGATGGTATTAAATCTGTTCCCCTGTATTTACTTAGTTAGCTACTACTATTCTTTACTCAGTTAACTGAATTTTCCTTGGCAGGCTCTGTATATAATATGTGGCATCTTCTGTGAACAAAACTACAATAAGTGCAGAACTAGAGAAGGGAACACTCTAGCTGCTCCTGAAAGTCAGACCCTCCTTTCCTCTTCTCACAGGTTTGGTCAACAAAGCAGCATTAAAAAGCAGAAGAGAAAATAGAAAACAGCATTAGTTTGAGGGAGTTTGGAAGAATAGTATATCACTTAAGGACATTTTAGTCAACTCTTTAAACTTCCCTTCTTGTGAGTGATAAATAGCTTTATTCAGAAATCAGGAAGTCTAGTCACACAGCTACAGGTAAAGATGGCTATGCACAGTGTCCAAAATTCTGCAAGAGAGCAAGACTATTCTTGTTAGTTAAGCAGGTGAGGTGCTTGCAGCAGGATGGTGAAGTTGATGATGATAATGATGAGGGTTCTTTCTTCATCTGATTTCTTAGAACACTTTTTAAGTGTATCTTATAATATAAAGCAATCTTTTCCATTTTGCTTTGTTTTTCCTATCCAAGCAACTATTTCCCTGTCTCTCACTTTCATAACTTTTTTTCTGTTGGAAACTGGTCCTTGAGCCATTTATAACACAAAAAAAACACATCAGGGTTGGGAAATATTGTCTAATTATCACCTCACTGATGGTGGCTGGAAATATGTAGTGTTTGCCTGTGGTTTGATATTTGCTGATAGAACTATTCAGCCAGGAAAATGTTATGGTGAGTTATACAACTAGAATTCTCCCCCAAATGAGTTATTCATAATTACAGTGCACTTGCCAGACAGGATTGGAAGCCACTTATAATGTCATAGGTGAAGACTGGCTTTTTGAAGTATATCTTTACAAAACATCTCATTTTGTAAAGGACAAAATTTGAGACTGAATTCAACCCTGTCCATTTAAACAGTAATGGGTTTATACCAGAATCACTATTTCTAATTAATACAACTTTGCCTCACTTTCTGCTTTATACACATTTATGACAAAATACAAGTATCCTCTCCCAGTTAGCCTCCATTATCTGAGACTATCATTTAATCCCTTTTATCTCTATAAAATTCAGTTGCTTTAGCCTGGAACAGCATCTCTTCGCATGTCCTAATATCTCCCCCTTTTTTGGTAACATCATGTCCAATGGGGTATTCAGCTCTGGAACTGGAAATGGAGTAATAAGCTCTCATTAAAAAAAGTAAGAAAGAAAAAGATGAAGGAAAAGAACAGTGCTTTAGACATTGATCATATAGGTTCGTGCAATACTCACCATTGTGCAATAGTTAGAAAGCAAAATTACCCAAAGCAAACATAACATATGTTCATGAACACTGAGCATATGGTCAAGGCGGAATGTGTGATCTAGGTAAAGTGACTGCACTGTCAGCTTTTCACAGCAGCTTATTTCCCCATTTCAATTCAGATCAACATATTTTATTGTACATTTACTCTATGTGAGGCACTGTGAAAGCTTTTCTGAAAAGAATGGGGGATGTTTCCTCCCAAGAGAAGATGCAAACAGCTGCAGATGAGGGAATAGGTGAGAGCAGAATTTAAGCAGTCAGGGGCCTCTCTGGCAATCCCAGAATCAGAGCACATTAAACCTGGGAGAAATGTAGAGATCCCTTGATTCACTTCATTCACTCATTCATTCATTCACTCATATTTCAACAAATATATATTAAATACAATTTACATGTCAGGATTCATATGAGGCAAAGAGTGGCATGGAAGCAAACGCTTGAACGACAACAGTCAGTCCCTGCTTCACAGATAAACTAAAGGTTTAATTTATCCTCAGTCACACCTTAGTCCTCTTCTGCTGTTAGGTGCACAAAGCATGAGCATTTTTTCTTCAAAGTGGGTAGTTTTGGGACTTGAGATATTACTGGAGTAGAATACCAGGGAGAGATTAGTTCATTTCTGGGTTTGCTGGGAAGAATCGATATGAAAAGAATTCTATTGCATTCCAAATACCCCAAGATCTTACAGTCAGATATGTGAACCCATCTCCTTAATCCCATTGAAAATTTCCTGGATTGCATATTTTGAACTACTGGATTGCCATGCAGCATCGTTTCCCAATGCACCCAGATTCATTACTAACAGAACTAGAGGTACTGCTGTGTTCTCACTATTTTTCTTGCCTCTAAATTTATGAATTTTGTTCAGTGTTTTATCTTTATGATTTTACCTAGTCATGAAATATTTGCATTATTTGAAACTTATAGTATTTTATGAAGCATGATAAGTCTTCTAACAAACCTAAGGAAATATCCCATATACATATGGGAAATAATATGAAAAGTTAAATACTAGATTTTATATATCAAGAAATATTGGTATTAATCTCTTGAGAATTCAGTTGAATGTTACAATGAACAGCTATTCAATTATTAATAAAATGTCAACAGTCAGTAAGATATCAATTATCAAGTAATGGATTAAATACTTCTGAATTATCTTCTGTGGTATTTTTCTGAAAATATATTAAGAATTGTTTACTCTTAATATTTAAGTAATGGACTTGTTAAAAAAATCAGTCTCTTGAAAACTAGTTACTAGTACCTGCTATATAGTTAACATAGTTACTGTGATGAAATCAATCTATTTAGTTCTAGTTATTTTTTTCTAAGTAATTATATTTATTGGTACTTAAACATTCTTCACAGTTTTATGTTAGAGATTTAACTAAATTACTAAGATCTATCCATCTATCAACATAATTTATGTAAGATACATAAAATATAGGATATTTGTATTATATATATGTGTGTGTGTGTGTGTGTGTGTGTGTGTGTGTGTGTGTACACACACACACACATATACAAAGTAAAAACAAAACAGAGGCAAATAACAAACATTACTAATTTTATTTGTTACCTTTCTCTTCCCAAAGTGGGAACAATTACATATACTGGTGGTAGAAATAATACTTCAAGATAAATATGGCACAGACATTTAATATTTACATAGTGATCAGATTAAACCCATATATGGTGTGTATGTATACCTTTAAGCTTTCTCTGCATAGGATGGATGATAAAATTCACATTTCTTTATACTGTAAAGGAGGAATTTTATTGAAAAATTGTGTGAACATGTTTGGATCCCAGTCCCAGCTTTATACCACTAGCTGTGTGAACTTTAGCAAACTGCTTGATCTAGTCTCTTCTTCAATGCTATAATACAGCCAAGCAAAGCCAGTAACATTTCTATATAAAAAGTGGTTAAAAAAATTCTATGTTTGATTGGTCTTTAAAGTCTGTATCTAACCATTCTAGAATTTTATTTGACTTGTAGAGAAATGAGCAGGAAGTCTGGTTTTCTTATGCCGTACAACCGAATTCCAGATGGTTCCATTTGTTACTTTCTCTCCTTCTTCCTGAACTTAAACAATAGGGACTTGGAGATTATATAATCATTCATTTTCTCTTCAGTCTCTTAAATAATCCTATGGTGATTTATAATCCTTATTTTAATAATATGGCACTCACTTCAAAATAGTTTTTCATACCATTTTAAGCACTGTTTATCACCCTCAGTGTCAATGATTTCTTAATAGTAGCCCACTTCCTCTTAGGAACAGTAATCTTCGATTTTCAGGTCTTAGATGTGAGCTGGGAAATGTATGCAGACAGCAGACACACACAGTGGAATGGTTACTCTTTGTTTTATTTTATCAAATAAGTGAGGAATTCTCTGGCAGAGTACAGACTTCTAGGGCTCACCCATATCGATTTCCTTCTTCCTCCTACACTCCCAGGAAAACATTTCTCAGCTCCTTTGATTTTAGGCAGAGACATCTGATTAGCAAAATACAAACACTACTTCTGGATGAAGCCTTCAAGAGCCAGTGTACCATTTCCATTGTCCCTTTTCCCCTAAGATAATGGCCTTTGAAGCCATGTGTTAAGACGACAATGTCATAAGAAGGAGTCACCAGATGAGTACACTTTCTAACAGTCATCAGAAATAAACTATGTCATCAAGAAATAAACTATGTCTCTGAATTCGGGGTTTATTTGTTATAGTACCTAGTTAGTTATATATCCTGGCTAACACATTTGTGACCATCTGTAGGAAATAGTGTGGTAGCATAAGGAAAGAAGCCAGCCCTAATACACAGCTGAAAACTATAAAGGTGAATTCTTTGCTGGTTCAAAATGTGATTCATAACTACAACTTTGGTACAAGAGATGTACAGGAGTTAAATAAGTCGATAAAATGAATGCCATTCATTCCCAGTGATGACAGGAATAAGGATGGTCAGAATGTCAGAATGTCCAGAACAGGAAAAGATGTATGTTCTTTCAAACCCAGTGTGCCTAAAGTGCCTTTAATTTGAGAGAGATGGAACAGAAATTTACTTGGACTTCTTCTTTTTATAATTCCTTCTATTCTTGGAACTGACAGAGGCCAAGGTCCATATATGATGATCACCATAATGACTGCCTTTGGGAAGATGCAAGATGAAAGTTTTGCATGTGTGGAAAGGGTAGCTCTTAGGTCATCAGCTTTGATCATACAGAATGCCGCATTCATATTAGCATTTGCATTCCAAGGAGAGAGAGAGAAAGAAAAAAATGATCTAGCTTGAAAGGCATAGAAAATTAAGTTTAAGTGGCAGGTAAAGTTAATGTCATTCACAGATATTTGCAAATTTAAAAAATTGAAGTGAGGCACCATATTAATATTTTGAAGATAACTGAGATGTACCATATCTCCTTATAATCACTAGAAAGGGGATAGATAGGATTTGCCTTCCCTCTGGTAGTGAAAGAATTCTAGGAAGTAGGCTAATACCTCTCCACTGTGTAATCACCATATTATGTTTATGTGGAAGAGGAAAACAAAAACAACATGTTTTAAATAAGGAACACCTATAATGGCACCATAAAATGTTTCTTTTCTTCTGAAACAAAAGGGACAGTGGAAGTCTTCAAAACCAGTTACTAGATTTTAATTGACCTGTTGGAGTATCCTTAACTGTGTTTGTGTGCTTGCGCTATGGAGACCATGGAGAAATTAGTGCAGAAAGATTAGAAGCCTAAGGACCAGCTTTATTCTTTAGTTATTTGTTCCAATAAAGAAGCCAAAATCAATTTGAATGTGGAAATGTGATTGACTTTTGTACCTTGATCTTGTATCTTGCAACCTTGCTCAACTCACTAGCTTTTTTTGTAATTTCTTTAGTGATTTTCTACTCAGACTATTATGTTTGAAAACAGAGTTTTGTTTCTTTTTTTTCCAACCTGCCTGCCAGAGGTTTTGTTTTCTTGTCTCATTGGACTGGCTAGGGCCTCCAGTAATATATTGAATTTTAGCAGGGAGAACATACATACTTGCATTGTTCCTGACCTTACATGAAAAGTTTTCAATCTTTCACCATTAAGAATAATGTTAGCTGTCAGATTTTTGAAATGTCTTTTATCATGCTGAGGAATTTTGGTTTAATTCTAGTTTTCTGAGAGTATTTTTTGTCATGAATACATGTCTTTTCTACATCTAGTTAGATAATAATATAGTTTTCTCCTTTAGTCTCTTGATATGGTCAATGATATTGATTGATTCTGAATATTGAAACAAACTTATATTTTCAATATAAACATCAGTTGGTTATGATGTTTCATCGCTTAAATATATTGTGCATTCAATTTGCTAATATTTTGTTAATAATATTTATTACATCTTTGTTTATGAGGTACAATAGCAAGTACTGCTGAAGACTGAAAGCAAATGGAACACATATTTCTAGTAGGAATGCAAATTAATACCATTAATTTTGGAAAACAGCTTGGCAATATCTTATAAATTTATACATTTGCTTATATAACACAGAAATCCTACTCCCTGAAATATAACAAAGAGAAAGGCAAAATTCTGTTAAAACAAAATCTGTACATTGAATTCTGTAGTAGCTTTCAATTGGTGATTGGATAAATAAACTATGATATGTCCTTAGAGTGGAATACATAAGAAGAATGAACTACTGATCTACAGAGGAACACAGATCAATCTCAAACACATTATGGTATGTGAAAGAAGTGAGACATAAAAAGCTATGTACTATGTGATTGTACTTAAATGTCATACTGGAAAGGTAAAATAATAAGCACAAAAGATAGATCAGTCCCAGGTACTGAGAATAAGGAAAAAGATTTTTCTACAAATGGGTAAAATGGAACTCACTGAGGGCTGACGAAAATGTTCTGTCTTGAATGAGTTTGTTACATAACGGTGTGCATTTGCCAAAACTCAGAATTGTCCAGCAAAAATTATGAATTAAAAAAAATTTTTTTTAAGGTTACAAACTTTAATTACTTTTATGCTTGGAATTTGAAAAAGAAGTTCAAATAGAAAATCCTCAGTTTAAAAATAGGAATGACAACCATGTAAGTTGCAGAAGGCATATTTTATGTTAAGTCAGTTTGTTTCTATAATGGATTGCAAAGAGAAAGACAACTTGGTTCTTGTCCTGTATATTGACCACCCACCTCATTATTTATAATTGCCTGTGCTTTTTTTTTTAAATTTATTTTGGTATCATTAATCTATAATTACATGAAGGACATTATGTTTACTAGGTTCCCCCCTTCACCAAGTCCCCCTCACATACCCGTTCACAGTCACTGTCCATCAACATAGTAAGATGCTGTAAAATCACTACTTGTCTTCTCTGTGTTGCACAGCCCTCCCCATGCCCCCCCAACACTACGCATGTTAATCGTAATGCCCCCTTTCTTTTTTCCCACCCTTATCCCTCCCTTCCCACACGTCCTCCCCAGTCCCTTTCCCTTTGGTAA
This sequence comes from Manis pentadactyla, assembly GCF_030020395.1. Taxonomy (NCBI): domain Eukaryota; kingdom Metazoa; phylum Chordata; class Mammalia; order Pholidota; family Manidae; genus Manis; species Manis pentadactyla. The sequence goes on along the minus strand of NC_080026.1, from coordinate 28,535,463 downwards.
CTGTTAGTCCATTCTTGGGTTCTGTGCTTCTGCTGCTGTTTTGTTCCTTAGGTTTCTTTTGTTCTTATACTCCACATATGAGTGAAATCATTTGGTACTTGTCTTTCTCTACCTGGCTTATTTCACTGAGCATAATACCTTCTAGCTCCATCCACATTGTTGCAAATGGTAGGATTTGTTTTTTTCTTATACCTGAGTAATATTCCATTGTGTATATGTACCACATCTTCCTTATCCATTCATCTACTGATGGACATTTAGGTTGCTTCCATATCTTGGCTATTGTAAATAGTGCAGCGATAAACATAGGGGTGCATCTGTCTTTTTCAAACTGGAGTGCTGCATTCTTAGGGTAAATTCCTAGAAGTGGAATTCCTGGGTCAAATGGTATCTCTATTTTGAGCATTTTGAGGAAGCCCCATACTGCTTTCCACAATGATTGAACTAATTTACATTCCCACCAGCAGTGCAGGAGGGTTCCCCTTTCTCCACAACCTCACCAACATTTATTATTGTTTGTCTTTTGGATGGTAGCCATCCTTACTGGAGTGAGATGATATCTCATTGTGGTTTTAATTTGCATTTGTCTGATGACAAGAGATGTGGAGCATCTTTTCATGTGTCTGTTGGCCATCTGAATTTCTTCTTTAGAGAACTGTCTATTCAACTCCTCTGCCCATTTTTAATTGGTTTATTTGCTTTTTGTTTGTTGAGGTGTGTGACCTCTTTATATATTTTGGATGTCAACCCTTTATCGGATCTGTCATTTATGAATATATTCTCCCATACTGTAGGATACCTTTTTGTTCTATTGATGGTGTCCTTTGCTGTACAGAAGCTTTTCAGCCTGATATAGTCCCATTTGTTCATTTTTGCTTTTTTTTCCCTTGCCTGGCGAGATATGTTCAAGAAGAGGTCACTCATGTTTATGTCTAAGAGATTTTTGCCTATGTTTTTTTCTAAGAGTTTTATGGTTTCATGACTTACATTCAAGACTTTGATCCATTTTGAATTTACTTTTGTGTATGGGGTTAGACAGTGATCCAGTTTCATTCTCTTACATGTAGATGTCCAGTTTTGCCAGCACCATCTGTTGAGGAGACTGTCATTTCCCCATTGTATGTCCATGGCCCCTTTATCAAATACTAGTTGACCATATATGTTTAGGTTAATGTTTGGAGTCTCTATTCTGTTCCATTGGTCTGTGGCTCTGTTCTTGTGCCAGTACCAAATTGTCTTGATTACTGTAGCTTTGTAGTAGAGCTTGAAGTTGGGGAGTGAGATCCCCCCTACTTTATTCTTCCTTCTCAGGATTGCTTTAGCTATTCAGGGTCTTTGGTGTTTCCATATGATTTTTTGAACTATTTGTTCCAGTTTATTGAAGAATGCTGTTGGTAGTTTGATAGGGATTGCATCGAATCTGTATATTGCTTTGGGCAGGATGGCCATTTTGACAATATTAATTCTTCCTAGCCAGGAGCATGGGATGAGTTTCCATTTGTTAGTGACCTCTTTAATTTCTCTTAAGAGTGTCTTATAGTTTTCAGGGTATAGGTATTTCACTTCCTTGGTTAGGTTTATTCCAAGGTATTTTATAATTTTTGATGCTATTGTGAATGGAATTGTCTTCCTGATTTCTCTATTAGTTCATTGTTAGTGTATAGGAAAGCCACAGATTTCCATGTGTTTATTTTGTATCCTGCAACTTTGGTGAATTCTGATATTAGCTTTAGTAGTTTCAGAGTGGAGTCTTTAGGATTTTTTATGTACAATATCATGTCATCTGCAAATAGTGACACTTTAACTTCTTCTTTACCAATCTGGATTCCTTGTATTTCTTTGTTTTGTCTGATTGCCATGGCTAGGACCTCCAGTAGTATGTTGAATAACAGTGGGGAAAGTGGGCATCCCTGTCTTGTCCCCGATGGCAGAGGAAAAGCTTTCAGCTTCTCGCTGTTCAGTATGATGTTGGCTGTACTTTTATCATATATGGCCTTTATTATGTTGAGGTACTTGCCCTCTATACCCATTTTCTTGAGAGTTTTTATCATGAATGGATGTTGAATTTTGTCGAATGCTTTTTCAGCATCTATGGAGTTGATCATGTGGTTTTTGTCTTTTTGTTGATGTGGTGGATGATGTTGATGGATTTTTGAATGTTGTACCATCCTTGCATCCCTGGGATGAATCCCACTTGGTCATGGTGTACGATCCTTTTGATGTATTTTTGAATTCGGTTTGCTAATATTTTGTTGAGTATTTTTGCATCTACGTTCATCAAGGATATTGGTCTGTAGTTTTCTTTTTTGGTGGGGTCTTTGCCTGGTTTTGGTATTAGGGTGATGTTGGCTTCATAGAATGAGTTTGGGAGTATTCCCTCCTCTTCTGTTTTTTGGAAAACCTCAAGGAGAATGGGTATTGTGTCTTTTCTGTATGTCTGATAGAATTCCGAGGTAAATCCGTCTGGCCCAGGGGTTTTGTTCCTTGGTAGTTTTTTGATTACCGCTTCAATTTCGTTGCTGGCAATTGGTCTGTTTAGATTTTCTGTTTCTTTCTAGGTCAGTCTTGGAAGGTTGTATTTTTCTAGGAAGTTGTCCATTTCTCCTAGGTTTTCCAGCTTGTTAGCATATAGGTTTTCATAGTATTCTCTAATAATTCTTTGTATTTCTGTGGGGTCCGTCATGATTTTTCCTTTCTCGTTTCTGATTCTGTTGATGTGTGTTGACTCTCTTTTCCTCTTAATAAGACTGGCTAGAGGCTTATCTATTTTGTTTATTTCCTCTAAGAACCAGCTCTTGGTTTCATTGATTTTTGCTATTGTTTTATTCTTCTCAATTTTATTTATTTCTTCTCTGATCTTTATTATGTCCCTCCTTCTGCTGACCTTAGGCCTCATTTATTCTTCTTTTTCCAATTTCGATAATTGTGACATTAGGCCATTCATTTGGGATTGTTCTTTGAATTAAAAATTATACCTCAAAAACCTTGCCTTAAAGGAAACCATTGTTGTTCTAAAAGCATTTGTTTGGTTTTTCCTAAATGGTAGGAAGTACCTGATCTCTGAGACAGAAGAAAGCTTTCCTCTTCTCTGCCAAATACTCTTCAATATAGCACATCTGTCTCTACAAGACTCATGTGAGGGGCCCACATTTAAAACTCTCCAAACAAAGATAAAACTAGTGTTTTTTTGTTGCTTGTAACAAACTCAGGATTCAAGCTATATACTATCTGAAATCATTTTACAGGTACCTTGGAATTTCTGAGCTCTAATTGTCGGCTCCCCTCACACAGATTTGGTGATTTCTAAACTGGGAAGATTTTGTGAGATACTCTGTTTCTGCTAGAGTCTCATAAAGTGGACTTTTAAAAAGCAGACATTATAGTAATATTGCTTTAGTCCTATATTCATGATCTATTAATAGTTAAATTGCGTAATTAGAAATTATATAAAACAATTAATGTAATATCTGGAATGTAGCACTCATTAAATGATGGCTCTTAATTGTACTATTATTCTTTAAAAAAACAGTATACAACTTCTGGATAAGGAATAATGAAGAAATATAGACGTTTTATGGAAATCCAGTTCAATTCAATTCCAGTTCAATTGTTACTCTCGTATTACCTAATAGCATTGTTAGTACTAAACAATTCAAGTAGTAGTAGCCTTATTATACTATCTTGGTGAGAACTTGACAAATTTCAGTTATGGAAAATAATATTTTATTATTATAAAATAATAACAACAACAAGAATGGCCCACATACCATTCATGGAGATGGGTAAGACCAGTAGCTTTGTGAATGTTTTAAAGACTGTGTTACCAATCTAGGCATGACAATGATTACAAGCCTGAGGTTTAGGTTAAAATAAATGAAGATAAAGTGATAAAAGCATGCTTAATGCACTAATAAGCAATGCACCAGCTTTATTCCATATTTCATTTTCTTTTGGTATAGAATAGAAACTCCTTTTATAGGGCTTTCTGAGTGTTTTGGCTGAATAGAGCTGCTTTTACTTTTCATTTTCAGGCAGGGGGAAGAGGAGAAGGAAGGTATGAATAGCTCATGGGATGGTATTGTTAATGTGAGCAAGGCCAAGGAAACGTGTGCCAATTTTGCAATTAGGTGGCCTAATAATTTTTGAAATAATATTCTCAAGGCTGTGCAGCCTCCTTCTGATCTGCCTCAAATAGGTACATTCTACTTGGAGGAGACTAAAAGGACTCTAAATGCCCTTCATTTTCTCCTTTTATTGATGAGTTAACCAATGTTGATATGCTACATTATAGCTTCAAGTACACTATAGTCCTTGAAGTTGAATGACTAAGATCCATTAAAAAATTCAAGTTAGAAATAAAGAAATAGTTTAAGCCTAGCAGTTTTCCACATTAACCAATGTCCTCCTACTGCTTCTTCAGATTCATTTTTCAGGTGTTAATAGCTTGGACACACAGAGTTTGAATCATTACCTCATTGTTATTGATGCATGGTTTGTCTCTGGAAATAAACCCTGCATTTATCATCATGTATGTTTTATCATGAAAAATTATCAGTGAAAGACTCAGTAGAGATTCAGTTATTTAATTCAAATAAATGTATTCTGTTAATGAAGAGAATTAAACCTACATACACATACTTTGACTTTATTTGTATTTAAGGTTTTACGAATAATTTCCCCAAAGATTTAATTATCTTAGGCATAGTTCTGATCTTAGTTATACTTTAGAGCAGTTGTATCAAGCTGTGTTCTACTGTGTCCTGGGAATTCTGGGAAGGTTTCCTAGGGGCTGTTGTGGGGTACAGTGTGGGTAGGTGGCAAGTGATCAGAGGCCCACATGTCCACCCAGTCTGAACAATAGTAATCAAGACTGAATCTAATTTATATAATGGGAACTACCACTAAAAAGTGAAAACTTTTTCTTGACTAAAAAGAAAATATTTTGGAAGCTGAATCTCCAAGCAGTACATTTTATATCCTTCCTCATTAACAGTCTTTAATAATGAAAAACTATTTTTCAAACCATGATAATGAGTTCCTTAGGAACAATTCATTCTGTATTTCATTCATTATATTTTTAAATGGTTTAAAAAATCTAAGGATACCAATTTATATACATTATAGCAAGATATTAAAGATAAGCATAGAGAAACTGATGTGACAGAAAACTTGAAACATATCAGTAATTTTTCTAAGAACCTGTTACTATAATATTACTAATAAGTGAAGTTGTTTCTTAAAAATAATATTGTAATTATTTTTGATATATTATCTTTTATCAAAAATTTCATTTTCATTGAAGTGATTTTGAAGAGTTTTAGTTAACAAGTATACTAAATCACAAGCAATCAAATGTGTTAAATGAAAAACTTCTAAAGAAAATACAGGCATACCTTGGAGATACTGAAGGTTCAGTTCCAGATCACAGCAATTAAGCAAATATTGCAGTAAAGTGAATCAAATGAATGTTGTGCTTTTCTAGTCATATAAAAGTTATGTTTAAGTAAGTGTGCAATAGCATTATGCTTAAAAAAAAGCAATATATAAATGTCTTAGTTTAAAAAGTGCTGTATTAAAATTGTTAACCATCATCTGCACTCTCAGCAAGTTGTGATCTTTTTGCTGGTGGAGGGTCTTCTTTGATGCTGATAGGAGCTGACTGATCAGGATCCATGGTTGCTGAAAGTTGCAGAGGCTGTGCAATTAAAACAATGGGGTCTGCCACATCCATTCAGTCTTCCTTTCATGAAGACTGCAGCGTGCAGTGCTCTTTGAGAACATTCTACCCACAGAACTTTTTACAAACCTGGAGTCAGTCCTCTTGCATGCTGCTTTATTATAAGTTTATATAATATTCTAAATTCTTTGTTGTCATTTTGACAATCTTCATAGCATCTTCCCCAGGAGGAGATCCTCTCTCAAGAAACCACTTTCTTTGGTTATTCATAAAAAGCAGCTCCTCATCTGTTCAAGTTTGACCATGAGATCACAGCAATTCGGTCACAACTTGGGGCACATTTCTAATTCTCGTCCTCTTGCTATTCGTACCACACCTGCAGCTACTTCCTCCACTGAAGATCTGACCCCTTCAAAGTCATCCACAAGGCTTGGAATCAACATCTTCCAAACTCCTATGAATGCTGAAATTTTGACCTCTTCCCATGAACCATGAATGCTTTTTTTAATGGCATCTAGAATGGTGAATCCTTTACAGAAAGTTTTCAGTTTACTTTGCCCAGATCCATCAGAGGAATCATTATCTATGGCAGCTATGGCTTTATAAAGTATATTTCTTAAATAATAAGACATGACTCCTTGATCTATGGGTTACAGAATGGATGATGTTAGCAGGCATGAAAACAACATTAATTTTAATGCAAATCTCTATCAAAGCTCTGCATTGACAAAGAGCAGTAATATTTAGAAAGGAATCTTTCTTCCCAAGAGCAGATCTCAACAGTGGGCTTAAAATATTCAGTAATCCATGCTGTAAATAGATACACTGTCATTCAGGCTTCATCTGCAGATCCCAGGCAGAGTAGATTTAGCATAATTCTTAAGGGCCCTAGGATTTTCAGAATGGCAAATGAGTCTTGACTTCAACTTAAAGTCAACAGTTTCTTAGCCCCTAACGAGAAAGTCAGCCTGTTCTTTGAAGCTTTGAAGCCAGACATTGACTTCTTGTTAGCTACAAAAGTTCTATATGGAATTTTCTTCCAATATGAGGCTGTTTCATCTACACTGAAAATCTGTTGTTTAGTGTAGCAACCTTTATTTATTATCTTGGCTGGAATTTTCTGGATAATTCCCTGAAGCTTCTATATTAGCACTGACTGTTTAACCTTGCACTTTCATGTTATAGAGATGGCGTCTTTCCTTAAACCCCTAAATCCACCTCTGCTAACTTCCAACTTTTCTTCTGCAGCTTCCTCACCTCTCTCAGCCTTCATAGAATTGAAGAGAGTTAGGACTTTGCTCTAGATTAGGCTTTGGCTGAAAGGAATATGTGTCTGGTTTGATCTTCTATCCAGACCACTAAAACTTTCTCAGTATCAGCAATAAAGCAATTTATCTTCTCATTTGTGTGCTCACTGGAGTAAAACTTTGTTTCCTTCAAGAGCGTTTTCTTTGTCTTCACAATTTGGCCCTCTGGAGTAAAAGTTCTAGCCTTCTACCTATTTTGGCTTTGGATGTACCTTCCCTCCAAATGTCATCATTTCCAGCTTTTGATTTAAAGTGAGGGACATGTGAGTCTCCCTTTCCCTTAAGGCCACTGTAGGGTTATAATTGGCCTAAGTTCAATGCTGTGTCTCAAGGAATAGCGGGGGTCCAAGGAGATGAAGAGAAGTGGGGGAATGGCCTGACTATTGAGACCTCAGAATCTTTTTAGTGGTTATTGAAATAAAGATTTATGAATCCACATTTCTATTGCCCTAAAAAGAAAGTGCAGATGGTCAGTTGATAAAAAGGGAGAACCACTTGTGTGCCCTGCATTTATCTTCATATAGGTTTTATTATGAAGAATTACCAGTGAAAGACTCTAGTGGAGAGTCAGTTATTTAATCTAAATGGACCATTGGTTGTGTAGTGTCATTTGAGTGTGACTGCAGATAAACCTGCTGTGCTGTGGCTCTCCTATGGCTAATATTAGAAGATTAAGTTAGCTCCCTTTCCTAATCACTAATGTGTTTCCTAAAGCAGCTGTCAGGATTATGCTCTAAAAGATTAAATTAATAGTATTTATTCCTAGTTATTACAAAACTGTATATTTCACTTCAATTTCTATGGCCCTTATCCTGTGACATACAAATTGGGACTATGGTGGGTCTCCCATCACAGGGAAGAAATGCCGTAGTGACTTTCCACTTAGTCAAATTTAGACCTGGTTATGATACTATATCAAAGGAGAGGGGAAAGAAAGAATTCAAGAGAAATGTATCATTAATTATTCCAAAGTTCAAGAAAAAACTCTGAAAAAACATTTTTATGATATTCCCCTATGATAACAATCCATTGATAGTTATGAAAAATGTTCCAACGAGCTTCAAAAAGATAGGTTACTTGTCTTTCATTTTAGATGCGTATCAGCTGCCTTGTTAAAAAGGCTAAATTCCATTTGGGTTGCCTCCCCTGCTGGTTACAGTGAGTCATCATTTTCTTTCATGGTTATACTGTGCACATTGTCAATAGCTGGTTCTTTTTTCTCTATCCACAGTCAAACATATTTTTGCTGACTAAAATAGTGCCATACTGCATGCTTTATGAAACCTTAAATACTTGTTTTAAATCACAACTTTGCTTTTTTAAAAGAGCGATATGCTCTTCTTTCTAAGAGACCATCTGCTTTCAAATGACAATGGGTTTCGTGAGCAATCCTAAGAAGACACACAGTTATTACACTTTAACACATTTTTGCTGGAATAAAGGGTAACATTCAACTGCTATTTAAATATAGTGAACACATTTTGTGTAGTACTTAAAGGCCAAACTGTCATTACTGTAAAAAGTGTTTCTATAACAAATTTCTCTGATCCTAAGTTCCAAGGTTAAGTGATAGAATCACAACAGTTTGGGAAAAATATAGTGAAAGAAGATTATAATTTAAAAATCATTCATAGTTATCAGACTTATTTTCATCCAAAATGTAATGCTGCCAATTTTCAAAATCTCTATTTTTGTTTTTTTTTTCCTTATGGAGAAGAGCAAATGAGGCTCTTTACAATACGTAATTACTATCTTTTATTGTAAGTGTATGAATCATTTATTCAAATACATATACATTTAATTTATTAGGCTTTTTGTTATTAGAGCTATTTAGAGTCATGTATTTCTTGAAACATTAAATCCTCCAATTTGCTTATAAAGGCATACTTCATTTTATTGTGCTTACTTTATTTTGTGTCACAGATACTATGTTTTTTTACAGACTGAAAGTTTGTGGCAATCCTGCATTGAGCAGGTCTATGAGCACCATTTGTCCAGCAGCACTTGTCATTTCATATCTGTCACATTTTGGTAATTCTTGCAAATTACAAATTTTTTCAATATTATTGTAATTGGTGATCCGTGATCAGTTTTATCTTTGATGTTACTACTGTAATTATTTTGACCTGTGCCCACATAAGACAGTGAACTTAATGGAAAAATGTGTCCTAGAATGCTTCAACCAGTGGCCGTTCACCCGCCTTTGTCCCTTTCTTGAGATCTTCCTATTCTGAGACACAATACCTAAGTTTGGCCAACCGATATTCACACGATGGCTTCCAAGTGTTCAAGTGAAAGGAAGAGTCAAATCAAATGCAGCAAACTTCATTGTCGCTTTACCCTAAGAAACTGCTGCTGCCACCCCAACCTTTAGCCCTCACCATCCTGACCAGTCAGCAGCAGTCAACGTGGGGGCAAGACTCCCACCAGCAGAAGGATTACAACTTGCTGAAAGCTCAGATGATGGTTTTATGAACATTTTTTAGCGGCAAAGCATTTTTTAATGAAGGTATATTGTTGTGTTTTCTTAGATATAATGCTATTGCACACTTAACAGACTACAGTATAGTGTAACCATAACTTTTATATGCACTGGGAAACCAAAAAAATTCATTTGACTCATTTTATTGTTTTATTTGCTTCGTTGTGGTGGTGTGGCACCGAGCCTACACTATCTTAGGGATATGCCTGTAATTATTTTAATATACTGCCTCAATTACAGTTATATTAGAATTCGAGCTAGTTCTTTGGAATTTAGACTTATTTCTCTTATTCTCTTTATTGATATTTTTAATCTAGTCATAGAGAGGCTTTTTATCCCTACTTATTCCATGAACTTGGAATATTATTGAAACTGAACTAGTAGTTGATTAAGTAGCATGGTTTCTTTGTTATAAGTAATAAAACTAGTTGAGGGAGATAAAAGTTAAGGCAGAAGAACATAATAAATGAGAAAATAATTTAAAACTACATTAAGAATAAGCAAGAGATGAACATTACTAGAATTAAGAGATTTAAAATGAGAGAAAAAGAAGTGGGGTGGGGAAGGTAGAGTCTAATTGACACTGTGAGAGGCATACTATCTCAAGACAAATGCTTCTCATTTTGTAAAATTAAAACTCAAATGAATCATCTGATTACAAATTTCAAATTAAATAAAACACCAGGTAAAGATCTTCTGCTGACATGTCTGGTTAAACTCTGTTCCAATTAGAATCTGTTCCAATTGGTAATCCTTGCCAAAATCAACCCTGGTCAGAAATTTGAGTGTGAATTTCTCTGAATGAAAGTACCTACTAAAAAAAAAATAACATATTACTTCTTTAAAATTGCAGATTAATTAGTTGTTAACCACTGAAGATTTACAGTATACAATGCATCGTATCTTTAGGGTATGAGAAGAATAAGATACTGAAGAGATAGTTTATATTCTCAGACAAGGTATAATAGAGTATTTTATATGCCTTTTTTGAAACTCGAAATATATTTTAATAATGCATATAACTTTTATCTTATGGTTCAATAGTACCAGAAAACTTAAGTTCTCTAACCAGTCAAAAGAATAGTACTTAAAGCAGTTCTCAAGGAATGGCATATAAAATATTGAAAGCCAGCTTTTTTTCTATAGGTAAGGAACCTTCCATATGGGAAAGTACATATAACTGTATTGGACAGTATTATTTTATCAGAACCTGGAAATATTCTCTTTAAGGCCCATCAGTATTTCTATCACAGACTTGCTCATTGGTAAAAATAGCAGAGTTGTAAAAGAATTGCTTTGAGCAAAAACCTGACAATTGGGCCTTGGGTTAAATATAATTAAGTATTTATAGATTTTCCAAGAGATTGATATGGTTACTTTTAGGTTAGTGAAAATTAAAAGAAAAGCTAATTGATCTACAAGGTTTTATAGAATGTTGGATATAAGTTAAAGACAGCCTGAAAGAATATTTGGCAGGCAAAATGGGATCTGTTGGTTTTGGCTCAGATATTTTTCCCTTGTATTATGTCTTCCTGGAAGTTAAGCAAAGAGGGATCCCCCCACTGATCATAGTCTTCCATTTCCCATTCTATCACAGAAAGAAGGAGCCACACATATGTCAAGTAAACAGATCATTTGTCTTTTACAGGAAACTATTACAGTGTCGGCACACACGTTTGCACACAAACACACCAGCTCTTGCGAGAAGATAGAAGCAATTGTCAAAGTTAGTGTGGGGATACACCTCTATTTTTATTTAGCAATTTAGTTAAAGTCATTTGATATTCTGCTTTTTACATCTTTTGTTTTTTGTTACTTTTTTGATAAATGGTGAGATGCATTCAACACAAAAGAGGTTTAGAACCATATTATGGAAAGACACATGAGCAAATTGGAAAGAACAGAAAAAAGAGGGTACATGTCAAGAGGATCTAAATTCCAGTCACAGTTCTGAGATTTATTAACCACATGCCTTCAGGCCATTTACCTCACTGTTGCTTTATGTCATGGAACTATGCAGTTGTTAAATTTTTTTCATCTGGAGATTATGTAGGTTGTACTTATCTCAGTTTGTAGCATCTACAATTGCCCAGTAAATCAACCTAATACTATTAAGAAACAGGGAATGAAAGTAAAGATAAAAAATCTATACAGAAGCAAACTTTAATAAGCTGGAAGTCTGAATCCTCATTACAAAGGATGTGGCTCATGGTGACTTACCCAGGTCCAACAAACCCTTGGGTTAAATCTTGAACAGAATTCAATCTCCTCTATTTAAGGGTACATACTAGACATCCGATCAGATCACTGTGACTCTTTGAGTTTAGAATTTACCTCTACCTGATTTATTAAATCAGTTTCATTGTTGAGTAATAACAAATTCTCCCATTCTATTAAATACTAGTCAAGCCTGGAAAGTTTAAAACAGAAACAAACTTACACATTTATATTCCTATTCATCAATGGAAGAAATATTTTTAAATGATCAGAAAAAAAAAACAGTTGAGTGGTAATATAAACCCAATTATTTGATTTCAAACAGACAGCAGTAATTCCACTTTCATATGTGCAAGAATCCACTTACACAAGGCCAACCATCTCCAAACAAAGTTGTAGTCAATTTTTTTTAACTGTGCACTTTTATTTATTTATTTTTAATTTTTTATTAAGATATTATTTATATACACTTTTACAAAGGTATCACATGAAAAAACAATGTGACTACTACATTTACGGGTATTATCAAGTCCCCAAACATACCCCAATGCAGGCACTGTCCATCAGTGTAGTAAGATGCCACAGATTCACTGTTTGCCTTCTCTGTGCGACACTGTTTTCCCCGTGACTCATCACACCATGTGTATTAAACATAATACCCCTCAATCCAAATCTCCCTCCTTCCTGACCTGCCCTCCCACACCCTCCCCCTTGGGTAACTACTGGTCCCTTCTTAGAGTCTGGGCTATTTTATTCCTTCAGTTTTGCTTTGTTGTTATACTCCACAAATGAGGGAAATCATTTGGCACTTGTCTTTCTCTGCCTGACTTATTTCACTGAGCATAATATCCTCCAGCTCCATTCATGTTGCTGCAAATGGTAGGATTTGTTTCTTTCTTATGACTGAATAGTATACCATTGTGTATATGTACCACATCTTCTTCATCCATTCATCTATTGATGGACACTTAGATTGCTTCCATACCTTGGCTGTTGTAAATAGTTCTGAAATAAACATAGGGGTGCAAATGTCTTTTTGAGTCTGAGAAGTTGTATTATATGGGTAAATTCCAAGGAGTGGGATTCCCAGGTCAATACTTCTATTTTTAGTTTTTTGAGGAACCTCCATATTGCTTTCCACAATGGTTGAACTAGCTTACATTTCCACCAGCAGTGTAGGAGGGTTTCCCTTTCTCTGCATCCTCGCCAGCATTTGTTGTTCTTAGTCTTTTCGATGCTGGCCATCCTTACTGGTGTGAGGTGATATCTCATTGTGGTTTTAATTTGCATTTCCCTGATGATTAGTGATGTGGAGCATCTTTTCATATGTCTGTTGGCCATCTGAATTTCTTCTTTGGAGAACTGTCACTTCATATCCTCTGCCCATTTTTTAATCAGGTTATTTGCATTTTGGTTGCTGAGGCATGTGAATTCTTTATATATTTTGGATGTTAACTCCTTGTCAGATATGTCATTTACAAATATATTCTCCCATACTGTAGGATGCCTTTTTGTTCTGTTGATGGTGTCATTTGCCATAAAGAAACTTTTTAGTTTTATGTAGTCCCATGTGTTCAGTTTTGCTTTTGTTTCCCTTCTCAAGGAGATGTGTACAGGAAGAAGTTGCTCATGCTTATATTCAGGAGATTTTTGCCTGTTGTCTTCTAAGAGTTTCATGGTTTCATGACTTACATTCAGGTCTTTGATACATTTCAAGTTTACTTTTGTGTATGGGTTTAAACAATAATCCAGTTTCATTCTCTTGCATGTAGCTGTCCAGTTTTGCCAACACCAGTTGTTGAAGAGGCTTTCATTTCCCCATTGTATGTCCATGGCTCCTTTATCGTATATTAATTTTTCATATATGGTTGGGTTTATATCAGGGCTATCTAGTCTGTTCCATTGGTCTATGGGTTTGTTCTTGTGCCAGTACCAAACTGTCTTGATTACTGTGGCTTTGTAGTAGAGCTTGAAGTTGGGGAGCATAATATCCACAGCTTTATTCTTCCTTCTCAGGATTTCTTGGGCTAATTGGTTTTTTTTGTGGTTCCATATGAATTTTATAACCATTTTCTCTAGTTCATTGAAGAATGCTGTTGGTATTTTGATAGAAATTGCATTCAATCTGTAGATTGCTTTAGGCATGATGGCCATTTTGACAATATTAATTCTTCCTATCTATGAGCACGGGATGTGTTTACATTTATTGGTACCTTCTTTAATTTCTCTTATGAGTGTCTTGTAGTTTTCAGAGTATAGGTCTTTCACTTCCTTGGATAGGTTTATTCCTAGGTATCTTGTTCTTTTTGATGCATCTGTGAATGTAATTGTTTCCCTGATTTCTCTTTCTGCTAGTTCATTAGTGTATAGGAATGTACCAGATTTCTGTGTATTAATTTTGTATTTTGCAACTTTGCTGAATTCAGATATTAGATCTAGTAGTTTGCAATGGAATCTTTAGGATTTTTTATGTACAATATCATGTCATCTGCAAACAAGGACAGTTTAACTTTTTCCTTGCCAATCTGGATGCCTTTTATTTCTTTGTGTTGTCTCATTGCTGTGGCTAGGACCTCCAGTACTATGTTGAATAAAAGTGGGGACAGTGGGCATCCTTGTCTTGTTCCCAATCTTAAAGGAAAAGCTTTCAGTTTCTCACTGTTAAGTATAATGTTGGCTGTGGGTTTGTAATACATGGCCTTTATTATGTTGAGGTACTTGCCCACTATACCTATTTTGTTGACAGTTTTTATCATGAATGGATGTTGAATTTTGCCAAATGCTTTTTCATTGTCTATGGAGATGATCATGAGATTTTGTCCTTCTTTTTGTTGATGTGGTGGATGATGTTGATGGATTTTTGAATGTTGTACCACCCTTGCAACCCTGAGATGAATCCCACTTGATTATGGTATATGATCCTCTTGATGTATTTTTGAATTTGGTTTGCTAATATTTCATTGAGTATTTTTGCATCTATGTTCATTAGGGATATTGGTCTGTAATTTTCCTTTTCTGTGGTGTCTTTGCCTGGTTTTGGTATTAGAGTGATGCTGGCCTCATAGAATGAGTTTGGAAGTATTTCCTCTTCTTCTACTCTTTAGAAAACTTTAAGGAGTATGGGTATTAGGTCTTCACTAAATGTCTGATAAAATTCAGTGGTGAAGCCATCTGGTCCAGGATTTTTGTTCTTAGGTAGTTTTTTGATTACCAGTTCGATTTTATTGTTGGTAAGTGATCTGTTCAGATTTTCTGTTTCTTCCTTGGTCAGCCTTGGAAGGTTATATTATTCTAGAAAGTTGTCCATTTCTTCTAGGTTATACAGTTTGTTAGCATATATTTTTCATAGTATTCTCCAATAATTCTTTGTATTTCTGTGTTGTCCGTAGTGACTTTTCCTTTCTCATTTCTGATTCTGTTTATGTGTGTGGACTCTCTTTTTTCTTGATAAGTCTGGCTAGGGGTTTATCTATTTTGTTTATTTTCTTAAAGAACCAACTCTTGCTTTCATTGATTCTTTTTCTAATGTTTTATTCTTCTCAATTTTATTTATTTCTGTTCTAATCTTTATTATGTCCTTCCTTCTACTGCCTTCAAGTCTCATTTGTTATCATTTCTCTAGTTTTGTTAATTATGAGTTTAGACTGTTCATATGGGATTGTTCTTCTTTCCTGAGGTTGGCTTGTATTGCGATATACTTTCCTCTTTTCATGGCCTTCACTGTGTCCCACAGACTTTTCAGTGTTGAATTATTGTTGTCATTTGTCTCCATATACTGCTTGATATCTGTTTTTATTTGAACATTGATCCATTAGTTATTTAGGAGCATGTTGTGAAGCCTCCATGTGTTTGTGGGATTTTTAATTTTCTTTGTGTAATTTATTTCTAGTTTCATACCTTTGTTGTCTGAGAAACTGGGTGGTACAATTTCAATCTTTTTGAATTTACTAAGGCTCTTTTTGTGGCCAGGTATATGATCTATTCTTGAAAATGTTCCATGTGCACTTAAGAAGAATGTGTATTCTGCTGCTTTTGTGTGTAGAGTTCTGTAGAAGTTTGTTACGTCCATCTGTTCTAATGTGTTGTTCAATGCCAATGTCTCCTTACTTATTTTCTGTCTGGTTGAATTGTCCTTTGGAGTGAGTGAGTGAGTGTTGAAGTTCCTAGAGTGAATGCTTTGCCCTCTATTTCCCCTTTTAATTCTGTTAGTATTTGTTTCACGTATGTAGGTACTTCTGTGTTGGGTGCATAGATAATTGTAATGGTTATATCTTCTTATTGGATTGACCCCTTAATCACTATGTAATATCATTCTTTGTCTCTTGTGACTTTCTTTGTTTTGAAGTGTATTATTTTGTCTAATACAAGTACTGAAACTCCTGCTTTTTTCTCCCTATTATTTGCATGAAAGATCTTTTTCCATCCCTTCACTTTTAGTCTGTGTACGACTTTGGGTTTAAAGTGAGTCTCTTGTAGACAGCATATTGATGGGTCTTGTTTTTTATCCATTCAGTGACTCTATGTCTTTTGCTTGGTGCATTCAATCCATTTACATTTAAGGTGATTATTGATAGGTATGTACTTATTGCCATTGCAGGCTTTAGTTTTGTGGTTACCAAAAGTTTAAGGTGAACTTCTTTACCATCTGAGAGTCTAACTTAACTCACTTAATATGCTATTACAAACACAATCTAAAGGTTCTATTTTTCTCTTCCTTTTCCTTCCTCCCCGATTCTTTATATATTAGGTATCATATTCTGTACTCTTTTTCTATCCGTTGATTGACTTTAGGGTTAGTTGGTTTAATTTTGCATTTGCTTAGTAACTGACTGTTCTACTTTCTTTACTGTGGTTTTATTACCTCTGGTGACAGCTTTTCAACCTTAGGAACACTTCCATCTATAGCAGTCCCTCCAAAATACACGGTAGAGATGGTTTGTGTGAGGTAAATCCTCTCAGCTTTTGCTTATCTGGAAATTGTTTAATCCCTCCTTCAAATTTAAATGATAATCTTGTCAGATAAAGTAATCTTGGTTTGAAGCCCTTCTGCTTCATTGCATTAAATACATCATGCCACTCCCTTCTGGCCTGTATGGTTTCTGCTGAGAAGTCTGATGATAGCCTGATGGGCTTTCCTTTGTATGTGATCTTATTTCTCTCTCTGGCTGCTTTTAATAGTCTGTCCTTATCCTTGATCTTTGCCATTAGAATTACTATGGGTCTTGGTGTTGTCTTCCTTGGGTCCCTTTTGTTGCCAGATCTGTGCACCTCCATGGCCTGAGAGACTATCCCCTTCCCCAGATTGGGGAAGTTTTCAGTAATTACCTCCTCAAAGACAATTTCTATCCCTTTCTCTCTCTCTTCTTCTGCTACCCCTATAATGCGAATATTGTTCTGTTTGGATTGGTCATACAGTTTTCTCAATATTCTTTCATTCTTAGAAATTCTTTTTTTCTCTGTGCCTCAGTTTCTTTGTATTCCTCTTCTCTAATTTCTATTTCATTTGTTGTCTATGGTATCTAATCTGTGTTTAACACCCTCCATTGTGCTCTTCAACGATTGGATGTCTGACCGGAATTCATTCCTGTGATCTTGAATATTTTTCTGTACCTCTGTGAGCATGTTAATTATTTTTATTTTGAAATCCCTTTCAGGAAGATTCATGAGGTAACTTTCATTTGAATCTTTCTCAGATGTTGTATTCATAATTTTACTTTGAACCAGGTTTCTTTGGTGTTTCATACTTGTATATGTCGCCCTCTAGTGCCCAGAAGCTCTACTCTCTGGAGCTGCTCAGCACCTGAAGCAATGTTAGGGGCTGCAGGGGAGTGGTGTTGGTCCCTGGGTGGCAGAAAGAGCTGATTCCTGCTTCCAGCTGCTATGTCTGCCTCCACTGTCACTATCAGTGGGCCGAGCACACAGGTATAAGCCTCTTTGCTTTGTGTTTGTAGTTGCTATAGATGGGGCTTCCCTCTGCCTGGTTTTACTCCAGGGTACGGTATGCCAATTTGTAAGTCAGGTGGGGCTGGCTGGGAGAAAAGAGCAGTAGGCTGCATATCATGGAGGGATTCTTTCAAGCTGTGTAGCCAGCCAGGGAGCTGGAGCGCCTGAAGATCGAGAAAGTTCCCAATCTGTGCGGCAGAGTGCACCCGGACAATTTTTTCAACCTGTCCTTTCTCCTGAGCAGTAAGCTCTGTGCAATCCTTGCCTCTTTGGCAGCCCTCTTGCTGTCAGACTACCCATCTTTCTTTTGTCCCAGAGCAGCCGAATATGGATCCCTGCTTTCCACAAGTGGCTGGAATCCCAGTCTCTCCAGGTATTCTGCCTGTCTTAGCTTTCCAACCACCTAATCACAAGAGTACCATAAAAGCACCATGAAATGTAGGTTTGTGCTCCCAGAGCAGATCTCCAGAGTTAGGTTTCTCTTCCTCCAGCCAGTGACCTGCAGTGGGGGAAGGGCTTGGGTCCAACTGGGCCACGGCTTTGGTGTGTTACCCTTTTCCATGAGGTTTATTCTTTTCTCCAGGTTTATGCAGTTTGGTACAGCCCTCTTTCCTACTGCCCTTTCAGCATTAGTCATATTAATTATATTTTCATATTATATGCAGTTTTAGGAGGAAGCCTCTGTCTCATCTCTCATGCCACCATCTTTAATCCTCTCTATAGTCAAACATTTTATAACTAGAATTGGTGTGGAATTTTCTTTTTCTTTCTTTATTGTTAAACCTCAGTTTCAGCCTGGACATATAGATATCATTTTGTTCTTCGTTTTTTACTTTGGATTGCATGTGAAAGGGTTGCAGTGAGAATGCAGAGTTATCACTACTCCATTTGGTTGAAATCATAACAGTTGTCAAATATAATAGAGGAGGCTATGTTTTAAGTTTCTCCACTTGCAAAAATATTCTCCTGTATTTGCAATCATAAAGCGGATTCAAATATTTTCTCTAACTGACATTAAAGAGTAGTGCCTTATGTAATGACCAACCTTGGGAGTATTTTTTTATATTAAATGAGAATACATTCTTCAGAGTATACTTTCCCTTTTGAAATGCTACATTCAATTGTTCCATTGGTGAAACAATTAAGTAAATGTACAAAAAATTGTTGACAGTAGTAAAAGAAAGGTTGGATGAAAAAATTCTAAAGAGTATACCTTCCCTGTCTCAAGAAGATTTTTCCATATTAATGAGAAGAATTTAATTGTATAAATTTCTTAACATATATTAGATATAATTCTGTAACTCATTAATTCTTTAAAGTAAGTACCTATTCAATAAACTGCCAATTAAAGTTTGACTTTGAATATATATATATATATATGTTTCATAGTTATGTATTTTATATAATATTTTTATATAATATACATTATACATTATAAATTATTTTATATGTAATATCTATATATCTTATATCTACCTATATATATTCATGAGGTTCTTGTAAACAAATGCGATTATTCTCAGTTGTCCTGCATTATATTTTAAAACTGTAAACTTATATATTCATCTTTTAAAT
Source organism: Manis pentadactyla (assembly GCF_030020395.1). NCBI lineage: Eukaryota > Metazoa > Chordata > Mammalia > Pholidota > Manidae > Manis > Manis pentadactyla. Next base: position 28,516,262 of record NC_080026.1, on the reverse strand, counting down.
CTGTGACAGACAAAATATGTATACGTTGCTCACTGTATGCAGAACAATATATGGATACACAAAGAATGGAAAAGAAACCTGTCCTTAAGATCTTAACAATGTAATGTGGAACTTAGACCATTTATTGCTTAAAAAGAAGTGACAGTAATTTAAGTCTTCATTCATACTTAACTATACATAGAGCAATGTGAAAAACCAAAATCAAAAGTTTTGAGTGGGGAGTGATATAACTCAAGAGATATATAGTTCAAACAGCCTCATTCTTCAGTTGCTTATTTTGAAGTTCAAATAAATAAGTACATGCCATGATTTTCAGGTCTTAATTTTAATCCTTTTCTAAGTCTTTCTCCTTATGGAGTATTTAAGACTATAAAAGACTTCTCCATCTTTAACTTCTTAGCTGTATAGTTTAGAGGTGCATCTTATGTACTGGAAAACACTCTGTTGTAATTCAGTCATGGTAACCAAGTTATCAGGCTATGATTAGACTGACCTATCTTCTGATTTAACACAATTAGAAAATACCTACAGGGTATTTTTGACAAAATATTTACTTTGAATCTAATCATCAGGAAACAAAGGAGAAAATTAGATTGTGTGACATTCTACAGGAAAATGTCAATTCCACAATAAACAAAAGAAAAGTTGGGAAGTAGCCTAGATTAAAGAAAACTATTGAGTCATGAAAACCACCATATGTGATTAATTATCTTTGGATCCTGGATTGGGTAAAAAAATAATATAAGACATTTTGGGGGGAACTGGAGAAATTTTAATATATACTAGATATTATATCAATGTCAGATTTCATAAGTGTTATGATAGTATTGTAGTTATATGAAAGTATGTCTTGTTCTTAGAATCATTTAGAGGTAAAGCATCATGATGTCTCCAAAAAACACATAATGTGAACACATACATGTATACGTGTATACATATTACATATATGAATATATAAGTCACAAAGAAAGAAGAGATGAAACAAATGTCACAAGATATTAATCGATAATATCTTATTATCAATTATGATCAATTAATGGTTGTGCAAACCTTAAGTTTTCTGTCAGCTGGAAATTCTTTACAATAAAATACAGGGGAGGAACTCAATTTTTTTTGAAAAAGTAACAATTTACATTTATTAGATGAGCTACTGCCTAACAATGTCTTAGAATATCAAAAAAGAAATGCAAAATCACCCAGTGTGATGGGCTGAACTGTGTCCTCCTAATATGTGTATATTGAAGCCTAACCTTTAGTATCACAGAAGGTGACTGTGTTTGAAGACTTTAAAGAGATAATTAATGTAGAATGAGGTCATACAATGGGTCCTGATCCAACAGGAACCGATGTCCTTAAAGAAGAGATTAGGACATGGACACATGCAGTGGCATGACCATGTGATGACATCAGACATAGACAGCCAGCTACCAGCTAAGGAGAGAGGGCTCAGAATGAAACCAGCCTTGCTAACAACTTGATCTTGGACTTCTGGAGTCCAGAACTCTGAGGAAATAATTTTCTATTGTTTAAGCCACCCAGGCTGTGGTATTTTTTTTTTTTATGGAAGCCATAGTGAACTAATACACAGTGTTAGAATTCTGAGAATGACTCCTGGTGATCCCCACCCTTGTGTGACCCCTCCCCTTTGGAAAGTGAGTGGAATGTGAATTGATGAGCTATCACTCCCAGGATATTATAACATAGGGACATCTCATAGTTGAGAAGGAAGTCAGATTTTTGAAGCATGAAACATGAGGTAGTTTCTGCATATTACTGCTGGCTTGGAAAATGGAGGAGGCCACCCACCAAGGAATGTGGGTAGATTAAGCTCTTAAGAGTGGCTGAGGGAGACAGCCATCAAGACATTGGGACCCTAGTCCTATAACCACAAAAAACTGAAATCAGCCAACACTTAAAGAAGCTTGGAAGCATTTTCTTCCTCAGCTCCTGCAGATAAAAGCCCAAACTGACATGTACCATGACCTCAGCCTCGTGAAACTTAAAGCAGAGAGTTCTTTAGATCCTAACTAGAGGTCTGACTTACAGAACTGTGAGATAAGAAATGGGTGTTGTTTTAACATAAGTTTGTGGTGATTTGTTTCACAGCAATAGAAAACTAATAAGACTCTCCTTATAATCTACACAGTTATGCTCAACAATTTGCTTTTAAATTAATGTGTGTATGTAGGCACATAAGTTTAAGAGAACATTATTTTTTCCAGATTCAATTTTTTGAATGAAACAAATAAAATGCACATAAAGTTCATAAACATGCATATAAAAGTACTAGCCCATATACCTTTTATAATTATTGACACAGTAACATAGACACATTTATATTTCTAGTTAGAAAGATAATTAAAATCTTCTCTCCAGTTGTTACTACCTTTCATCTTTTTAGCATATTTCTCATAGATGCTCATTCCCAACATCTACCACTGGATATTTTGCATAGGAGTCACTCAGTTAAAATGTACTGTGCATAAATTGAAGAGCCAAACATACATATATCTGGATGAAATATGCACAGGAAGTTGTGTGGTATAATGTAAAGCATGCCAACTTGACTGTAACATGAGATGGGCATGCAGGAAAGCATTGCCTCCACTAAGGAAATCTTAATAGAATCCAGTATAATTCTCTAATCCTCATTTGCCTCATCAAGAAGTCTGTACAGCACAGTGCAGTGTTCATTGTAGGCTACAGTGTTCAATAGAAAGTCTTGTAGCAAATAAGTTCCCTAAGGATTTATTCTGATCATCTGTGAAAGGGGACCAGGCAGGACAACCCATTAGGTCACGTAGTACCTTCATGCAAATTAGAGAGTTGTGCCCTTTCCAAGATAACTTATTTCCATTTGGGAAGACATATAGGCCCATGATGTCTGATATTTATGTCACCCTGGTGCCCTAAACAGCTCTACCTGACATCCTGTGCAGGGTTTTTACCAGGATCAAGGGAGGTAATTTATCTATATAAGGCTCATTGCACAGCACCTGGCTCATATTAATCCACTCTGTGTCAGTAAGCATCATCTTCTTTACCATAAACACCACCTCCCTGAACATGGGCACAGTAGTATTTAATCAGGACTGAGAACTAAATAAGCTTGGGGTGAAGCCCTCCTACATGGTAGGGCGAGGGGTAAATGGGTGAAGGACTGTGCCGAGTAAATACCCTGAACAGAGTGGTTCCTCGGTAAATAGCTGCTGACTGATTGGTTTCTAGTTTTCTTAAAGAAAATGCAACAGTATCTTATGGGAAGTCTTGTTCAGTGACAAACTTCCTTTACTATTTAAGTGAAAATACATTGCATGTCATTTATTTTAAAAATTAAATAGTCTGTTATGTGTGCATTTGGAAGTAAAATGTGACAAAATTCCCCAAAGGCCCATGCGGAGAAAGAAGAATTTCTTTTTGTCATCAAATTACATCTACTTTATTGTGCAACACAATGATCAATTCAAAATAAAAAATTATAACAATCTAATATATATTATGGCAACCTAATATAGAATATTTTAATGTCCATGTATGACTAGTATACATCAGGTAAGCATATCTACTGTTTTCCTCAGAAAATAATGGTAATTAGGTCATCTTTCCTGTTTGTGTCTAGAGTTGTAACTAGCTAGGATTTGCACAGATGGTCTCCATGTGCACCTCTGTATGAGTGTCCTAAATTACCACGATGGAGAGCGGGGCAAATCTACTCTTTTAAATTTTGGAAGAACCCATCATCCCTAAGTATTCTTAAAAATATGTAGTAATTATCTACTGACTTTACACTGAAAATATTAATGTGCAGAAGAATAGTACTGTACAGTTAAATTAGATGTTCTTAGAGGGTTAGAACCACTATTGTAGAAATGGGCCCTTTATTCCACCAGAAACTGATCGGTGATTTCATTTTGCATCTCTGTCACAGGCTTATAATGCCAGTAATTTTAGTTCCTAATAGCATATATCTTCAAGGAAGAGGGAGAAATTTTTAATTGCTTCATTATTCTTATACTGGTATAAAAATGGGATTTTAATGCCCATATAGTAGGATGCTGTATTAGTCTGCTAGGGCTGCCATAAAGACACCACAGACTTAGTGACTTAAACAACAGAACTTTATTTCCTCACTGCTCTGGAGGCTAGAAGTCCAAGAACAAGTGGCCGGCAGGGTTGCTTGCCTCTGAGGCCTCTCTTTGGATTGCGATGGCCACCCTCTTACTACCTCTTCACGTGGTTGTCCATCTGGGTACATGCATTCCTAGGGTCCCTTAGTGTATCCAAATTTCCTCTTCTCATAAGGACATCAGTCAGACAGGATTAAGACCCACTCCAATGGCCTCATTTTAATTTGATTCCCTCTTTTAAAGTCCTATCCCCAAATACAGTCACATTCTGAGATGTTGAGGGTTAAGGCTTCATCATTTGACATTTGAGGGGGCAAAATTCAGCCCATGTAGATGCTATGATAGGAAGTTAGAAAATAGAATTTTATCTGAATTCCTATTTTAGCCTTGTTACCCATTAGCTATGAGATTCAACCAAAACACCTATTGTGCCTTTGATATATTTTCCAGTATCCACAATACCTGAATTATCTTTCTCAACAGTTAGTTACAACAGTCAAATGATAGTTAATGATTCTAATGTACATTAGAATTATAATGTTCTTAAAATATTATCAAAGTATTACACAAGTAATTTCTGCAATTGCTACTTGTGAAAGATTGAAATTGTCATATGGCTGCAACACTGAGCTCTAAGACAAGTGTTTTATATTAATCATTGTTTTTCTCTTGGCAACTGAATCAGAGATGTTGCAAGGAGATACTTGCTTTTGTTTGTTTGCTTGTTTCTTTTCTTTCTGGCTAAGTACCCAGGAAGATTTGTCCTAGTTGAAGGATTCTCCCCTTTTATCTGACACTTCAAGGTAAACCAGTGAATAATTTAGGCAACCCTTCCAAGGCATCATTTTCAGAAAAAAAAAAAAAAAGGGGAAGAAAGGAGGCAAGTAAAGAAACAAAATAACCCTGCAAGCTGAGTGAATCATCCTAAACCATGTTCACTCAATGGGTATCCTCCCACCTAAGCCCTGTTTTTACCCATCTTCTCATGAACTTTACTCCTTTGTGAGCAATACCTCCCAGCATGAAAATCAGGAAAACTAATGTTACAAAGATTTTAATTTAAAAAATTCAACCTGAAGTCAACTACGATGCGAGAATCTGATTAGGGCCAATATAGCAATTATTAGAATGATGACACTCTGTGTGACACTTTGATGACACTCCATAGGCCTATTATAGTTGGATTTCACATTCTGTTTTCAGGAAAGCTGATGGAAGATAGAGGGGAAGGGAGAGAGAAAGAAAGGCACAGCTATTAAAATAAGTTCTTAGAACACAACATCCTTTAGTGCTTCATTTAGCAAAATATGTCATTTTAGAAGCACTTCTGAGTGAAAGTCAAATGTAAATTTTATACACTGATTATAAAGAATAAAAAAACAACCTCCGGGAAGAAATGTGCTCACCCATGAAAGGTAGGAAACCTTCATCCCTAAGCCCAAAAGTAAGATTAGTTGTGGATAAATGATGGATTGGATTGTTTCTGAGAAGACTCTTTGCTTAGCCTTCAGCTTTGTCCCTATAGAGCCTTGCAAGAGCATTTGTTTACAGAACATCATCCCTTAAGCCAAGGAGATTTTATCAGGGTTGTCTCTAGAATTCATTTATTTTATTTTACTCCCTTTATTTCACATCATTTCAGAGTTTTCATTCCTTACAGTTTCCAGTCCAGGCTGGGGGATATGAATCCCTTTTTATCCTGTGATCTGTGATCTTGGATCAGAAAACTAAAAAAAGCAGTAACTTTTTGAGTGAAAACAATGAGGCCTTTTTTAATGCTGGTCTGGGTCTGTCTTTGAGGGCTGCAGTGTGCTCACGTATCACCTATGCCTCCAACTAACCTTCTTAAATCGTGAGAGAGACTTTAAGGAACCCAATAGCACATTGTGGGAGTTGAACGAAGAGAAATGTCCCCACTATGCTAGAGAAATGAACCAACATTAGGCAGGTTCTCATAATTATACTTTTCCTCATCTTTCTGTCACCCCTTCATATCAACACTCAAGTGGGAGTCTTTTTATTATTAAAGAAGGGTCAATGTCTTTGGCTTCTCCATTGCTAAAGAGAAGTGCCTCAGAATAAAACGAAGAACAAAACAAAAAATTGAAAGAGACATAAACTGTCCTCTTGGGTCTCATATGCTTTCCCTTTAATCTGTAAGGTCATTTCAGATTCTCTACCTAACAAAAAGCTTAGCTTTGTGGCTGTCATATATTAGCTCACTGCAAAGTGACCTCTAAATCACTATTACTTGTGAACCAGGACCATGCTCCCATACATTTTATCCTTCCTATAGCCCTATTCTATATTCTTAAAAGGCACTGTTTTCTAATAACCTCTCACCTGAATTTAATCTTATTTCTCTAACTTCTAAGAAAGAAAATTTAGAAGGAAATTATAAAAGGATTTTTACCTTATATCCTAGGGGAAAGGTCATTGCATGAATATAAGAGGTTCATTAATATCCTCCTATTTAAATAACATTTAAAATCCCACAATAGAAACACAATAGAAGAAATAGCCAATCTATGCAGAAGCACATATAACCCTAAAAACTTTCGGCTACTTTCATTTCTCATAAATGCAGCTATTCCTATTACCCAGGAAACTTGCTATTTTTACTGCCTTATTCAATTAGAACTGATTACCCATAAAGTCAATGTGATACAACCCTGTTGGGACAGCCTTCCATTTTTTTCAAATGACACCATATTTTTAAATTAATTGGCCTAAAGTATCCTCCTATGAGTTGGATCCTTCTTTACCCCAGATTCCAAAAAGGGAAGGAAAGTTCAAAGAAATATAGACTCTGCTTTCACCAATAACAGTCAACTTATAAGGGTATAGAAGGACCATAAACTCAATTTCCTCATTTCTTAAAATGAGATCACATCTATATTTCAGGACCGCAGAGTTGAGTAAACAATATTATTCACTAAATGTGTTTTTTAGCCAAGTAATTTTAACTTTAGTCAATTAGTCAACATGATGTTTTGAAAGAGTTCCTAATAAAAGCCACCTGTCCCCAAATAATCTCTATACCAAATTTATCCTGTTTGAGGGTAACATACCTAATTATTAAAAACTGCTAACAACTTAACTTGAATTTAGTATACATGGTAAATTAATGCTATTCCTAGCCACATCCTTAGAGAATAAAACTGATTTTCAGTAAGAATGGGAGAGGGATCAATTAGGATGCTCTCTCTCAACAGACCGTCAGGGCTCAGTCAGAGCTCTGGGCATCTGGAATGCAGGTAGGGTGTGCGATGGAGTGCGTAACCGGCATTATTCTAAGCTCTGGATTGTGAGGCACAACCTATCATGTCCCTTGAACACATGAGGCAGTGGAAGCCTGGAAAGATTAAGTTAGTTGCCCACAAGCAAAGATACTGGTGGAGAACTGGCTTTGGAGTAAAACAGTTGGGATTCAGAAGCCCCGATCATGCTCTGCGTCTGCCACCTCCCAGGTAGTGGATGGAGAGAAGGAAGGACACTGTGGCTCATGCTACTTAGTGCTTCTGCCTACCCAACATCTGCTCCCCCACCTTTCTTTATTAGCAGAACCACAGTTTTATTTGGGAAACAATCTTCCCTGTTAAAAATACTCTTTGCCTAATACCCGTGTTTGGTTCTGACTGAAGAGATCTAAGTAGAAATCTACTGAGTTTTCTTTTTGTAGTTATTGAGTCCCAATGAAAAAGGAGACTCAGCTGACACTTTCCTTTTTCCCTTTTCTCTTTCTCTTCTTTCTGCCTGAGACAGATTATTTATTGGTGAAGGTGGGGCAGCCATACTTTGACCATAAGACTGACCACTCCATGCTAAGGATGGCAGTCCGGAAAGAGGCAGGAAACATGGGGTCATTCTGGAGCTGACGTATCAATCCTGAATTGTCCACTTTTGCAACTTTCTTGTGTGAGAAAAGTAAACCTGTATTTGGTTAAGCTACTATTTCTGTTCTGGGTAGTCAAGTTCAATCCTAACCAATAAAAAGGTAGGCAAAAATAGAAGAAAGAACACAGTTTTTGTAGCTGACACCATACTGCCTGAGTCTGTATGGTAGTGGGTACGCACACAGCTCTACACTACATACTTCCTCTGAGAGAGGGGTATACTGCTCCCTGTGGCAGACCTGGGCACAGACCCACCTCCACAGCTACATGGTGGATATGGTTCAGCTGTGACATTATGACAGGGGTCAGCAAACCACAGCCTGCTGGCCAAACTGGCCTGTGGCCTGTTGTCCTGTTGTTTTGCAAACTGTAAACTGAGAAAATTTCCCCCTTTCTAAAGGGTTTTGCAGACAAACAAAAACAAAGAAGAATAGGCAACTGAGATCTCATGGGTTCACAAAACCTAAAATATTTACCATCTGAACCTTTACAGAAAAAGTTCACTGATGGCTGAAAAAGGACAGGGCAGAATGGAGTCGACGTGCAAATTATCACAACTATCCAGGTTGCAAATCTTACCTTCCTTGAAGGTCATTTTTATTCTCCTTTGCTGACCAATGAGTCATTATATCCTAAACATGATCTGTATTTGAAAGACTCTCTAGATGATTTCCTAAAGGGGTGTAGTATAGGGCAATGGGAAGAGAGACTTGACAGAGAAAAATCCCTTTTTATGCCTTTCTGGTTTAAAAAAGGAAGAATCTAGTTTTAAGTATATTAATATCAGATTCCCAGAAAATATACATCAGCTGGAGCTGATTGTTAGAAAGGAAGCATCATTAAATATTCAACAGAAAACCCTAGAAAGAATAAAATTTTGAATACCTTGGAATAAAAGAGTCTTTCAAGAAGAATTCCCTGCCACAGGTGGTACCAAGCTTTCATTCCACAAATAAACATTTCCACTACTCACTATAATTCTCATCACACACAACACTACACTAACAACTGGATTGAAAACACCAAGTAGAAAGATGCTGATTTTCCTGATTTTTCAATGTATCGCCTCCTAGGACCTAAAGATGGTTAGCCATTCAGACGCCTGAAACATTACTTCAAATAACATAGAGAAATAGACTTCCATTTTTAAGGCTAAATAATCATTTCTCCTGTCCAATGTAAGGATATACATTATTAAGTTTCTACATTTTCATATTTTAGAAAACTCATCCCAAAACGCAATCAGTTTCTTGGTAAACTCAGTAGTAAGCCAATCTCACACCACAGGGTTTGGGTGGGGTTTTTTGGCTGTAATGCTGTTAGTGAAATCTAACTCTACCCTCATGAACACAGATTGTCCCTAGATCCTGGGCCTAAACAAACTCAGGAGAGGAGGATTACATGTGTGCGTCAACCTCTCAGATCTCCAAATACCTAAATTTTACTTCATTTCCCAGATTTTTTGTTTTCTTCTACATATGTGTTATCTTCTAAAGGATTTCAGTCATCAGCATTTAACAAGCACAGCTTTTCTCCTTTTAGAAGTTTGTCACTGTGGAGCTCTTACAATATCATAATAGATTCTATGGGATACTGGTCTTCTTAGCATTTGAAGGCTAAGTGGACTTAGGAAAATTAAGCGTATCAAATCATATGTTTTCATCTAATATTTTATAGATACAACATCCTTTGTTTTCAAGTCAAAGATGACAACACACTTTTGTTCAAACACTGAGCATAAAATTATCCTTCCTAGAGAATCAATCTTCAAAGTTTTCAATTTCTGGTATTTATCTTTCACATTGAATGTATACATTCCTCTATTTATAAAATTATGCAATTATTTTATGCAGATCAGGACTGCATATGAATGCCATGGAACAACACATTGCAAAGCACTATGATTAGAGAAAGTGTTAATAGTGAACATCTGGGTGGAGAAATTTAAATTTAAAAAAACGTGATGTTTCTCATAAAGCTTTTTTTCTATGCTTGTCCAGATTTCAGCTGGTACTTACTGAAACCATTTATTTGAAACAGCCTGATTAAATGTAGATCCAAATATGTTGCCCAGATTAAATACCCAGGTAGAGAAATAGTTCTTTTTCTGTTTTTGTTCCATGGCCACTGTATAAGAATAATTTTAGTTATTCCTTTAAGGATATTCTTCAGTTTCAATGTAAGAGGATAGAACAAGAATGGCTAAAATGAAGGAACATTTTTTAATCAAATTTATCAAAGTTTATCGGAAAGGAAGAAAACTAATACTTAAAAACTGCCAAAAATACCTTGAGTAGGTATGAATTTTGTTAGAAAAGTAAGTAAGCAGAAAATCTATCTATTTTTAACTGAGCCACATATAATTACTAATTTGAGGTCTCAGTCTGCGAAAGCCCCTAATCTCTGTGAATTGAAGGACCCACCTTTTCCAACAAACCCACAGTGGTGATGTAGCCCTGCCGGTTATCAGCCATGTTTCTAAAGGCATGGAGTGGGCATGGGAGTGGGAGCAGAATATTTGTCCTCTGTCCACTTTGGAAGTCACTGTGAAGGCTCCTTCCTCTCGGGCTTCAGTTTTGATCATACAGGCCCTTGTTCCTCCGCTATATTATAAATCTTCTCCAGCCTGATTCTTCTACTGAGCTGCCTTTTGAAAACAAAGGGAATATCACTCTTCTCTATTCTTTACCATCATACAGGGAACACCTGCTTCGACAGGGTATCCAAACACTTCTTCTCCATTCCTTTTTGCACCGTGCCAGGCACACACTTCCATGGCATTTCTTCTTTAACCTGGCCTTCCTGCATATAGGTTCCACAGATCTATCCCATGTCTCTGCCATTTTCCCATCAGGAATTTAGTGGGAGGATCAGGGCAGAATAGATGCTGGTACCAGAATGCAAAAATTTAACTCTTCAATCTGACTTTGCCATGGCATTCCTTCCTTGCAGCTAATGAAGAGAAAACTCCTAGGCAAAACTCTTAAAACAAGTTAAGTACCACTACTTATGTATGTGGAATATAAGTCCCACATATTTGGGTCCTGCTATTTATATATTTCATGACCAGAGCATTTATTACTGTCTTCACATTACAATGCCATCTGTACCCACTAGCATAATATTGAGGCTATTTTTTTCCATTTTTAAATAGCCATTTAAAGATGTAATTCATGTATCATAGAATTCACCCATTTAATATGTACAATGGGTGTTTTAAAATACATTAACAGAGTTGTGCAATCATCACAGCAGTCTAATTTTAGAACATTTTCATTACCCCTAAAATAGAAAAGAGATACCATATTAATTAGTAGTCATCCCTCATTGCCTTCCACTCCTCTAGGCCCTGGCAACCACTCACATATTTTCAATTTCTATAGATTGCCTTTTGGGGATCTTTCAAATAAATGAAATATAAAATATGTGTTTTTTAGTGACTGTTTTCTTTTACTTAGAATGTTTTCAAGATATATTTACATAGCATGCATGAGTGCCTCATTCTTTTTTATTGCCAAGTAATATTCCTTTGCATGGATTTACCACCCTTATTTATCTATTAAAGTTTTTTTCTGTTAATATATTTTTTCTCTTATCATTCCTGGAACCTTTTCTATTCTACAGGTGTCTAATAAAGGTTTTCATAACTAAACTGGGAAAACTGAGGAAAATTACAAATGTAGTTAATGCCATAATCTCTTCCTATAGAAGAGGCAATTGCTTCAGAGTAAAGAAGTAAAAATGCAAATATTCAAGTAGCCATATGTCAAGAAACTTTAAAAACAGTAACAAACACAGACAAAATAAATAAGCTCTGCCTCTGCTTCCTAACAAGAAGATTTCCATCAAAACTTATATTGGTTTTTGTCTGCCTTATAAACAAATAGATAAAAATGGAAAGTGGAATCAATAATAATTACCTCTATGATATCAAGCAATAAGGATGATGGATTTCCTTTTCATTCTGACCTCACAGAATACGTAGTAACTTTGAGGATGCTATTGATAAGCTGATATACCCAGTTCATGGGGAGCACAGACTGATACTTAGAAGTGCTAGAAATATCAATATCAAAATTTAGGGGGCTCCTTTTCAAACTCTTTAAAATAATGAGTATTTAAAATGAAGTATAGCAGGTTTAGCTGTGGTTCCCATTATTATTTATAATTTTGTTTTAGCAGCATTTTCATGTGGGCAAAGCCCTCAGTGGGCTCCAAGTTAGATACAGTGTTAGGGATGAAATCAGAATCCACACATAGTAAAGACTTCTGAATCTGATGTTATAAAGGAAAAGATCCTCACTGTATGGATGGATAAGTACAGTTTTTATCTTTCAGACTCAAAAGAAAACATGTTCAGATTTGTGCAGTGCCCTAGATATTAAGAGATAATTATATGGGAGCTAAAGCTTGATTACTTTTACTATTTCTTCTATAGGCTCTTCTGTCTCAAAATGTGTGAGACAAATTATTGACAGAATCTTATTCCTTTTAAGTGTTATATTAAAAGGATTTTTTCCTCTAAGTCTTTTTTCTAGTACTATCACATTGAAATAATTAACCTTGCTTTTTCTTCCCTTAAGTTAATTCATACTACAAAACTGCATGTTATGCTCTCATTTGCACAGTCCTTTAAGGAAACACAAACAAAAGGTTTCAAGTTTTTGGGGTGTTTGGGGAAAGAAAAAAGAATCAACTAGAACAGCAGTCATCTGTCAAAACAACTGACATTTAGTTTCACATGTAAGGTAAATCCGAATGGCAGGAGAACCTTTCTACTCACAGGCAGCTAAAGACTCGTCTGAATCATCAGGGCAGTCAGGGTCTCCATCACACAGCCAGCTCTGGGAGATACAAGTCACATGATCGTGGCAAAGAAATTCACCAGGATCACACAACTGCTGATCTGAAAATGAAAATGTTTCAAAATAAAATATGAATGATCTGAACATGAACACAAGGGCAGCACAAAGATGAAATGTGAGAAAGCAATACACAGAAGGCCCATGAATGTGATCCACACTTTCTTTTCAGCAGCAAAGTTAAACCAATCATTTTCTTAGTTTTCACCACTAAGCTCAGGCACACATTTTTAATAAAATTGACTTTGTTGTGGTCCCACATAAGCTACTCTGGAAAGAGTTAATTCTGTCTGTGTTATGACTGGAGGCTTTGTCATAATGGATAAGGCATATATATGCCTTATATCTATAAAAGTAGGTTTTATAGATATTGATCCAAAGCAGGCATTCTTTTTTTATTTTTATTTTTTATTTTTTAATTTTAATATTGTTAATGTACAATTACTTGAACAACATTATGGTTACTAGACTCCATCTATTATCAAGTCCCCCCCACATACCCCATTACAGTCACTGTCCATCAGTTACTAAGATGCTATAGGATCATTACTTGTCTTCTCTGTATATACTGCACTCCCCATGTCCCCACCCCACTACATTATGTGTGCTAATCGTAATTCCCCGTTTTCCCCCTTATCCCTCCCAACCCTCCCATCCTCCCCAGTCCCTTTCCCTTTGGTAACTGTTGGTCCATTCTTGGGTTCTGTGATTCTGCTGCTGTTTTTTGCCTTCAGTTTTTTCTTTGTTCTTATACTCCACACATGAGTGAAATCATTTGATACTTGTCTTTCTCCGCCTGGCTTATTTCACTGAGCATAATGCCCTCTAGCTCCATCCATGTTGTTGTAAATGGTAGGATTTGTTTTCTTCTTATGGCTGAATAATATTCCATTGTGTATATGTACCACCTCTTCTTTATTCATTCATCTACTGATGGACACTTAGGTCCAAAGCAGGCATTCTTAAGCAAAGAAGTTTTAATTTCCTTCTCTGCTCCAAGAGAAATAAAAATCAGTGTAGGTTAAATTTTGTACTCAAACTGCATCTCTGAGTAATTCAGTTCTTAACCATCCATCTTGATACTGGAGCTTCATGTCTCTACACCAATTAGATATCCAATATTATAATGTTTTCTTTGTTTGCTATGACTTCCCAGGTGAGTGCTGCTCCTGGACAAGAATGATAGTGAATGTAAATAAAGCTTTGCTTTAACTCGGGTTTCCTCAGTTGGTTGTTTTCAAAAAAGTCCATTATTTTCCTTCCAGTGTTTTAGAATATTTAGTAGCCTTTTCTCAAGTCCTAGTAAACTCATCAGATGTTGTTTTCTTGTAATATACTTACTGACACTATGTGAATCCATTCAATCAATTATTTATTTTTTATATTTTAATGTGTCCAAAATAAGAATGTTTCTTATGATTGATGATCTCTAAATGTGAAGAAGTGTTAGGAACACCTTAGCCATTTGATATCACTTATACTTCTGTTGTTTATGTATAGGAATGATTCAAGATAAGAAAATCTATCAATCAGTAAATAGTTCTTTCAATATACAGCTGACCCTTGAACAATGCAGGGGTTAGGGACACTGACTCCTATGCAGTCAAAAATCTGCATATAATTTTTGACTCCCCAAAAACTTAACTACTAATAGCCTAGTGTTGATCAGAGCCTTATTGATAACATAAACAGTTAACACATATTTTGTATGATATATATATTATAGAATGTATTCTTATAGTAAAGTTAACTAGAGAAAAAATATTTTTTCCAATTGTCACAAATCTCTAAAAAAATTTCCAGTATATTTATTGAAAAATATTTGTGTTTAAGTGGACCTGACCAGTACAACCAGTGTTATTCAAAGGTCAACTATATATCAAATAACAATTCTAAGTGATGTGAAAGGATTAGACTATAGCTTAATTGATATTTTTCCCTAGAAATACACAAAATGATGGTGCATCTCCCACTTAATGGTTTGATAAAATATGGTATATCTTTCCTTTCTCTCCCTAAATCTCTTCTCCTGGGCTCCAACATAACTTTCACATTACAGACAAACTCACAAAAACATCTATAATGTATAGGCATGTGTATATAATTAATTTTTTCCACTGTCAAATTATAGATATTTCCTGCAAATTCTTATTTTTTCTTATCTTATTATATTTTTTAATAAATTCATGATCAACACCACACTCATTACCACTGCTATCATAATTGTTGTTTTATATAGTAAGTCACTTGATCACACTCTGTATTTGGCTCTAGATTTGTCAACAGATCCAGGGGAAAAGTATTTTGTATATAAAAAGTTGCCAAATGATGATATAGAAAATCACTGATATAAAGAGAGAACAGAGGTAGAGACAAATGGAAACAAATACAAAGAATAGCTTGGGGATGTAAGCATTGCTTTAAAGATGGTTATGATTTGGATAAATGGCCAGTAAATATAGAAGATCCCAGACAAGGAGTAGAGTAACAAAATTGCTAAGGCAGTATACTTTAAAATGTGTTTGAGACAAAAAAAAAAAACGTCTATTAAAATTGAAATGACATTCGGGTTTTAAGACTTGGTTTTCTCCACTAAAGATTATGTGTGGTATTTATAAGTATGTTCCAATGCTTGAGGAGGGAGACTAAAATTTTGCTTTACCCTGTCGCATAACTTTAGTAGTTCCTGCGGGGAAAGAATATGGGTTAAATTAAAAATACTTCAATTATAGACAAAGAGATCATATAATTTGTCACCAGTCTGGGAGAATTCTGGGGGTTAAGGAAGACTTATTAATAGTTGGGCAAGAGGTATAAACCAAGTCTATTACAGAAAAATCAGAATGGATGTTCATTGTGTACCTACAGCTACTCTGAATTTGATCTATGGTCTCAAGATGCTGGGTTTCATCTTCCTTCATTCCTCACAAACTATAACAAATTGCTATGAGCAGAGGGCAGAAAGAGATGGCCTTATTAGATGCCATTGTAAGTGCCTGACTCAGTAAATAATCAATAAGTACTTGTTGAAAGTATGAAGAAATAAAAAGGACCATAAAGAACCACTTATGGTAATGGAAAGAGTCTCAAAAACATAGGTCAGGGTCAGTAATGAAGAACCTTAATTACCATAGGAAGCATTTTGTAGATAATTTGGAGTCATGGAAAAGTACTTAAGAAGGGATGTTTATGGTAAAATATGCTACAAAGTCATCTGTTAGGAGACAATTATAATTGTCTAGAGAAAAGTTCAATTAGTTGAGCTAAAGTAGTGGGGACTAAAGAGGAGACTCTCTATATATACTGTGTGTGTGTGTAAATGAGCATGTGAGTATCATCATGGGGGCAGTAGAATAATAGTAATAGCAGGTATAAAAGAGGGAATAGTTAGTATTTTATAGGGCATTTTTTTTTTGCTCAAAAAACACTTCCAGTCCCCATACCTTAATTTGTTCATTCATTTATTTACTCAACAAATACTACTAAGTTTCTACTATGTTCTAGAGAGTGATACAAAAATGAACAAAACAACAACGATGCAGAAATCTGCCATCATGGAGCTTCTATAATAGTGGGAGGAAAGAAAACAAAATAAAGTAAATGTTAATTTTATAGTCTATAAGAAGATGAACACTATGGAGAAAAGTATAAAAGAGATGGGGATTAAGAGTTGGAGTTGGGGGGATGGAGGTACAATTTTAAATAAGGTGGTCAGAGAATATGTTACAGACATGACATATGAATAAAGGCTTCTAGAAGGTGAGAGTGACATCCATTTAAATAAAAGGTCATGTGCTAAAGGTCACATGATAAGGACCTGAGACAAGAGGGTGCCCAGCAAATTAAAGGAACATTAAAGAGGTCAGAGTGGCTGGAGAAAAAGAGAAAGGTTGGAAGAGCTGAAGTCAGGGCATCAGGGAACATGGGGTTAAGAGTATCAGAAGAAGGCTTTGAGTTTCATGAAAAGTCAAGGGGGAAACCACTGGAAAGTTGTAAGCAGAGAGACACAGTCTAACTTTCTTAAAGGATTACTCTACTCTGAACACTGTGTTGAGAACAGACTTCAGTGATGTGAAGGTGGAAACAGGGAGATCAAATAGGTGAGATAATGTAGGCAAGTGGGATAGTCGGGTGGATAAATGTGCTTGTGAAATGGAATTGCAAGACAGTATGTGATGAGGAAACTGATGTCAAATATCCTGCTTACCATCTCATTAAATGTCAGAATCTTAAATTCAGATCTCTGATTCCCAAAGGTATGACTTTTCAACTGTTTTTCGAATATACTGGGCATGAGATGCTTGGCAGCCATCCATGAATAAATATGCAATAGACAGTGATCTATTTAAGTCTGTAATTCAAGAGTGCGATCAAAGATGGAAACACAGAACAGACCTGGAACTGTGACAAGATGGTGAAAAACCATAGGAACAAATGTATATAAAATTAAAGCGAGATGGGAGATGGGGAGAGAGAATGAGAAAAAGAAAGAAAAGAAATAAGATTAGGTCAGGCAAAGACATAGAGGAAACAGAATGCTTAGCCAGAGACACAGAAGGAGAAGGGCAAGGAGAAAGGAGATTTATAAACCATGTGAAATTTCAGGAACTAGATTGAGGAATGGGGGAAGTTCAAGTATGATGAGTCCTAGGAAGATGGAGTAGACACATAGGCTGAAGGAAAGGTGCCACTAGGAGAAGAGAGGCTCAAGCAGAAGACACGCCACTGAAATTGGGGCAGTTTGCCAAAAATTCATGGGGCTGGATAAGAACCCAGACAACTCTAGGAACACTTGTCCTGAGGAAGAAAGGATGGAAAAATGAAGTAAATCTGCTGGTAGGGAAGAGAGCTAAGGTGTTCTTACCTGGCTGCGTTTTTCTCAAAGAACTGAAAAGGAAGACCATTCTTTGAAATTTGAGGAAAGCATAACTGGCAAGAGTGGTAATGGTTTAGAACTGTTGCACAGAATTCTAAAATGAATCAACTAGGAATTTGCCAAAGGATTTCTTTCTAAGAGCAATGAGAATCCAGCTAAGGCTGAAAAGTACACATTTGACAGTTGAGTGTTGGGTTCATTTTGTTTTGTATTAATGCTCAAGTGTTCATTCATCTATATTGAACCAAGATACAGAATAATCCCTGGGGAAAATCCCAAAAGAAAATCCCTTGGGAAAGATATGCAAAGCTCCTCTATTCAATACAAATTCACATGTACATAGATATATGCCCAAATCCACTATGGTTCAAAAATAACTTTTTTTTCAGGAGTGAGATAGACTTAGGGGATTTACCTAATGAGCTTGTGTTTAAAGACAATTTGCACTGTTGCAATCTTGGGGACAGTTTTATACTATCCCCCTAGGAAATAGCAGTTAAAAATAGCTTGGTATAATCCACCTATTTACTTTTCAACCAGCTATTCCATTTCAAGGTCAGTTTTAAAAAGCATTGATTATAAGATGCAAATGAACAAATTTTCAATATTTCAAGGTGATTATTTAAAAGTATGTCCACTGGATCAAAATTCTTGAATCAGAACCTACATATGTTATGTGTATATGTATTTTCCATTTATCCTACTTAATGCTTCATACTACATTTCTGGGATTGTCAAACTAATTTTATTTTAAATGTATTTCTATTGTATGAAACATAACGTTATACACTGTAATTAAAACAAGAAGCTTATGAGAGTGTGCAAGAAGTTTTGCATATATTCCTAAGAAGATCAAAGCTAGTACCATGTCTATTTCCTTATAAAAAGACTTTAGCAATCAAAAGACATGAAAAGATTAGGACAACCATAGCCTTAGCATTTACTGAGTTCTGATCCATCCTAGTTTAGTATGATAATCCTGCTACACTTACATGAAAATACTGAACTACTTATTTTTAATAAAAACATATAATATTTTTGGAAGGTGGATATATAGATGATCTTAGCTGAAAGACTTTACATACATAAATTACCACAGATCATCTAATTTATATTTTCTTATTTTATTATCATGATAAACTGCTAATTTTTATCTTATCAAAAACCAGGAACTAATACTAAAAAAAAAAATAAAGTCAAATACTAAAACTAATATCCATCAGTAGGGGTCTGTTGAATAACTATGTAGACTACAGTTCCTTTGGTGAGTAGTTCACCATAATTAACTTATAATAATGTTATACTCTTTCCCTTTGAAGTCAACTTGTTATTTAAATACAAATAAGAATGATTAGTTTACAGACAAATTAACTGTCTGCCTACTAAATACATAACAGGACACTATAGGGGAATTTAAAGGAAACACACGTGCTGAACTCCGGAAACTAATTGTAAACTAAAGGCAGAGGAAGTATCCATTCAAGAGCTAAATTCCTGAAGTCTGATACTGATCCTGGCTAAGTTAAAGAGATAAAACCTCCTGCACAAGCTAAATATTAGGGAAGTGCTGTGACTTGGGTTTTCAGAACTTAGATAACATCAACAATCTTTATTTATATTTGTATCTCATAGCTAGCTTCAACAAAATGGTTAGTAATACACCATTCATAATTGCTAAAAGAGAAATATGCTGCTATTTCCTTTCTTCTCATATAAGGGCCAATTATTTCATTGCCAGGAAAACAGAATTCTCAGAGAGACCTACATGAAATACTATGAATTCAATTTCAAATTTTGATAAAGCTCATGTAAACTTAAAGGAATAATGTTAGTTATCAGGTATCAGTAAGTACCTTAAATATTTTTTCCTTTATAATCACCTATTCCAGAAAAGTGTGCGTATGCAGATGAAGAATAATACTCAGAATTCCATTGAAATTGTTTTTCATAAAAGGGTTAAAGTACTTCTCCAATGCTTTCTTCTGCTGTTCTTTCACAGTTTCAACATCACTTTTGGCTCTCTGCACTGTTCTGTTCACTTCCCCTAAATATATCATTTTACGTGTCTTTACCTTTTGATTCCTTTGCTTAGAATGCACTTTCCCATATAACAAAATGCAAGTCCTTTTCGCAAGTCCAATGACATTTTTACTCTTTAACTGAAACTTCCTTGTGAGCTCTTTCTTCCCTCATCACTGGCTCTGTATTTCACTCAAATCACCAACAAGCTCATTTTGGTATTTTACTCTATGCATTGTAGCTACTGGGTGATTAATTAGCTCCTGGAGAGCAGAGGTCTATGCCTTAGACTTCATATTGCCCTAATAAGGTGCGTTCAATGGAAGAAAAAAAAATATTCTGAAAAGAATTATGCAACATTTTTGGAAATTGAAGGGAAAATGAAAACGAGAACAATACCTGAATTTTGTATTTTATCATCAGAATTATAAATAACTTTATTTATTTAATCACCAAAATAAAACTAAGTGCTCCCATGATTAATGTAAAATACTCTGAACAATAAAGATTATACCATATAAAATTAAAGCATCCATGAAAACTAAAATCAAACTTGAGATTCAGTGTTACCGCCAGAGTCTTTTAAAGTCTGTTCTGAAAATTACACTTTTACAATAGCTAATTGTGCAATGGTAACTTAGCCAAATATGTTAATGATTTTTTTAAAGGATAATTCTTTGAGGAGTATCATCTTTATGAGTGTAAGATAAAATGTATCTTACAATTTTAACTCCATGTTTGATAGGAATGCAAAAATATATTTGGATTATACACATTTTGAAAGACTGGTATGGTGAAGGTAGGTCAAAAATGGTCAAACCTGGCATTTTCTGCCAAGGAATTAGTCCTTCACAAGATCCATGACTGACCGAAAAAAAATAAACCTTATTATGCACAATAAGATTATAATTTATAGGATCATTTATCTCCATTATATCCATCCTAAAAAAATCTGCCCAGGCTCGAATTAAAGGAATAATTAGTAATGAAGATTGTTAAAATCAAACACAGACAGAGACAAGCCATGAAAATTTCCTGAGCACACAAAACCAGTTTAATCATACAAGCAAAGCTTAATTTAGGTTATTTTGCAAGATAAGTAAGGCTAACTTGACCCGGGTCACTTTTGCTTATGCCTCTAAAAATCATGAGTGAAACTTAAATCATTCCCCCAAACTAATGAGGCAACTGCTAACCAATTCCCTTTCATTTAAGAAAATTCTAATACTGTAACTGATCACAGAGAAGAATGAACACTCACTGTCTCCACACTATATAAACTGCTTTTCAACAATGTACCTCAGGCTTCATTTCAAAGCACTCAGTTTGCAAACTGTCTTTTTGGTGTGTGTACAATAAAATTTTACTAATTACTACTTCAGTGACTCATTGGTTTTACTTCTGGTTTTATGTACTTTTTTTTTTTAACTTTTGATTAAAGTATGTACATTTCAATGGTAACATGATTTTTAATTAAAAATCTTCATTGTCATGCTAGTCATTGTTGATAATTTAGAAAAACTTAATTAGTCTAACTGCAGACATATATGTGCACACACTCACACAATACATACATTTGTATTTTTAAATGAGCATGTAGTTCCACCTTAAGCTCTGTTATTCCTGAAGCTAAGATGGATCGATTGACAAAGACTAGCCAAATGCTTGAATAAGAGACCTGTGGTGGGCTGAATAATGCTGTCCCGAAGATGTCCAAACCTTAATTCCCAGACCTGTGAAGATGTCACCTTAGATAGTAAAAGGGACCAGGCAGATATATTAATGATCTTGAGGTAAGGAGACAGTTGTGGATTATCCAGGTGAAACCAAAGTTATGAAAAGAATGTGCTATTTATATCCTGTAGAAATGCCCTATTTCCCCTTTATCTCTCCTTCCTCAAAAGCCCACTGAAATGAATATGCAGAGTTATTTCACTATAAGAGGAAAGTTGGGGAGGAAAGGAGACCCAGCAACAGAAGCCAAAGCTGGTGCGATCTGAGGAGGGGGCCATGAGCCAGGGAGTGTGAGTGGCAGCCTGCAGAGGCTGAAAAAAGGAAAGGAAATGGATTCTCGCTGAAAGCCTCCCAAAGAACTCAGCCTTGTGGACACTGTATGGGGCTCTGACCCCCAGTACTGTAAGATATTAAATGTGTGTTGCTTTAAGCCAGTAAATTTGTGGGAATTTGTCACAACAGCAATAGAAAATACTAATACCTGAGGCCAATTTCAACTACCAGCCCAAGATTCCATCATGTAAGTTGATGAAATGGGTAGAAAACAAGCAAGCCGCCATCTATTTTGCCATTAATTTAAATGCCTTTATTCTCCTAAGTTGCTTTCTGTTAGTTTCACCACTATTTACTTGAATAAAATGTCATTTCTTCCCCTTGATGTCAAATGATAGTCAAAATACATCTGTACAGGACTGAAACCAGCAAAATAATGACTAGACGGACAGGACAGAACTTTATGAGAAACATTACACATGCTCAAATAAATGACGTACCTGACTGGAAAATATATGAATTGGGAAGTAAGCAAGTGAGTGTGTGTGTGTCTGTACATGTTTTTATCATCATGAGATAAGAAAGTGCAAAAATGTTATACCTCCCTATTATGAAAAAAATGTAGTTAATTGTATATTTTCATGTTTTCTATTGGCTACAAAATTTGCAGTCATTCTATGCCTTATTAAGTACCAAAGGTTTTTGAGGCTGCAAATGGCAATTCAAACTTACAAAAACATCTTACATAAAATTAAGCCAAAATTGAAAATTTAAAGAAGTACATTATCCCCAGGAAGAAGTGTGCTCATTTATCATTTCTATCATAATGAACAAATGAAAAGGATCTTTGCAAACATTTCAAATCCAATTTGACATTTAATTTTCAAGGAGGAAGTTGGGTTATTTTTCCTTGATCATTTAAACATTGTTTGGCTTCTTGTTTTTTTCAGGCAGTGAAATGGAAAATTGTAAAGCACTCATCATAGAACTCTTTGAAACTGCTGCTTTACCAACAAAACAAGTACCAGGGAAAAAATCCTGTCCTTTGTCTAGCAAGAGACACACATTATATTTTTCAATGGAATAAAGCCGATACATTCAACATGGTTGACTCGAGTTTTTATTATCATTGGACGAATGCTCTGCAGTTCTATGTTCTTTTGCAAAATTCAGTGGAAATACTCTTATTTCCTTTTTACCTGCCCTTTCTCAAAAGCCCACTGAAATGAATCTGTAGTTATTTTATATCCTACATTGTTAAGGAAGGGGAAAATTTTGACAGGTCTCCTTTGTAAGTGTAAAAGAAAAAGCTTCAATTATTGACATTTCCTTGCAAGTCCTATTCTCTAAATCCTGCATGATCCTCATCCAATCCCCCAGGGGGTATGAAATTCACATCTTTTTTTCTCATCTCCAGGCCTAGTGAGATACGAAGAAGACAGTCTTTGGCTCTTCTAGGGGTGGTGCAATATCCTCTCCGCTATGCTATATTTTAACCATTAAGGGCTCTTCACAGAGCCTAACATTTACTTTCCTCAAGTTTCTATTGCAATTTCTATGTATTTCTTAATCATAATTTCTTGTTTCCTATTTTGAAAGCCCTTATATGCATTCAATTTTTACTAATTAACTGTGAACCAAATTAGGCACTAAAAATATAATGATGCAGACAACAGGATTTCAGCTCACTAGTTGCTGAGGCATAGACAAAAATATAAATATTTACAATAATGTCAAGTAGGTGATAATATGAGTGTATCTGG
The DNA here is from genome assembly GCF_030020395.1 of Manis pentadactyla. Taxonomy (NCBI): domain Eukaryota; kingdom Metazoa; phylum Chordata; class Mammalia; order Pholidota; family Manidae; genus Manis; species Manis pentadactyla. The sequence goes on along the minus strand of NC_080026.1, from coordinate 28,492,712 downwards.
AACATTGCAAGAGCCCTGAATACAGAGCAACCTGTGCTGTGGACAGATAAGAGATGGGGGGATGGGAGGCAGAAGAGACTTTGAGCTGCCTACCCAACACCGCTGTTCACCACTATTGGAAAATCCCATCCCCTCCCCACACCCCCAATATGGGCAGGGAAGACCACATGCTTTCCCACAATGTCTCTTGCAGCTAGGATGTGGACATGTATCCCAATATTGACTAGCAACAACTGAGGTAGAGATCTGCAAGGACTCTCCTGGGACACATTTTTCTTCCTACTAAAAAGAAATGAGAGGAAGAGTTCTCCTGGATTGCTTTAGGTTGTGAGCATTTGAAATGTGGAACAGCCACAGCGATCTTGCTATTTATCACTCACAAGAAGGGAAGTTTAAAGAATTTACTAAAATATCCTTAAGTGATTTACTATTCTTTCAAACTCCCTCAAACTAATGCTGTTTTCTATTTTTTCTTCTGCTTTTTAATGCTGCTTTGTAGAACAAACCTGTGAGAAGAGGAAAGGATGACCTGACTTGCAGGAGCAGCTAGAATGTTCCTTTCTTCACTTTTGCACTGATTTCAATTTTGTTCACTGCAGATGCCACACATTATGTACAGAGCCTGCCAGGGAAAATTCAGTTAACTGAGTAAAGAACAGTAGCAGCTAACCAAGTAAATACCAGGGGAACAGATTTAATGCCATTTCTTCAAACTTGTTCAGCATAATAGGGTTTAATCATTTTGAGAACATGAGGATAAATACACCTGAGGATGAACACGAATACAGTGTGGATGGCCAATGGAAAGACACACAGCACCTGGATTTTGGATGATATCGCTGGTTACCCTGAAGTGCCCGTGCACCCCAACCCGCTCATCTGTATACATTTTGCTACATTGTGCAATGGATATCCTTATCACTTAGCTACAGTGTGTTGGGTAATTTCACTACCAACCAGAAGTAACTGATACAGGCATTAGGAAAGCTTCCCAGAAAAGGTGCTTTTTAACCATTTTAATAAAAGAATTTGCAATTGCCAAGCTGACTAGGTGGGGAATGGTATTCTAAACAAAAGGATTATCACATAGGGAAATCATGGCGTTTTAATGGAGCACAATACTTAAGACAGCTGAAACTTATGTGTCGGACATAAGCTATAAAAGAGGCTGAATATTCACATTGTTTGAGTATAGTCAATAGTTTAATATGCTCTTCGTAACCATTTGGTAAGAATTCTTCTTATTCTTTATTATTTTAAATTTCTAGAGTTTAAAAAAACTTTCATTTTGATATATAATAAAATAATTCCACAAATGGCAATCGTTATTGAGTGTTCATTATGTGCCAAATGCTAAACTAAACACTTTGTGTATTCCATTTACTGTGTTATTTACATCTTACAGATCAGATATGAGACTATTTAAAAGGTTAAATGACTTTCTTAATGTCACCCAACTAGGACGTGGCAGGGTCAGGACACAAATACTCATTTCACTGACACAAAGCCTGCTCTTGTAAGCATTAAAGGTGTTTTTCTCAATTTGGAGATTACTGGCATTTCAAAAGCAACAATTTTTGCACTGGGAGTACATTTAGCATCACAAATCTCTAGGCATTAAATGCCAGCAGTGCCTTCAGTCACTGTAACAATCACGAACATCCTACACATACATGTGCATGCACTAGTGTCCCACTAAAGAAACGCACTTGGAAATAATATCAAGATTTACTGTTCACCCTACTTCAAACTATTGAGACCTTGCACCAACATTACACTTCCAAAACAAGCCTCAGTGTTTCCTTCTTATCGAATCTTTCCCACCTACTGGCTGATACCTAAAATTCCATGTATTTGAGTCTCAGATCTATAAAGGCAGCAACTATCCTGGGAAAATGAAACTTTATCATTTACTTACAATTTTGTGAATAAAAGATAAAAGGAACACATTTATGGAGATGATGAGGACAGTCATGAAGGTAAATCACAGATGAAAAGATTGAATATTAAGAACAAAAGAGGCTGGCAGCACCATAGGCATGCACCCTTTCATCATGTTGTCAAGAATTCCCTTCCCTAGTACTCTCCAGAATCAAAGGCACGGTATAAAAGAAATTTCCAGCAACTTCTATTATATCTTTATGATCAAATAAGTACTTAAAATGTATGAAAGTCCTGTAGCAGGGGAAAAAAAATGATGAGATAGTGGTTTTCATAAAATGGTTACCCTTTTGTAGACCCCAAACTATTAAATGAGAAGAGCATCTTATTAGTTAATGTGATAGAGGACAGAGGTCCTAGTTAGGTGGGCCTGTGTTATTTGGGTAATTGTGAAATGTGAATAAAAGTTTGATGGGTTTCCTAAACATAACTGTAAGTAACACAGATAATTAAGTACTTCTTTTTACAGAAGACACATGTCATAAGAATTTAAATGAATCCTCTTGAAAGCAATTATTACTCTATCAAAAGGAAAGGTCTAATGTAACATTTTAATGTTAATAGAAAATTAGAAAAGGTAGCCATGGAGGCCTAAAGAGATATAAATTAAGCTTCATAATGTTTTCAGGAAGAGATAAAAGTGCACACATTTTCTCACATTATAACATTTTTTTCTTTTTTCCACAATTAAAAAATTATTGAGAAACAGCATACTTTAATCTAACAACACACATATTACGTTACCTGATTATGTATTAGAGTGATATTATACTCTGTAGTTCAAAATTTTGTGATATTTTATTGCATAAGTTATATTTAATTAAAACATAAGAAAATGGGGGATAATCAAAAGAAAAAAAACAAGTTTGAAATTCATCACTTGTAGACAATAACTTATTGTATTTTTAAACATTCCTGTTACTTTCCTACATAGAAAAAAAACAGAAAATTGCTGTTTTTTCCAAAGTACTTAATGTATTGCTCTGTAGATTGCCTTTTTTACATTAAAAATATTTTATAATTAACTGTCATACTGGTAAATATAATTCTATGTAGTACATTTAAAAAGGATATGATAAACTATTATGTGAATTTTCTATATACTTTTTAAAGTTTTAAAAATTGGGAACTACCTTACAATCCAATAGTAGGTAATAAGCAAAATTAAAAGTTGCAATAAACAACTCTATAGATAATCTCTAGTCACTTTTCTTATTTAAAAAAAATTACTTAATGAGTAAAAGTGAAATTCAGCAAAAGAATTGATTTTTAGAACTTTTGATGCACTTAGACAAAACTGTCCTCCAAATAGAGTGTCAAAATTTACACCCAGCCCTACTTTCATCCCACATCCTAACCTACACTTATTTTTGGTTTACTCTGTCAGTCCAAGATATTGTATCATTTGAAATATTTGTATTTCTTTTTATTTCATTTTCTTTATATTTTCTGACCATGTTAATTTTAAGAGATCCAGTGACGAGAGAACTTGGAAAAAATTCCATGAGGCCTGAGCATTTTGGTGCCTGCTATGTAAATTGCATTTGAGGAAATTTAGGTTTTAAGTTAAGTTGTGACCTGATTCTTAAGGCATAGTCTTAATGTGCAATATCCTGGAATGACAGCTCCAGGGCTGTCATGAAGGAGTGTGAGCAATATGCACTATTCCATAGTTTTAAGTTCCTTTGTTAAATAGTTTTTCTCACTTGCCCTTTGCATATGTATGGCTGGCCAATTTTGAGGAAAAGGCTTGTTATTTAACTTTCCAATGAAAATTCCAAAAGGATTTTTCCAAAAAGGTTTAAATATGAAGATATGTCAAAGAAATAATCAATCTTCCCATGTTTTCTTCCTCCTGCTACTTCTATAGCTTTTCTTCTTCCTTCCTAATTACAACCCTTAAATAGAATTCGTGCCTCATATCGAATTTACCAAATATCATAATTCCTCCAAGTGGTAAAGATACCTCAAGACAAATGCTGGGCATAGAAGCCACAGGGCATAAATATGCAAAGAAGTAAAAAGCTAACCTTTTCAAACAATAAGGCTTCTCTCTCACTTACCAACTTTACATTTCCCTGTATGGCTCCGGAAGATGACTGGTTAGCCAGAGACGGGTAAGATTCCTCAAGGGAGGAACAACCTAAGACAGGCACAGTTGCAGGGGGGCCATCAGGTGAGAAATTGGGGATCAACAGAGGCGAGGCTTAGAACCTCACCCCCCCTGTTTTGAGAGAAATCTTCTGCATACGTGGATGTTTTACTGCCCTTGTCTAGCTTGGATTAACACATAGTCTACAGGCACACACCTGATCGTCTACATTTGCTCTCTTACAACACTAAACTATGTTTTCTACCTTTATCTTGCATCTACCTACCACTTCAGCATTTTATTAAAAATAATAATAATAAAGAGAGAAATGTGGTATCCACATATAAATCAAGTATAAAAATCAAACGAATATTCATATTTGAACTGATTGTTTATAGTTCATAATGCATGAGCAAAACCGAAAGTTTCTATGATTACTGCCCTTGTACTGTTCACCATGTAACTTATTCACTATGTAGGAATTTGTTCTCCATGTAAGAACTTATTCGTTATGCTTTAGAAGATTGGAGACTGTCGAAAATTAGGCTTGGGGTGGATTAATGATTGTGCATTGAGCATTGACTCCCCTATACAGAATTTTATTGTTGTTAACAACCATTTGATCAATAAATATGAGAGATGCCCTCTCAAAAAAAAAAGTACAGACTTACAATTGTAAAATAAGTAAGTAACCGGGATGTAGCATAAGGAATATAGTCAAAATATTGTAACAACTTTGTATGGTGATAGCTGGTAGCTAGAATTATCATGTATATAAATGTTGAATCGCTGTGTTGTACACCTGAAATGAATGTAATACTGTGTGTCAACTACCCTTCAATAAAAAATAATTATCTACAAAAAAAAAAAGGTTTAAATATAAATTTTGCAATGTGCAACATGCTCTGTCCTCTGAAATACTGTTTTTTAAAAGGAGGGGCAAGGCCTCAATGTACTTTCTCTGTTTGGGGGTAGCTCAGCCCTAGTTCTACCTGCCCAGTCTCCTCTGTGAGGTCATTGTGAAGCCCTGGGTAATACCTTTATCATCATGTGCTTACAGTCACACAGGAGAACTGCTACCTGGAGAATCTAAGAGAGCTGATGATGGAAGACAACTACCTTCTACAGAGGATGCAGCATTACATAGCAGATACTCAGATTGCTTGGGCATCAACTTTGACAGAGTGTTTCTTTCATTTGGCACCTTGACATTTCTATGGCAACAAAATTAATATATTTATTTAATGTGTAATCTAATTCAGAGATGAGAAGCACAGCAACTGTTCACATATTGTAAAGCTAGAATTCATTTTCATATTCATACTTTCTTTAAAAATATAGACACACAAGCACAGTAGGTACAGTTAAAAATATACTTTACATATGTACTTTATATTATATATCTTTATATATAATTTTGACATGTATTTTTATTATCTTCAAAGATACATTATAAAAGTACAAATATATGTATATATACAAAAGAAATATCGTTACCTATTATCTTCTATTCAGTGAGGAAGGATTTATGTATTCTTCTTCAGTTATACTGAACTCAGACTGCCAAAAAGCTAGCTTTTTCAATCTTTAATTTTCAGGATTTGAATCCTTAGTTTTCTGATATGCATATGTACATTCCTCTTCCCTCAGAGTGTGGTAAGTCATGAAAATCATTTTTAAAACCATCTTATCATAAAGAAAAATTAATGTTTTTTCCATTAAAATAAGCCAAATCTGGAGATCAGTTGTGAATTGGATGCTTTTCTCTTTGTTTGAGGAGTGGATAAGCATATTTTAAAAGCCCATTGCTTGTTGTCAAAGACCAATCTAGCTGAATAATAAAAATCTGTGTTCTCCAGAAGCTGAATACAGGATAAGCACTCCAATGGATGTGTTCATGAAACGAAATCTGAATGTATGATACTCATATATCTTTTGAGAAGTTATATGAACTCATGATTGATAAGATAAAAGTGTAAGCAGACATAACAAGCAAATACGAAGTATTCTGTGCTTTGATTTGATATTACCTATGAAAACATCCTGACTTTTATAAGATTGAATAACCTCTTTGAAGTACTTTAAATGTTTAAGCTACTTAAAACATATATTTTTAAAACATAATGAAACATAAGAATAAGTTAACGTTTAGATCATAAAGATTTGAGAAAAAATATACAAGTACCTGCAATCTCACATTTCTTTTAAATTTATCTTCCCCAACTATATTCTATATTCAAAGAAGACTAAGTGAATTTTAGTTCTTATAATTTAAAAATAGGTACATTAACACAATATCTCATTATGTTTTTAATTATCTATGTTAGCAATTATTATTCATTATATACATTTATACTTTTGTTTCCCAAGGATATTTATTATTTCTTTGATCTGGAACTATAAGCACAATTATGTAAATAGATTTGTATCTTAGACATTCTTCAATAAATGTTTTAATTGATTATGGTAAAAGAATCATTAAAATATTTATTGAGGAGAAACATTTATTTGTCAATATTTAAATGGTTGTGGTGTTGTAATTAGGTTTTAAAATTCAAAAATAAAAAATTTAAAATTAAGAAATTACAATTCCTTCATGGGCAATATGGTAAATGCTAAAAAACTCAACCAACTGTAAAGCTTTACTCAATATGAAAAACAAATACAGGAAGAAATTAAAGTGGTGGGGAACAGATGTTGGGGAAATGGATAGTTCTCTAAAGACAGGAGAAAAGTTTGGATAATTAATATTCCCAAAAGATCAAAACTCAGGATGTCTGCAAAAATCATGGCATCCTTTAAAGTTAAAGTCCCCATCTTCTAGCACTTTCTATGTAGGTGCCATCTTCATTAAATATTTGTATGCTCTTTTCACACAATCCCTTTGCTCTAGTCATACATGATTGGACGGGGATAGGCACATGACTCAACGCAGCCAATGAAGTAATCAAATACAAAATCTCTGCCTAATAAGAATACAAGTAAGTTATATGAACAGTCTAGTACTCTTCCTGTGGTGGGAGGTAAGAGGTTAGTCAGTGAAAAAAGACTTTGGAAGTTGGTGACTAAAACAGAAACTATAAATTATAAAAGAAAAAATTGTAGTAAGGGTAGATTTGAGATAAATAGTAAAAGCATAACTCAGTTATTTGCTAGTTACATTACTTAGGTCCAGTTACTGAACTTTGCTTCATTTTAGTTCCCTGATTTGGAATTGGGAGAGTAATAATAACTAACACATTTAATTTATGCAAAGGCTAAATAGAATAATGTATATGAAGCACCTAATATTGCCACTGGACAAAAATAAATAATCCGTTAGCTATTTATTACTATTATTAATCAATATTAGTACTTGATACACAATAATAGTTTTACCTTCTAATTGCTTTGTATTCTCCAAGTTGACCAGGGTGGTTAGTATTCCTGTGTTCCTATCAAGCCTGATTATATAATTGATCCTGTTTACCTATAAAACCTGTTTGTAAAAATGAGATTCTGATTTCTCTTCTTTCTATAGGTACTTGAGTTAACTCAAGTAAGCAAAACACTTTCTTATACTAGAAAGCCTATAACTAACTCAATATGAATAATAGAGGGAAATATTTTAGGATGAGATTTACCAAATGAACCACTCCACTCGTCCATCTCTCTGACAAGAGAAAAATTTGTATCTAGCAGCACATTTTGTTCCTTGACTTCTGATTTGAAGATAGTAGTTGATTCATTGATATTTAAATTTTTTATTAACATGTTGATAGTAGAAGATTACAAATTATGTAGATAATTGTATTTGACGCTTTAGTTTTATAATGGCTGAGTGACAAGATTGAGATCTGTGGACTTGGAAACAAGAAGAAACTTAAGTTGGTAGTTACAGGGCTAGGGGAATTTGAACACCTAGAATTTCCCTTGTTTTTTATGTTATATGTTCTCCACATCCCCCAAGGAGATTTGAGTCATGCCCAGTCAGTTTTTAATCTTTTTCTTCATTACTTAGTTGATACTATTTTCAACAAATTCTTAAATACTTTGATAAAATTATTTTCAATTCATGCACAATATCCTTTATTATGTCTAAACTAGACACTCAAGAATGCTACTCAGTTGAATTCAGATACTTTCTATAGCACCAAAGATTTAGAATGTGGAAGCAAGGAAAAGAGAGTGTATAATTTTGAAAGATTTTTATAAATGTGTTTAAATGCCCCATCATAAACAGAATGGAAAGGATGATACTGACAATGACAACAGAATATTGAGTAATTAGTTATGTGCAGGAAAGACTAAAAGTCAAAATTCTAACCCAAAATATGCATACTTTACTTCACTCATATCTCATTTATTTAAAATAATATTAAATGCTTAATTGATATAATAAACTGTACATGCTTTTCCCTGATGAAAATTGTGCAGCCCAGAAATATCCTCATACCCATCTGAGTACTCATAGAAGAAAATAGAATTAAAATACTGATTTTAGTAACAAGAGTCACTCCCAATGGATATTTAAAGTTTTGGTAACCTCATTTTCTTTTCCTTGCTTCATATCTGCAATTTCTGACCTCAAAACCTCCCATCTTTCTTAATTAATACCATGAAAAAACATTTATCATTTGGCATATTTTAAAGTACATTGAATGTACTAAATAATATCTACACCCTGGAATTGTCAAAGTATCATGCCTTCCATTAGCATATTACCCAACTCATATCAAATACATACAGTACACAAAATATTTTATCTTCCCCTTAAAAATATTTGTCTACTTATGCTACTTGCAATGACACATAGAGCTAGATGTGCTTCTCTTACCTTACTCCTACCAGTATCTGAAATAACTCCTTTAGTGGGACAATCTATAATTTAAGTGTAGATAACACCTGCACAAACGATTCATTAGTTCAAATAAGGATAAAAAATGTGAACTCAGTGGATTTTTACATTGCTATAAATTTAAAAATCAAGAGTTTAACACATCCTATCCCACATAAGTTTGGTGTAACTAAAAAAAAAAATTAAAAGCTGAGCAAGTTAGAGGTTGGGACACTGGGTTCCAAACCCATCTTGATGCTTTCTGTTGGGCAAATGATTCCAGAGCTTGGGTCTTGAATGCCTTATCTAAAAAATATATATCACCTAACAGCAGCTTTAAAATCCTCCTATCTGAATATGCTGCCAAGTAGACACATGAACTGGATGGATATTAAAGGCTTTGATTCTATTTTTGAAATCCCCTTTAGTGAAAATGTACTAGATTTGTTCCATCTAAATACATTAACTTCATCACACAATATCCTTATCTTGATTTTGAGCAACTGACTTCTACTTTATTTCCCAACTTTGCCCTAAATTATTTTTCTTAATTTCTAAAAATTAACTTAAACATTCAGGGACTGAAAAATAGTCACCATTTTTTATATTCAGAATAATCTGACAATATAAATTATGCCTCAGTAAAGCTGATTTAAAAATAGTATGACAAAGGTTCTTAACTTAATTGTAAGATAATTGTTGCAGACATATTTTAAAATATTAATTTTTAGAATAACAAGATGCATACTGAAGTGATGTCTACAAAGCATTTAAGCCTCATATATATACATGTTTATATAAACATACATATATATATACACACATACATATATATATATATGTATATATAATCATTTAAATTGTGCAATGATTTGTATGTGGTTTGATTTTTTCCATTTTTAACACCAAAACTTTCCGAAACTATTTTCTGAAGTTTCTATTTTTTTTTTTACATTATAGTTTTTCATTATATTGAGAGACTTTTTCTTTTCTGAGAACATTTCCTGATTAGCATCTAAATGCACTTCAGCTCCTTAAATGTAGAGGGGGAACACTTTAAGAAGGGATACCCCAAACCATTGAAATTCATACCACATCCAAACCAATAAAGTTAACAAAATTGTTTGATGGTTGCCTTCATTAAAGTCACCTGGGTTGTACATTAAACGGAAGCAATTCCTGGTTCTTGGTCAGGATCTCTGGAGGTAGGGTTCAAAAATCAGAATTTTATAAAGGACCTTAGGTATAAAGGACCTTTGGCACACTGAAGTCTGAGAATCTCTAACCTAGAGTGTCTGTGCACCTTTGTTAATATTTTTTTGTAAGCAAGATCTGTAATTTAAAGGATTTCTTCTCTTTATCCCAACACATGTCTTACAGTGAGTATTATATCCTCAATTTGGAACAACTGGATCTCTTGCTAATGTGAGATCCCCTCAAGGTCTCATTTGCCCAGTTGTGTTACTGAGGAAAGTATCAGACTTTCATTGATTTTTACTCCTTTACGGATAGTGTTTGTCATCAGTTCCTACCAAAAGCTTATCCAGATGTTGTGGACTCTAGTTTATTACTGTTTGGTGGACATTCTTAAGGAAAGGAATATAAAATTACAAAGCAAAATTAGATAAGAAAAAAGATATTTATTTTAAATGTGAAAGAAATTTCAGTGTATTATAAATTTTTTAACTTGACATACACATGAATCAATTTGCTAAAAAAAAAGCACAATGATTTTGTTAACTAACAGAGTTCTATAATACCTTTTCTTTTATATTTTTAGCTATATACTTTAATCATTTTTTAAATCACATTTTCTTCAGAGAGAATAAAAATTTAATTCAATTTTTTCTCTTGAATATTTAATCAATTTTTTATCATCTTTAGCATAGAGAAGTTTCTTTAAATTTTATAACTTACTACTAAAAGTGCCATGGAAACTGCAAGGTTGTCAAACTTGCAAAACCTCTCTATAGATTTATCTTATATATGAGATTTGGAAGAATTTTCCACAGACTAGTTCCTTGATGCTTCATCACTATCCACATATTCAAATGTCATTAAGCACATTTATATTGTGACATGAACCTTAGCCATGCACTTGTATATCATGATATTGGGTATGTCATCACATTCAGTGGAAGCCAATCATACACTACAGTGGTTACAAATAACTATACATAGAACTGACTCATTAAATACTCATTAAATTAGACTCCAAAAATGCTCCAATACCTGACTCATTCCCATCTCCATTCTCACCTTTCTCAGTAATGAGCACCACTGTTCACCCATTTGCTCAAACTTTGTTCTCACAGGTTTAACTATATCACTTGGTTTGGTTTCATGCAAATAGAAAAAGAAAATAATTCTTGGTAGTTGAAATTTGATTTACAATCCTAATATTATTTGTAGCCAGAGACCTGGGATTGTTTACAAGCCTCTGCTTTTCAATCAACTAACACATCCAATGAATCACTGGGTTTTGGTGGATTTATTTTCTACCTTCTACATAGCAGTAGAATTTTACCTCTTGTTCCATTCCAGCTGGAACATGCACAGCCCAAGCCATGAACATCTCGTGCCTGGAGGCACTCAGCAGCCTCCTTCTGCATTAAGTTTTATTTCACTCCAGTTTGTTCTCCACAGTGTGATCTACTTTTAGAATATATCTAAAATTTTAAATCATTGCTTAAATTCTTCAAAAACAGAATTATCATAAAATGTCCAATCTCAGTAAACACAGTTTAAAGGATCTCCAGGATTAAATCCTTATCCACTATTCTGACCTCCCTCTCCAAATTCAGGGATCTGGCCCAAAGTGACCTATTTTTTGTCTTTCACTACAACATGTATTTTCTTGTCTCTGTCCCTTGACAGATTATGTACCTTCTGCTCTTCTCTCCTTGCCCATTTCTTATTCCAGATCTACTTTATGCCTCAATTTAAAAGTCAGATCTTCTGGGAGATCTGACTCCTGTGCTTTGCAATGGCTCTCTGTATTTCTGCTCTTATGCTTCTAATCATAGTTTAAACTCTCATAACTTATTCAACTGTCTACCTTTCTCCCTAGACCATAAGCCTAAGTTAAAGTACGAACTATTTCTTGTTCATCATTCTCTGCCAAACATACAAGCTCAATAAGTAATATTGGAATAAGTAAAGAAACTGAAATAGTGTAAAATAATATCTGTAATCAAACATATGGGAAATTTTTATGGCTTCAGTGAAGTTATTTAAATTTTCCATAAATCAGTTTTCTCATTTATGAAACAAGAATAATAGCATACAATTTATGGTTGTGTCATAAAAATTATATAATTTATATATGAATTGCTAACACAGTCTGTGGCATGCACACTGGGAGTACTCAAAACATAAAGGATATTATCATTATTTACTAGACAGAAAAATGTAGATCTTATTTCTTCAGTCCTCTAAAGCATACTAACTTTGGTTAGCTGAAAACTGAATCAATGATTTCACTGGTCAAAACACTGTATGAGGGATCCTAAGTCTTCTCATTCTTTCCCTGGCTCAGTAACTTCCTACACTGGAGATACTGGCCAATGGGCACTTTGATGGGAGTGACATTTTGACTAGCAATAAAGCTCCACTCTACACTTACCCGGTGATATTTTGCTTCATTCTCATATGCTCATCTGTTCTTAACCAGGATCATTTTTACAAGAAGTAACAGCCTCTGGTGAGGGATGCTATTAGAATGACTACTAATCAAAACAAAACAAAACAAATCCTTTTTCTCTGGTTCATTTCTCTTTTCCTTAAGAAGTAATCTATTTTCACAATTATAGTGTTCTTTTTTAAAATTCTGCCAGCTGAAATTGCCACCGAAAATTGGCCTACTTGGTAGGCAATAATTATGCACATACCCACACACATACACACACACACACATAAAATGTGTTAAGTGAACAAATAACATAAAAAAGCAGTAAGTAAGCAAATAAAAATAGTAGAGTATAAATTGAGGTAAGTGGAATACATGCAGTATAGGCTTTCACAAAAATACTATTTTCTCTGACCTGAATTATCTTCCTGTGAGCTTCAAAAGGTTGTGTTTTGTTAAATTGAAATTACTGTGCTATTTTGACAATGCAATCAAACAACTCAGTCCTTCTGTTACCACTAAATTCCTTGGTAGAATCACAGTCATAGAGACAGTGAAAAAGAATCTTCAATGCAATTTTCAAAAATCTACCAGCTGTAAATAATAATTGAGATATGTTATATTTAAACTACCAAGACATGTTTTCTTGTCCAAACTCCATGAAATAAAATCAAATCTACATTCTTAAGATTTTGGTAACAAAGTTCAAATCATTCCTTCAAATTAAAAGTCTTTTTTCCATTTGTCTTGTAAAAGTGAATTGAACCAGGTATTAAAAAAGAAAAAAAGTTGTATCCTTCATTTCACAACTCTGGGAAAAAAATATTGCATATATGTTTTTACATTATCTCAAAGTTTTCCTACAAATTCTTCATAATTAAATTCATTACAATACTATTTTGAATTTCACTTGTTTTTAAATACAGGCTATAATTTTGTCCTTATTAGGAACAGTAGGTGTTTTGAAGAAAAGGCTAGATGCACATACTAAGATACCTAAAACTACAAGTTAAAAGATAAGCTTTCTTGATTATTATAATTTCTTATACAATTCTGGTTAAATTAAATAATGTAGTTCCACAGAGTAAATTAAATATTAATCTAATAAATATGTAATTTCTTCCTTTACATTCAATCCTAGAACATTAAGTATATGATTTTTCCTTCCTTAAAAGTACTTAACTGTTGGATAAAGTTAAGATATTGGGCTGGACATTGTCCCTAGTGCTTAAACTTAGGAGAAAAAAAAAAAGTTTGTCTGACTTAAGAGTATGTTTTTAACTTTGTCTTTTCTTTATCATAATGCAGTAAATGGTGACACTATGAATGCCTTTTGGGACTCATAAGGAAATAATTTCAGTGCAATATGAATATTATAGGAAAAAGAATAGAGTAGAACACTGGCAGAGTGAAAGGAAAACTACATTCATTAATTGATATACATTTATATAACTTTCTTGGACCCACATCCTTCCCTAGGTTCATACAAACTTGAATAACCTCAGGACAATAACAATTTAGTAATCAGATTACACATAAATTTAAAACAACATTGCAAGTTTCCAAGAGTAAGTCATTAGACTAGAAATGACACTATCATATATCTAGGTCCTCACACATAACAAGAAATCAATAAATGTTCATTGAAAAATATAAATGAATGTATTTTTAACGTAAGTTTGTACAAAGGACGAAGAGGATAGAGAGGAGGATACCATTCCCTTTGTTTTTGAGTAGAGAAAGGCAGAATGGGACAAGGAAAGACTCAAAAGAGAACATCTTTTAGCCAAGCTTTGAAGGATAGATATTCATTCCCCAGACATAGAAGAGAATGGTGAAAGAAGTAGAATTTAATAGTTGGAGAGGATTAGGAAAGTAAAGGACATTTCAGGAAGAATAAATAATTTAAATAAAAGGCATATAGGTAAAAATTTCACAGTCTCTCCAGTGAGTACTCCAGAGCTACTTGATTACAGGGTGCCCGGTAGGGAGTTTAAAAATGTGCCTGGACCATGATGGTGATGGAGCAATTATGTCTTGAAGGGCTATGCTTAGTGTGCTCAAATATTTTGGACTTTATTTCATCAGTAAGGGGAAGATGCTGGGTATTTAAAGAAGGTTTTAAGCAATGTTTTAAAGAAGAGGCATCTCATTATGTGTTACAGAAGGAGGCCAGCAGTTTGCAGAATGACTCAGAGATAGAAAATCTTGAATAGGCAAACTAAGAAGGTATTATAATACCTTCTCAGCCAGTCAAAAAAAGGAGGGAAGGTAACAAAGTGGCCATTTCAGAAGCAGTGAGGACACCAATAAATGAGATTGTAAACACTGCAGGTCATGGAGGGGTATCTGGTGCAACTTCTTTCCTGAGCAGATACACAATTAACTAAAGTAGATAGGAGGAAAATTCAGTGGGAAAGATAGTAAGTTCTGTATTGAGCATATGGGGTTGTTGGGAATAATGTGAGGTTTGGGAAAAGATGTCCAAAAGCAGTTAGAAATGTGACTCTAGGACAAAGGTGGAAGGATGGGGGCCACCATGTGGTTCATAATGTCCTATTTCACAGGCAGAGCAAGGAGGATTAACATGAGGGGAGGGTGTACACTTGGAAAGGAAGTAACTAGAAAACTTTGAAATGACTATGATGAAGAAGAAAAGAAAAACCATACTTACAGTAGCCAGAGTAGGTTAAGGTGATAAAGCAACTGCAGACTGATATTTCCAGAATAAAGGAAACTGCAGGTGAGTGATAAAGTCAGAGCTAAGGGTGGAGGGGGTGTATTTGCTTATTTGTTATGTTTGTTGTTTTTCACAGAATATAAACACCAAAAAAGACTGTAGACTGGGGAAATAAAGCAAAGAATGTGTAAATATTAGTAGATATAGGGGAAGATCATGATTATTTTCTAGTGAAAAATCAGGATGGAGTCAACAGAAAGAAGATCACAGAGAAAAACATCTAAAAAGATAATTTGTATGAGATCCTTTTTCAAAGCTGGAAGGACGTCCAGATAAGATGTTAAAGTATGGTTAAAAATTATGGAAGAATAGAAGAGAACTGAGGAATTTCATACCTGATGAATTATTTTCTCTATAGGCTAAGGGTGAAATACAAGTGCTAGGGATTATAAAGAATGGTAAAAGTTTGAAACAGTTCCAGTTTAAAATATTTATGGATTGTGACAGCATTAAAGAACTTGTTTTCTGATTCAGTGATATCATTTATTCAAATTATTTCTTACATACAATTCGGTAAATTCTAACAACTCTGATCAATGGTATGAACTATATTATTTGCCCTGTATGACTGATTCAAACCAAAATCTTTATTTCCTCCTCATTATTTCCTCTTCTTTTTACATGGTTTTGGGAATCAGTACGTGTTGTCTATCATAGAACAACTTATCCTGATAGGAAATAGGTTATTATTCATATCATCCCTGGAAGAATGTTGATATCATTAGTTGACTGCTTGGCATAGATCATATGGTATCAGTTGCAGTGAAGGAGGACTGTGTTTAGATTTTGTTCCTACATTTATTCATTCTATATTTAAGTTACCTTATTTTCTCAACATTATGAATTACAGGAATAATATCGATTACAAGCATCATCTGAGCTAAAAAAGTATGTAAAATGTAGAGAGGTACATAAAAAGTAGCTATAAGCCGGAGGCGGAGCCAACATGGCGGCGTGAGTAGGACAGTGGGAATCTCCTCCCAAAAACATATATACTTTTGAAAATACAACAAACACAACTAGCCCTAAAAGAGAGACCAGAAGACGCAGGACAGTGGCCAGACTGCAGCTACACCAGCGAGAACCCAGCGCCTCGCGAAGGGGGTAAGATACAAGCCCCGGCCCTGCGGGACGCGAGCGCCCCTCCCCCCAGCTCCGGGCGGGAGAACAATAGGCAGAGCGGGAGGGAGACGGAGCCCAGGACTGCCGAACACCCAGCCCCAGCCATCCGGGCCAGAGCGCAGACACAGTATATGCCCAGGGGGCCCTGGATACTGGGAGAACAGGGGGTAGAACTCAGAGCGGGTGCTGAAGCTGATGCCCCTGTGACAAAGAAAAGCGGGGGCTTTTTTGAAAGTCTTAAAGGGACAGGGACTTAACAGCTTGACGGAAACAACCCAGGTCACAGTACAGCAGCTGGAAATTACAGGGAAAACCGGGTGCACTAACCCCCTGGGCAACAGCTCTGAGACCCCTCACGGAGGCAAACAGTCAAGCAGCCCCCCCATCCATCACCCCACCGGGCGCTGCGAAAGCAGAGAAGCAGCCTGAGACAAATTCCGCCCACAGAAAGGGAAATTTCTCCCTTCCGGCCAGGCAAGACACAAAGACCCACTCTACACGCAATTACCCAACACAAGCCACTAGGGGTCGCAGTTGCCCCAGTAAAGAAAGGCCAGTAGTAAGTGAAAATTTTGGCCCTCCCAGCTGACAGTCAATAGCACCTGTCAACATGAAAAGGCAAAAAAATATGATTCAGACAAGACTAACCCAGACAGCTTCGGCATCTGCTACATCTTCCCCTGAGAAGGAATCTGGGGAGATAGATTTAGCCAGTCTACCTGAAAAAGAATTCAAAACAAAAGTCATAACCATGCTGATGGACTTGCAGAGAAATATGCAAGAACTAAGGAAGGAGAATTCAGAAATAAAACAAGCTCTGGAAGGACTTCAAAACAGAATGGACGAGATGCAAGAGACCATTAATGGACTAGAAAACAGAGAACAGGAACGCAGAGAAGCTGATGCAGAGAGAGATAAAAGGATCTCCAGGAATGAAAGAATTTTAAGAGAGCTGAGTGATCAATATAAAAGAAATAATTTAAGAATCATAGGCATTCCAGAAGAAGTAGAGAGAGAAAAGGGGATAGAAAATGTCTTTGAAGAAATAATTGCTGAAAATTTCCCCAAACTAGGGGAAGAAATGGCCTCTCAGACCACAGAGGTACACAGAACTCCCATGACAAGGGATCCAAGGAGGGCAACACCAAGACACATAATAATTAAAATGGCAAAGATCAAAGACAAGGACAAAGTATTACAAGCAGCCAGAGAGAAAAAAAAGGTTACCTACAAAGGAAAACCCATCAGGCTATCATCAGACTTCTCAACAGAAACCCTACAGGCCAGAAGAGAATGGCATGATATACTTAATGCAATGAAACAGAAGGGCCTCGAACCAAGACTACTGTATCCAGCACGAATATCATTTAAATATGAAGGAGGGATTAAACAATTCCCAGACAAGCAAAAGTTGAGGGAATTTGCCTCCCACAAACCACCTCTACAGGGCATCCTACAGGGACTGCTCTAGATGGGAGCACTCCTAAAAAGAGCACACAACAAAACACCCAACATATGAAGAAGGGAGGAGGAGGAATAAGAAGGGAGAGAAATAAAGAATCATCAGATTGTGTTTATAATAGCTCAACAAGCGAGTTAAGTTAGACAGTAAGACAGTAAAGAAGCTAACCCTAAACCTTTGGTAACCACAAACTTAAAGCCTGCAATGGCAATAAATTCATACCTTTCAATAATCACCCTAAATGTAAATGGACTGAATGCACCAATCAAAAGACACAGAGTAATAGAATGGATAAAAAAGCAAGATCCATCCATATGCTGCTTACAAGAGACTCACCTCAAACCCAAAGACGCGCACAGACTTAAAGTCAAGGGATGGAAAAAGATATTTCAAGCAAACAACAGAGAGAAGAAAGCAGGTGTTGCAATTCTGGTATCAGACAAAACAGACTTCAAAATAAAGAAAGTAAAAAAAGACAAAGAAGGACATTACATAATGATAAAGGGCTCAGTCCATCAAGAGGATATAACCATTATAAATATATATGCACCCAATACAGGAGCACCAACATACCTGAAACAAATATTAACAGAACTAAAGGAGGAAATAGAATGCAATGCATTCATTCTAGGAGACTTCAACACACCACTCACTCCAAAGGACAGATCCACCAGACAGAAAATAAGTAAGGACACAGAGGCACTGAACAACACACTAGAACAGATGGACCTAATAGACATCTACAGAACTCTACATCCAAAAGCAACAGGATACACGTTCTTCTCAAGTGCACATGGAACATTCTCCAGAATAGACCACATACTAGGACACAAAAAGAGCCTCAGTAAATTCCAAAAGATTGAAATCCTACCAACCAACTTTTCAGACCACAAAGGCATTAAACTAGAAATAAACTGTTCAAAGAAAGCAAAAAGGCTCACAAACACATGGAGGCTAAACAACACGCTCCTAAATAATCAATGGATCAATGACCAAATCAAAATGGAGATCCAGCAATATATGGAAACAAATGACAACAACAACACTAAGCCCCAACTTCTGTGGGACGCAGCAAAAGCAGTCTTAAGAGGAAAGTATATAGCACTCCAAGCATATTTAAAAAAGGAAGAGCAATCCCAAATGAACGGTCTAATGTCACAACTATCAAAATTGGAAAAAGAAGAACAAATGAGGCCTAAGGTCAGCAGAAGGAGGGACATAATAAAGATCAGAGAAGAAATAAATAAAATTGAGAAGAATAAAACAATAGCAAAAATCAATGAAACCAAGAGCTGGTTCTTCGAGAAAATAAACAAAATAGATAAGCCTCTAGCCAGACTTATTAAGAGGAAAAGAGAGTCAACACAAATCAACAGTATCAGAAATGAGAAAGGAAAAATCACAACAGATCCCGCAGAAATACAAAGAATTATTAGAGACTACTATGAAAACCTATATGCTAACAAGCTGGGAAACCTAGGAGAAATGGACAACTTCCTAGAAAAATACAACCTTCCAAGACTGACCCAAAAAGAAACAGAAAATCTAAACAGACCAATTACCAGCAACGAAATTGAAGCGGTAATCAAAAAACTACCAAAGAACAAAACCCCCGGGCCAGATGGATTTACCTCGGAATTTTATCAGACATACAGGGAAGACATAATACCCATTCTCCTTAAAGTTTTCCAAGAAATAGAAGAGGAGGGGATACTCCCAAACTCATTCTATGAAGCTAACATCACCCTAATACCAAAACCAGGCAAAGACACCACCAAAAAAGAAAACTATAGACCAATATCCCTGATGAACGTAGACGCAAAAATACTCAACAAAATTTTAGCAAACCGAATTCAAAAATACATCAAAACCATCGTACACCATGACCAAGTGGGATTCATCCCAGGGATGCAAGGATGGCACAACATTCGAAAGTCCATCAATATCATCCACCACATCAACAAAAAGAAAGACAAAAACCACATGATCATCTCCATAGATGCTGAAAAAGCATTTGACAAAGTTCAACATCCATTCATGATAAAAACTCTCAGCAAAATGGGAATAGAGGGCAAGTACCTCAACATAATAAAGGCCATCTATGAAAAACCCACAGCCAACATTATACTGAATAGCGAGAAGCTGAAAGCATTTCCGCTGAGATCGGGAACTAGACAGGGATGCCCACTCTCCCCACTGTTATTTAACATTGTACTAGAGGTCCTAGCCACGGCAATCAGACAAAACAAAAAAATACAAGGAATCCAGATTGGCAAAGAAGAAGTCAAACTGTCACTATTTGCAGATGACATGATACTGTACATAAAAAACCCTAAAGACTCCACCCCAGAACTACTAGAACTGATATCGGAATACAGCAAAGTTGCAGGATACAAAATCAACACACAGAAATCTGTGGCTTTCCTATATACCAACAATGAACCAACAGAAAGAGAAATCAGGAAAACAACTCCATTCACAATTGCATCAAAAAAAATAAAATACCTAGGAATAAACCTAACCAAAGAAGTGAAAGACTTATATTCTGAAAACTACAAGTCACTCTTAAAAGAAATTAAAGGGGACACTAACAGATGGAAACGCATCCCATGCTCATGGCTAGGAAGAATTAATATCGTCAAAATGGCCATCCTGCCCAAAGCAATATACAGATTTGATGCAATCCCTATGAAACTACCAGCAACATTCTTCAATGAACTGGATCAAATAATTCAAAAATTCATATGGAACCACCAAAGACCCCGAATAGCCAAAGCAATCCTGAGAAAGAAGAATAAAGTAGGGGGGATCTCACTCCCCAACTTCAAGCTCTATTATAAAGCCATAGTAATCAAGACAATTTGGTACTGGCACAAGAACAGAGCCACAGACCAATGGAACAGACTAGAGAATCCAGACATTAACTCAGACATATATGGTCAATTAATATTTGATAAAGGAGCCATGGACATACAATGGCGAAATGACAGTCTCTTCAACAGATTGTGCTGGCAAAACTGGACAGCTACATGTAGGAGAATGAAACTGGACCATCGTCTAACCCCATATACAAAAGTAAACTCAAAATGGATCAAAGACCTGAATGTAAGTCATGAAACCATTAAACTCTTGGAAGAAAACATAGGCAAAAACCTCTTAGACATAAACATGAGTGACCTCTTCTTGAACATATCTCCCCGGGCAAGGAAAACAACAGCAAAAATGAACAAGTGGGACTATATTAAGCTGAAAAGCTTCTGTACAGCAAAAGACACCATCAATAGAACAAAAAGAAACCCTACAGTATGGGAGAATATCTTTGAAAATGACACATCCGATAAAGGCTTGACGTCCAGAATATATAAAGAGCTCACACGCCTCAACAAACAAAAAACAAATAACCCAATTAAAAAATGGGCAAAGGAACTGAACAGACGGTTCTCCAAAAAAGAAATACAGATGGCCAACAGACACATGAAAAGATGCTCCACATCGCTAATTATCAGAGAAATGCAAATTAAAACTACAATGAGGTATCACCTCACACCAGTAAGGATGGCTGCCATCCAAAAGACAAACAACAACAAATGTTGGCGAGGCTGTGGAGAAAGGGGAACCCTCCTACACTGCTGGTGGGAATGTAAACTTGTTCAACCATTGTGGAAAGCAGTATGGAGGTACATCAAAATGCTCAAAACAGACTTACCATTTGACCCAGGAATTGCACTCCTAGGAATTTACCCTAAGAATGCAGCAATCAAGTATGAGAAAGATCAGTGCACCCCTATGTTTATCGCAGCACTATTTACAATAGCCAAGAATTGGAAGCAACCTAAATGTCCATCGATAGATGAATGGATAAAGAAGATGTGGTACATATACACAATGGAATACTACTCAGCCATAAGAAAAGGGCAAATCCAACCATTTGCAGCAACATGGATGGAGCTGGAGGGTATTTTGCTCAGTGAAACAAGCCAAGCAGAGAAAGAGAAATACCAAATGATTTCACTCATCTGTGGAATATAAGAACAAAGGAAAAACTGAAGGAACAAAACAGCAGCAGAATCACAGAACTCAAGAATGGACTAACAGGTACCAAAGGGAAAGGGACTGGGGAGGATGGGTGGGTAGGGAGGGATAAGGGGGGGAGAAGTAGGGGGGTATTAAGATTAGCATCCATAGCGGGGTGGGAGAAAGGGGAGGGCTGTACAACACAGAGAAGACAAGTAGTGATTCTACAACAGGTTGCTACGCTGATGGACAGTGACTGTAAAGGAGTATATAGGGGGGACCTGGTATAGGGGAGAGCCTAGTAAACAAAGTATTCGTAAGTATTCGTCATGTAAGTGTAGATTAATGATTAAAAAAAAAAAAAATGCAGTTCCTATGTGGTGACCTCTAATGAGTTCTACACAATAATATAAAGGACATATAAAAGTGTAGGCAAAGGGTCTGTTTGTGTTTATACAGAGGATCAAAGCCTAATTTGGCTACCCCGAAAATGAACTAAGAAACGATATGAAAGAGAACTTCCAACATCAGCACTCTCGGGAAGACTCATGCCAGAAGATGATCATCAAAAAACCCCAACAAAGATCCACGCACTGCTACAGCTGTAGATGCACTCATCCCACCAGCTCCTGGACTTGCCATGGGAATGAAGGAGATATCTAAGCTGGCCTGTGCATACAGTAAAACAACAAATTTGACTGGATCTATACTGTTGGAACTCAACCAAGAATTAGGAGAAGTGCAAATTGTAGCGCTCCAAAATCTTACAACTACAGACTATTTACTGTTAAAAGAACATATGGGATGTGAACAGTGCCCAGGAATGGGTTGTTTTAATTTGTCTGATTTTTCTCAAACTATTCAAATTCAGTTAGATAATAACCATCATATCATTGATAAGTTTTCACAAATGCCTAGGGTGCCTAACTGGTTTTCTTGGTTTCACTGGAGATGGCTGGTAATTACAGGTATGCTTTGGTTATGTAACTATACTCCTATTATGTTAATGTGTGTGCGCAATTTAAGTAGTAGCTTAAAATATATACATGCTGAAGTTACTCTACAAGAAGATATGTCAAAGAAATAATCAATCTTCCCATGTTTTCTCCCGCCTGCTACTTCTATAGCTTTTCTTCTTCCTTCCTAATTACAACGAATTCTTAAATAGAATTCGTGCCTCATATCAAATTTACCGAGTATCATAACTCCTCCAAGTGGTAAAGATACCTCAAGACAAATGCTGGGCATAGAAGCCACAGGGCATAAATATGCAAAGAAATAAAAAGCTAACCATTTCAAACAATAAGGCTTCTCTCTCACTTACCAACTTCACATTTCCCTGTGTGGCCCCGGAAGATGACTGGTTAGCCAGAGACGGGTAAGATTCCTCAAGGGAGGAACAACCTAAGACAGGCACAGTCGCTGGGGGGTCATCAGGTGAGAAATTGGGGATCAACAGAGGTGAGGCTTAGAACCTCACCCCCCCTGTTCTGAGAGAAATCTTCTGCATATGTGGATGTTTTATTGCCCTTGTCTAGCTTGGATTAACACATAGTCTACAGGCACACACCTGATCATCTACATTTGCTCTCTTACAACACTAAACTATGTTTTCTACCTTTATCTTGTATCTACCTACCACTTCAGCATCTTATTAAAAATAATAAAGAGAGAAATGTGGTATCCACATATAAATCAAGTATAAAAATCAAATGTGTATTCATATTTGAACTGACTGTTTATAGTTCATAATGCATGAGCAAAACCAAAAGTTTCTGTGATGACTGCCCTTGTACTGTTCACCATGTAACTTATTCACTATGTAAGAATTTGTTCTCCATGTAAGAACTTGTTCGTTATGCTTCAGAAGATTGGAGACTGACGAAAATTAGGCTTGGGGTGGATTAATGATTGTGCATTGAGCATTGACTCCCCTATACAGAATTTTATTGTTGTTAACAACCATTTGATCAATAAAAATGAGAGATGCCCTAACAACAACAACCAAGAAAAAGTACACACTTCCAATTGTAAAATAAATAAGCAACCGGGATGTAATGTATAGCATAAGGAATATAGTCAAAATATTGTAACAACTTGGTATGGTGATAGCTGGTACTTAGAATTATCATGTATATAAATGTTGAATCACTGTGTTGTACACCTGAAACTAATGTAATGTAATACTGTGTGTCAACTACCCTTCAATAAAAAATAATTATCTAAAAAAAAAAAAAAAAAAAAAAAAAGTAGCTATAAGCTATTTGTAGATGTTTTTTTCATAAGACATATTTTACTGGGACAAAAATATCATCATATCACTATTCAGTGTTCATTGATACCTCAACATCTCCACTCCCATCTGTCCAAGAGGTATCTCTCTATCTCTCTGTCATGCTCTGTCCCATTCTTTTTTTTTTTTTTTTTTAAGAAGAGCAAGGTACAGGCTTTTATTTAGAAATAAAGTGAGAGAATAGAGCTCCTGGCTCATGCCAGGAGGGGACAAGAGAGCCCCTCTGTCCCATTCTTGTTTGCTCATTGTGGAAGAGGCTAGATGTGCAGATTTGCAAAGAATAGCAAAATTTATTTACTTTAGGAAAGCTACTAGATGAAGGACAGAAGAGATACAGAAGGTGAATGGAGGGAGAAAACAACAAAAAACAGGTAGAGAATGGGGAAGAGAAATAAGGAAGAATTTTGAGCAAATACCATTTTATGGAAATTGAATAAAAGTTGGAGAAAAAGATAGGATTTGTAGTACCATTTGTTCTGTTCTGTGTAATGAATTCCTCCAGTTGCTTTTCAAAGGATCCAATACAGATTTTTTGAAAGTTAGCCTTTCTGGTTTTTGAAAGGCTCATCCTTTGAATGCAACACTAATGACTACCATGTTGTCATACTATTGCTCTAATCAAGGCATAGAAATATTCTTTATCTGACTGTTTACACAATGGGTCTGAGCATTGTATGCATAAATGGGGGCAGTGCAATATTGTGAACTTTGGTACATTGTCTGTAGACTGAACTAGTGAGACACAAAGTCACTAATTTCCCTAAATTACATGGCCTCTTCTGACCTAAACCAATCATCTTTTTCTAAGTCCTTGATGGAAATACTTGTACAAGAGTCAGCCATGGAGTAAACATAGAATTGCCTGATCCTTGGTAAATCATATAGTCTAAATTGTTTCCATTATCTCCCTCCCAACTCCAATCCGGAAAAAGACTGTGTGGAATTTCCATCTATAAAATTCCCAAGGGTTATAATAAAAATCCTTGACATAAATGAAAGGTACTTTGCCATAAGAAAGATGTTCTGAAGGGGAGGGAGGGTGGCATTTAACATACAATTGAAAAAAAATTTGCCTATAAAACAAGAAAAATATATGAGTAAGTAAAATGCTTGGATAAGTGGAACATTATACCAGAAGACTTATAATATAGATTAAAGTTTCTTTAGTTCTGTAACCATTTTATCTCTTTCTTTGCTGTCATTTTATTTAAAGAAACTGCATTTTTACAAAGGAAATTTAGTAGAGTATTAAAAAAATACTGAGATGCATCACTCAAAAACAAAATTATACGGGTACAAAATAGTGGGTTAGGTTGCATGCATGTACAAATAATTCTCCATATTTAAAACAAATTTTACAATAGCTATACACACACACACACACACACATGCACACACACACATATGTGAGCATTCGATCTATCCTTAGTTGATAAGTCATCTAAATGATTCAATTTAGAATAAGAAATTATAAATGTATTTTAATAACAGATGCAAGTATTGATTACATAGTAGAGAGATCAAAATAACAGGTAATTTGTTTGAAATAGTATTCTTCAGGATACGTACAATAGAAATGTGTAGAACAGATTCTGGGCACATACTGAAGCATCTGCCTAATGCAGGTATGTGTTTGAGAAAAGAACTCTTTATATGATTTTATATGATATGAAACTTAAGCCCAAAGGCATCTTGAATCAAAATGACTATAAAAGGTTAATTTGAAATATTAGAGCCATTATTATACAAAATTATATTGATGAAATTTACCATTAATTATGATGATTGTGGCATTTTTAAAAAGTCATGCTTAAAACTATTTGGGAATACTTATATAGATATATTATTGATTTTCATAATTAAAAGTATTAAGCTTTTCAATCATATAAACAGAATGACAAAATGTGAAATGGGTATGATGCATGTATGATAAATAAATTTCTATAAATAAAATTCATATTTTTGGCTATTCTATTTTTTTCTTTTTTCTTTCAAAGACTTCAAGGTGTCTTATTTTTTGAAATTCTTTCTCTAAGCAAGAAGAATCAAGCAGCTGCTATGGATGAAATAACATCAGCTGGTAGATATTAAAGCTGTCACCTGATAGAAGCTGGGGATCACTGTTAGGCCTTCAAGCAATAACCTGCAGGATAATTTTGTAACTCATGTATCAATTAATTTTATATTACTGTCACACATGACACTAACAGCTAACAGTATTTCTCATGCTGCTATCTTAATTGCAATATATGTATGCTGAATATGAATATCCCAAGATCAAAATGTCTTATAAAAAAATATCTAAGCTCTCTGATGAAATTTATTAGAAGTCTAAAAATCTAATAGAAAGTCTTTATATTTTTAAAAATAATCATCTGAATTAAAGCACATTTGATATCTGTTTATATTATATAACAATAATTTTGTCCAATTTATACATTTAAGAATATATTTGTGCTTAGTGATTTTCTATAAAATGAGTTATATGTTTGTATTTGAATACTTGAAAAGGAAAGTATAAATAAGTTATATATATAAATATATATATATGTAAATTGAGTTCAAATAAGGGTGTGAATATGTTTATATTTATAGGTAATTATAAAAAAGTTATATATATATATATATATGCATATTTATAAGTAAATTTAATTCAAATAAGAGTAATAAACACTGCTTGGGTTTTCTAAAAGTAATGCAATTTAGGATGGTGGGGGTGATCAAGGATCAAGAAATGAGATTTTACTTGAGGGTAACATTATTCAGACCAGTAATTATGCAGGATTGGAAAAGAGAACTAAGGTTAGAATGATTAGAATGTTTGGAGAATATAAGGATTTAGACTGTCTAGCAAAGATAGTATAGGTGATGTTCATTCTAAGAGTAATGAAAAATAGAAAGAAAATCATTAAAGGTGAATTGATAGAATCATCATCAAAGAGGAAGGACATTCAAATTATTAGTGTTGGGCTACAAAAAGATATTTTTTCAAATGGACAACTTTCTAGAAAAATACAACCTTCCAAGACTGACCCAGAAAGAAACAGAAAATCTAAACAGATCAATTACCAGCAAAGAAATTGAATTGGTAATCAGAAAACTACCCAAGAACAAAAGTCCTACACCAGATGGATTCACCACTGAATTTTATCAGACATTTAGAGAAGACGTAATACCCATTCTCCTTAAAGTTTTCCAAAAAATAGAAGAGGAGGGAATACTTCCAAACTCATTCTATGAAGCCAACATCACTCTAATGCCAAAACCAGGCAAACACACCACTAAAAAAGAAAACTACAGACCAACATCCCTGATGAACATAGATGCAAAAATACTCAACAAAATATTAGCAAACCGAATTCAAAAATACATCAAGAGGATCACACATCATGATCAAGTGAGATTCATCCCAGGGACACAAGGATGGTACAACATTCAAAAATCCATTAATATCATCCACCACATCAACAAAAAGAAGGACAAAAACAAAAACCACATGATCATCTCCATAGATGCTGAAAAAGCATTTGACAAAATTCAACATCCTTTCATGATAAAAGCTGTCAACAAAATGGGCATAGAGGACAAATACCTCAACATAATAAAGGCCATATATGTCAAAACCACAGCCAATATCATACTTAAAAGCAAGAAGGTGAAAGCTTAAAAAAAAAAAGAAGATAATTTTTCTTTAGTGATTGCCCTTTTTATAACCTCTAAAATATATAGTTTTAGGCCAAATTAGAGGATTTCTCTTAATCTTGAGCCCACTAATAAACTTCCTTTTTCCTGTAAGCCCTCTGAAACCATATGCAATTTTTTATGTATGTACAATGTATAATTAAGATGAGAAAGTCTTAAACTTTCATCATAATCATAAAAGCAACCCTGACATGAAAAAGTCTAGAAGTACTGTTTATTTATCTTTACACTTCAACCACACATTCCATAATAATGTGACTTTTGCAAGTACAGATCAGGTAAGTCTGCTAAACTGAAAGATCTATAGAGAAACAGCATTTTTCTTCTTCATCTATGTATCTGTCTAAGCATCTAGTATCATGTTTTGTACACAGTAAGTGGAAGCCAATGAATGCTGTTTAATGCATAAATGAATGAATGAACAAAAAAAGACTTGATGAATGAACCAGGAATTTTTTTGTAGTATAAGACTCTTGAACCTCACCAACACATGCAACCTGAAGGTTCTTTCAATCAAAATGTCACTAATTAAATTTTCTTACATCATATTTCTACAATATTTATGTAATTGTTATGATTAAAAATAAATGACATGTAGTTGCAAATACAGTCAAGGAAAACGAGCAGAAAGGACAAAGTAATGACAAAGTCAGAAGTAAATGTTGACCCAAGTAGGTTCTCATCAGTTTAGGAAAACAAAGAGGATGGCTTTTTAATCCACGGCCTTCCATCTCATTGTAATGCTGGAGGTACAGGAGGGAGGAGAGCCAGGACAGTGCAAGCGGAAAAAAGACAGCACCAAATAGCTCTGTGCCATATAAGGAAGGAACTGATAGCTCTTCCTGAATTCTAGTCCCGTGATGTGCGGACAAACCCGGAATGCAGATCCCCTCCATCCGGAAGGAGGAGACCTCTGACTGTCCATCACCTGACCCCCGAGCCAATAAAAAATTCCCCACATACCCCTGGTGCAGCCCACTTCCCCCTCCCTTCCCGGTGCTTATAAAAACTCCCCGCCTGTCTGGTTGGGCGCGACTTCTCTGGCCTGTGTCTGTGCAGACTGGTGAACCTCACCTGGGATTGCGCTCAGATAAACTGCCTGGCCTTTTGTTGCCTCTCGTCACCTGCTAATTTTGGTTAGAATTTATCTTACACTGATGTTACTTGTATTCACTGAACACATTTATTGAGCATATCTTATCAAGTAGATCCTGGGCTAGAAGTGAGGAATACAGAAATGTGAAGTTATATTAATCTACAACCTAAGCCATCTCACAGGTGGATACACCAACAAATCAAGTAATTACCACTAGTGCTATGAACAAATGCAGTGCTGACAAAGGATACGAAAGTGACAGTAAAAGACTGCCATCTACAGAGCAATGGCATTTAACTTGGAGAATTAATAGAAGTTGTAATTGATACTGTTGATTTATTTCCCAAACTCTCCCTGTCCTATTTTTCTATCTCTTGGCTCTTAATTTAGTGATTGATTCCTCCCTGCTATCACTCTACTATGGTAAGCCTGGATTTCTTTTGGCACTTGAGAGGGTAAAATTAGGGAATATATGATATGCACATTGTTAAATATATGCCCTCTTTATAGTCAACATATTTGGACATTTGACTTTTCATGTACATACTCAATGATCCTTGTGTAGAAGACATTTCTCAATATTTTGGTTGAATGCTTGAGCATGCTTCAGGGACTTGATAATTGAGCACTGATACCCAAATTGTATACTTTCAGCATGTGTTTCACTTATTTAATCTCAGTGGAGAGTGTTTTTTAAGGCAGGCTGAATTTATTCAGGCCTGAAACCTGTTCACCTTCTATGACACAACATATTTTATGTTTGAGCTGGATTGTAAACCCTTCTAAAGGATATAGAATAGGATTTTTCAATGGAGTGGGTGGGAAAATTGATTGCAAAACTTGAGATTCAGTTATGCTTTTGTTTTCCATTCTCTGTTGGGAATATAATGATGCAGATTCAAAAACGTAGAAGCTGAGTAATTTGATGAGCAGTGTGCTTCAAGAGAACTCTTGAGCCCTAAGAGCTAGGAATCCTGAGTTTAGACAAAGAAAAAGTAACTGTTGGATTTTTCTTTTCTTTTCTTTTTCGAAATGCTTATATTGGTAGGTACAGCATGAATTATACTGCAACAAACATATTTTAAGTATCAAAGAGAACTTCATGCTGTTCTTACTGGTTTTAAGAGAGGACTAAATTGCATTTCTTAAGTATGTGAACCATTTAATTATATGGGAGAAGAGGCTGCAAGAGAAATAAATGGCGGAGTATTACTGCTGCCCATGTACCTTTTTACAAGGTGGACACCACTTAAAAAGAGAAAATAGCTTATTGCTTATATCAAGCCAGAATTAAATTTTCCAATATGTGTAGCTTACTTTTCATACACACACACACATATGCATTATGAAGCATGCTGGAATATTATAAATGTGGATCAAACACTGAGATGAGTAAAAAAGAAACAAACAAAAAATAACTTTAGATTCTCATGGGAATCTTTTCTTATGGCTGGCCACCATGAACAGGTAAATGAGGCCTTAACACACACCCACTCTGGCACTCTGACAGCTGTAAACAGTGGTTCTTTTTCTTTACTATTTTTAGACACTTGAGTACCAGAGATTGCATACTCTAGCAAGACTTATGCAAGTAAAGAAAATCTATCATACATTCTGTAGAAAGGGAAAGTAACTTGATGAGACCCTATAGATATCAACTAATGAAAAATAATTACACTGCTTATTCCTAATTGGCAATTAGCCTAATTTCCTGAAAAAGAAGTCACAATTGGTTTATCCTAATATAAAACACAGATCAATTGTTTACTTGCAATCTTCAACTAATGAA
Source organism: Manis pentadactyla (assembly GCF_030020395.1). Classification (NCBI taxonomy): domain Eukaryota; kingdom Metazoa; phylum Chordata; class Mammalia; order Pholidota; family Manidae; genus Manis; species Manis pentadactyla. Next base: position 28,462,017 of record NC_080026.1, on the reverse strand, counting down.
ATGTATCTAAATGAAAGACATAATAATTTAGGGGTACAATAATCCTCACATACGTGCTTTCCCAGCATTGGGTAAAGAAAAAAAAAAATTAATAGCCCCAGAATGAGTTTTTATGCCTTCTAGAAAAAAAAACCTCTTTATTCTTTGATTATGCCCATTTTTTAGTTTAGTCATCTCAGATATAATTGTCCAAATATTTTTATTTAATGAACAAATACTTTTCATAACAATTAATCATAGAAAATAAGAATTATCTATTAAGATAGATTTAAAAATTGAATCAACTGTATACTGATCCCTATAACTGAGATTGTATTTGAAAAAAACAAAAAATCTTTGGGTCATCTTTATTGGAACCAGTTTCACTCTCCAAGTATTTATTGAACATCTGTTTGAAGCCCAGTACTATTTAAGGCACTTGAAAAATGATGAAAAAGTCAGAGACCCCTGGTTTCGTGGGAGGGATGGCTAGTACACAGACCCCAGAGCAGGATTGTAGCTGGCTTGATGGAGAACTAATTTGTGGCATTAAATGAAAGGTGATCAATGACTTAATGGCTAATACCCCTCAGCAGAGGTAATGAAATTTCTCAGAATGATTGTAATATCTCATCGCTATCATAATCCAGGTATAGGATGTCCCTACAGAATCATATTTCATAATGACAAATGCCTTCAATTCCTTATTTTTAAAGAAATGTTGATCCTAATGCTTCTAGGAAGAAAAGGTGGTGTTTTCCAGAGATGAACTGGTTTTTAAAACAAGTAAAACATTTCTTCCAGTTCGGTGGTATATGGCCTTAGAGGTAATACATCCCTAGGACAAAGCAGCTTAGTTGTCTCTCAGCAGAATCCAGGTTAATGTAGTTTTGGTTCAAATGAGCACTTTCTCTTTAAAGAAGACTTAAAAATAGTTCTAGCTGGACCAAGAGTAAGTAATGATGTAATTACATGCCTTAGTAAGAATTGGAGAAGTTTTATTGAATGACACTATTATGAATACACAGAAATGAAACTATTATGAATACACCTAAATTTCAATTATAAAATGATATGAATTTATTTAATCCTTTAATTCTTGGACATAAAAAAGTTGATGTCATTATTTTAAAAAGACATAAATTTCTAAGTGACATGTAATAATTTTCCCCCAGTTTCTCATTTGTTACATAATAGAGTATATATTTTTATTTGCAAAATCGTGTTAAACTGAAAAAAATATATAAAAATATTTTTTTCCTTATGTATGCATATTAGAAAAGTTCATTGCCTGAGTTTTTTGGATAAATGTTCCCTTTCTAGTCTTTTACCTTCTGTGTGTAATCAGTTTCATTAATGCCTTTCCGGATAATACTGCTTGTTTTGTTATTCTTTTGCTTATATAGGATTGGCAAACATATTACACGATGCAATGTACTATATAGTTAAATAACAACCAAGACTTTGTCAGCTTTAAATATGTTAAAGAGTGATTATCAAACTGATTCAGCTAGTGGGTGATAACTAGAAGTAATTGTGCCCTTGCAAAACAAGATGGATTATGGACATATTTAATTTCCTCATGCAATAGTAGCAAGAGTGTTACCTACTGAAAATATTACATCACATAATAACTAGAATGTATTAAGTTATGAAGCCACAATGATAAATATATTTGTTTGTGAAATTACCAATATTCTAAGTAATTAAATCAATAATCTAAGCGTGATTATATGAGTTTGAGTATTAATACATATGCACTCTTCACAAATTAGAGCACTTAAGTATCAAAAGCAAAAACCATGAAGAAAACCTAAAACTAAGGAATATGTTTCCCTTTAAGAGATCTGTAAATTTTGATTAGGCTTCTATTAGTTTCTCTCTTTTTTTTTTAGTATCTTAAGAGTTGGTTGCTAACTGGATGACTCTCATTTTTTGTGCAAATGAATCACTGCTATATGAGATCATACTGTCTAAAAGGAACCCCGAATGCTTTTTCTTTTATGCTGTCTAAACCTCTAGAACTTGCTTATAATAAATAGAATGTGTTACAGTGAATTGTCATTATCTTCCTATGTGTTTGTAATTCTTACTAGAGTTCTTACTAGATTAATTTAAAAGTTCATGTAATTATTTAGATAAAATGTTAGATATTTGTCTCTCATGGAGAAAAAACTTTATGATCAAACAAATTCTTAGAGTTTTGCTTGATATGAATCTTACCACTTTTCAGCTAAGTGAACATGGGCAAGTTATATCATGTCTTTTTCTCTTGGTTTCCTCACCCATGTGGCTTAAAAATGTCTGCCTTATATGGTAGTTTATGGATTGGATGACTTATTGTACATAAAATTTTTTGATGTGTTCCTGACACAAAATAATTATTCAACAAATATTAGTTCTTCTTATTAGCTATTTTATTTACCTCATAATAGAATGCATGTCACAAAGTAAGTAGTTAATTAAAATTTTGGAATTAATATCTGAATGGATGGCTAAAAGGATGGATATAAATTCTGAAAGAGTGGTACTTATTATTAAAATTCAAATATTTTACCAATAACCTTGCCCATTTAGTTCAATACCTATCTTATTTTAAAGATCTACCAAATGGATTTAGAAAAATCTTGCTGTACAACTAATTCTGACCTATTACATGGATCACATTTTGCTAGACGGTTACCGAAAAAGACTTCAAGTAAGATCCCAGGGATACTTCATATCAAAAGCAAATTGTTTGAAAACAACATGGCTTAATAGAAACAACTATTAAAAATATATATCAACTACTATTAAAATATTATTTATTACTAGGGAAGAAAAATTAGAACCATAGGTCTTCTAGTGTTTTTGGTCTATTTGGATATATAGCTAGAAATCTCATGGAAAAGCTTAGCTCCTTAATCAGTAGGTTTCCTCTGTTCTTCTTTTGATTTAATGAATATTTTGCACATGACATTTTGGCTATATTTAGAAATATGCTTGAAATATCTTTCATACTGACCTTTGTGGCAAAGTTTTAGCAGTAATATACAGACAGCACAATGTTCCAAAAGGAAGCACGATTTAACACATTGGTAAAGTAGGAATTGGTTATATATAATCCATCATTAATATAGAATGCTGCTGTCCTGAATTTCATTCACATAAAGAGGTCGCTCTGTAAGTCCAATGAAGCTTTTAGAAATTGTTTAACCAGATTGTACACAAGACAATGCCAAGGCTAATGTCTGTATTTTAATTAAATGCATGATCACAAACTAAGTTGTGCCCTGAGTGAGAATATAACATCATGAGGGCACAGCTCATCTATGTTCTACTTGATTACAAAGCTTTTGTTCAAATGACTAAAAATAACCTGTAGATAAAAACCTATGCCAATCTCAATAATGCAACTGGAAAAATATTTTCTCTACAGATTACCACCCTTGTGATAATTATTAAATTATAATTCATTTCAGAGATAATACAGAGACAGCCTGAACCAGGTATTATTACCCAATAGAACAGTTTAACAGGAAGGCGAGGTATAGTCTATCATGCTGCACATTATTGCACTGAACCGTCTAGTGGAGAAAACAGCAAATTTCCATATCCTTTTAATCACTGGCCTCCATGCTAAGGCATTTAGTATGGGTGGAGAGGCTGCAAGCAATGGTGTATGTTCTTAACTTAATTTATTGGCAAATACTTCACCCAGGGAACAATAACATCAGCCAGCAAGGATAACAATTGAAACCTACCAATACAAATGGGGATCCAAAGGCCTTTGTTCACTCTTTGCCTGCCTATTGCCTTAGATCCTATTTAATCAGATCCTCCCTTCCCACTCACTTATGAGCAATGAAAAACTAGAAAGAGGAAGAAAAGCTAAGACTCCATTAGACTTTCACCTCACTTTAAAAGTCAGTTGGGATATGGATGGGTAAAGAGTCACTACAATTCTTTGCCCTACCCGCTCACCATACTCCTGGCTACCTCCCAGCCATCCTTCAGGTCCAGGTTTAAATGTTGTTCTTTAAAAGAAACATTCCCTGCTTCCCAAGACTTGGTTAATTTCTCTCCATTCTCACTCCCATATGGTTTCATAGAGCATTAAGCCTTCCTATTTTGCTACTATCAAAACTGAACTTAAATAACACTGGGTGTAATTAATTGTTGAATAACTGTCTCTAACTTACAAGCCCATGACAGCAGTGACCGTTTCTGCCATTTCACCCTTAATAACTCAGCCCTTACAAGAGTGTCTGATATATGTACGGTAGGCATGCAATAAACATTTATCAGACAAGTAAGGGAATGAGCAAACTTATTTATGTTCAATTTAAAAATAGTTTTAATTTTACCTACCAAGTTATAATAGATGTGATAAAAAGCTTTTTGTGCCCAACTTTATCAGTTCAGATACTACTGGAGCAAATTCTCATTGTGTTAAGCTGCTATAAGGTTTTTGTTTGTCATCAGTGTCACAATTAGGCAGTCTTAATTAACTTATGGCAAAAATTTCTTGTAAATGATTCAGCCCTGTATGGCCATTATTTGCAGGAAAAGTGATAAAGCCCACGAATGGGTAATTTAGTTATCTTTCATCTTCAGAGTTCTTTTATAGGTAGGCATGGCTGAATTTATCAATGTCATATCAAATTCTCTTTTTCCTTCTAAGATTCCCTTAGTAATTCATAATAAACCAATTATACTAGCTTGCAAACTGAAGGCAAATAGGATTAGAGTTAAATAAGCAGGTAAAACTCCGAGGAGGTAAGATTGAAAGATAGGAAAAAGAAAATATGATGGCCTTTGGAAAGGTCAGAGAAGCCTCCAGTTTATTTAAACAAATGCATTAAATTGTACATTTTTCTATAAGATGATAGTTTTTCTTGTCTACAGGTATATTCGTATCTATGAAAATACTCGTGTAAAATCATAAATCCCATTAGGGAGAGGGGTTGGGGCCACTTGTAGTGCTTGAGGCATTATTCCTGTAGGTCAAACATTCCCACCAAAAATCATGCGGAAGAAACACAGTAACAAAAGACCCTAGTCTTTTTTGCCTCCTTGAACATAGATATGTGTAGCCAAGAATGATACTTCACAAGCAAAAAGTAGGAGATACCAGAGGAATGAATATAACATACATGAAAGACAATGAATATAACTTAAACCAGATGCAGAACTAAGGTTGTGAAAAGAACAAGAACATAAAACAAGCATTATAAAGATCCTCAGAACGATGTAGGAGGGCTGGAAAACAGAAAACAAAGGCAAGCAGTTATACAAAAAATGTGAAGGGTAGAATTATAAACATAATTAATGAAACCTATTTCAATGTATAGGTCAAACAGCAGGACAGATTAATTTAAAGGAAAAAAAAATGAACTGAAGCATCAGGTCATGGATTTTTCCTAGAAGATACCAGAAAGAGTTTAAAAAAATGAGAGAGAAAAGTAAATGGTATAAATAGAGAAAAAGACAATGAAAGTATAAGTTAATGAAGTAGACAGCAAGAATTAATAGAAATAATTAACAAAACCATAGCTTTACAAAAGTTGAATGTTTGGCAAAACTGAACAAAAAGAGATGAGTAGGACAAAAACACAGAAAGAAAAATAGGAAATACAGATGTTGCAAAACTTATGTTGTATAGGGATAAAACAAGCTTGCAGTATTACATTTAAAAACCTACCTAAAATTAATATCTTTCTAGGAAATATACTATGACAAATTATAAAAGAAGAAATAGATAATGCAAATAAACCATTAATCATAAAGCAATTTAAAATGACAATCTAGATTCTACCCCAGATTTCTCACAAAATCTCCACAATTTCATAGGTATATTTCATTTCTGAACAGTGTTGTAAAGATCCTAAATGTAGTAATAATTAAACCAATCCAACAGTGTATTATAAACATTATGACATGATTAAGTGCAATTTACACCAAGTTACTTAATGTCAGAAAACCCATCAATGCAATTATCTATACTAATTAACTAAAGTATAGCAAAATGACATTATCACCTGGAGTGACATAAAAAGTAGCACACTGTCAATGTACAAAGATAGTCTATTTTTTCATAACAAAAATAAAAACTTTTTGAAATCTAAAAATAGCGTTTTTCTTGACAAGAAAAATGTTAAATATGAAATTCTATAGCAAATGCTATACTTGCCAGTAAATTTTTTTGATAGCTTTTTTTGAAGGTTGAGAAAAATGTTTATGTGCTACTCAAGGCTGTGTGTAACTTAAGAAGACACAAAAAAGAAAGAAGAGGTATAAATAAATAATAGAAATGAATATGACTATTTTGTTTTGTTTTGTTTCACCTATGCAAATTGTATGATCACTTACTTTGAAAACCTAAGGAAATATGTTTTAAAAACTGTTAGAATTAATAAGAGTGCTCAGCAAATTTGTGAGGTTATAGAATAAAAGCACACTTGAAACCAATTACGATGGTTAGTAAAAGATAAGATCCCACATACCATAACAACAAAATATATCTTATCTAGGGATCAAACTACCACTAAATACACAAGGCCATCATAAATAAACTTTTACACAGTGCTAGGTAGAAAGATATACCTGTTCATGAGTGATATGACTAAATATTATGAAAATGTAAATTCTCATCAAAGTAATGTACATATGCAATTCAACTGATTTAATGCATATTCACAAAAATTATGGAAGCAAACTGGTCTACTTATAGCTAAAATTACTTTTGAAAAATGACAAAAATTGGTGATTTTTTTCTATGACATATTATTTCACTAAATCACTTATTTAAGAGTGTAGGATGGATGCAGAGAAACATATAGTACAATGGAACAGAATAGAAAGCCCCAAAACAAACTTCTATGCATAACACAACTTGATATGGAGATGGTATTAAAAAGCAATATGGTTATTTTTTAAATGTTATATTAATAATAGATGTTAGGTAAAAAAATGACTCACTACATGAAAAAATTCTCTAACATCATGTACAAAACAAAAACAAAAACAAAAAAACCCTCTTTACCTAAATGTGTAGATACCAGAGCTTGTAACATGAGGAGGATACCTTTGTGACAATAAGGGTAAACAACTGATAGATCTGAATACAGTTAAGAATTTCAATGTGATGACACCAGGGACAAACTGAGAAAGCTATTTATAACACTGTAAATCTAGCAAGGGGATGATAAAGAATCAAATTAGCAAAATAAAGACTTCATGTCAATATGGAATATGCAAAACATATGAATAACCAATTAATGAAAGGAGAAGCTAAAATGGGTAAGAAGAATATAGATGATCCACCTCATTAGTAAGAAAAACAAAAGTTTTGACTTATAATTGCAGCAAAATAGTTCTATCAAAGAGTAAAAGATAGATAAATACCAATTGTATATGAAGATTGGAATACCACAAACCCAAGACAAACTGGACAGAATATAAACTGGCAAAGCTCTTCTGAAGAGGAATATTTTTCACATATTTGCCGTCTTTTTTTTTTTAATTAAGGCATCATTGATGAACAATCTTATGAAGGTTTCACATGAGCAACATTGTGATTTCAATGTTCACCCATATTATCAAGTCCCCATCACCACTCCCATTGCAGTCACTGTCTATCAGTGTAGTAAGATGCTATAGAGTCAATATTTGTCTTCTACCTGCTGTACCACCTTCCCAGAGATCTGCCTATATTCACATATTACCCATCTTAGGCAATTCCATTGCTGGGTATACACCCCAGAGGAGTCTCTTGGAGAAAGAGACTGGATGAGAGGAAAGAGAGGAAATACATATTATTCTAGGACACAGGCAAAAACCAGATATGCCTTAGGCAGACCAAACAGACCATCTGGGTGTGCCATACATAGAAAGATATCCATGACAATAGTGTTTATGTTAGAATGTGTTAGATTCAACTTAGGTGTTTGTCACTAGGGGAATCTGTGAATTATATGTGGTATATGCACAGGCATACAATGGAATGTTATGCAGGAGAAACACAGCCAAAAGATAGCCTTAAAAATAACATCCAAAAAAAATGTAAGAAAGAATTAAATTTATAATAATACCATTTAGGCACATTAATTATAAATGCACCTACATGAACACTACTCATAGTTCCAAGAATATACATCCAAACATATTAGTAATTTGTGGTCAGTTTTTGAAGAGAAACATACAGTGTAGAAATTAGAATGGATACCCATGCATCAGGGAGAGGGTGGGGGGTCAGTGATTGGACAGGAAAAGAAAAAACAATGGAACAACCAACCAAGGGCTTTTCATAAGCAGATGGTACAATCTACAAGGAAATTTTTTTTGCCAATTATTTTTATTGATGTCATGTAAACGCCTAGGGGAGTACCTGACCCACAGTAGGTGCTCAATAAATATGATTGAATGAAGATTATAGTAAAGTAAGTTTTGTATAAGATGCTGCAAAAAAAAGATGATTAAAAATATATAATTTGGTTTTCTTCATTTCCCTTGTATTAATTTTTAATGCATAGTAATAAAAATTAACATATCAGAATATGATCTTGGGGGTTATTCTCCTGATCTGACTATCATTTTTTGTGCTAATATCACTTATTTTAATTATTCAGGCTTACCATGTCTTATATCTAATGCTTAACTAAAAACTCTCATTAATTCTAAAAGTTTTTCAGTGGATTTTCTTGGATTTCTTTGGTGTATAATCACATTGTCTACAAATAATGAAGACTTTGTCTCAATCATTTTATGTCTTGTTTCTTTGTCAAAATATCAGAATACTAATTGTGATCGTAGGTCTTTTTGTTTTTTTTTTTGGTTGCTCCTGATCAAATTATCACTAGTTTTCTACATCTTAATTATGATGTTAGCTTTGGTTTAACACATGCCAAAGAAGTATACTATTCCCAAACTCTGAAGATTTTTTAAATTAGAAACTAGCTCCAGCTTTTGTTTTGTTTTTTTCAATTGCATTCCTACTGGCTAATAACACCTTTCTGAGTAAATACATGTTCGTAATTTAAAACATCTCACAATAATCAAAACGGGACATGTTATCAAATGACAAAAAGGAAATAGGATTTTAAATGGAAAAATTAAGTTTTTGGGCCAAACTCATGACTTCTGCTAAATATGACCCTCATGCACTTAAAATGAAAGAAATATAAGGTGTTAAATATAACTATAGTTAATAGATACTGAAAAGTTCTTGCTATTTTTTAGAAAGTAAAATGTAGTGTTCCCATAGCCACAATTTTGACTTCATAGTCAGATCTCAGTATTTCAAAATCCTATCTGGGAAGCACATACCAATTACCAGGCTTCTTTTTAAACTTCTGACTCTAAGAAATCATAGCCAAATGATGGCTGAGAATCTAGGTGTTGATGGAATAAATTTAGCATAAGTGAAGATTTTACATGTTTTCTGGAAGAAAACATTTGTGAACACCCTCCCCAAAGTTGAATTGAGCACACCATGCAATCCCACTAGCAAAAACCATTCGTTGATCAAGTATTTACTATATCCTTAAGCTGTTGAGTT